>NC_060119.1:16011974-16620863 GCF_021461395.2 Schistocerca americana | reverse complement strand
TCGGGATTGAATACAAAAGATACAATGCCGAATTCAGACCAGATGGAGTAACGCTTCAAACAGTCTGTGTTGGAATCTTTCCTGGGTGTCCAGTAGTAGATTCAGATTCATCACGTCAGGGTTACTGTATCCCTTGGACCTTCACATTGTCGATAAATACAGAAATTGCATGGGGATTGAATACAAAAGGCACAATGAAGACTTACGTCCAGGGGGAGTAATGCTTCAAACAGTCTGTGTTGGAAACTTTTCTGGGAGACCAGTATTAGATTTCGAAGCACCACTGCAGATTAACTGTAACACTTGAACCTTAACATTGACGATGAAACACAGAAATTGCATCGGGATTGAATATAATGTGCACAATGCCGTCTTCAACCAGGGGGAGTAACGCTTCATACAGTCTGTGTTGGAACCGTTCCTCAGTTTCTGGTAGTAGATTCCGATGCACCTCGGCAGGTTTACTGTAAAGCTTGGACCTTCAGATTGACTAAGAAACACAGAAATTGCGTCAGGCTTGAATACAAAAGACATAATGTCGACTAATGTCAAGGGGAAGTAATGCGTTAACGAGTGTGTGCTTTCAACATCCCTGGGAGTCCATTAGGAGATTCCGATGCACCACGGCAGTTTTATTGTAACCCGTGGACCTGCACTATGACGATGAAACACAGAAATTGCATATGGATTGAATACAAAGGGCACAATGCCGGCTTATGTCCAGGGGGAGTAACGCTTCAAACAGTCTGTGATGGATACATTCCTGGGAGATCAGTATTAAATTCTGATGCACCCCGGCGTGTTTACGGTAACACTTCGTCATTAACATTGACGATGAAACACAGAAATTGCATCGGGATTGAATGCAAAAGGCACAATGACGAGTTCTGTTCAGGGAGAGTAACACTTCAAACGGTCTATGTTGGAGCATTTTCTGGGAGTCCAGTAGTAGATTCTGAAGCACCATGACAGGGTTACTGTAACTCTTGGACCTTCACATTGATGATGAAACACAGAAGGTGCATCGGGATTGAATACAAAACGCACAATGCCGACTTCTGTCCAGGGGGAGTACTGCTCAATAGTCTGTGTTGGAACCTTTACTGGGAGTCCAGTAGTAGATTGCGAAGAACCACTGCAGATTAACTGTAGCCCTTGAACCTTAACATTGACGCCGAAACACAGAAATTGCTTCTGGATTGTATACAAAGTCCACAATGCCGTCTTCTAACCGCGGGGGGTAACGCTTCATACAGTCTGTGCAATCAACCATTCCAGGGAGTCCAGTTTTAGATTCCAATATTTCTCGGCAGTTTTTTTTTGTAACCATTGGACCTTAACATCGACGATGAAACACAGAAATTGCATCGGGATTGAATACAAAGTGCATAATGCCGTCTTCTAACCAGGGGGAGTAACGCTTCATACAGTCTGTGCATTCAACCATTCCAGGGAGACCAGTTTTAGATTCCGATGCTCCTCGACAGGTCTTTTTTGTAACTATTGGTACTTAACCCTTACAATGAAACACAGAAATAGCGTCGGAACTGAATTCCAAATTTAGAATGAGAACTTCTGTGCAGGGGGAATGCGTCACAAACAGTCTGTGTATTGAACCTTTCGTGGGAGTCCAGTAGTAGATTCCAATGCTCCACTGTAGGTTTACTGCAACTCTTCTACCTTCACATTGACGCCTAAACACAGAAATTGCTTTGGGATTGAATACAGGAGGCACGGTTCCGTCTTTTGTCCATGTGGAGTAACGCTTCATAGACACTATGCTTTGGACCTTTCCTGGAGCCCAGTAGTAGATTCAGATGCAGCACGGCAAATTTTCCATATCCCTTTGACCTTAACCTTTACGAGAAATACAGAAATTGCATCGGAATTGAACACAAAAGGCACAATGTCGACTTCTCTCAATGGGGAGTAACACATCAAGCAGTCTGTGATTTTAATCTTTCCTGGGAAACCAGTATCTAATTCCGATGCAGGTTGACTGTAACCCTTGGTCCTTCACATTGACGATGTAACACAGAAATTGCATTGGGAACGGATACAAAAGTTACGAAGCTTATTTCTGACCAGGGGGAGTAACGCTTCAAACAGTGTGTGCTTTGAAACTTTCCTGGGAGACCAGTATTAGATTTCGATGCCCAACGGCAGGTTTACTATAACACTTTGACCTTCACATTGACGATGTGACAAAGAAATTTCATTGGGTATAATACAAATGGTAAAATGCAGACTACTTATTTAGGGGGGGGGGGTAACGCTGCAAGCAGTCTGTTCTTTGAACCTTTCCTGGGAGTCCAATTGTAGATTCCGATGCACCACGACAGGTTTAATGTGACCCTTGGACCTTCACATTGACGATGAAACACAGAAATTACATCGGGATTGAATACAAAAGTTTCAATGCTGACTTTTGTCAAGGGAGCGTATCGCTTCGAAACTTTCCTAGGAGTCGAGTAGTATATTCCGATGCACCACTGCTACTTTACTTTAACCCTTGGACGTTCACAATGATGATCAAACGCACAAATTGCATCGTAATTGAATACACGAGGCACAATGCAGACTTCTGCCAAGGGATATAACGCATTAAAGATCCTGTGCCTTGAACATTTCCTGGGACCCCAGTAGTAGATTCCGATGCACCACTGCAGGTTTACTGTAACACTTGGACCTTCATATCGGCGATGAAACGCAGAAATTGCATCAGGACTGAATATAAGAGGAACAATGCCCTTTGAACCTTTCCTGGGAGACCAGTAGTAGATTCTGATGCACCACGTCAGGTTCACTGTAACCCTTGGATCTTCACATTGACGATGAAACACAGAAATTTCATTTGGATCGAATACGAAAGGCACTATGCCGACTTAACTCGAGGGGGAGGGGGGGGGGAATAGCGCTTCAAACAGCCTGTATTGGAACCTTTCCTGGGAGTCTAGTAGAAGATTATGATGCACCATGGCCGGTTTACCGTAACCCTTCGACCTTCACATTAAAGATGATATTTCTAAGGGACTGAATACAAAAGGCAAAATGCCGACTTCAATCCAGCGGGAGTAACGCTTCAAGACACTAAGCTTTGAACGTTTCCTGGGAGTCCAGTATTAGATTCCGATGCACCACGGAACGTTTTTGCGTAACCCTTGGATCTTAACCTCGACGTGAAACACAGAAATAGCATCAGAAATGAATACAAAAGGCACAATGCCGACTTCTGCCAATTGGAATAACACTTTAAGCAGTCTGTGCTTTGGACCATTTCTTGGAGTCAGTAGAAGATTCCGATGCAGCAGAGCAAGTTTACTGTAACTCATGGACCTTTACATTGACGATGAAGCGCAGAAATTGCGTCAGGATTCGTTACAAAAGGAGCCACGCCGAATTCTGTCCAGAGCAATAACTCTTTAAAGACTCTGTGCTTTGAATCTTTCCTGGAAGATTCCGATGCACCACTGCAGGTTTACTGTACCTTTGGACATTCAGATTGATGATGAAAGACAGAAATTACTTCGGGATTGAATTCAAAAGGCACAATGCCCACTTCCGTCCAGGGGGAGTAACGCTTCAAACAGTCTGCGATTTGAACCTTTCCCGGGAGTCCAGCAGTAGATTCCGATGCACCACTGCGGGTTTACTGTAACCCTTTGATGTTGACATTGTGGATGATGCACAGAAATAGCATCGGGATTCAATACAAAAGCACAGTGCCAACTTCTGTCCAGGGGAGTAACGCCTCAAACAGTCTGTGCTTTGAACCTGTCCTGTGAGCGATGCACCACTTCAGTTTTACAGTAACCCTTGGACCTTCACATTGAAGATTAGCAGCAGAAATTGTATCGGGATTCGTTACAAAAGGATCAATGCCAACTGCTGTGCAGAGGAATAACGCTTCTAAGAGTCTGTGCTTTCAACATTTCCTGGAAGATTCCGATGCACAACTGCATATTTACTGTACCCTTCCTTCAGTTTGACGATGAAACACAGCAATTGCTACGGGATTGACTTCAAAAGGCACAATGCCGACTTATGTCAAGGGAGAGTAACGCTTCAAACGTTCTGCGTTCTAACATTACGTGGGAAACCAGTATCAGATTGCGATGCACCATGGCAGGTTTACTGTAACCCTTGGTCGTTCTCGTTGACGGTGAAACGCTAAGATTGCATCGGGAGTGAATTCAAAGGGCACTATGTTGACTTCTATAAAGGGGTAGTAACGAATCAAACAGTCTGTGCTTTGAAGCTTTAAAGGGAGGCCAGTAGTACATTACGTTTCAACTCTGATGGTTTACTTTAACCCTTGGATCTTCTCATTGACGATGAAGCAGAGAAATTGCATCGGGGTTGAATACAAAACCCACAATGTCGACTTCTGTCTACGAGGAGTAAAGCTTGAAACAGTCTGCGTTTTGAACCATTCGTGGGAGTCCAGCTGCAGAATCCGATGCACCACTGCAGGTTTACTGTAACCCTTGGACTTTCACATTACGATGAAACACAGAAATTGAATACAAAAGGCACAATGACGACTTCTGTGCAGGGGAAGGAACGCTTCAAACAGTCTGCGCATTGAACCTTTCCTGGGAGTCCACTAGTAGATTCCGATGCACCACTGAAGGTTCACTGTAACCCTTGGACTTTGACTTTGATGATGAAACACAGAAATTGCATCGGAAATAAATACAAAAGGCACAATGCCGACATAAGTACAAGAAGACTGACTCTTCTTACTGTCTACGTTTTGAGCCTTTCCTGTGAGACCAGTTTTAGATTCCGAAGCTTCACTTCAGGTTTAATTGTTCCCTTCGACCTTCATATTGACTTGTAAACACAGAAATCGCAACGGAAATAAATACAAAAGGCACAATGCCGACTTAAGTACAAGATGACTGACTCTTTTTACTGTCAACGTTTTGAGCCTTTCCTGTGAGACCAGATTTAGACTCCCATGCTGCGTTTCAGCTTTACGGTATTACATGGACCTTCACATTGACGATGAAACACGGAAATTGCATCGGAATTAAATAATAAAGGCACAATGCCGACTTAAGTACAAGAAGACTGACTCTTCTTATGGTCTATGTTTTGAGGCTTTCCTGTGAGACCAGTTTTAGATTCCGATGCTTCAATTTAGGTTTACTGTATCTGTTGGACCTTCACATTGACGATGAAACACAGAAATTGCATCGGAATTAAATACAAAAGGCACAATGCCCACATATGTACAAGAAGACTGACTCTTCTTACAGTCTATGTTTTGAGCCTTTCCTGTGAGACCAAATTCAGATTCCGATTTTTCACTTCAGGTTTACTGTATCCCTTGGACCTTCACATTGACGATAAAACACGGAAATTGCATCGGAATTAATTACGAAAGGCACAATGCCGACTTAAGTGCAACAAGACTGACACTTCTTAATGTCTATGCTTTGAGACTTTCCTGTGAGACCAAATTTAGATTCCGGTATTTCACTTCAGGTTTACTGTATCACTTGGACCTTCACATTAACGATAAAACACGGAAATTGCATCGGAATTAAATAATAAAGGCACAATGCCGACTTAAGTACAAGAAGACTGATTCTTCTTACGGTCTATGTTTTGAGGCTTTCCTGTGAGACCAGTTTTAGATTCCAATGCTTCAATTTAGGTTTACTGTAACCCTTGGACCTTCAAATTGATGACGAAACACAGAAATTGCATCGGAAATAAATACAAAATTCACAATGCCGACTTAATTACAAGAAGACTGAATCTTCTTACTGTCCATGCGCCTTTCCTGTGAGACCAGTTTTAGATTCCGATGCTTCACTTCAGGTTTACTGTATCCCTTAGACCTTCTTATTGTCGATGAAACAGAGAAATTGCATCGGAATTAAATACAAAGGCACAATGCCGACTTAGGTACAAGAAGACTAACTCTTCTCACCGTCTATGTTTTCAGCCTTTCCTGTGAGACCAGTTTTTGATTCCGATGCTTCACTTCAGGTTTACTGTATCCCTTGGACCTTCACATTGACGATGAAACACAAAAATTGCATCGGAATTAAATACAAAAGGCACAATGCCGACTTAAGTACAAGAAGACTCACTCTTCTTAGTGTCCATGTTTTGAGCCTTTCCTGTGTGACCAGTTTTAGATACCGATGCGTCACTTCAGAATTACTGTATCCCTTGGAGCTTCGCATTGACGATGTAACAAGGAAATTGCATCTGAATGAAATACAAAAGGCACAATGCCGACATAAGTAGAAGAAGACTGACTCTTCTTACTGTCCATGATTTGAGATTTTCCTGTGATACCAGTTTTAAATTTCGATGCTTCATTTCTGGTGTACTGTATCCCTTGGACCTTCATATTGACGATGAAACACAGAAATTGCAAAGGAATTAAACACAAAAGGCAGAATGCCGACTTAAGTACTAGAAGACTGACTCTTCTTAATGTCTGTGCTTTGAGCCTTTCCTGTGAGACCAGTTTTAGAGTCTGATGCTCCACTTCAGGTTGACTGAATCGCTTGGACCTCCATATTGACGTGTAAACAGAGAAATTGCTCGGATTTAAATACCAAAGGCACAATGCCGACTTAAGTACAAGGAGACTGACTCTTCTTACCGTCTATGTTTTGAGCCTTTCCTGTGAGACCAGTTAAAGATTCCGATGCTTTACTTCAGGTTTACTGTATTCCTTGGACCTTCACATTGACGATGAAACATGAAAATTGCATCGGTACTAAATACAAAAGGCACAACGCCGACTTAAGTACGAGAAGAATGACTCTTCTTACTGTCTATGATTTGAGCCGTTCCTGAGAGACTAGTTTGGGATTCCGATGCTTCACTTCAAGTTTACAGTATCCCTTGGACCATTATATTGACGATTAAACACAGAAATTGCATCTGAATTAAAAACAAAAGGCACAATGCCGACTTCAGTACAAGAAGACTGACTCTTCTTACTATCCTTTGAACCTTGCCTGTGAGATGAGTTCTAGATACCGATGCTTCACTGCAGGTTTATTGTATCCCTTGGTCCTTCACATTGACGATGAAACACAGACATTGCATTGGAATTAAATACAAAAGGCACAATGCCGACATAAGTACAAGAAGACGGACTCTTCTTACTGTCTACGTTTTGAGCCATTCCTGTGAGACCAGTTGTAGATTCCGATGCACCACTTCAGGTTAAATGTATTGCTTGGACTTTCATATTGACGAAGAAACACAGAAATTGCATCGGAATTAAATACAAAGGGCACAATGCCGACTTAAGTAGAAGATGACTGATTCTTCTAACTGTTTATTTTTCTAGCTTTTCCGGTGAGACTTGTTTTAGTTTCCGTTGCTTCACTTCAGGTTTACTGTATCCCTTGGACCTTCACATTGACGATGAAACACGGAAATTAAATCAGAAACAAATACAAAAGGCACTATGGCAACGTAAGTACAAGAAGACTGGCTCCTCTTAGTGTCTAAGTTTTGAGCCTTTCCTGTGAGACCAGATTTAGTTTCCATGCTTCACTTCAGGTTTCCTGTATCCCTTGGACCTTCACATTGATGATGATATACAGAAATTGCATCGGAATTAAATACAAAAGGCACAATGCCGACTTAAGAACAAGAAGACTGACTCTTCTAACTGTCTATGTTTTGAGCCTTTCCTGTGAGACCAGATTTAGTTTCCGATGCTTCACTTCAGGTTTACTGTATGCCTTGGACCTTCACATTGACGATGAAACCCAGAAATTGCATCGGAATTATATACAAGAGGCTCAATGGCGACTTAAGTACAAGAAGACTAACTTACCTTACTGTCTATATTTTGAGCTTTTTCTGTGACACAAGATTTAGATTGGGATGCTTAACCTCAGGTTTACTGTATCCCTAGGTCCTCCACATTGACGATGAAACACAGAAACTGCTTCGGAATTAAATACAAAAGGCACAATGGCGACTTAAGTACAAGGAGACTCACTCTTCTTAGTGTCTATGTTTTGAGCTTTACCTGTGTGACCAGTTTTAGATTCCGATGCTTCACTTCAGGTTTACTGTATCCCTTGGAGCTTCACATTGACGATGTAACAAGGAAATTGCATCTGTATTAAATACAAAACGCACAATGGCGATTTAAGCAGAAGAAGACTGACTCTTCTTACTGTCCATGATTAGAGCCGTTCCAGTGACACCAGTTTTAGATTTCGATGCTTCAGTTCAGATGTACTGGTTCCCTTGGACCTTCATATTGGCGATGAAACACAGAAATTGCAGTGGAATTCGATACAAAAGGCACAATGCCGACATAAGTACAAGAAGACTGACTCTTCTTACTGTCTATGTATTGAGCCTTTCCTGTGAGACCAGTTTTAGATTCCGATGGTTCACTTCAGGTTTACTGTATCCGTTAGTCCTTCACATTGACGATGAAACACAGAAATTGCATTGGGATTAAATATAAAAGGCACAATGACGACATATGTACAAGAAGACCGACTCTTCTTAATGTCTATGTTTTGAGCCCATCCTGTGAGACCAGGATTAGATTCCGATGCACCACTTCAAGTTAACTGAATCGCTTGGACCATCAGATTGACGATGAAACATGAAAATTGCATCGGTATTAAATACAAAAGGCACAATGCCGACATAAGTTCAAGAAGACAGACAATTCTTACTGTCTATGTTTTGAGCCTTTCCTGTGAGACCAACTGTAGATTTCGATCCACCACATCAGGTTAACTGTATCGCTAATACCTTCACATTGACGATGAAACATTAACATTGCATCGGAATTAAATACAAAAGGCACAATGCCGACTTAAGTACAAGAAGACTGACTCTTCCTACCGTCTATGTTTTGAGCCTTCCCTGTGGGACCAGTTGTAGATTCCGATGCACCACTTTAGGTTAACTGTATCGCTTGGACCTTCATATTGACGAAGAAACACAGAAATTGCATCGGAATTAAATACAAAAGGCACAACGCCGACTTAAGTAGAAGAAGACTGATTCATCTTACTGTCTATTTTTCTAGCTCTTCCGGTGAGACCAGTTTTTGATTCCGGTGATTCACTTCAAGTTTACTGTATCCCTTGGACCGTTATATTGACGATAAAACACAGAAATAGCATCTGAATTAAAACCAAAAGGCACAATGCCTACTTCAGTACAAGAAGACTGACCCTTCTTACTATCCTTTGAACCTTTCCTGTGAGATGAGTTCTAAATACTGATGCCTCACTTCAGGTTTACTTTATCCCTTGGACCTTCACATTGACGTTCAAGCACGGAAATTGAATCGGAATTAAATACAAAAGGCACAATGGCAACTTAAGTACAAGAAGACTGGCTCTTCTTAGTGTCTATGTTTGAGCCTTCCTGGTGAAGTCAGTTTTAGATTCCGATGATTCACTTCAGGTTTACTGTATCACTTGGACCATTCTCATTGACGATGAAGCACAGAAATTGCATCGGAAATAAATAGAAAAGGCACAATGCCCACTTAAGTACAAGAAGACTGACTCTTCTTACTGTCTATGTTTTGAGCCTTTCCTGTGAGACCAGTTTTAGATACCGATGATTCACTTCAGGTTTAATTGTTCCCTTGGACCTTCATATTGACATGTAAACACAGAAATTGCAACGGAATTAAATATAAAACGCACAATGGTGACTTAAGTACAAGACGACTGACTCTTCTTACCGTCTATGTTTTGAGCCTTTCCTGTGAGACCAGTTTTAGATTCCGATGCTTCACTTCAGATTTACTGTATCCCTTGTACCTTCACATTGACGCTGAAAAACAGAATTAACATTGGAATCAAATACAAAAGGCACAATGCCGACATATTTACAAGAAGACTGACTCTTCTTAATGTCTATGATTTGAGCCTTTCCTGTGAGACCAGTTTTAGATTCCGATGCTACTCTTCCGATTTACTGTATCGCTTGGACCTTCATATTGACAATGAGACACAGAAATTGCTTCGGAAATAAATACAGATGGCCCAATGCCGACATAAGTACAAGAAGACTTACTTTTCTTACTATCAATATTTTAAGCCTTTCCTGTGAGACCAGATTTAGATTCCGATGCTCCAGTTCTTGTTTACTGTATCCCGTGGCCCTTCACATTGACTGAAACTCAGAAACCGCATTCGAATTAAATACAAATGGCACAATGCAGACTTAAGTACAAGACGACTGACTCTTCTTACCGTCTATGTTTTGAGGCTTTCCTGTGAGACCAGTTTTAGATTCTGATGCTTCACTTCAGGTCTACTGGTCCCATGGACCTTCACATTGAGTATGAAACACAGAAATTGCACTTAAGTACAAGAGGAATGTCGCCTCCGACTGTCTATGGTTTGAACCATTCCTGTGAGACCAGTTTTAGATTCCGATGCTTCACTTCAGGTTTACTTTATGCCTTGGACCATCTTTTTAACGATGAAACACAGAAATTGCATCGGAATGAAATACAAAAGGCACAATGCAGACTTAAGTACAGGAAGTCTGACTCTTCTAACTGTCAATGATTTGAGCCTTTCCTGCGAGACCAGCTTCAGATTCTGATGCTTCACTTCAGGTTTTCTGTATCCCTTGGACCATCATTTAGACGATGAAACTCAGAAATTGAATCGGAATGAAATACAAAAGGCACAATGCCGACATAAGTACAAAGAGACTGGCTCTTCTTACTATCTTCGTTTTGAACCTTCCCTGTGAGACCAGTTTTAGATTGCGATGCTTCACTTCAGGTTTATTTATGCCTTGGAGCTTCTTATTGACGATAAAATATAGAAACTGCATCGGATTTAAATACAAAAGGCACACTGCCGACTTAAGTACAGGAAGACTGACTCTTCTTACTGTCAATGATTTGAGCCTTACCTGTGAGAGCAGATTCAGATTCCGATGCTTCACTTCAGGGTTACTGTATCCCTTGGACCTTCTTTGTGACGATGAAGCACAGAAATTGCATCGGAATTAAACACAAAAGGGACAATGCCGACTTAAGAACAAAAATACTGACTCTTCTTACTGTCTATGTTTTGAACCATTCCTGTGAGACCAGTTTTAGATTCCGATGCTTCACTTCAGGTTTACTGTATCCCTTGGACCTTCTTATTGACGATGAAACACAGAAATTGCATCGGAATTAAATACAAAAGGCACAATGCCGACTTAAGTAGAAGAAGACTGACTCTTCTTACTGTCTATGTTTTGAACCTTTCCTGTGAGACCAGTTTTAGATTCCGGTGCTTAACTTCAGGTTTACTGTATCCCTTGGACCTTCTTATTGACGATGAAACACAGAAATTGCATCGGAATTATATACAAAAGGCCCAATGTCGACTTAAGTACAAGAAGACTGACTCTGCGTACTGTCTATGCTTTTGAGCCTTTCTTGTGAGACCAGTTTTACATTCCGATGCTTCACTTCAGTATTACTGTATCCCTTGGACGTTCTTATTGACGATGAAACACAGAAAAAACATCGGAATTATATACAAAAGGCACAATGCCGACTTAAGTACAAGAGGAATGTCTCTTCTTACTGTCTAAGTTTTGAACCTTTCCTGTCAGAGCAGTTTTAGATTCCGATGCTTTACTTCAGGTTTTCTGAATACCTTGAACCTTTTTATTGACGATGAAACACAGAAAGTGCATTGGAATTTAATGCAGAAGGCACAATGCAAACATAAGTACAAGAAGACAGACTCTTATTACTGTCCATAATTTGCACCTTTCCTGAGAGACTAGTTTTAGATTCCGATGCTTCGCTTCTGGGTACTGTATCCCTTGGACCTTCTTATTGACGATGAAACACAGAGATTGCATCGGAATGTATTAAAAATGCACAATGCTAACTTAAGTACGAGAAGACTGACTCTTCCTACTTTCTATGTTCTGAACCATTCCTGTGAGACCAGTTTTAGATACCGATGCTTCACTTCAGGTTTACTGTATCCCTAGGACCTTCTTATTGACGATGAAACACAGAAATTGCATCGGAATTAAATACAAAAGGCACAATGCCGACTTAAGTAGAAGAAGACTGACTCTTCTTACTGTCTATGTTTTGAACCTTTCCTGTGAGACCAGTTTTAGATTCCGATGCTTAACTTCAGGTTTACTGTAACCCTTGGACCTTCTTATTGACGATGAAACACAGAAATTGCATCGGAATTATATACAAAAGGCCCAATGTCGACTTAAGTACAAGAAGACTGACTCTGCGTACTGTCTATGCTTTTGAGCCTTTCTTGTGAGACCAGTTTTACATTCCGATGCTTCACTTCAGTATTACTGTATCCCTTGGACGTTCTTATTGACGATGAAACACAGAAAAAACATCGGAATTATATACAAAAGGCACAATGCCCACTTAAGTACAAGAGGAATGTTTCTTCTTACTGTCTAAATTTTGAACCTTTCCTGTCAGAGCAGTTTTAGATTCCGATGCTTTACTTCAGGTTTTCTGAATACCTTGAACCTTTTTATTGACGATGAAACACAGAAAGTGCATTGGAATTTAATGCAGAAGGCACAATGCAAACATAAGTACAAGAAGACAGACTCTTATTACTGTCCATAATTTGCACCTTTCCTGAGAGACTAGTTTTAGATTCCGATGCTTCGCTTCTGGGTACTGTATCCCTTGGACCTTCTTATTGACGATGAAACACAGAGATTGCATCGGAATGTATTAAAAATGCACAATGCTAACTTAAGTACGAGAAGACTGACTCTTCCTACTTTCTATGTTCTGAACCATTCCTGTGAGACCAGTTTTAGATACCGATGCTTCACTTCAGGTTTACTGTATCCCTAGGACCTTCTTATTGACGATGAAACACAGAAATTGCATCGGAATTAAATACAATAGGCACAATGCCAACTTAAGTACACGAAGACTGACTCTTCTTACTGTCTTTGTTTTGAAACATTCCTGTGAGGCCAGTTCTAAATTCCGATGCTTCACTTTAGGTTTTCAGTATCCTTTGGACCTTCTTATTGCCGATTAAACACAGAAATTGTATCGGAATTAAATACAAAACACCCAACGCTGACTTAGGAAAAAGAAGGCTGACTCTTCTTACTGTCTATGTTTTGAACCTTACCTGTGAGACCCGTTTTATATTACGATGCTTCACTTCAGGTTTACTGTATCCCTTGGGCCTGATAATTGTCGATGAAACACAGAAATTGCATCGGAATTAAATACAAAAGGCACAATGCCGACTTAAGTACAAGAAGACTGCCTCTTCTTACTGTCAATGATTTGTGCCTTTCCTGTGAGACTAGTTTTAGATTTCGATGCTTCACTTCAGGTTTACTGTATCCCTTGGACCTTCTAATTGTCGAAGAAACACAGAAATTGCATCGGAATTTATACAAATGGCACATCGCTGACTTATGTAAGAGAAGACTGACTCTTCTTACTGTATAGCTTTTGAACCTTTCCTATGAGACCAGTTTTAGATTCCGATGCTTCACTTCAGGTTTACTGTATTCCTTGGACATTCTTATTGACGATGAAACACAGAAATTGCATCGGAATTAAATACAAAATGCATAATGCCAACGTAACTACCCGAAGACTGACTCTTTTTATTGTCTATGTTTTGAAGCTTTCCTGTGAGACCAGTTTTAGATATCAATGCTTCACTTCAGGTTTACTGTATCCCTTGGACCTTCTTATTGACCATGAAACACAGAAACTGCATCGGAAGTAAATACAGAAGGCACAATGCCGACTTAAGTACAAGAGGACTGACTCTTCTTACATTCTATGATTTGAACCTTTCCTGTGAGACCAGTTTTAGATGTCGATGTTTCACTTTAGGTTTTACTGTATCTACTGGAACTTCTTATTGACGATGAAACACAGTAATTGCATCGGAATAAAATAAAAAGGGCAGAATGCCGATGTAAGTACAATCAGACTGACTCTTCATACTGTCTATGCTTTGAACCTATCCTTTGAGACCAGTTTTAGATTCTGATGCTTCACCTCAGGTTTACTGTATCCCTTGGACCTTCTTATTGACGATGAAACACAGAAATTGCGTCGGAATTAAATACGAAAGGCACAATGCCGACGTAAGTACAAGAGGACTGACTCTTCTTACTGTCTATGATTTGAACCTTTCCGGTGAGACCAGATTTAGATTCCGATGCTTCACCTTAGGTTTACGGGCTCCCTTGGACCTTCTTATTGACGAAAAAACACAGAAATTGCATCGTAATTAAATGCAAATGCACAATGCCAACTTAAGTACGAGAAGACTGACTCTTCTTACTGTCTATGTTTTGAACCTTTCGTGTGAGACCAGGTTTAGATTCCGATGCTTCACTTCAGGTTTTCTGTATCCCTTAGACCTTCTTCCTGACGATGAAACACAGAAATTGCATCAGGATTAAATATGAATGGCACAATGCCGTCGTAAGTACAAGAAGACTGACTCCTCTTACTGTCTATGTTCCGAACCTTTCCTGTGAGAGCAGTTGTGGATACCGATGTTTCACTTCAAGTTTTCTGTATCCCTTGGACCTTCTTATTGACCATGTAGCACAGAAATTGCATCGGAATTAAATACAAAAGGCACATTGCCGACCTAAGTACAAGAAGACTGACTCTTCTTACAGTCTATGTTCCGAACCTTTCCTGTGAGACCAGTTGTGGATACCGATGCTTCACTTCAAGTTTACTGTGTCCCTAGGACCTTCTTATTGGCCATGAAACACAGAAATTGCATCGGAAGTAAATAGAAAAGGCACAATTCCGACTTAAGTACAAGAAGACTGACTCTTCTTACTGTCTATGCTTTGAACCTTTCCAGTGAGACCAGTTTTAGATTCCGATACTTCACTTCAGGTTTACTGTATCCCTTGGACCTTCTTATTGACGATGAAACACAGAAATTGTATCGGGATTAAATACGAAAGGCACATTGCCGACCAAAGTACAAGAAGACTGACTCTTCTTACTGTGTATGTTCCGAACATTTCCTGTGAGACCAGTTGTGGATACCGATGCTTCACTTCAAGTTTACTGTATCCCTAAGACCTTCTTATTGACGATGAAACACAGATATTGCATCGGAATTAAATACAAAATACACAATGCCGACTTAAGTACAAGAAGTCTGACTCTACTTACTGTCTATGTTCCGATTCTTTCCTGTGAGACCAGTTGTAGAACCGACGCTTCACTTCAGGTTTACTGTATCCTTTGGACCTTCTTATTCACGATGAAACAGAGAAATTGCATCGGAATTAAGTACAAAAGGCACAATTCCGACTTACGTACAAGAGGAATGTCTCTTCTTACTGTCTTTGTTTTGAACCTTTAATGTGAGACCAGTTTTAGATTCCGATGTTTCACTTCAGGTTTACTGTACCCCTTGGACCTTCTAATTGTCGATGAAACACAAAAATTGCATCTTAATTAAATACAAAATGCACAATGCCGACTTTAGTACAAGTAGACTGACTCTTCTTACTGTCTATGTTTTGCCCCTTTATTGTGAAACCAGTTTTCGATTCCGATGCTCACTTCAGGTTAACTGTTTCCCTTGGACCTTCATATTGACGATGAAACACTGAAATTACATCGGATTTAAGCACAGAAGGCACAATGCCGAATTAAGTACATAAAGAGTGACTTTTCTTACTGTCTTTGTTTTGAACCCTTCCTGTGAGACCAGTTTTAGATTCCGATGCTTCACTTCAGGTTTACTGTATCCCTTGGACCTTCTTATTGACGATGAAACACATAAAATGCATCGGAATAAAATACAAAATGGACAATGCCGTGTTAAGTAGAAGAAGATTGACCGTTGTTACTGGCCACGTTTTTAACCTTTCGCGTGAAACTTGTTTTAGATTCCGATGCTTCACTTCAGGTTTACTGTATCCCTTGGACCTTCTAATTGACGATGAAACACAAAAATTGCATCTTAATTAAATACAAAATGCACAATGCCGACTTTAGTACAAGTAGAGTGACTCTTCTTACTTTCTATGTTTTGAACCTTACCTGTGAGACCAGTTTTCGATTCCGATGCTTTACTTCAGGTTTACTGTATCCCTTGGACGTTCTTATTGACGATGAAACACAGAAATTGTATCGGAAATAAATACAAAAGGCACAATACCGACATAAGTAGAAGAAGACTGACTCTTCTTACTTTCTATGTTTTGAACCTTACCTGTGAGACCAGTTTTAGATTCCGATGCTTCACTTCAGGTTTACTGTATCCCTTGGACGTTCTTATTGACGATGAAACACAGAAATTGCATCGGAATTAAATACAAAAGGCACAATGCCAACTTAAGTACAAGAGGACTGACTCTTCCTACATTCTATGATTCGAGCCTTTCCTGTTAGACCAGTTTTAGATATCAATGCTTCACCTAAGGTTTACAGTATCCCTTGGACCTTCTAATTGACGATGAAACACAGTAATTGCATCGGAATAAAATAAAAAAGGCAGAATGCCGATGTAAGTACAATCAGACTGACTCTTCATACTGTCTATGCTTTGAACCTATCCTTTGAGACCAGTTTTAGATTCCGATGCTTCACCTCAGGTTTACTGTATCCCTTAGACCTTCTTATTGACGATGAAACACAGAAATTGCGTCGGAATTAAATACGAAAGGCACAATGCCGACGTAAGTACAAGAGGACTGACTCTTCTTACTGTCTATGATTTGAACCTTTCCGGTGAGACCAGATTTAGATCCCGATGCTTCACCTTAGGTTTACGGGCTCCCTTGGACCTTCTTATTGACGAAAAAACACAGAAATTGCATCGTAATTAAATGCAAATGCACAATGCCAACTTAAGTACGAGAAGACTGACTCTTCTTACTGTCTATGTTTTGAACCTTTCGTGTGAGACCAGGTTTAGATTCCGATGCTTCACATCAGGTTTTCTGTATCCCTTGGACCTTCTTATTGACGATGAAACACAGAAATTGTATCGGAATTAAATACGAAAGGCACATTGCCGACCAAAGTACAAGAAGACTGACTCTTCTTACTGTGTATGTTCCGAACCTTTCCTGTGAGACCAGTTGTGGATACCGATGCTTCACTTCAGGTTTACTGTATCCCTTGGACCTTCTTATTGACGATGAAACACATAAAATGCATCGGAATAAAATACAAAATGGACAATGCCGTGTTAAGTAGAAGAAGATTGACCCTTGTTACTGGCCACGTTTTTAACCTTTCGCGTGAAACTTGTTTTAGATTCCGATGCTTCACTTCAGGTTTACTGTATCCCTTGGACCTTCTAATTGACGATGAAACACAAAAATTGCATCTTAATTAAATACAAAATGCACAATGCCGACTTTAGTACAAGTAGACTGACTCTTCTTACTTTCTATGTTTTGAACCTTACCTGTGATACCAGTTTTAGATTCCGATGCTTCACTTCTGGTTTACTGTATCCCTTGGACTTTCTTATTGACGATGAAACACAGAAATTGCATCGGAATTAAATACAAAGGGCACAACGCCAACTTAAGTACAAGAGGACTGACTCTTCCTACATTCTATAATTCGAGCCTTTCCTGTGAGACCAGTTTTAGATATCAATGCTTCACTTCAGGTTTACAGTATCCCTTGGACCTTCTAATTGACGATGAAACACAGTAACTGCATCTGAATAAAATAAAAAAGGCAGAATGCCGATGTAAGTACAATCAGACTGACTCTTCATACTGTCTATGCTTTGAACCTATCCTTTGAGACCAGTTTTAGATTCCGATGTTTCACCTCAGGTTTACTGTATCCTTTGGACCTTCTTATTGACGATGAAACACAGAAATTGCGTCGGAATTAAATACGAAAGGCACAATGCCGACGTAAGTACAAGAGGACTGACTCTTCTTACTGTCTATGATTTGAACCTTTCCGGTGAGACCAGATTTTGATTCCGATGCTTCACCTTAGGTTTACGGGCTCCCTTGGACCTTCTTATTGACGAAAAAACACAGAAATTGCATCGTAATTGAATGGAAATGCACAATGCCAACTTAAGTACGAGAAGACTGACTCTTCTTACTGTCTATGTTTTGAACCTTTCGTGTGAGACCAGGTTTAGATTCCGATGCTTCACTTCAGGTTTACTGTATACCTTGGACCTTCATATTGACGATGAAACACAGAAATTGCATCGGAATTAAAAACAAACGGCACAATACAGACTTAAGCACTGGAAAACTGACTCTTCTTACTGTCTGTGTTTAGAACCTTTCCTGTGAGACCAGTTTTAGATTCCGATGCTTCATTTTAGGTTTACTGTATCCCTTGGACCTTGTTATTGACGATGAAACACAGAAATTGCAACGGAAATAAATAGAGAACGCACAATGCCGACTTAAGTACAATAAGACTGACTCTCCTCACTGTCTATGTTTTGAACCTTACCTGTTAGACCAGTTTTAGATTCCGATGCTTCACTTCGGGTTTACTGTATCCCTTGGACCCTCTGATTGACGATGAAACACAAAAATTGAATCGGAATTAAATACAAAATGCACAATGCCACTTTAGTACAAGAAGACTGACTCTTCTTACTGTTATGTTTTGAACCTTTCCTGTGAGACCAGTTTCATATACCGATGCTTCAATTTCGGTTCACTGTATCCCTTGGTCCTTCTTATTGACGATGAAACACAGAAATTGCATCGGAATTAAATACAAAAGGCACAATGCCCACTTAAGTACAAGAAAACTGACTCTTCTTACTCTCTATGTTTTGAACCTTTCCTGTGAGACCAGTTTTAGATTCTGATGCTTCACTTCAGGTTTACTGTATCCCTTGGACCTTCTTATTCACGATGAAACACAGAAATAGCAACTGAAGTAAATACAGAAGGCGCAATGCCGTCTTAAGTACAGGAGGACTGACTCTTCTTACATTTTATGATTTGAACCTTTCCTGAGAGACCAGTTATAGATTCCGATGCTTCACTTCAGGTTTACTGTATCCCTTGGATCTTCTTATTGACTATAAAAGACAGTAATTGCATCGGAATTAAATACAAAAGGCAAAATGCCGACGTGAGTACAAGAAGACTGACTCTTCTTACTGACTATGCTTTGAAGCCTTCCTGTTAGTCCAGTTTTAGATTCCGATGCTTCACTTCAGGTTTACTGTATCCCTTGGACCTTCATATTGACGATGAAACACAGAAATTGCATCGGAATTAAAAACAAACGGCACAATACCGACTTAAGCACAGGAAAACTGACACTTCTTACTGTCTGCGTTTAGAACCTTTCCTGTGAGACCAGTTTTAGATTCCGATGCTTCACTTCAGGTTTACTGTATCCCTTGGACTTTCTTATTGACGATAAAACACAGAAATTGCATTGGAATTAAATACAAAAGGCACAATGCCGACTTAAGTACAAGAAGACTGAATCTCCTTACTGACTATTATTTGAACATTTCCTGTGAGACCAGTTTTAGATTCCAATGCTTCACTTCAGGTTTACTGTATCCCTTGGGCCTTCTTATTGACGATGAAACACAGAAATTGCATCGGAATTAAATACAAAAGGCGCAATGCTATTTTAAGTACAGGAAGACTGACCCTTCTTACTCTCTATGTTTTCAACCGTTCCTGTGAGACCAGTTTTAGATTCCGAAGCTTCACTTCAGGTTTACTGTATCCCTTGGACCTTCTTATTGTGGATGAAACACAGAAATTGCAACGGAATTAAATACAAAAGGCACAATGCCGACTTAAGTACAAGAGTACTGACTCTTCTTACTGTGTATGTTTTGAACCTTTCCCGTGAGACCACCTTTAGATTCCGATGCTTCACTTCAGGTTTACTGTATTCCTTTGACCTTCTTATTGACGATGAAACACAGAAATTGCATTAGGATTAAATACGAAAGGCACAATGCCGTCCTAAGTACAAGAAGTCTGACTCTTCTTACAGTCTATGTTCCGAACCTTTCCTGTGAGACCAGTTGTGGATACCGATGCCTCACTTCAAGTTTACTGTATCCCTTGGACCTTCTTATTGACCATGAAACACATAAAATTGCATCGGAAGTAAATAGAAAAGGCACAATGCCGACCTAAGTACAAGAACACTGACACTTCTTACTGTCTATGCTTCGAACCTTTCCAGTGAGACCAGTTTTAGATTCCGATACTTCACTTCAGGTTTACTGTATCCCTTGGACCTTCTTATTGACGATGAAACACAGAAATTTGCATCGGAGTTAAATACGAAAGGCACACTGCCGACCTAAGTACAAGAAGACTGACTCTTCTTACTGTCTATGTTTTTAACCTTTCTTTGAGACCAGTTTTAGATTCTGAAGCCTCACTTCACGTTCACTGTATTCCTTGGACCTTCTTTATGACGATGAAATACATAAATTGCAACGGAAATAAATACAAAAGGAACAATGCCGACTTAAGTACAAGGTGACTGGCTGTTCTTACTAATTATGTTTCGAACCTTTCCGGTGAGTCCTGTTTTAGATACCGATGCTTCACTTCAGGTTTACTGTATCCCTTGGACCTTCTTATTGACGATGAAACACAGAAATTGCATTAGGATTAAATACGAAAGGCACAATGCCGTCCTAAGTACAAGAAGTCTGACTCTTCTTACAGTCTATGTTCCGAACCTTTCCTGTGAGACCAGTTGTGGATACCGAAGCTTCACTTCAAGTTTGCTGTATCCCTTGGACCTTCTTATTGACGAAGAAACACAGAAATTGCATCGGAATTAAATACAAAAGGCACAATGCCGACCTAAGAACAAGAAGACTGACTCTTCTTACCGTCTATGTTCCGAACTTTTCCTGTGAGACCAGTTGTGGATACCGATGCCTCACTTCAAGTTTACTGTATCCCTTGGACCTTCTTATTGACCATGAAACACATAAAATTGCATCGGAAGTAAATAGAAAAGGCACAATGCCGACCTAAGTACAAGAACACTGACACTTCTTACTGTCTATGCTTTGAACCTTTCCAGTGAGACCAGTTTTAGATTCCGATACTTCACTTCAGGTTTACTGTATCCCTTGGACCTTCTTATTGACGATGAAACACAGAAATTTGCATCGGAGTTAAATACGAAAGGCACACTGCCGACTTCAGTACAAGATGTCTGACTCTACTTACTATCTATGTTCCGATTATTTCCTGTGAGACCAGTTGTAGAACCGATGCTTCACTTCAGGTTTACTGTATCCTTTGGACTTTCTTATTCACGATGTAACACAGAAATTGCATCGGAATTAAATACAAAAGGCACAATGCCGACTTAAGTACATGAGGAGTGTCTCTTCTCACTGTCTATGTTTTGAACCTTTAATGTGAGAACAGTTTAAGATTCCGATGTTTCACTTCAGGTTTACTGTACCCCTTGGACCTTCTAATTGACGATGAAACACAAAAATTGCATCGGAATTAAATACAAAATGCACAATGCCGACTTTAGTACAAGTAGACTGACTCTTCTTACTGTCTGTGTTGAGTACCTTCCCTGTGAGAGCAGTTTTAGATTCCGATGCTTCATTTTAGGTTTGCTGTATCCCTTGGACCTTGTTATTGACGATGAAACACAGAAATTGCATCGGAATTAAATATAAGAGGCGCAATGCTAACTTACGTACAAGAAGACTGACTCTTCTAACTGTCTATGTTTTGAACCTTACCTGTTTGACCAGTTTTAGATTCCGATGCTTCACATCAGGTTCACTGTATCCCTTGGACCTTTTTATTGACGATGAGACACAGAAATTGCGTCGGAATGAAATACAAAAGGCACAATGCCGACATAAGTACAAGAAGACTGAGTCTTCTTACTGTCTACGTTATGAACCTTTCCTGTGAGACCTGTTTTAGATTCCGATGCTTCACTTCAGGTGTACAGTATCCCTTGGATCTTCTTATTGACGTTAAAACACAGAAATTGCATCGGAATTAAATACAAAAGGCACAATGCCGACTTAAGTACAAGAAGACTAACTTTCCTTACCGACTATGTTTTGAACCATTCCTTTGAGACCAGTTTTAGATTCTGAAGCCTCACTTCAGGTTCACTGTATTCCTTCGACCTTCTTTATGACGATGAAAAACATAAATTGCATCGGAAATAAATACAAAAGGCACAATGCCGACATAAGTACAAGGAGACTTGCCCTTTTTACCAATTATGTTTCGAACCTTTCCCGTGAGTCCTGTTTTAGATACCGATGCTTCACTTCAGGAGTACAGTATCCCTTGGACCTTCTTATTGACGATGAAACACAGAAATTGCATTGGAAGTAAATACAAAAGGCACAATGCCGACTTCAGTACAAGAGGACTGACACTTCTTACGTTCTATGATTTGAACCTTTGCTGTGAGTCCAGTTTTAGATTCCGATGCTCCACATAAGGTTTACAGTATCCTTTGGACCTTCTTATTGACGATGAAACACAGAAATTGAATCCGAATCAAATACAAAAGGCTCAATGCCGACTTAAGTACAAGAGTACTGACTCTTCTTACTTTCTATGATTTGAACTTTTCATGTGAGACCAGTTTTAGATTCTGATGTTTCACTTAAGTATTACTGTATCCCTTGGACCTTCTTATTGACGATAAAACACAGAAATTGCATCGGAATTAAATACAAAAGACACAATTCCGACTTAAGTACAAGAAGACTGACTCTCCTTACTGTCTATGTTTTGAACCTTTCCTGTGAGACCAGTTTTAGGTTCCGATGCTTCACTTCAGGTTTACTGTATCCCTTGGACCTTCTTCTTGACGATTAAACACAGAAATTCATTGGAGTTAAATACAAAAGGCTCAATGCCGATTTAAGTACAAGAGGAATGTCTCTCATTAGTGACTATGCTTTGAACCTTTCCTGTGAGACCAGTTTTAGATTCCGATGCTTCAGGTTTACTGTATCGCATGGACCATCTTATTGACGATGAAACACAGAAATTGCATCGGAATTTAATACAAAAGGCACAATGCCGACTTAAGTAAAAGAAGACTGACTCTTCTTGTTGTCTATGCTTTGAACCTGTCCTGTGGAACCAGTTTTAGATTCCGATGCTTTACGTCAGGTTTACTCTATTCCTTTTACTTTTTTATTTACGATGAAACACAGAAATTGCACCGGTAGTAAATACAAAATGCATACTGCCGACTTAAGTACCAGAAGACTGACTCTTCTTACTGTCTATGTTTTGAACCTTACCTGTGAGACCAGTTTTAGATTCCGATGCTTCACTTCAGGTTTACTGTATCCCTTGGACGTTCTTATTGACGATGAAACACAGAAATTGCCTCGGAATCAAATATAAAAGGCACAATGCCGACTTAAGGACAAGAGGACTGACTCTTCTTACATTCGATGATTTGAGCCTTTCCTGTGAGACGAGTTTTAGATATCGATGCCTCACTTCAGGTTTACAGTATTCCTTGCACCTTGTAATTGACGATGAAACACAGGGCTTGCATCGGAATTAAATAAAAAAGGCAGAATGCCGACGTAAGTACAAGATGACTGACTCTTCATACTGTCTATGCTTTGAACCTATCCTTTGAGACCAGTTTTAGATTCCGATGCTTCACTTTAGGTTTACTGTATCCCTTGGACCTTCTTATTGACGATGAATCACAGAAATTGCATCGGAATTAAATGCCAAAGGTACAATGCCGACTTAAGTACAAGAAGACTGACTCTGCTTACTGTCTATGATTTGAACCTTTTAGGTGAGACCAGTTTTAGGTTCCAATGCCTCACTTCAGGTTTACTGGCTCTCTTGGACCTTCTTATTGACGATAAAACACATAAATTGCATCGGAATTAAATACAAAAGGCACAATGCCAACATAAGTACAAGAAGACCGACTCTCCTTACAGTCTATGTTCCGAACCTTTCCTGTGAGACCAGTTGTAGATACCGATGCTTCACTTCAGGTTTACTGTATCCCTTGGACCTTCTTATTGACGAGGAAACACAGAAATAGCATCGGAATTAAATAGAAAGGGCACAATGCCGACTTTAGTACAAGAAGACTAACTCTTCCTACTGTCTATGCTTTGAACCTTTCTAGTGAGACCAGTTTTAGATTCCGATACTTCACTTCAGGTTTACTGTATCCCTTGGACCTTCTTATTGACGATGAAACACAGAAATTGCATCAGGATTAAATATGAAAGGCACAATGCCGACCGAAGTACAAGGAGACTGACTCTTCATACTGTCTATGATCCGAACCTTCCCTGTGAGACCGGTTGTGGATACCGATGCTTCACTTCAAGTTTACTGTATCCCTTGGACCTTCTAATTGATGAAGAAACACAGAAATTGCATCGGAATTAAATACAAAAGGCACAATGCCGACTTAAGTACAAGAAGTCTGACTCTACTTACTGTCTATGCTCCGATTCTTTCCTGTGAGACCAGTTGTAGATACCGATGCTTAACTTCAGGTTTACTGTATCCTTTGGACCTTCTTATTGACGATGAAACACAGAAATTGCAACGGAATTAAATACAAAAAGCACAATGCCGACTTAAGTACAAGAGGAATGTCTCCTCTTACTGTCTATGTTTTCAACCTTTAATGTGAGGCCAGTTTTAGATTCCGATGTTTCACTGCAGGTTTACGGTACCCCTTGGACCTTCTTATTGACGATGAAACACAAAAATAGCATCGGAATTAAACACAAAACGCACAATGCCGACTTTAGTACAAGTAGACTGACTCTCCTTACTGTCTATATTTTGAACCTTTCCTGTGAGACCAGTTTTCGATTCCGATGCTCACTTCAGGTTAACTGTTTCCTTGGACCTTCATATTGAAGATGAAACACAGAAATTGCGTCGGATTTAAGCACAAAAGGCACAATGCCGACTTATGTACATGAAGACTGACTCTTCTTACTGTCTATGTTTTGAACATTTCCTGTGAGACCAGTTTTAGATTCCGATGCTTCACTGCAGGTTTACTGTATCCCTTGGACCTTTTTATTGACGATGAGACACAGAAAATGCATCGGAATTGAATACAAAAGGCACAATGCCGACATAAGTACAAGAAGACTGAGTCTTCTTACTGTCTACGTTATGAACCTTTCCTGTAAGACCTGTTTTAGATTCCGATGCTTCAGTTCAGGTTTACTGTATCCCTTGGGCCTTCTTATTGACGATGAAGCACAGAAATTGCATCGGAATTAAATACAAAAGGCGCAATGCTATTTTATGTACAGGAAGACTGACTCTTCTTACTCTCTATGTTTTCAACCTTTCCAGTGAGACCAGATATAGATTCAGAAGCTTCACTTCTGGTTTACTGTATTCCTTGGACCTTCGTATTGTGGATGAAACACAGAAATTGCATCGGATTTAGGCACAAAAGGCACAATGCCGACTTAAGTACAAGAAGACTGACTCTTCTTACTGTCAATGATATGAGCATTTCCTGTGAGACCAGTTTCGGATTCCGATGCTTCACTTCAGGTTAACTGTTTCCCTTGGACCTTCTTATTGACGATAAAACACAGAAATTGCATCGGAATTAAATACAAAAGACACAATGCCGACTTAAGTACAAGAAGACTGACTCTCCTTACTGTCTATGATTTGAATCTTTCCTGTGAGACCAGTTTTAGATTCCGATGCTTCACTTCAGGTTTACTGTATCCCTTGGGTCTTCCTATTGACGATGAATCACAGAAATTGCATCGGAATTAAATACAAAAGGCACAATGTCGACTTAAGTACAATTAAAATGACTCTTCTTACTGTCTATAGTTTTAACCTTTCCTGTGAGACCAGTTTTAAATTCTGATGCTTCACTTCAGTTTTACTGTATCCCTTGGACCTTCCTATTCACGATGAAACACAGAAATTGCAACGGAAGTAAATACAAATGGCGCAATGCCTACTTAAGTACAAGAGGACTGACTCCTCTTACATTCTATGATTTGAACCTTTCCTGAGAGACCAGTTATAGATTCAGATGCTTCACTTCAGGTTTACTGTATCCCCGGGACCCTCTTATTGGCGATGAAACACAGAAATTGCATCGGAATCAAATACAAGAGACACAATGCCGACTTAAGTACAAGAGCACTGACTCTTTTTACATTCTATGATTTGAACCTTTCCTGTGAGACCAATTTTAGATTCCGAAGCTTCACTTCAGGTTTACTGTATCCCTTGGACCTTCCTATTGACGATGAAACACAGAAATTGCATCGGAATTAAATACAAAATCCACAATGACAAATTAAGTACAAGAAGACTGACTCTTCCCACTGCCTATGCTTTTAATCTTTCCTGTGAGACCAGTTTTAGATTCCGATGCTTCACTTCAGGTTTACTGTATTCCTTGGACCTTCTTATTGACGATGAAACAAATAAATTACATCGGAATTAAATACAAAAGCGGCAATGCCGACTTAAGTACAAGAAGACTGACGCTTCTTACTGTCAACGTTTTTAACCTTTCCTGTGAGACCTGTTTGAGATTCCGATGCTTCACTTCAGGTTTACTGTATCCCTTGGGTCTTCCTATTGACGATGAAACACAGAAATTGCATCGGAATAAAATACAAAAGGCAGAATGCCAACTTGTGTACAAGAAGTCTGACTCTTCATACTGTCTATGCTTTGAACCTTTCCTGTGTGTCCAATTTTAGATTCAGATGCTTCACTTCAGTTTTACTGTATCCCTTGGGCCTTCTTATTGACGATGAAGCACAGAAATTGCATCGGAATTAAATACAAAAGGCGCAATGCTATTTTAAGTACAGAAAGACTGACTCTTCTTACTCTCTATGTATTCAACCTTTCCTGTGAGACCAGATATAGATTCCGAAGCTTCACTTCAGGTTTACTCTATCCCTTGGACCTTCTTATTGTGGATGAAACACAGAAATTGCATCGACTTCAAGCACAAAAGGCACAATGCCCACTTAAGTACAAGAAGACTGATTCTTCTTACTGTCAATGATTTGAGCCTTTCCTGTGAGACCAGTTTCGGATTCCGATGCTTCACTTCAGGTTTGCTGTTTCTTTTGGACCTTCTTATTGACGATGAAACACAGAAATTGCATTGGAATTTTATACAAAACTCACAATGCCTACTTAAGTAAAAGACGACTGACTCTTCTTACTGTCTATGTTTTCAACCTTTCCTGCGAGACCAGTTTTAGATTCCGATGTTTCACTTCTGGTTTTCTGTATCCCTTTTACCTTCTTATTGACGATGAAACACAGAAATTGCATCGGAATTAAATACAAAATGCATAATGCCGTCTTAAGTACCAGAAGACTGACTCTTCTTACTGTCTATGTTTTGAACCTATCCTTTGAGACCAGTTTTAGATTCTGAAGCCTCGCTTCAGGTTCACTGTATTCCTTGGACCTTCTTTATGACGATGAAAAACATAAATTGCATCGGAATTAAATACAAAAGGCACAATGCCGACTTAAGTACAAGGGGACTGGCTCTTCTTACTAATTATGTTTCGAACCTTTCCGGTGAGTCCTGTTTTAGATACCGATGCTTCACTTCAAGTTTACTGTATCCCTTGGACCTTCTTATTGACGTTGAGACACAGAAATTGCATCGGAAGTAAATACAAAAGGCACAATGCCGACATCAGTACAAGAGGACTGACACTTCTTACATTTTATGATTTGAACCTTTGCTGAGAGTCCAGTTTTAGATTCCGATGCTTCACTTAAGGTTTATTGTATCCCTTGGACCTTCATATTGACGATGAAACACAGAAATTGCATCCGAATCAAATACAAAAGGCTGAATGCCGACTTAAGTACAAGAGGACTGACTCTTCTTACTTTCTATGATTTGAACCTTTCATGTGAGACCAGTTTTAGATTCTGATGCTTCACTTCAGGATTACTGTATCCCTTGGACCATCTTATTGACGGTGAAACAAAGAAATTGCATCGGAATTAAATACAAAAGACACAATGCCGACTGAAGTACAAGAAGACTGACCCTCCTTACTGTCTATGTTTTGAACCTTTCCTTTGAGACCAGTTTTAGATTCCAATGCTTCACTTCAGGTTTACTGTATCCCTTGGTTCTTCTTATTGACGATGAAACACAGAAATTGCATCGGAATTAAATACAAAATGCATAATGCCGACTTCAGTAAAAGAAGTCTGATTCTTCTCATTGTCTATGTTTTGAACCTTTCCTGTGAGACCAGTTTTAGATTCCGATGCTTCACTTCAGATTTACTGTATCCCTTGGGCCTTTTTATTGACGATGAAACACAGAAATTGCATCGGAATTAAATACAAAAGGCACAATGCCGACTTAAGTACAAGAGGACTGACTCGTCTTACACTCTATGATTTGACCTCTCTTGTAAGACGAATTTTAGATTCCGAAGCTTCACTTCAGGTTACTGTATCCCTTGGACCTTGTTATTGGCGATGAAACACAGAAATTGCATCGGAATTAAATACAAAAGGCCTAATGCCAACTTTGGTACAAGAGGACTGACTCTTCTTACTGTCTATGTTTTGAACCTTTTCTGTGGGTCCACTTTTAGATTCCGATGCTTCACTTCAGGTTTACTCTTTCCCTTGTACCTTCTTATTGACGATGAAACACAGAAATTGCATCGGAATTAAATACAAAAGGCACAATGCCGGCTTTAGTACAAGAAGACTGACACTTCTTACTGTCTATGATATGAACCTTCCCAGTGAGACCAGTTTCAGATTCCGATGCTTCACTTCAGGTTTACTGTATATCTTGGACCTTTTTATTGACGATGAAACACATAAATTGGATCGGAATGAAATACAAAAGGGACAATGCGACTTAAGTACAAGAAGACTGAGTCTTCTTACTGTCTACGTTTTGAACTTTTCCTGTGAGACCTGTTTTAGATTCCGATGCTTCACTTGAGGTTTACTGTATCCCTTGGACCTTCTTATTGACGATAAAACACAGAAATTGCATCGGAATTTAATACAAAAGGCACAATGCCGACTTAAGTACATGAAGACTGACTCTCCTTACTGTCTATGTTTTGAACCTTTCCTGTGAGACCAGTTTTAGATTCCGATGCTCCGGGTTTACTGTGTCGCATGGACCATCTTATTGACGATGAAACACAGAAATTGCAACGGAATTAAATACAAAAGGCACAATGCCGACTTAACTACAGGAAGACTGACTCTTTTTACTGTCAATGATTTGAAACTATCCTGTGAGACCAGTTTCAGATTCCGATGCTTCACTTCAGGTTTACTGTTTCCCTTGGACCATCTTATTGACGATGAAACAAAGAAATAGCATCCGAATTGTATACAAAAGGCACAATGCCGACTTAAGTACAAGGAGACTGGCTCTTCTTACTGTCTATGTTTCGAACCTTTCCGGAGAGTACTGTTTTAGATACCGATGCTTCACTACAGGTTTGCTTTATCTCTTGGACCTTCGTATTGACGATGAAACACAGAAATTGCATCGGAAGTAAATACAAAAGGCACAATGCAGACTTCAGTACAAGAGTACCGACACGTCTTACATTCTATGATTTGAACCTTTCCTATGAGACCAGTTTTATATTCCGGTGCTTCACGTAGGGTTTACTGTATCCCTTGGACCTTCTGATTGACGATGAAACACAGAAATTGCATCCGAATCAAATACAAAAGGCTCAATACTGACTTAAGTACAAGCGGACTGATTCTTTTTACTGTCTATGTTTTGAACCTTTCCTGTGAGTCCGCTTTTAGATTCCGATTCTTCACTTCATGTTTACTGTATCCCTTCTACCTTCTTATTGACGATGAAACACAGAAATTGCATCGGAATTAGATACAAAAGGCACAATGCCGTCTTAAGTACAAGAAGACTGACACCACTTACTGTCCATGATTTGAACCTTCCCTGTGAGACCAGTTTTAGATTCCGATGCTGCACTTCAGGTTTACTGTATCCCTTGGATCATCTTATTGACGATGAAACACAGAAATTGCATCGGAATTAAATACAAAAGGCACAATGCTGACTTAAGTACAAGGAGACTGGCTCTTCTTACTGTCTATGTTTCGAACCTTTCCGGTGAGTCCTGTTTTAGATACCGATGCTTCACTTCAGGTTTACTATATCCCTTGGACCTTCTTATTGACGATGAAACACAGAAATTGCATCTGAAGTAAATACAAAAGGCACAATGCCGACTTCAGTACAAGAGGAATATTCTTCTTACATTCTATGATTTGAACTTTTCCTGTGAGAACAGTTTTAGATTCCGATGCTTCACTTAAGGTTTACTGTATCCCTTGGACCTTCTTGTTGAAGATGAAACACAGAAATTGCGACCGAATCAATTACAAAAGGCTCGATGCCGACTTAAGTACAGGAGGACTGACTCTTCTTACATTCTATGATTTGAACCTTTTCTGAGAGACCAGTTATAGATTCAGATGCTTCACTTCTGGTTTACTGTATCCTTGTTACCTTCTTGTTGGCGATGAATCACAGATATTGCTTAGGAATTAAATACAAAAGGCACAATGCCGTCTTAATTACAGGAAGACTGACACTTATTACTGTCACTGATTTGAACCTTCATTGTGAGACCAGTTTTAGATTCCGATGTTTCACTTCAGGTTTACTGTATCAATAGGACCTTACTATTGACGATGAAACACAGAAATTGCATCGGAATTAAATGCAAAAGGCCTAATGCCAACTTTGGTACAAGAGGACTGACTCTTCTTACTGTCTGTAATTTGAACCTTTCCTGTGAGTCCACTTTTAGATTCCGATGCTTCACTTCAGGTTTACTGTTTCCCTTGTACCTTCTTATTGACGATGAAACACAGAAATTGCATCGGAATTAAATACAAAAGGCACAATGCCGGCTTAAGTACAAGAAGACTGACACTTCTTACTGTCTATGATTTGAACCTTCCCAGCGAGACCAGTTTCAGATTCCGATGCTTCACTTCTGGTTTACTGTATCAATTGGACCATTTTATTGACGATGTAACACAGAAATTGCATCGGAATTAAATACAAAAGGCACAATGCCGACATAAGTACAAGAAGACTGACTGTTCTTATTGTCTATGTTTGTTACCATTCCTGTGAGAGCAGTTTTAGATACCGATGCTTCATTTCAGGTTTACTTTATCCCCTGGACCTGATTATTGACGATGAAGCACTGAAATTGCAACGGAAGTAAAAACAAAATGAACAATGCCGAGTTAAGTACAAGAAGACTGACTCTTCTTAGTGTCTATGTTTTGAACCTTTCCTGTGAGACCAATTTCAGATACCGATGCTGCACTTCCGGTTTACTGTATCCCTTGGATCTTCTTATTGACGATGAAAGACAGAAATTACATCGGAATTAAATACAAAAGGCACAATGCCGACTTAAGTACAAGGAGACTGACTCTTCTTAGCGTCTATGTTTTGAACCTTTCCTTTGAGACCAGTTTCAGATTTCGATGCTGCACTTCCGGTTTACTGTATCCCTTGGATCTTCTTATTGACGATGAAAGACAGAAATTACATCGGAATTAAATAGAAAAGGCACAATGCCGACTTAAGTACAAGGAGACTGGCTCTTCTTACTGTCTATGTTTCGAACCTTTCCGGTGAGTCCTGTTATAGATACCGATGCTTCACTTCAGGTTTACTGTGTCACTTGGACCTTCTTATTGACGATGGAACACAGAAAGTGCAACGGAAGTAAATACAAAATGCTCAATGCCGACTTAAGTACAAGAGGACTGACTCTTTTTACATTCTATGATTTGAACCTTTCCAGTGAGACCAATTTTGGATTCCGAAGCTTCACTTCAGGTTTACTGTATCCCTTGGACTTTCTTATTGACGATGAAACACAGAAATTACGTGGGAATTAAATACAAAAGGCAAAATGCCGACATAAGTACAAGAAAACTGGCTGTTCTTATTGTCTATGTTTTGAACCTTTCCTGTGAGACCAGTTTTAGATTCCGATGCATCATTTTAGGTTTACTGTATCCCTTGGACCTGCTTAGTGGCGATGAAACACAGAAATTGCACCGGAATTAAACACAAAATGAACAATGCCGACACAAGTACAAGAAGACTGACTCTCCTTAGTGTCTACGTTTTGAACCTTTCCTGTGAGACCAGTTTTAGATTCCGATGCATCATTTTAGGTTTACTGTATCCCTTGGACCTGCTTAGTGGCGATGAAACACAGAAATTGCATCGGAATTAAATACAAATTGCGCAATGCCAACTAAAGTACAAGAAGGTTGGCTCTTCTCACTGTCTATGTTTTGAACCTTTCCAGTGAGACCAGTTTTAGATTCCGACGCTTCAGTTCAGGTTTACTGTATTCCTTGGACCTTATTGACGATGAAACACAGAAATTGCATCGTAATTAAATACAAAAGGCACAATGCCGACTTAAGTACAAGGAGACTGGCTCTTCTTACTGTCTATGTTCCGAACCTTTCTGGTGAGTCCTGCTTTAGATACCGATGCTTCACTTCAGGGTTACTGTATCCCTTGGACCTGCTTATTGACGATGAAACACAGAAATTGCTTCGGAAGTAAATATAAAAGGCACAATGCCGACATCAGACAAGAGGACAGTCTCTTCTTACATTCTATGATTTGAACCATTCCTGTGAGACCAGTTTTAGATTCCGATGCTTCACTTAAGGTTTACTGTATCCCTTGGACCTTCTTATTGACGATGAAACACAGAAATTGCATCCGAATCAAATACAAAATGCTCAATGCCGACGTAAGTACAAGAGGACTGACTCCTCTTACATTCTATGATTTGAACCTTTCCTGTGAGACCAATTTTAGATTCCGAAGCTTCACTTCAGGTTTACTGTACCCCTTGGACCTTCTAATTGACGATGAAGCACAAAAATTGCATCGGAATTAAATACAAAAGGCACAATGGCGACTTAAGTACAGGAAGACTGACTCATCTTACAGTCAATGATTTGAGCCTTACCTGTGAGACCAGTTATAGATTCCGATGCTTCACTTCAGGTTTACTGTATCCCTTGGACGTTCTTATTGACGATGAGACACAGGAATTACATCGAAAATTTATACAAAAGGCACAATGCCGATTTAAGTACAAGAAGACTGACTCTTCATACTGTCTATGATTTGATGCTCTCCTTTGAGACCAGTTTTAGATTCCGTTACGTCACTTCAGGTTTACTGTATCGCTTGGACCTTCTTATTGACGATGAGACACAGAAAAAGAATCGGAATTAAATACAAAAGGCATAATGCCGACTTAAGTACAAGAAGACTGACTCTTATCACTGTCTATGTTTTGAACCCTTCCTGTGAGACCAGTTTTAGATTCTGATGTTTCACTTCAGGTTTACTGTATCCCTTGGACCTTCGTATTGACGATGAGACACAGAAAATGCATCGGAATTAAATACAAAAGGCATGATGCAGACTTAAGTACAAGAAGACTGACTCTTCTTACTGTCTATTTTTTGAACCTTTCCCGTGAGACCAGTTTTAGATTCCGACACTTCACTTCAGGTTTACTGTATCACTTGGACCTTCTTATTGACGATGAAAATCAGCAATTGCATTGGAATTAAATACAAAACGTTCAATGCCGACTTAAGTACAATAGGAATGTCTCTCATTAGAGTCTATATTTTGAACCTTTCCTGTGAGACCAGTTTTAGATTCCGCTGCTTCAGGTTTACTGTATCACATGTACCATCTTATTGTCGATGAAACACAGAAATTGCATCGAAATTAATTACAAAAGGCACAATGCCGACTTAACTACAGGAAGACTGACTCTACTTACTGTCAATGATTTGAGCCTTTCCCGAGAGACCAGTTTCAGATTCCGATGCTTCACTTCAGGTTTACTGTTTTCCTTGGACCTTCTTATTGACGATGAAACAAAGAAATTGCATCGGAATTTTATACAAAATGCACAATGCCGACTTAAGTAAAAGAAGACTGACTCTTCTTACTGTCTATGTTTTGAACCTTACCTGTGAAACCAGTTTTACATTCAGACGCTTCACCTCTGGTTTACTGTATTCCTTTTACCTTCTTATTGACGATGAAACACAGAAATTGCGACGGATTTAAAAACAAAATGCAAACTGCCGACTAAAGTACCAGAAGACTGACTCTTCTTACTTTCTCTGTTTTGAACCTTTCATTTGAGACCAGTTTTAGATTCCGAAGCTTCACTTCAGATTTACTGTATTCCTTGGACCTTATTGACGATGAAACACAGAAATTGCATCGGAATTAAATACAAAAGGCACAATGCCGACTTAAGTACGAGGAGACTGGCTCTTCTTACTGTCTATGTTTTGAACCTTTCTGGTGAGTCCTGTTTTAGATACCGATGCTTCACTTCAGGTTTACTGTATCCCTTGGACTTGCTTATAGACGTTGAAACACAGAAATTGCATCGGAAGTAAATACAAAATGCGCAATGCCGACTTCAGTACAAGAGGATTGTCTCTTCTTACATTCTATGATTTGAACCTTTCCTGTGAGACCAGTTTTAGATTCCGATGCTTCACTTAAGGTTTACAGTGTCCGTTGGACCTTCTTATTGACTATGAAACGCAGAAATAGCATCCGAATCAAATACAAAATGCTCAATGCCGACTTAAGTACAAGAGGACTGACTCTTCTTACATTCTATGATTTGAATCTTTCCTGTGAGACCAATTTTAGATTCCGAAGCTTCATTTCAGGTTTACTGTATCCCTTGGACCATCTTATTGACGCTGAAACACAAAAATTGCATCGGAATTAAATACAAAAGGCACAATGCCGACTTTAGTAGAAGAAGACTGACTCTTCTTACTGTCTATGTCTAGAACCTTTCCTGTGAGTCCACTTATAGAATCCGATGCTTCACTTCAGGTTTATTGTATGCCTTGTACCTTCTTATTGACGATGAAACACAGATTTGCATCGGAATTAAGTATAAAAGGCACAATGCCGTCTTAAGTACAAGAAGACTGACACTTCTTACTGTCTATGATTTCAACCTTTCCTGTGAGACCAGTTTTAGATTCCGATGCTTCACTTCAGGTTTACTGTATCCCTTGGACCTTCTTATTGACGATGAAACACAGAAATTGCATCGGAAATAATTACGAAAGTCACAATGCTGACTTAAGTATAAGAGGAATGTCTCTCATTACTGTCTATGTTTTGAACCTTTCCTGTGAGACCAGTTTTAGATTCCGATGCTTCAGGTTTACTGTATCCCTTGCACCATCTTATTGGCGATGAAACACAGAAATTGCATCGGAATTAAATACAAAAGGCGCAATGCCGACATAAGTACAGGAAGACTGACTCTTCTTACAGTCAATGATTTGAGCCTTTCTGTGAGACCAGTTATAGATTCCGATGCTTCACTTCAGGTTTACTGTATCCCTTGCACCTTCTTATTGACGATGAAACACAGAAATTGCATCGAAAATATATACAAAAGGCACAATGGCGAATTAAGTACAAGAAGACTGTCTCTTCATACTGTCTATGTTTTAATGCATCCCTTTGAGACCAGTTTTAGATTCCCTTACGTCACTTCAGGTTTACTGTATCCCTTGGACCTTCTTATTGATGATGAGACACAGAAAAAGAATCGGAATTAAATACAAAAGGCATAATGCCGACTTAAGTGCAAGAAGACTGACTCTTCTTACTGTCTATTTTTTGAACCTTCCCCATGAGACCAGTTTTAGATTTGATGCTTCACTTCAGGTTTACTGTATCCCTTGCACCTTGTTATTCACGATGAAACACAGAAATTGCAACGGACGTAAGAACAAAAGGCGCAATGCCGACTTAAGTACAGGAGGACTGACTCTTCTTACATTCTATGATTGGAACATATTCTGAGAGACCAGTTACAGATTCAGATGCTTCACTTCAAGTTTACTGTATCCCCGTTACCTTCTTATTGGCGATGAAACACAGAAATTGCATCGGAATCAAATACAAGAGGCACAATGCCGACTTAAGTACAAGAGGACTGACTCTTCTTACATTCTATGATTTGAACCTTTCCTGTGAGACCAATTTTAGATTCCGAAGCTTCGCTTCAGGTTTACTGTATATCTTGGACCTTGTTATTGACGATGAAACACAGAAATTGCATCGGAATTAAATACAAAATGCGCAATGCCAACTTAAGTACAAGAAGGTTGGCTCTTCTTACTGTCTATGCTTTGAACCTTTCCTGTGAGACCAGTTTTAGATTCCGACCCTTCACTTCAGGTTTACTGTATCCCTTGGACCTTCTTATTGACGATGAAACACAGCAATTGCATTGGAATTAAATACAAAACGCTCAATGCCGACTCAAGTACAAGAGGAATGTCTCTCATTAGAGTCTATTTTTTGAACCTTTACTGTGAGACCAGTTTTAGATACCGATGTTTCAGGTTTACTGTATCACATGGACCATCTTATTGTCGATGAAACACAGAAATTGCATCGGAATTAATTACAAAAGGCACAATGCCGACTTAACTACAGGAAGACTGACTCTTCTTACTGTCAATGACTTGAGCCTTTCCCGAGAGACCAGTTTCAGATTCCGATGCTTCACTTCAGGTTTACTGTTTTTCTTGGACCTTCTTATTGACGATGAATCAAGGAAAATGCATCGGAATTTTATACAAAAGTCACAATGCCGACTTAAGTAAACGAAGACTGAATCTTCTTACTGTCTATGTTTTGAACCTTTCCTGTGAGACCAGTTTTACATTCAGATGCTTCACTTCTGGTTTACTGTACTCCTTTTACCTTTTTATTGACGATGAAACACAGAAATTGCAACGGATTTAAATACAAAATGCATACTGCCGACATAAGTACCAGAAGACTGACTCTTCTTACTTTCTCTGTTTTGAACCTTTCATTTGAGACCAGTCTTGGATTCCGAAGCCTCACCTCAGATTTACTGTATTCCTTGGACCTTATTGGCGATGAAACACAGAAATTGCATCGGAATTAAATACAAAAGGCACAAAACCGGCTTAAGTACAAGGAGACTGGCTCTCTTACTGTCTATGTTTCGAAACTTTCTGGTAAGTCCTTTTTTAGATACCGATGCTTCACTTCAGGTTCACTGTATCCCTTGGACCTGCTTATTGACGTTGAAACACAGAAATTGCATCGGAAGTAAATACAAAAGGCACAATGCCGACTTCAGTACAAGAGGACTGTTCCTTCTTACATTCTATGATTTGAACCTTTCCTGTGAGACCAGTTTTAGATTCCCATGCTTCACTTAAGGTTTACCGTATCCCTTGGACCTTCTTATTGACGATGAAACGCAGAAATTGCATCCGAATCAAATACAAAATGCTCGATGCTGACTTAAGTACAAGAGGACTGACTCTTCTTACATTCTATGATTTGAACCTTTCCTGTGAGTCCACTTTTAGATCCCGATGCTTCACTTCAGGTTTACTGTATCTCTTGTACGTTCTTATTGACGATGAAACACAGATATTGCATCGGAATTAAATACAAAAGGCACAATGCTGTCTTAAGTACAAGAAGACTGACTCTTCTTAGTGTCTATGTTTTGAACCTTTCCTGTGAGACCAATTTCAGATACCGATGCTGCACTTCCGGTTTACTGTATCCCTTGGATCTTCTTATTGACGATGAAAGACAGAAATTGCTTCGGAATTAAATACAAAAGGCACAATGCCGACTTAAGTACAAGAAGACTGACTGTTCTTATTGTCTATGATTTCAACCCTTCCTGTGAGACCAGTTTTAGATTCCGATGCTTCATTTCAGGATTACTGTACCCCCTGGACCTGCTTATTGACGATGAAACACTGAAATTGCATCGTAAATAAACACAAAATGAACAATGCCGAGTTAAGTACAAGAAGACTGACTCTTCTTAGTGTCTATGTTTTGAACCTTTCGTGTGAGACCAGTTATAAATTCCGATGCTTCACTTCAGGTTTACTGTATCCCTTGGACCATTTTATTGACGATGAAACAAAGAAATTGCATCGGAATCAAACACAATAGGCATAATGCCGACTTAAGTACAAGAAGACTGACTCTTCATACTGTCTATGTTTCGAACCTTTCCTATGAGACCAGTTTAAGATTCCGATGCTTCAGGTTTACTGCATCCCTTGGACCTTCTTATTGACGATGAGACACAGAAAAAGAATCGGAAATAAATACAAAATTCGTAATGCCGACTTAAGTACAAGAAGACTGACTCTTCCCACTGTATATGTTTTGAACCTTTCCCGTGAGGCCAGTTTTCGATTCTGATGCTTCACTTCAGGTTAACTGTATCCCTTGGACCTTCTTATTGACGATGAGACACAGAAAATGCATCGGAATTAAAAACAAAAGGCATGATGCAGACTTAAGTACAAGAAGACTGACTCTTCTTACTGTCTATTTTTTGAACCTTCCCCGTGAGACCAGTTTTAGATTCTGATGCATCACTTCAGGTTTACTGTATCCCTTTGACCTTATTATTCACGATGAAAGACAGGAATTGCAACGGAAGTAAGTACAAAAGGCGCAATGCCGTTTTAAGTACAGGAGGACAGACTGTTCTTACATTCTATGATTTCAACCTTTCCTGAGAGACCAGTTATAGCTTCAACTGCTTCACTTCAGGTTTACTGTAACCCCGTTACCTTCTTATTGGCGATGAAACACAGAAATTGCATCGGAATCAAATACAAGAGGCACAATGCCGACTTAAGTACATGAGGACTGTCTCTTCTTACATTCTATGACTTGAACCTTTCCTGTGAGACCAATGATAGATTCCGAAGCTTCACTTCAGGTATGCTGTATATCTTGGACCTTGTTATTGACGTTGAAACACAGAAATTGCATCGGAATTAAATACAAAAGGCACAATGCCGACTTTAGTACATGAAGACTGACTCTTCTTACTGTCTATGTTTAGAACCTTTCCTGTAAGTCCACTTTTGAATCCCAATGCTTCACTTCAGGTTTACTGTATCCCTTGTACCTTCTTATTGACGATGAAACACAGAAATTGCATCGGAATTAAATACAAAAGGCACAATGCCGTCTGAAGTACAAGAAGACTTACACTTCTTACTGTCTATGATGTGAACCTTCCCTGTGAGACCAGTTTTAGAATCCGTTGCTTCACCTCAGGTTTACTGTATCCCTTGGGCCTTTTTATTGACGATGAAACACAGAAATTGCATCGGAATTTAATACAAATGGCACAATGCTGACGTAAGTACAAGAATACTATCTATTCTTATTGTCTATATTTTGAACCTTTCCTGTGACACCAGTTTTAGATTCCGGTGGTTCATTTTAGGTTTACTGTATCCCCTGGACCTGCTTATTGACGATGAAACACTGCAATTGCATCGGAAATAAACACAAAATGAACAATGCCGAGTTAAGTACAAGAAGACTGACTCTTCTTATTGTCTATGTTTTGAACCTTTCCTGTGAGACCAGTTTTAGATTCCGATGCTGCACTTCAGGTTTACTGTATCCCTTGGATCTTCTTATTGCCGATGAAACTCAGAAATTGCATCGGAATTTTATACAAAAGGCACAATGCCGACTTAAGTGCAAGAAGAGTGACTCTTCATACTTTCTATGATTTGATCCTTTCCTGTGAGACCAGTTTTAGATTCCGATGCGTCATTTCAGGTTTACTGTATCCCTTGGACCTTCTTATTGACGATGAGACACAGAAAATGCATCGTAATTAAATACAAAAGGCATAATAAAGACATAAGTGCAAGAAGACTGACTCTTCTTACTGTCTATGTTTTGAACCTTTCCTGTGAGACCAGTATTAGATTCTGACGCTTCACTTCTGGTTTACTGTATCCCTTGGAGCTTCTGATTCGCGATGAAACACAGAAATTGCAACGGAAGTAAGTACAAAAGGCGCAATGCCGACTTAAGTGCTGGAGGACTGACTGTTCTTACATTCTATGATTTGAACCTTTCCTGAGAGACCAGTTGTAGATTCAAATGCTTCACTTCAGGTTTACTGTAACCCCGTTACCTGCTTATTGGCGATGAAACACAGAAATTGCATCGGAATGAAATACAAGAGGCACAATGCCGACTGAAGTACTAGAGGACTGACTCTTCATACATTCTATAATTTGAACCTTCTCTGTGAGACCAATTTTAGATTCCGAAGCTTCACTTCAGGTTTACTGTATCCCTTGGACCTTGTTATTGTCGATGAAACACAGAAATTGCATCGGAATAAAATACAAAAGGCACAACGCGGACTTTAGTACAAGAAGACTGACTCTTCTTACTGTCTATGCTTTGAACCTTTCCTATGAGTCCACTTTTAGATCCAGATGCTTCACTTCAGATTTACTGTATCCCTTGTACCTTCTTATTGACGATGAAACACAGAAATTGCATCGGAATTAAATACAAAAGGCACAATGCTGTCTTAAGGACAAGAAGACTGACACTTCTTACTGTCTATGATTTGAACCTTCCCTGTGAGACCAGTTTTAGATTCCGATGCTGCACTTCAGGTTTACTGTATCCCTTGGACCTTTTTATTGACGATGAAACACAGAAATTGCATCGGAATTAAATACAAAAGGCACAATGCCGACTTAAGTACAAGAAGACTGACTGCTCTTATTGTCTATATTTTGAACCTATCCTGTGAGACCAGTTTTAGATTCCGATGCTTCATTTCAGGTTTACTGTATCCCCTGGACCTGCTTATTGACAATGAAACACTGAAATTGCATCGGAAATAAACACAAATTGAAGAATGCCGAGTTAAGTACAAGAAGACTGACTCTTCTTAGTGTCTATGTTTTGAACCTTTCCTGTGAGACCAGTTATAAATTCCGATGCTTCAGTTCAGGTTTACTGTATCCCTTGGACCTTTTTATTGACGATGAAACAAAGAAATTGCATCGGAATCAAATACAATAGGCACAATGCCGACTTAAGTACAAGAAGACTGACTCCTCATACTGTCTATGTTTTGAACCGTTCCTGTGAGACCAGTTTCAGATTCCGACACTTCACTTCAGGTGTACTGTATCCCTTGGACCTTCTTACTGATGATGAAACACATAAATTGCATCGGAATTAAATACAAAACGGACAGTGCCGACTTTAGTACAAGAAGACTGACTTTTGTTACTGTCTGCGTTTTTAACCTTTCCCATGAGTCTGATTTTAGATTCCGATGCTTCACTTCAGGTTTACTGTATTCCTTGTACCTTTTTATTGACGATGAAACGCAGAAATTGCATCCGAATCAAATACAAAATGCTCGATGCTGACTTAAGTACAAGAGGACTGACTCTTCTAACATTCTATGATTTGAACCCTTTATGTGAGACCAATTTTAGATTCCGAAAATTCACTTCAGGTTTACTGTATCCCTTGGACCTTCTTATTGACGATGAAACACAGAAATTGCATCGGAATTATATACAAAAGGCACAATGAAAACTTAAGTACAAGAAGACTGACTCTTCTTACTGGCTATGATTTGTACCTTTCCTGTGAGACAAGTGTTAGATTCCGATGCTTCATTTCAGGTTTTCTGTATCCCTTGGACCTTCTTAGTGACGATGAAACATAGAAATTGTATTGGAATTAAATACAAAAGTCTCAGATCCGACTTAAGTACAAGAGGAATGTACCTCATTAGTGTCTATGTTTTGAACCTTTCCTGTCAGACCAGTTTTAGATTCCGATGCTTCAGGTTTACTGTATCCCTTGGACCACCTTATGGACGATGAAACACAGAAATTGCATGGGAATTAAATACAAAAGGCATAATGCCGACTTAAGTACAAGAAGACTGACTCTTCTTACTGGCTATGATTTGAACCTTTCCTGTGAGACACGTTTTAAATCCCGATGCGTCACTTCAGGTTTACTGTATCCCATGGACCTTCCTATTGACGATGAAACACATAAATTGCATCGGAATTAAATACAAAACGGACAATGCCGACTTAAGAACAAGAAGACTGACTTTTGTTACTGTCTATGTATTGAACCTTTCCTGTGAGACCAGTTTTAGATTCCGATGCTTCACTCCAGGTTTACACTATCCCTTGGACCTTCCTATTGACGATGAAACACATAAATTGCATCGGAATTAAATACAAAAGGCACAATGCCGACTTAAGAACAAGAAGACTGACTCTCCTTACTGTCTGTGTTTTGAACCTTTCCTGTGAGACCAGTTTTAGATTCCGATGCTTCACTCCAGGTTTACTGTATCCCTTGGACCTTCCTATTGACGATGAAACACATAAATTGCATCGGAATTAAATACAAAAGGCACAAAGCCGTCTTAAGAACAAGAAGACTGACTCTTCTTACTGTCTATGCTTTGAACCTTTTCTGTGATACCAGTTTAAGTTTCCGAAGCTTCACTTTAGGTTTACTGTATCCCTTGGACCTTCTTATTGATGATGAGACACAGAAAATTCATCGGAACTAAATACAAAAGACATAATGCCGACTTAAGTACAAGAAGACTGACTATTTTTACTGTCTATGTTTTGAACCATTCCTGTGAGACCAGTTTTAGAATCTGATGCTTCACATCAGGTTTACTGTATAACTTGGACCTTCTTATTCACGATGAAACACAGAAATCGCAACGGATGTATGTACAAAAGGCGCTATGCCGACTTAAGTACAGGAGGACTGACTCTTCTTACATTCTATGATTTGAACCTTTCCTATGAGTCCACTTTTAGATCCCGATGCTTCACTTCAGGTTTACTGTATCCCTTGTACCTTCTTATTGACGATGAAACACAGAAATTGCATCGGAATTAAATACAAAAGGCACAATGAAGTACAAGAAGACTGACTGTTCTTATTGTCTATGCTTTGAACCGTTCCTGTGAGACCAGTTTTGGATTCTGTTGCTTCACTTCAGGTTCACTGTATCTCTTATACCGTCTTATTGACGATGAAACACAGAAATTGCATCGGAAATAAAACAAAAGGCACAATGCCGACTTAAGTACAAGAAGACTGACACTTTTTATTGTGTATGTATTGAACCTTTCCTGTGAGACCAGTTTTAGATTCCGATGCTTCACTCCAGGTTTACTGTATCCCTTGGACCTTTTTATTGACAATAAAACACATGAATTGCATCGGAATTAAATACAAAAGGCACAGTGCAGACATAAGTAGAAGAAGACGGACTCTCCTTACTGTCTATGTTTTGATCCTTTCCTGTGAGACCAGTTTTTGATTCCGATGCTTCACTTCAGGTTTACTGTATCCCTTGGACCTTCTTATTGACGATGAAACACTGCAATTGCATCGGAAATAAACACAAAATGAACAATGCCGAGTTAAGTACAAGAAGACTGACTCTTCTTTCTGTCTATGTTTTGAACCATTCCTGTGAGTCCAGTTTTAGATTCCGATGATGCACTTCAGGTTTACTGTATCCCTTGGATCTTCTTATTGCCGATGAAACACAGAAATTGCATTGGAATTTTATACAAAAGGCACAATGCCGACTTAAGTGCAAGAAGAGTGACTCTTCATACTGTCTATGATTTGATCCTTTCCTGTGAGACCAGTTTTAGATTCCGATGCGTCATTTCAGGTTTACTGTATCCCTTGGACCTTCTTATTGACGATGAGACACAGAAAATGCATCGGAATTAAATACAAAAGGCATAATAAAGACTTAAGTACAAGAAGACTGACTCTTCTTACTGTCTATGTTTTGAAACTTTCCTGTGAGCATCGGAATTAAATACAAAATGCACAATGCCGACTAAAGTACAAGAGGAATGTCTCTCATTACTGTCCATGTTTAGAACCTTTCCTGTGAGATCAGTTTTAGATTCGGATGATTAAGGTTTACTGTTTCCCTTGGACCATCTTATTGACGGTGAAACACAGAAATTGCATCGGAATTAAATACAAAAAGCACAATGCCGACCTATGTACTGGAAGACGGACTCATCTTACTGTCAATGATCTGAGCCTATCCTGTGAGACCAGTTTCAGATTCCGATGCTTCACTTGAGGTTTACTGTATCCCTTGGACATTCCTGTTGACGATGAAACACAGAAATTGCATCGGAATTTTATACAAAAGGCACAATGACGACATAAGTACAAGAAAACTGACTCTTCTCAGTTTCTATGTTTTGAATCTTTCCTGTGAGACCAGTTTTACAGTCCGTTGCTTCACTTCAGGTTTACTGTATCCCTCTGACCTTCTTATTGACGATGAGACACAGAAATTGCATCGGAATTAAATACAAAAGGCACAATGCCGACATAAGTAGAAGAAGACTGACTCTCCATACAGTCTAAGATTTAAACCTTTCCTGTGAGACCAGTTTTAGATTCCGATGCTTCACATCAGGTTTTCCTGTATCCCTTGGACCTTCTTGTTGACGATGAAGCACAGAAATTGGATCGGAATTTCATACAAAAGGCACAATGCCAACTTAAGTACAAGAAGACTGACTCTTCTTACTGTCTGTGATTTGAACCTTTCCTGTGAGACAGTTTTAGATTCCGATGCTTCTTTTCACGTTTACTGTATCACTTGGACCTTCTTATTGACGATGAAACACAGAAATTGCATTGGAATTGAATACAAAAGTCTCAAATCCGACATAAATACAAGAGGAATGTCCCTCATTAGTGTCTATGTTTTGAACCTTTCCTGTGAGACCTGTTTTACCTTCCGATGCTTCAGGTTTATTGTATCCCTTGGACCACCTTATTGACGATGAAACACAGAAATTGCATGGGAATTGAATACAAAAGGCATAATGCCGACTGAAGTACAGGAAGACTGACTCTTCTTACTGTCAATGATTTGAGCCTTGCCTATGAGACCAGTTTCAGATTCCGATGCTTCACTTCTAGTTTACTGTTTCCCTTGGACATTCTTATTCACGATGAAACACAGAAATTGCATGGGAATTTTATACAAAAGGCACAATGCCGGCTTAAGTAAAGGAAGACTGACTCTTTTTACTGTCTATGTTTTGAACCTGTCCTGTGAGACCAGTTTCAGATTCCGATGCTTCACTACAGGCTTACTGTACCCCTTGGACCTTCTTATTGACGATGAAACACCGAAATGGCATCGGAATTAAATACAAAATGCATAATGCCGACTTAAGTACAAGAAGACTGACTCTTCCTACTATCTATGTTTTGAACCTTTCCTGTGAGACCAGTTTTAGGTTTTCATGCTTCACTTCAGGATTACTGTATCCCTTGGACCTTCGTATTAACGATGGAACACAGAAATTGCATCGTAAATAAATATAAAAGGCACAATTCCGACTTATGTACAAGAGGACTGACTGTTCTTCCATTCTAAGATTTGAACCTTACCTGTGAGACCAGTTTTAGATTCCGATGCTTCACTTCAGGTTTACTGTATCACTTGGACCTTATTATTGACGATGAAACTCAGAAATTGCATCGGAATCAAATACAAAAGGCACAATACCGACGTAAGCACAAGAGGACTTACTCTTCTTATATTCTATTATTTGAACCTTTCCTGTGAGACCAGTTTTTGATACCGATGCTTCACTTCACGTTTACTGTACCCCTTGGACATTTTTATAGACGATGAAACACAGAATTTGCATCGGAATTAAATAGAAAAGGCACAATGCCGACTTAAGTACAAGAAGACTGACTCTTCTCACTTTCTATGCTTTGAACCTTTCCTGTGAGACCAGTTTTACATTCCGTTGCTTCACTTCAAGTTTACTGTATCCCTTGGACCTTCTTATTGACGATGAGACATAGAAATTGCATCGGAATTAAATACAAAATGTACAATGCCGAATGAAGAACAAGAAGTCTTACCCTTCTTACTGTCTATGTTTTGAACCTTTCCTGTGAGACACGTTTTAGATTCCGATGCTTCACTTCAGGTTTACTGTATCCCTTGGACCTTCCTGTTGACGATGAAACACATAAATTGCATCGGAATTAAATACTAAACGGACAATACCGAATTAAGAACAAGAAGTCTTACTCTTGTTACTGTCTATGTATTGAACCTTTCTTGTGGGACCAGTTTTAGATTCCGATGCTTCACTCCAGGTTTACTGTATCCCTTGCACCTTCTTATTGACAGTAAAACACATGAATTGCATCGGAATTAAAAACAAAAGGCACAATGCCGACATAAGTAGATGACGACTGATTCTCCTTACTGTCTATGTTTTGAACCTTTCCTGTGAGACCAGTTTTAGATTCCGATGCTTCGCTTTAGGTTTACTCTATCCCTTGGACCTTCTTATTGACGATGAAACACAGAAATTGGATCGGAATTACATACAAAAGGCACAATGCCAACTTAAGTACAAGAAGACTTACTCTTCTTGCTGTCAATGATTTGAACCTTTCCTGTGAGACAAGTTTTAGATTCCGATGCTTTATTTCAGGTTTACTGTATCCCTTGGACCTTCTTATTGACGATGAAACACAGAAATTGCATTGGAATTAAATACAAAAGTCTCAAAACCGACTTAAGTAGAAGAGGAATGTCCCGTTTTAGTGTCTATGTTTTGAACCTTTCCTGTGAGACCAGTTTTAGCTTCCGATGCTTCAGGTTTACTGTATCCCTTGGACCAACTTAATGACGATGAAACACAGAAATTGCATGGGAATTAAACACAAAAGGCACAATGCCGACTTAAGTACAAGAAGACTGACTCTTCTTACTCTCTATGTTTTGAACCTTTCCTGTGAGACCAGTTACAGATTCCGTTGCTTCACTTCAGGTTTACTGTATCTCTTGGACCTTCTTATTGACGACGAAACACAGAAATTGCATCGGAGTTAAATACAAAAGCACAATGCCGACATAAGTACAAGAAGACTGGCTCTTCTCACTGTCTATGTTATGAGCCTTTCCTGCGAGTCCAGTTTAGGTTTCCGATGTTTCACTTCAGGTTTACTGTATCCCTTGGACCTTCTTATTGATGATGAAACACAGAAATTGCATCGGAATTAAGTTCAATAAGCACAATGCCGGCTTAAGTACAAGAAGACGGACTCTGCTTACTGTGTATGGTTCAACCTTACCTGTGAGACCATTTTTAGATTCCGATGCTTCACTTCAGGATTACTTTATCCCTTGGACCTTCTTATTAACGAAGAAACACAGAAATTGCATCGGAATTAAATACAAAAGGCACAATGCCGACTTAAGTACAAGAGTACTGACTCTTCTTACTGTGTATGTTTTGTACCTTTCCTGTGAGACCATTTTTAGATTCCGATGCTTCACTTGAGGTTTACTGTATCACTTGGACCTTCTTATATACGATGAAACACAGAAATTGCATCGGAATCAAATACAAAAAGCACAATGCCGACTTAAGTACAAGAGGACTGACTCTTCTTGCATTCTATGATATGAACCTTTCCTGTGAGACCAGTTTTGGGGTCTCATGCTTCACTTCAGGATTACTGTATCCCATGGACCTTCGTATTGACGATGAAACACAGAAATTGCATCGAAAATAAATACAAAATGCATAATGCCGACTTAAGTACAAGAGGACTGACTCTTCTTACACTCTATGATTTGAACCTTTCCTGTGAGACCAGTTTTATCTGCCGATGCTTCACTTCACGTTTACTGTATCCCTTGGACATTTTTATAGACGATTAAACACAGAAATTGCATCGGAATTAAATAGAAAAGGCACAATGCCGACTTAGGTACAAGAAGACTGACTCTTCTCACTTTCTATGCTTTGAACCTTTCCTGTGAGACACGTTTTAGTTTCCGATGCTTCACTTCAGGTTTACTGTATCCCTTGGATCTTCCTATTGACGATGAAACACATAAATTGCATCGGAATTAAATACAAAACGAACAATGCCGACTTAAGAACAAGAAGACTGACTCTTGTTACTGTCTATGTATTGAACCTTTCCTGTGAGACCAGTTTTAGATTCTGATGCTTCACTTCATGTTTACTGTATCCCTTGGACCTTCTTATTGACAATAAAACACATGAATTGCATCGGAATTAAATACAAAAGGCACTATGCCGACATAAGTAGAAGAAGTCTGACTCTCCTTACTGTCTATGTTTTGAACCTTTCCTGTGAGACCAGTTTTAGATTCCGATGCTTCACTTCAGGTTTACTGTATTCCTTGGAACTTCTTAATGACGATGAAACACAGAAATTGGATCGGAATTACATATAAAACTCACAATGCCAACTTAAGTACAAGAAGACTGACTCTTCTTACTGTTTATGATTTGAACCTTTCCTGTGAGACAAGTTTTAGATTCCGATGCTTCATCTCAGGTTTACTGTATCCCTTGGACCTTCTTATTGACGATGAAACACAGAAATTGCATGGGAATTAAATACAAAAGGCATAATGCCGACTTAAGTACAGGAAGACTGACTCTTATTACTGTCAATGATTGGAGCCTTGCCTATGAGACCAGTTTCAGATTCCGATGCTTCACTTCTGGTTTACTGTTTCCCTTTGACATTCTTATTCACGATGAAACACAGACATTGCATCGTAATTTTATACAAAAGGCACAATGCCGGCTTAAGTAAAAGAAGACTGACGCTTCTTACTGTCTATGTTTTGAACCTGTCCTGTGAGACCAGTTGTAGATTCCGTTGCTTCACTACAGGTTTACTGTAACCCTTGGACCTTCTTATTGACGATGAAGCACAGAAATGGCTTCGGAATTAAATACAAAATGCATAATGCCGACTTAAGTACAAGAAGACTGACTCTTCTTACTATCTATGTTTTGAACCTTTCCTGTGAGACCAGTTTTAGATTCTCATGATTCACCTCAGGATTACTGTATCCCTTGGACCTTCGTATTGACGATGAAACACAGAAATTGCATCGGAATTAAATAGAAAAGCACAATGCCGACTTAAGTACAAGAAGACTGACTCTTCTTACTCTCTATGTTTTGAAACTTTCCTGTGAGACCAGTTTCAGATTCCGATGCTTCACCTCACGTTTACTGTATCCCTTGGACATTTTAATAGACGATGAAACACAGAAATTGCATCGGAATTAAATAGAAAAGGCACAATGCCGAATGAAGAACAAGAAGTCTGACTCTTCTTACTGTTTATGTTTTGAACCCTCCCTGTGAGACACGTTTTAGATTCCGATGCTTCACTTCAGGTTTACTGTATCCCTTGGACCTTCCTATTGACGACGAAACACATAAATTGCATCGGAATTAAATACAAAACGGACAATGCCGAATTAAGAACAAGAAGACTGACTCTTGTTACTGTCTATGTATTGAACCTTTCTTGTGAGACCAGTTTTAGATTCCGTTGCTTCACTCCAGGTTTACTGTATCCCTTGGACCATCTTATTGACAATAAAACACATGAATTGCATCTGAATTAAATACAAAAGGCACAATGCCGACATAAGTAGAAGACGACTGACTCTCCTTACTGTCTATGTTTTGAACCTTTCCTGTGAGACCAGTTTTAGATTCCGATGCTTCGCTTCAGGTTTACTGTATCCCTTGGACCTTCTTATTGACGATGAAACACAGAAATTGGATCGGAATTACATACAAAAGGCACAATGCCAACTTAAGTACAAGAAGACTTACTCATCTTACTGTCAATGATTTGAACCTTTCCTGTGAGACAAGTTTTAGATTCCGATGCTTTATTTCAGGTTTACTGTATCCCTTGGACCTTCTTATTGACGATGAAACACAGAAATTGCATTGGAATTAAATACAAAAGTCTCAAAACCGACTTAAGTAGAAGAGGAATGTCCCTTTTTAGTGTCTATGTTTTGAACCTTTCCTGTGTGACCAGTTTCAGATTCCGATAGTACACTTCAGGTTTACAGTATCTCTTGTACCTTCCTATTGACGATGAACACAGAAAATTTATCGGAATTAAATACAAAAGGCACAATGCTGACTTAAGTACAAGAATACTGACTCTTCTCACTGTGTATGTTTTGAGCTTTTCCTGTGAGACCACTTTTAGATTCCGATGCATCACTTCAGGTTTACTGTATCTCTTGGACCTTCTTATTGACGATGAAACACAGAAGTTGCATTGGAATTAAATACAAAAGTCTCAAATCTGACTTAAGTACAAGAGGAATGTCCCTCATTTGTGTCTATGTTTTGAACCTTTCCTGTGAGACCTGTTTTACCTTCCGATGCTTCAGGTTTACTGTATCCCTTGGACCACCTTATTGACGATGAAACACAGAAATTGCATGGGACTTGAATACAAAAGTCATAATGCCGACTTAAGTACAGGAAGACTGACTCTTCTTACTGTCAATGATTTGAGCCTTGCTTATGAGACCAGTTTCAGATTCCGATGCTTCACTTCTGGTTTACTGTATCCCTTGGACATTCTTATTCACGATGAATCACAGAAATTGCATCGGAATTTTATACAAAAGGCACAATGCCGGATTAAGTAAAAGAAGACTGACTCTTCTTACTATCTATGTTTTGAACCTGTCCTGTGAGACCAGTTTTAGATTCCGATGTTTCACTACAGGTTTACTGTATCCCTTGGACCTTCTTATTGACGATGAAACACAGAAATGGCATCGGAATTAAATACAAAATGCATAATGCCGACTTAAGTACAAGAAGACTGACTCTTCTTACTATCTATGTTTTGAACCTTTCCTGTGAGACCAGTTTTGGGGTCTCATGCTTCACTTCAGGATTACTGTATCCCATGGACCTTCGTATTGACGATGAAACACAGAAATTGCATCGAAAATAAATACAAAATGCATAATGCCGACTTAAGTACAAGAGGACTGACTCTTCTTACATTCTATGATTTGAACCTTTCCCGTGAGACCAGTTTTATCTACCGATGCTTCACTTCACGTTTACTGCATCCCTGGACATTTTTATAGACGATGAAACTCAGAAATTGCATCGGAATTAAATAGAAAAGGCACAATGCCGACTTAGGTACAAGAAGACTGACTCTTCTCACTTTCTATGCTTTGAACCTTTCCTGTGAGACACGTTTTAGTTTCCGATGCTTCACTTCAGGTTTACTGTATCCCTTGGATCTTCCTATTGGCGATGAAACACATAAATTGCATCGGAATTAAATACAAAACGAACAATGCCGACTTAAGAACAAGAAGACTGACTCTTGTTATTGTCTATGTATTGAACCTTTCCTGTGAGACCAGTTTTAGATTGTGATGCTTCACTTCATGTTTACTGTATCCCTTGGACCTTCTTATTAACAATAAAACACATGAATTGCATCGGAATTAAATACAAAAGGCACTATGCCGAATGAAGAACAAGAAGTCTGACTCTTCCTACAGTCTATGTCTTGAACCTTTCCTGTGGGACACGTTTTAGTTTCCGATGCTTCACTTCAGGTTTTCTGTATCTCTTGGATCTTCCTATTGACGATGAAACACATAAATTGCATCGGAATTAAATACAAAACGAACAATGCCGACTTAAGAACAAGAAGATTGACTCTTGTTACTGTCCATGTATTGAACCTTTCCTGTGAGACCAGTTTTAGATTCCGATGCTTCACTCCAGGTTTACTGTATCCCTTGGACATTCTTATTGACAATAAAACACATCAATTGCATCGGAATTAAATACAAAAGGCACTATGCCGACATAAGTAGAAGAAGACTGACTCTCCTTACTGTCTATGTTTTGAACCTTTCCTGTGAGACCAGTTTTAGATTCCAATGCTTCACTTCAGGTTTACTGTATCCCTTGGAACTTCTTAATGACGATGAAACACAGAAATTGGAACGGAATTACATACAAAAGGCACAATGCCAACTTTAGTACAAGAAGACTGACTCTTCTTACTGTCTATGATTTGAACCTTTCCTGTGAGACAAGTTTTAGATTCCGATGCTTCATTTCAGGTTTACTGTATCCCTTGGACCATCTTATTGACGCTGAAACACAGAAATTGCATTGGAATTAAATACAAAAGTCTCAAATCCGATTTAAGTGCAAGAGGAATGTCCCTCATTAGTGTCTACGTCTTGAACCTTTCCAGTGAGACCAGTTTTAGCTTCCGATACTTCAAGTTTACTGTATCCCTTGGACCACTTTATTGACGATGAGACACAGAAATTGCATGGGAATTACATACAAAAGGCGTAATGCCGACTTAAGTAATGGAAGACTAACTCTTCTTACTGTCAATGATTGGAGCCTTGCCTATGAGACCAGTTTTAGATTCCGATGCTTCAGTACAGGTTTACTGTATCCCTTGGACCTTCTTATTGACGATGAAACACAGAAATGGCATCGGAATTAAATACAAAATGCATAATGCCGACTTAAGTACAAGAGGACTGACTCTTCTTACATTCTATGATTTGAACCTTTCCTGTGAGACCAGTTTTATCTACCGATGCTTCACTTCACGTTTACTGTATCCCTTGGACATTTTTATAGACGATGAAACACAGAAATTGCATCGGAATTAAATAGAAAAGGCACAATGCCGACTTAGGTACAAGAAGACTGACTCTTCTCACTTTCTATGCTTTGAACCTTTCCTGTGAGACACGTTTTAGTTTCCGATGCTTCACTTCAGGTTTACTGTATCCCTTGGATCTTCCTATTGACGATGAAACACATAAATTGCATCGGAATTAAATACAAAACGAACAATGCCGACTTAAGAACAACAAGACTGACTCTTGTTACTGTCTATGTATTGAACCTTTCCTGTGAGACAGTTTTAGATTCTGATGCTTCACTTCATGTTGACTGTATCCCTTGGACCTTCTTATTGACAATAAAACACATGAATTGCATCGGAATTAAATACAAAAGGCACTATGCCGACATAAGTAGAAGAAATCTGACTCTCCTTACTGTCTATGTTTTGAACCTTTCCTGTGAGACCAGTTTTAGATTCCGATGCTTCACTTCAGGTTTACTGTATTCCTTGGAACTTCTTAATGACGATGAAACACAGAAATTGGATCGGAGTTACATACAAAACTCACAATGCCAACTTAAGTACAGGTAGACTGACTCTTCTTACTGTCAATGATTGGAGCCTTGCCTATGAGACCAGTTTCAGATTCCGATGCTTCACTTGTGGTTTACTGTTTCCCTTTGACATTCTTATTCACGATGAAACACAGACATTGCATCGGAATTTTATACAAAAGGCACAATGCCGGCTTAAATAAAAGAAGGCAGACGCTTCTTACTGTCTATGTCTTGAACCTGTCCTGTGAGACCAGTTGTAGATTCCGATGCTTCACTACAGGTTTACTGTATCCCTTGCACCTTCTTATTGACGATGAAACACAGAAATGGCTTCGGAATTAAATACAAAATGCATAATGCCGACTTAAGTACAAGAAGACTGACTCTTCTTGCTATCTATGTTTTGAACCTTTCCTGTGAGACCAGTTTTAGATTCTCATGATTCACCTCAGGATTACTGTATCCCTTGGACCTTCGTATTGACGATGAAACACAGAAATTGCATCGTAAATAAATACAATAGGCACAATGCCGACTTATGTACAAGAGGACTGACTCTTCTTACTTTCTAAGATTTGAACGTTTCCTGTGAGACCAGTTTTAGATACCGATGCTTCACTTCACGTTTACTGTATCCCTTGGACATGTTTATAGACGATGAAACACAGAAATTGCATCGGAATTAAATAGAAAAGCACAATGCCGACTTAAGTACAAGAAGACTGACTCTTCTTACTCTCTATGTTTTGAACCTTTCCTGTGAGACCAGTTTCAGATTCCGTTGCTTCACTTCAGGTTTACTGTATCTCTTGGACCTTCTTATTGACGACGAAACACAGAAATTTCATCGGAATTAAATACAAAAGCACTATGCCAACTTAAGTCCAAGAAGACTGGCCCTTCTCACTGTCTATGTCTTGAGCCTTTCCTGCGAGAGCAGTTTAGGTTCCCGATGTTTCACTTCAGGTTTGCTGTATCCCTTGGACCTTCTTATTGATGATGAAACACAGAAATTGCATCGGAATTAAATTTAATAGCCACAATGCCAGCTTAAGTACAAGAAGACTAACTCTTCTTACTGTGTATCTTTCGAACCTTACCTGTGAGACCATTTTTAGATTCCGATGCTTCACTTCAGGATTACTGTATCCCTTGGACCTTCTTATTGACGAAGAAACACAGAAATTGCATCGGAATTAAATACAAAAGGCACAATGCCGATTTAAGTACAAGAATACTGACTCTTCTTGCTGTGTATGTTTTGTACCTTTCGTGTGAGAGCATTTTTAGATTCCGATGCTTCACTTCAGGTTTACTGTATCCCTTGGACCTTCCTATATACGATGAAACACAGAAATTGTATCGGAATCAAACACAAAAGGCACAATGCCGCCTTAAGTACAAGAGGACTGACTCTTCTTGTATTCTATGATATGAACCTTTCCTGTAAGACCAATTTTAGATTCCAATGCTTCACTTCATTTTTACTGTATCCCTTGGACGTTCTTATTGACGATGAAACACAGAAATTGCATCGGAATTAAATACAACAGGCACAATGCCGACTTAAGCACAAGAAGACTGACTCTTCTTACTGTCTATGTTTTGAACCTTTCCTGTCGGACCAGTTTCAGATTCCGATGCTACACTTCTGGTTAACTGTATCTCTTGTACCTTCTTATTGACGATGAAACACAGAAATTGCATCGGAATTAAAAAAAAAATGCACAATGCCGACTTAAGTGCAAAAAGACTGACTCTTCTTACTGTGTATGTTTTGAACCTTTCCTGTGAGACCATTTTTAGATCCCGATACTTCACTTCATGTTTACTGTATCCCATGGACCTTCTTATTTACGAAGAAACACAGAAATTGCATCGGAATTAAATACAGAAGGCACAATGCCGTTCAATGTACAAGAAGGCTGACTTTTCTTACTGTCTATGTTTTGAAAATTTCCTGTGATACCCGTTCTAGATTCCGATGCTTCACTTCAGGTTTACTGTATCCCTTGGACATTCTTATTGACGATGAGACACAGCGATTACATCGGAATGAAATACAATATGCAAAATGCCGAATTAAGAACAAGAAGTCTGACTCTTCTTACTGTCTATGTTTTGAACCTTTCCTGTGAGACACTTTTTAGATTCCGATGATTCAGGTTTACTGTATCCCTTGGACCATCTTATTGACGGTGAAACACAGAAATTGCATCGGACTTAAATACAAAAGGCGCAATGCCGCCTTAAGTACAGGAGGACTGACTGTTCTTACATTCTATGATTTAAACCTTTTTCTGAGAGACCAGTTTTAGGTTCCGATGCTTTCTTTCAGGTTTACTGTATCCCTTGGCCTTCCATTTGACGATAAAACACAGAAATTACATCGCAATTTTATACAAAAGGCACAATGCCGACATAAGTACAAGAATACTGACACTACTCACTGTCTATGTTTTGAACCTTTCCTGTGAGACCAGTTTTACTTTCTGTTGCTTGACTTCAGGTTTACTGTATCTCTTGGACCGTCATATTGACGATGAAACACAGAAATTGCATCGGAATTAAATACAAAAGGCACAATGCCAACATAAGAACAAGAGGACTTACTCTTCCTACTGTCTATGATTGAACCCTTCCTGTGAGACCAGTTTCAGATAACTGATGCTTCACCTCAGGTTGACTGTATCCCTTGGAGCTTTTTATTGACAATGAGACACAGAAATTGCATCGGAACTAAATACAAAAGGCATAATGCCGACTTAAGAATAAGAGGACTGACTCTTCTTACAGTCTATGATTTGAACCTTTCCTGTGAGACCAGTTTTAGATTCCGATGCTTCATTTTAGGTTTACTGTATCCCTTGGACCTTGTTATTGACGATGAAACACAGAAATTGCAACGGAAATAAATAGAGAACGCACAATGCCGACTTAAGTACAATAAGACTGACTCTCCTCACTGTCTATGTTTTGAACCTTTCCTGTGAGACCAGTTTTAGATTCCGATGCTTCACGTCAGGTTTAATGTATCCCTTGGACCTTCTTATTGATGATGAAACACAGAAATTGCATCGGAATTGAATACAAAATTCACAATTCAAAATTTAGAACAAGAAGACTGACTCTTTTTACTGTCTATGCTTTGAACGTTTCCAGTGAGACAAGTTTTAGATTCCGATGCTTCACATCCGATTTTATGTAACCCTTGGACCTTCTTATTGACGATAAAGCGCACAAATTTCATCGGAAATAAATACAAAAGGGACAATGCCGACTTAAGTACAAGAAGACTGCTTCTTGTTACTGTCTACGTTTTTAGCCTTTCCTGTGTCTCTTGTTTTAGACTACGATGCTTCACTTCAGGTTTACTCTATCCCTTGGACCTTCCTATTGACGATAAAATACAGAAATTGTGTCGGAATTAAATACAAAAGGCACAATACCGACTTCAGTACAAGAAGACTGACCCTCCTTACTGTCTATGTTTTGAACCTTTCCTGTGAGACCAGTTTTAGATTCCGATTCTTCACTTCAGGATTACTGTATTCCTTGGACCTTCTTATTGACGATGAAACACAGAAGTTGCATCGGAATTAAATACAAAAGGCACAATGCTGACTTAAGTACAAGAATACTGACTCTACTTACTGTGTATGTTTTGAACCTTTCCTGTGAGACAACTTTTAGATTCCGATGCTTCACTTCAGGTTTACTGTATCCCTTCGACCTTCTTAATGATGATGATACACAGAAATTGCAACGGAATTAAATACAAAAGGCACAATGCCGACTTAAGTACAAGAAGACTGAGTCTTCTTACTGTCTATGTTTTAAACCTTTACTGTGACATCAGCTTTAGATTCCGATGCTTCACTTCAGGTTTGCTGTATCCCAAGGACCATTTTATTGACGACGAAACATAGAAATTGTATCGGATTCATATACAAAAGGCACAATGCCGACAGAAGTACTAGAGGACTGATTCTTCTTACTTTCTATGACTCGAACCCTTTCTGTGAGTAAAGTTTTAGATTCCGATGCTTCACTTCAGGTTTACTGTATCTCTTGGACCTTTTTATCGACGATGAAACACAGAAATTGCATCGGAATAAAATACAAAAGGAACAATGCTGACTTAAGTACAAGAAGACTGACTCTTGTTACTGTCTATGTTTTCAACCTTTCCTTTGATACCAGTTTTAGATTCCGATGCTTCACTTCAGGTTTACTGTATCCCTCGGACCTTCTTATTGACGATGAAACACAGAAGTAGCATCGGAATTAAATACAAAATGCACAATGCCGAAGTAACTACAAATAGACTGACTCTTCTTACTGTCTATGTTTCGAACCTTTCCTGTGAGACAAGTTTTAGAATCCGATGCTTCACTTCAGTTTTACTGTATCCCTTGGACCTTCTTATTGACGATGAAACACATAAATTGCATCGGAATTAAATACAAAATGGACAATGCCGAGTTAAGTACAAGAAGACTGACTCTTCTTACTGTCTATGTTTCCAACCTTTCCTGTGAGACCAGTATTAGATTCCGATGCTTCACTTCAGGTTTACTGTATCCCTTGGACCTTCTTATTCACGATCAAACACAGAAATTGCATATGAATCAAATACAAAAGGGAAAATGCTGACTTAAGTACAAGAGGACTGACTCTGTTTACATTCTATGATTTGGACCTTTCCTGTGAGACCAGTTTTTGGTTCCGATGCTTCACTTCAGGTTTACTGTATCCCTCGGACCTTCTTATTGACGATGATACACAGAAGTTGCATCGGAATAAAATACGAAATGCACAATGCCGAAGTAAGTACAAGAAGACTGACTCTTCTTACTGTCTATGTTTTGAACCTTTCCTGTGAGACAAGTTTTAGATTCCGATGCTTCACTTTAGGTTTACTGTATCCTTTGTACCTTCTTATTGACGATGAAACACATAAAATGCATCGGAATAAAATACAAAATGGACAATGCCGTGTTAAGTACAAGAGGATTGACCCTTGTTACTGGCTACGTTTTTAACCTTTCCCGTGAAACTTGTTTTAGATTCCGATGCTTCACTTCAGGTTTACTGTATCAATTGGACCTTCTTATTGACGATAAAACACAGAAATTGCATCGGAATTAAATACAAAAGACACAATGCCGACTTAAGTACAAGACGACTGACTCTTCTTACTGTCTATGTTTTCAACCTTTCCTGTGAGACCAGTATTAGATTCCGATGCTTCACTTCAGGTTTACTGTATCCCTTGGACCTTCTTATTCACGATCAAACACAGAAATTGCATATGAATCAAATACAAAAGGGAAAATGCTGACTTAAGTACAAGAGGACTGACTCTGTTTACATTCTATGATTTGGACCTTTCCTGTGAGACCAGTTTTTGGTTCCGATGCTTAACTTCAGGTTTACTGTATCCCTCGGACCTTCTTATTGACGATGATACACAGAAGTTGCATCGGAATAAAATACGAAATGCACAATGCCGAAGTAAGTACAAGAAGACTGACTCTTCTTACTGTCTATGTTTTGAACCTTTCCTGTGAGACAAGTTTTAGATTCCGATGCTTCACTTCAGGTTTACTGTATCCCTTGTACCTTCTTATTGACGATGAAACACATAAAATGCATCGGAATAAAATACAAAATGGACAATGCCGTGTTAAGTACAAGAGGATTGACCCTTGTTACTGGCTACGTTTTTAACCTTTCCCGTGAAACTTGTTTTAGATTCCGATGCTTCACTTCAGGTTTACTGTATCCCTTGGACCTTCTTATTGACGATAAAACACAGAAATTGCATCGGAATTAAATACAAAAGGCACAATGCCGACTTAAGTACAAGAAGACTGACTCTTCTTACTGTCTATGTTTTTAACCTTTCCTGTGTGACCAGTATTAGATTCCGATGCCTCACTTCAGGTTTACTGTATCCTTTGGACCTTCTTATTGACGATGAAACACAGAAAGGGCATCGGAATTAAATACAGAAGGCACAATGCCGTCCTAAGTACAAGAAGACCGACTCTTCTTACTGTCTATGTTTTGAACCTTTCCTGTGATACCAGTTTAAGATTCCAATGCTTCACTTCAGGTTTACTGTATCCCTCGGACCTTCTTATTGACGATCAAACACACTAATTGCATCGGAATCAAATGCAAGAGGCACAATGCCGACTTAAGAACAAGAGGAGTGACTCTTCTTACATTCTATGTTTTGAACCTTTCCTGTGAGACCAGTTTTAGATTCCGATGCTTCACTTCAGGTTTATTGTATCCCTTGGACCTTCTTATTGACGATGAAACACAGAAATTGCATCGGAATTAAATATAAAATTCACAATCCAAAATTTAGAACAAGAAGCCTGACTCTTCTTACTGTCTATGCTTTGAACGTTTCCAGTGAGACAGGTTTTAGATTCCGATGCTTCACATCAGGTTTACTGTAACCCTTGCACCTTCTTATTGACGATGAAGCGCATAAATTCCATCGAAATTATATACAAAAGGGACAATGCCGACTTAAGTACAAGAAGACTGACTCTTGTTACTGTCTACGTTTTTAACCTTTCCCGTGAGGCTTGTTTTAGACTACGATGCTTCACTTCAGGTTTACTCCATCCCTTGGACGTTGTTATTGACGATAAAACACAGAAATTGTGTCGGAATTAAATTCAAAAGGCACAATGCTGACTTCACTACAAGAAGACTGACCCTTCTTACTGTCTATGTTTTGAACCTTTCCTGTGAGACCAGTTTTAGATTCAGATTCTTCACTTCAGGATTACTGCATCCTTTGGACCTTCTTATTGACGATGAAACACAGAAATTGCATCGGAATTAAATACAAAAGGCACAATGCTGACTTAAGTACAAGAATACTGACTCTACTTACTGAGTATGTTTTGAACCTTTCCTTTGAGACAACTTTTAGATTCCGATGCTTCACTTCAGGTTTACTGTATCCCTTGGACCTTCTTATTGACGATGAAACACAGAAATTGCATCGGAATCATATGCAAAAGGCACAATGCCGACATAACCACAAGAGGACTGACTCTTCTTACATTTTATGATTTGAACCTTTCCTGTGAGATCAGTTTTATAATCCGATGCTTCACTTCAGCTTTACTGTATCCCTTGGACCTTTTTATTGACGATGAAACACAGAAATTGCATCGGAATTAAATACAAAAGGCACAATGCCGACTTAAGTACAAGAAGACTGACTCTTCTTACTGTCTATGTTTTGAACCTTTCCTGTGAGACTAGTTTTAGATTCCGATGCTTCACTTCAGGTTTACTGTATCCCTTGGACCTTCTTATACGATGAAACACAGAAATTGCATCGGAATTAAATACAAAAGGCACAATGCCGACTTAAGTACTAGAAGACTGACTCTTCTTACCATGTATGTTTTGAACCTTTCCTATGAGACCATTTTTAGATTCCGATGCTTCACTTCAGGTTTACTGTATCCCTTGGACCTTCTTATTGACGATGAAACACAGAAATTGCATCGGAATTAAATACAAAATGCACAATGCCGACTTAAGTGCAAGAGGAATGTCTCTCATTACTGTCTATGTTTTGATCCATTCCAGTGATACCAGTTTTAGATACCGATGCTTCAGGTTTACTGTATCCCTTGGACCATCTTATTGACGATGGAACACAGAAATTGCATCGGAAAGAAATACAAAAGGCAGAATGCCGACTTATGTACAAGAAGACTGACTCCTTTACTGTCTATGCTTTGAACTATTCCTGTGAGACCAGTTTTAGATTCCGATGCTTCACTTTAGGTTTACTGTATCCCTTGGACCTTCTTATTGACGATGAAACACAGAAATTGCAACGGAATTAAATACAAAAGGCACAATGCCGACTTAAGTACAAGAAGACTGACTCTTCTTACTGTCTATGTTTTAAACCTTTACTGTGAGACCAGCGTTAGATTCCGATGCTTCACTTCAGGTTTGCTGTATCCCGAGGACCTTTTTATTGACGATAAAACATAGAAATTGTATCGGATTCATATACAAAAAACACAATGCCGACAGAAGTACTAGAGGACTGACTCTTCTTACTTTCTATGACTCGAACCCTTTCTGTGAGTAAAGTTTTAGGTTACGATGCTTCACTTCATGTTTACTGTATGCCTTGGACCTTTTTATCGACGATGAAACACAGAAATTGCATCGGAATAAAATACAAAGGGAACAATGCCGACTTAAGTACAAGAAGACTGACTCCTCTTACTGTCTATGTTTTGAACCTTTCCTGTCGGACCAGTTTCAGATTCCGATGCTACACTTCTGGTTAACTGTATCTCTTGTACCTTCTTATTGACGATGAAACACAGAATTTGCATCGGAATAAAATACAAAGTAAACAATGCCGTGTTAAGTACAAGAGGATTGACCCTTGTTACTGGCTACGTTTTTAACCTTTCCCGTGAAACTTGTTTTATATTCCGATTCTTCACTTCAGGTTTATTGTATCCCTTGGACCTTCTTATTGACGATAAAACATAGAAATTGCATCGGAATTAAATACAAAAGGCACAATGCCGAGATAAGTACAAGAAAACTGACTCTTCTCACTGTCTATGTTTTGAACCTTTCCTGTGAGACCAGTTTTAGATTCCGATTCTTCACTTCAGGTTTACTGTATCCCTTGGACCTTCTTATTGACGATGAAACACATAAAATGCATCGGAATAAAATACAAAATGGACAATGCCGTGTTAAGTAGAAGAAGATTGACCCTTGTTATTGGCCACGTTTTTAACCCTTCCCGTGAAACTTGTTTTAGATTCCGATGCTTCACTTCAGGTTTACTGTATCCCTTAGACCTTCTTATTGACGATAAAACACAGAAATTTCATCGGAATTAAATACAAAAGGCACAATGCCGACTTAAGTACAAGTGGACTGACACTTCTTACTGTCTATGTTTTGAACCTTTCCTGTGAGACCAGTTTTAGATTCCGATGCTTTACTTCGGGTTTACTGTATCCCGAGGACCTCCTAATTGACGATGAAACATAGAAAGTTGTATCGGATTCAAATACAGAAGACACAATGCCGACTTAAGTACTAGAGGACTGACTCTTCTTGCATTCTATGATTTGAACCAATTCTGTGGGTCCAGTTTTAGATTCTGATGCTTCACATCAGGCTTACTGTAGCCCTTGGACCTTTTTATTGACGATGAAACACAGAAATTGCATCGGAATGAAATACAAAAGGCACAATGCCGACTTAAGTACAAGAAGACTGACTCTTGTTGCAGTCATGATTTGAACCTTTCCTGTGAGACCAGTTTTAGAATCCGATGCTTCACTTCAGGTTTACTGTATCCCTTGGACCTTCTTATTGACGATGGAACACAGAAATTGCATCGGAATTAAATACAAAAGGCAAAATGTCGATTTAGGTACAAGAGGAATGACTCTCATTACTGTGTATGTTTAGAACCTATCCTGTGAGACCAGTTTTAGATTGTGATGCTTCAGGTTCACTGTACCCCTTGGATCATCTTATTGGCGATGAAACACAGAAATTGCAGCGGAATTAAATACAAAAGGCAAAATGCCGACATAAGTACAAGAAAACTGACTCTTCTCACTGTCTATGTTTTGAACCTTTCCTGTGAGACCAGTTTTAGATTCCGATTCTTCACTTCAGGTTTACTGTATCCCTTGGACCTTCTTAATGACGATGAAACACATAAAATGCATCGGAATAATATACAAAATGGACAATGCCGTGTTAAGTAGAAGAAGATTGACCCTTGTTACTGGCCACGTTTTTAACCTTTCCCGTGAAACTTGTTTTAGATTCCGTTGCTTCACTTCAGGTTTGCTGTATCCCTTGGACCTTGTTATTGACGATAAAACACAGAAATTGCATCGGAATAAAATACAAAAGGCACAATGTCGACTTAAGTACAAGAAGACTGACTCTTCTTACTGTCTATGTTTTCAACCTTTCCTGTGAGACCAGTATTAGATTCCGATGCTTCACTTCAGGTTTACTGTATCCCTTGGACCTTCTTATTCACGATCAAACACAGAAATTGCGTATGAATTAAATACAAAAGGGAAAATGCTGACTTAAGTACAAGAGGACTGACTCTGTTTACATTCTATGATTTGGACCTTTCCTGTGAGACCAGTTTTTGGTTCCGATGCTTCACTTTAGGTTTACTGTATCCCTCGGACCTTCTTATTGACGATGAAACACAGAAGTTGCATCGGAATAAAATACAAAATGCACAATGCCGAAGTAAGTACAAGAAGACTGACTCTTCTTACTGTCTATGTTTTGAACCTTTCCTGTGAGACCAGTTTTAGATTCCGATTCTTCACTTCAGGTTTACCGTATCCCTTGGACCTTCTTATTGACGATGAAACACATAAAATGCATCGGAATAAAATACAAAATGGACAATGCCGTGTTAAGTAGAAGAAGATTGACCCTTGTTACTGGCCACGCTTTTAACCTTTCCCGTGAAACTTGTTTTAGATTCCGATGTTTCACTTCAGGTTTACTGTATCCCTTGGACCTTCTTATTGACGATAAAACACAGAAATTGCATCGGAATTAAATACAAAAGGAACAATGCCGACTTAAGTACAAGACGACTGACTCTTCTTACTGTCTATGTTTTCAACCTTTCCTGTGAGACCAGTATTAGATTCCGATGCTTCACTTCAGGTTTACTGTATCCCTTGGACCTTCTTATTGACGATGAAACACAGAAATTGCATCGGAATTAACTACAAAAGGCACAATGCCGACTTATGTACAAGGAGACTTACTCTTCTTACTGTCTATGTTTTGAACCTTTCCTGTGAGACCAGTTTTAGATTCCGATGTTTTACTTCAGGTTTACTGTATCCCTTGAACCTTCTTATTGGCGATAAAACACAGAAATTGCATCGGAATTAAATACAAAAGGCACAATGCCGACTTAAGTACAAGTGGACTGACACTTCTTACTGTCTATGTTTTGAACCTTTCCTGTGAGACCAGTTTTAGATTCCGATGCTTTACTTCGGGTTTACTGTATCCCGAGGACCTCCTAATTGACGATGAAACATAGAAAGTTGTATCGGATTCAAATACAGAAGACACAATGCCGACTAAAGTACTAGAGGACTGACTCTTCTTGCATTCTATGATTTGAACCAATTCTGTGGGTCCAGTTTTAGATTCCGATGCTTCACTTCAGGCTTACTGTAGCCCTTGGACCTTTTTATTGACGATGAAACACAGAAATTGCATAGGAATGAAATGCAAAAGGCACAATGCCGACATAAGTACAAGAAGACCGACTCTTGTTGCAGTCTATGATTTGAACCTTTCCCGTGAGACCAGTTTTAGAATCCGATGCTTCACTTCAGGTTTACTGTACCCCTTGCACCTTCTTATTCACGATCAAACACAGAAATTGCATATGAATCAAATACAAAAGGGAAAATGCTGACTTAAGTACAAGAGGACTGACTCTGTTTACATTCTATGATTTGGACCTTTCCTGTGAGACCAGTTTTTGGTTCCGATGCTTCACTTCAGGTTTACTGTATCCCTCGGACCTTCTTATTGACGATGAAACACAGAAGTTGCATCGGAATCAAATACAAAATGCACAATGCCGAAGTAAGTACAAGAAGACTGACTCTTCTTACTGTCTATGTTTTGAACCTTTCCTGTGAGACAAGTTTTAGATTCCGATGCTTCACTTCAGTTTTACTGTATCCCTTGACCTTCTTATTGACGATGAAACACATAAAATGCATCGGAATAAAATACAAAATGGACAATGCCGTGTTAAGTACAAGAGGATTGACCCTTGTTACTGGCTACGTTTTTAACCTTTCCTGTGAAACTTGTTTTAGATTCCGATGCTTCACTTCAGGTTTACTGTATCCCTTGGACCTTCTTATTGACGATAAAACACAGAAATTGCATCGGAATTAAATACAAAAGGCACAATGCCGACTTAAGTACAAGAAGACTGACTCTTCTTACTGTCTATGTTTTCAACCTTTCCTGTGAGACCAGTATTAGATTCCGATGCTTCACTTCAGGTTTACTGTATCCCTTAAACATTTTTATTGACGATGAACCACAGAAATGGCATCGGAATTAAATACAGAAGGCACAATGCCGTCCTAAGTACAAGAAGACTGACACTTCTTACTGTCTATGATTTGAACCTTTCCTGTGATACCAGTTTTAGATTCCGATGCTTCACTTCAGGTTTACTGTATCCCTCGGACCTTCTTATTGACGATCAAACACACTAATTGCATCGGAATAAAATGCAAGAGGCACAATGCCGACTTAAGTACAAGAGGACTGACTCTTCTTACATTCTATGATTTGAACCTTTCCTGTGAGACCAGTTTTAGATTCCGATGCTTCACTTCAGGTTTATTGTATCCCTTGGACCTTCTTATTGACGATGAAACACAGAAATTGCATCGGAATTAAATATAAAATTCACAATTCAAAATTTAGAACAAGAAGCCTGACTCTTCTTACTGTCTATGCTTTGAACGTTTCCAGTGAGACAGGTTTTAGATTCCGATGCTTCACATCAGGTTTACTGTAACCCTTGGACCTTCTTATACGATGAAACACAGAAATTGCATCGGAATGAAATACAAGAGGCACAATGCCGACTTAAGTGCAAGAGGAATGTCTCTCATTACTGTCTATGTGTTGATCCATTCCAGTGATACCAGTTTTAGATTCCGATGCTTCAGGTTTACTGTATCCCTTGGACCATCTTATTGACGATGGAACACAGAAATTGAATCGGAAATAAATACAAAAGGCACAATGCCGACTTATGTACAAGAAGACTGACTCCTTTACTGTCTATGCTTTGAACCATTCCTGAGTTACCAGTTTTAGATTCCGATGCTTCACTTCAGGTTTACTGTATCCCTTGGACCTTCTTATTGACGATGAAATACAGAAATTGCAACGGAATTAAATACAAAAGGCACAATGCCGGCTTAAGTACAAGAAGACTGACTCGTCTTACTGTCTATGTTTTAAACCTTTACTGTGAGACCAGCTTTAGATGCCGATGCTTCACTTCAGGTTTGCTGTATCCCGAGGACCTTTTATTGACGATGAAACATAGAAATTGTATCGGATTCATATACAAAAAACACAATGCCGACAGAAGTACTAGAGGACTGTCTCTTCTTGTATTCTATGATTTGAACCAATTCTGTGAGTCCAGTTTTAGATTCCGATGCTTCACTTCAGGCTTACTGTAGCCCTTGGACCTTTTTATTGACGATGAAACACAGAAATTGAATCGGAATGAAATACAAAAGGCACAATGCCGACTTAAGTACAAGAAGACTGACTCTTGTTGCAGTCTATGATTTGAACCTTTCCTGTGAGACCAGTTTTACAATCCGATGCTTCACTTCAGGTTTACTGTATCCCTTGGACCTTCTTATTGACGATGGAACACAGAAATTGCATCGGAATTAAATACAAAAGGCACAATGCCGATTTAGGTACAAGAGGAATGACTCTCATTACTGTGTATGTTTAGAACTTTTCCTGTGAGACCAGTTTTAGATTGTGATGCTTCAGATTTACTGTAACCCTTGGATCATCTTATTGGCGATGAAACACAGAAATTGCATCGGAATCAAATACAAAAGGCACAATGCCGGCTTAAGTACAAGAAGACTGCCTCTTCTTACTGTCTATGTTTTAAACCTTTACTGTGAGACCAGCTTTAGATTCCGATGTTTCACTTCTGGTTTACTGTATCCCTTGGACCTTTTTATTGACGATGAAACACAGAAATTGCATCGGAATAAAATACAAAAGGCACAATGCCGACTTAAGTACAAGAAGACTGACTCTTCTTACTGTCTATGTTTTGAACCTTTCCTGTGAGACCACTTTTAGATTCTGATGCTTCACTTCAGGTTTACTGTATCCCTTGGACCTCCTTATTGACGATGAAACACAGAAATTGCATCGGAATCATATGCAAAAGGCACAATGCCGACTTAACCACAAGAGGACTGACTCTTCTTACATTTTTAGATTTGAAACTTTCCTGTGAGTCCAGTTTTAGATTCTGATGCTTCACTTCAGGTTTACTGTACCCCTTGGACCATTATATTGACGATGAAACACAGAAATTGCATCGGAATAAAATACAAAAGGCACAATGCCGACTTAATTACAAGAAGACTGACTCTTCTTACTGTGTATGTTTTGAACCTTTCCTGTGAGACCACTTTTAGATTCCGATGCTTCACTTCAGGTTTACTGTATTGCTTGGACCTTCTTATTGACGATGAAACACAGAAATTGCATCGGAATCATATGCAAAAGGCACAATGCCGACTTATCCACAAGAGGACTGACTCTTCTTACATTTTATGATTTGAACATTTCCTGTGAGACCAGTTTTAGATTCCAATCCTTCACTTCAGGTTTACTGTATCCCTTGGACCTTCTTAATGACGATGAAACACAGAAATTGCATCGGAATTAAATACAGAAGGCATAATGCCGTCTTAAGTGCAAGAAGACTGACTCTTCTTACTGTCTATGTTTTGAACCTTTCCTGTGATACCAGTTTTAAATTCCGATGCTTCACTTCAGGTTTACTGTATCCCTCGGACCAACTTATTGACGATCAAACACAGAAATTGCATCGGAATGAAATGCAAGAGGCACAATGCCGACTTAAGTACAAGAGGACTGACTCTTCTTACATTCTATGATTCGAACCTTTCCTGTGATACCAGTTTTAGATTCCGATGCTTCACATCAGGTTTATTGTATCCCTTGGACCTTCTTATTGACGATGAAACACAGAAATTGCATCGGAATGAAATACAAGAGGCACAATGCCGACTTAAGTGCAAGAGGAATGTCTCTCATTACTGTCTATGTTTTGATCCATTCCAGTGATACCAGTTTTAGATTCCGATGCTTCAGGTTTACTGTATCCCTTGGACCATCTTATCGACGATGGAACACAGAAATTGCATCGGAAATAAATACAAAAGGCACAATGCCGACTTATGTACAAGAAGACTGACTCCTTTACTGTCTATGCTTTGAACCATTCCTGTGTTACCAGTTTTAGATTCCGATGCTTCACTTCAGGTTTACTGTATCCCTTGCACCTTCTTATTGACGATGAAATACAGAAATTGCAACGGAATTAAATACATAAGGCACAATGCCGACTTAAGTACAAGAAGACTGACTCTTCTTACTGTCTATGATTTCAACCTATCCTGTGAGACCAGTATTAGATTCCGATGCTTCACTTCAGGTTTACTGTATCCCTTGGACCTTTTTATCGACGATGAAACACAGAAATTGCATCGGAATAAAATACAAAGGGAACAATGCCGACTTAAGTACAAGAAGACTGACTCTTCTTACTGTCTATGTTTTGAACCTTTCCTGTCGGACCAGTTTCAGATTACGATGCTAAACTTCTGGTTAACTGTATCTCTTGTACCTTCTTATTGACGATGAAACACAGAAATTGCATCGGAATTAAATAAAAAATGCAAAATGCCGACTTTAGTACAAAAAGACTGACTCTTCTTACTGTGTATGTTTCGAACCTTTCCTGTGAGACCATTTTTAGATCCCGAGACTTAACTTCAGGTTTACTGTATCCCTTGTACCCTCTTATTGACGATGAAACACATAAATTGCATCGGAATAAAATACAAAATGGACAATGCCGTGTTAAGTACAAGAGGATTGACCCTTGTTACTGGCTACGTTTTTAACCTTTCCCGTGAAACTTGTTTTAGATTCCGATTCTTCGCTTCAGGTTTATTGTATCCCTTGGACCTTCTTATTGACGATAAAACACAGAAATTGCATCGGAATTAAATACAAAAGGCACAATGCCGACTTAGGTACAAGAAGACTGACTCTTCTTACTGTCTATGTTTTCAACCTATCCTGTGAGACCAGTATTAGATTCCGATGCTTCACTTCAGGTTTACTGTATCCCTTGGACCTTCTTATTGCCGATGAAACACAGAAATTGCATCGGAATTAAATACAAAAGGCACAATGCCGACTTATGTACAAGGAGACTTACTCTTCTTACTGTCTATGATTTGAACCTTTCCTGTGAGGCCAGTTTTAGATTCCGATGTTTTACTTCAGGTTTACTGTATCCCTTGTACCTTCCTAATGGCGATAAAACACAGAAATTGCATCGGAATTAAATACAAAAGGCACAATGCCGACTTAAGTACAAGTGGACTGACACTTCTTACTGTCTATGTTTTGAACCTTTCCTGTGAGACAAGTTTTAGATTCCGATGCTTTACTTCGGGTTTACTGTATCTCGAGGACCTCCTAATTGACGATGAAACATAGAAAGTTGTATCGGATTCAAATACAGAAGACCCAATGCCGACTTAAGTACTAGAGGACTGACTCTTCTTGTATTCTATGATTTAAACCAATTCTGTGAGTCCAGTTTTAGATTCCGATGCTTCACTTCAGGCTTACTGTAGCCCTTGGACCTTTTTATTGACGATGAAACACAGAAATTGCATCGGAATTAAATACAAAAGGCACAATGCCGACTTAAGTACAAGAAGACTGATTCTTCTTACTGTCTATGTTTTCAACCTTGCTTGTGAGACCAGTATTAGATTCCGATGCTTCACTTCAGGTTTACTGTATCCCTTGGACCTTCTTATTCACGATCAAACACAGAAATTGCATATGAATCAAATACAAAAGGGAAAATGATGACTTAAGTGCAAGAGGACTGACTCTGTTTACATTCTATGATTTGGACCTTTCCTGTGAGACCAGTTTTAGATTCCGATGCTTCACTTCAGGTTTACTGTATCCCTCGGACCTTCTTATTGACGATGAAACACAGAAGTTGCATCGGAATAAAATACAAAATTCACAATGCCGAAGTAAGTACAAGAAGACTGACTCTTCTTACTGTCTATGTTTTGAACCTTTACTGTGAGACAAGTTTTAGATTCCGATGCTTCACTTCAGTTTTACTGTATCCCTTGTACCTTCTTATTGACGATTAAACACATAAAATGCATCGGAATAAAATACAAAATGGACAATGCCGTGTTAAGTACAAGAGGATTGACCCTTGTTACTGGCTACGTTTTTAACCTTTCCCGTGAAACTTGTTTTAGATTCCAATGCTTCACTTCAGGTTTACTGTATCCCTTGGACCTTCTTATTGACGATAAAACACAGAAATTGCATCGGAATTAAATACAAAAGGCAAAATGCCGACTCAAGTACAAGAAGACTGAGTCTCCTTACTGTCTATGTTTTCAACCTTTCCTGTGAGACCAGTATTAGATTCCGATGCTTCACTTCAGGTTTACTGTATCCCTTGGACCTTCTTATTGACGATAAAACACAGAAATTGCATCGGAATTAAATACAAAAGGCACAATGCCGACTTATGTACAAGGAGACTGACTCTTCTTACTGTCTATGTTTTGAACCTTTCCTGTGAGACCAGTTTTAGATTCCGATGCTTTACTTCAGGTTTACTGTATCCCTTAAACATTTTTATTGACGATGAGACACAGAAATGGCATCGGAAATAAATACAGAAGGCACAATGCCGTCCTAAGTACAAGAAGACTGACTCTGCTTACTGTCTATGTTTTGAACCTTTCCTGTGATACCAGTTTTAGATTCCGATTCTTCACTTCAGGATTACTGCATCCCTTGGACCTTCTTATTGACGATGAAACACAGAAATTGCATCGGAATTAAATACAAAAGGCACAATGCTGACTTAACTACAAGAATACTGACTCTACTTACTGAGTATATGTTGAACGTTTCCTGTGAGACAACTTTTAGATTCCGATGCTTCACTTCAGGTTTACTGTATCCCTTGGACCTTCTTATTGACGATGAAACACAGAAATTGCATCGGAATCATATGCAAAAGGCACAATGCCGACTTAAGTACAAGAGGACTGACTCTTCTTACATTCTATGATTCGAACCTTTCCTGTGAGACCAGTTTTAGATTCCGATGCTTCACTTCAGGTTTATTGTATCCCTTGGACCTTCTTATTGACGATGAAACACAGAAATTGCATCGGAATTAAATATAAAATTCAAAATTCAAAATTTAGAACAAGAAGCCTGACTCTTCTTACTGTCTATGCTCTGAACGTTTCCAGTGAGACAGGTTTTAGATTCCGATGCTTCACATCAGGTTTACTGTAACCCTTGGACCTTCTTATACGATGAAACACAGAAATTGCATCGGAATGAAATACAAGAGGCACAATGCCGACTTAAGTGCAAGAGGAATGTCTCTCATTACTGTCTATGTTTTGATCCATTCCAGTGATACCAGTTTTTGATTCCGATGCTTCAGGTTTACTGTATCCCTTGGACCATCTTATTGACGATGGAACACAGAAATTGCATCGGAAATAAATACAAAAGGCACAATGCCGACTTATGTACAAGAAGACTGACTCCTTTACTGTCTATGCTTTGAACCATTCCTGTGTTACCAGTTTTAGATTCCGATGCTTCACTTCAGGTTTACTGTATCCCTTGGACCTTCTTATTGACGATGAAATACAGAAATTGCAACGGAATTAAATACATAAGGCACAATGCCGACTTAAGTACAAGAAGACTGACTCTTCTTACTGTCTATGTTTTCAACCTATCCTGTGAGACCAGTATTAGATTCCGATGCTTCACTTCAGGTTTACTGTATCCCTTGGACCTTTTTATCGACGATGAAACACAGAAATTGCATCGGAAAAAAATACAAAGGGAACAATGCCGACTTAAGTACAAGAAGACTGACTCTTCTTACTGTCTATGTTTTGAACCTTTCCTGTCGGACCAGTTTCAGATTACGATGCTAAACTTCTTTTTAACTGTATCTCTTGTACCTTCTGATTGACGATGAAACACAGAAATTGCATCGGAATTAAATAAAAAATGCACAATGCCGACTTTAGTACAAAAAGACTGACTCTTCTTACTGTGTATGTTTCGAACCTTTCCTGTGAGACCATTTTTAGATCCCGAGACTTAACTTCAGGTTTACTGTATCCCTTGTACCCTCTTATTGACGATGAAACACATAAATTGCATCGGAATAAAATACAAAATGGACAATGCCGTGTTAAGTACAAGAGGATTGACCCTTGTTACTGGCTACGTTTTTAACCTTTCCCGTGAAACTTGTTTTAGATTCCGATTCTTCGCTTCAGGTTTATTGTATCCCTTGGACCTTCTTATTGACGATAAAACACAGAAATTGCATCGGAATTAAATACAAAAGGCACAATGCCGACTTAGGTACAAGAAGACTGACTCTTCTTACTGTCTATGTTTTCAACCTATCCTGTGAGACCAGTATTAGATTCCGATGCTTCACTTCAGGTTTACTGTATCCCTTGGACCTTCTTATTGCCGATGAAACACAGAAATTGCATCGGAATTAAATACAAAAGGCACAATGCCGACTTATGTACAAGGAGACTTACTCTTCTTACTGTCTATGATTTGAACCTTTCCTGTGAGGCCAGTTTTAGATTCCGATGTTTTACTTCAGGTTTACTGTATCCCTTGTACCTTCCTAATGGCGATAAAACACAGAAATTGCATCGGAATTAAATACAAAAGGCACAATGCCGACTTAAGTACAAGTGGACTGACACTTCTTACTGTCTATGTTTTGAACCTTTCCTGTGAGACAAGTTTTAGATTCCGATGCTTTACTTCGGGTTTACTGTATCTCGAGGACCTCCTAATTGACGATGAAACATAGAAAGTTGTATCGGATTCAAATACAGAAGACCCAATGCCGACTTAAGTACTAGAGGACTGACTCTTCTTGTATTCTATGATTTAAACCAATTCTGTGAGTCCAGTTTTAGATTCCGATGCTTCACTTCAGGCTTACTGTAGCCCTTGGACCTTTTTATTGACGATGAAACACAGAAATTGCATCGGAATTAAATACAAAAGGCACAATGCCGACTTAAGTACAAGAAGACTGATTCTTCTTACTGTCTATGTTTTCAACCTTGCTTGTGAGACCAGTATTAGATTCCGATGCTTCACTTCAGGTTTACTGTATCCCTTGGACCTTCTTATTCACGATCAAACACAGAAATTGCATATGAATCAAATACAAAAGGGAAAATGATGACTTAAGTGCAAGAGGACTGACTCTGTTTACATTCTATGATTTGGACCTTTCCTGTGAGACCAGTTTTAGATTCCGATGCTTCACTTCAGGTTTACTGTATCCCTCGGACCTTCTTATTGACGATGAAACACAGAAGTTGCATCGGAATAAAATACAAAATTCACAATGCCGAAGTAAGTACAAGAAGACTGACTCTTCTTACTGTCTATGTTTTGAACCTTTACTGTGAGACAAGTTTTAGATTCCGATGCTTCACTTCAGTTTTACTGTATCCCTTGTACCTTCTTATTGACGATTAAACACATAAAATGCATCGGAATAAAATACAAAATGGACAATGCCGTGTTAAGTACAAGAGGATTGACCCTTGTTACTGGCTACGTTTTTAACCTTTCCCGTGAAACTTGTTTTAGATTCCAATGCTTCACTTCAGGTTTACTGTATCCCTTGGACCTTCTTATTGACGATAAAACACAGAAATTGCATCGGAATTAAATACAAAAGGCAAAATGCCGACTCAAGTACAAGAAGACTGAGTCTCCTTACTGTCTATGTTTTCAACCTTTCCTGTGAGACCAGTATTAGATTCCGATGCTTCACTTCAGGTTTACTGTATCCCTTGGACCTTCTTATTGACGATAAAACACAGAAATTGCATCGGAATTAAATACAAAAGGCACAATGCCGACTTATGTACAAGGAGACTGACTCTTCTTACTGTCTATGTTTTGAACCTTTCCTGTGAGACCAGTTTTAGATTCCGATGCTTTACTTCAGGTTTACTGTATCCCTTAAACATTTTTATTGACGATGAGACACAGAAATGGCATCGGAAATAAATACAGAAGGCACAATGCCGTCCTAAGTACAAGAAGACTGACTCTGCTTACTGTCTATGTTTTGAACCTTTCCTGTGATACCAGTTTTAGATTCCGATTCTTCACTTCAGGATTACTGCATCCCTTGGACCTTCTTATTGACGATGAAACACAGAAATTGCATCGGAATTAAATACAAAAGGCACAATGCTGACTTAACTACAAGAATACTGACTCTACTTACTGAGTATATGTTGAACGTTTCCTGTGAGACAACTTTTAGATTCCGATGCTTCACTTCAGGTTTACTGTATCCCTTGGACCTTCTTATTGACGATGAAACACAGAAATTGCATCGGAATCATATGCAAAAGGCACAATGCCGACTTAAGTACAAGAGGACTGACTCTTCTTACATTCTATGATTCGAACCTTTCCTGTGAGACCAGTTTTAGATTCCGATGCTTCACTTCAGGTTTATTGTATCCCTTGGACCTTCTTATTGACGATGAAACACAGAAATTGCATCGGAATTAAATATAAAATTCAAAATTCAAAATTTAGAACAAGAAGCCTGACTCTTCTTACTGTCTATGCTCTGAACGTTTCCAGTGAGACAGGTTTTAGATTCCGATGCTTCACATCAGGTTTACTGTAACCCTTGGACCTTCTTATACGATGAAACACAGAAATTGCATCGGAATGAAATACAAGAGGCACAATGCCGACTTAAGTGCAAGAGGAATGTCTCTCATTACTGTCTATGTTTTGATCCATTCCAGTGATACCAGTTTTTGATTCCGATGCTTCAGGTTTACTGTATCCCTTGGACCATCTTATTGACGATGGAACACAGAAATTGCATCGGAAATAAATACAAAAGGCACAATGCCGACTTATGTACAAGAAGACTGACTCCTTTACTGTCTATGCTTTGAACCATTCCTGTGTTACCAGTTTTAGATTCCGATGCTTCACTTCAGGTTTACTGTATCCCTTGGACCTTCTTATTGACGATGAAATACAGAAATTGCAACGGAATTAAATACATAAGGCACAATGCCGACTTAAGTACAAGAAGACTGACTCTTCTTACTGTCTATGTTTTCAACCTATCCTGTGAGACCAGTATTAGATTCCGATGCTTCACTTCAGGTTTACTGTATCCCTTGGACCTTTTTATCGACGATGAAACACAGAAATTGCATCGGAAAAAAATACAAAGGGAACAATGCCGACTTAAGTACAAGAAGACTGACTCTTCTTACTGTCTATGTTTTGAACCTTTCCTGTCGGACCAGTTTCAGATTACGATGCTAAACTTCTTTTTAACTGTATCTCTTGTACCTTCTGATTGACGATGAAACACAGAAATTGCATCGGAATTAAATAAAAAATGCACAATGCCGACTTTAGTACAAAAAGACTGACTCTTCTTACTGTGTATGTTTCGAACCTTTCCTGTGAGACCATTTTTAGATCCCGAGACTTAACTTCAGGTTTACTGTATCCCTTGTACCCTCTTATTGACGATGAAACACATAAATTGCATCGGAATAAAATACAAAATGGACAATGCCGTGTTAAGTACAAGAGGATTGACCCTTGTTACTGGCTACGTTTTTAACCTTTCCCGTGAAACTTGTTTTAGATTCCGATTCTTCGCTTCAGGTTTATTGTATCCCTTGGACCTTCTTATTGACGATAAAACACAGAAATTGCATCGGAATTAAATACAAAAGGCACAATGCCGACTTAGGTACAAGAAGACTGACTCTTCTTACTGTCTATGTTTTCAACCTATCCTGTGAGACCAGTATTAGATTCCGATGCTTCACTTCAGGTTTACTGTATCCCTTGGACCTTCTTATTGCCGATGAAACACAGAAATTGCATCGGAATTAAATACAAAAGGCACAATGCCGACTTATGTACAAGGAGACTTACTCTTCTTACTGTCTATGATTTGAACCTTTCCTGTGAGGCCAGTTTTAGATTCCGATGTTTTACTTCTGGTTTACTGTATCCCTTGTACCTTCCTAATGGCGATAAAACACAGAAATTGCATCGGAATTAAATACAAAAGGCACAATGCCGACTTAAGTACAAGTGGACTGACACTTCTTACTGTCTATGTTTTGAACCTTTCCTGTGAGACAAGTTTTAGATTCCGATGCTTTACTTCGGGTTTACTGTATCCCGAGGACCTCCTAATTGACGATGAAACATAGAAAGTTGTATCGGATTCAAATACAGAAGACCCAATGCCGACTTAAGTACTAGAGGACTGACTCTTCTTGTATTCTATGATTTAAACCAATTCTGTGAGTCCAGTTTTAGATTCCGATGCTTCACTTCAGGCTTACTGTAGCCCTTGGACCTTTTTATTGACGATGAAACACAGAAATTGCATCGGAATTAAATACAATAGGCACAATGCTGACTTAAGTACAAGAGGACTGACTCTTCTTACATTCTATGATTTGAACCTTTCCTGTGCGACCAGTTTTAGATTCCGATGCCTCACTTCAGGTTTAATGTATCCCTTGGACCTTCTTATTGACGATGGAACACAGAAATTGCATCGGAATTGAATACAAAATTCACAATTCAAAATTTAGAACAAGAAGACTGACTCTTTTAACTGTCTATGCTTTGAACGTTTCCAGTGAGACAAGTTTTAAATTCCGATGCTTCACATCCGGTTTTATGTAACCCTTGTACCTTCTTATTGACGATAAAGCGCACAAATTTCATAGGAAATAAATACAAAAGGGACAATGCCGACTTAAGTACAAGAAGACTGACTCTTGTTACTGTCTACGTTTTTAACCTTTCCCGTGAGGCTTGTTTTAGACAACGATGCTTCACTTCAGGTTTAGTCTATCCCTTGGACCTTCTTATTGACGATAAAACACAGAAATTGTGTCGGAATTAAATTCGAAAGGCACAATACCGACTTCAGTACAAGAAGACTGACCCTCCTTACTGTCTATGCTTTGAACCTTTCCTGTGAGACCAGTTTTAGATTCCGATTCTTCACTTCAGGATTACTGTATTCCTTGGACCTTCTTATTGACGGTGAAACACAGAAATTGCATCGGAATTAAATACAAAAGGCACAATGCTGACTTAAGTACAAGAATACTGACTCTACGTAATGTGCATGTTTTGAACCTTTCCTGTGAGACAACTTTTAGATTCCGATGCTTCACTTCAGGTTTACTGTATCCCTTCGACCTTCTTATTGACGATGTTACACAGAAATTACAACGGAATTAAATACAAAAGGCACAATGCCGACTTAAGTACAAGAAGACTGACTCTTCTTACTGTCTATGTTTTAAACCTTTACTGTGAGACCAGCTTTAGATTCCGATGCTTCACTTCAGGTTTTCTGTATCCCAAGGACCTTTTTATTGACGATGAAACATAGAAATTGTATCGGATTCATATACAAAAGGCACAATGCCGACAGAAGTACTAGAGGACTGATTCTTCTTACTTTCTATGACTCGAACCCTTTCTGTGAGTAAAGTTTTAGATTCCGATGCTTCACTTCAGGTTTACTGTATCTCTTATACCTTTTTATCGACGATGAAACACAGAAATTGCATCGGAATAAAATACAAAAGGAACAATGCCGACTTAAGTACAAGAAGACTGACTCTTGTTACTGTCTATGTTTCAACCTTTCCTTTGATACCAGTTTTAGATTCCGATGCTTCACTTCAGGTTTACTGTATCCCTCGGACCTTCTTATTGACGATGAAACACAGAAGTAGCATCGGAATTAAATACAAAATGCACAATGCCGAAGTAACTACAAGAAGACTGACTTTTCTTACTGTCTATGTTTGGAACCTTTCCTGTGAGACAAGTTTTAGATTCCGATGCTTCACTTCAGTTTTACTGTATCCGTTGGACCTTCTTATTGACGATGAAACACATAAATTGCATCGGAATTAAATACAAAATGGACAATGCCGAGTTAAGTAGAAGAAGATTGACCCTTGTTACTGGCCACGTTTTTAACCTTTCCCGTGTAACTTGTTTTAGATTCCGATGCTTCACTTCAGGTTTACTGTATCCCTTGGACCTTCTTATTGACGATAAAACACAGAAATTGCATCGGAATTAAATACAAAAGGCACAATGCCGACTTAAGTACAAGAAGACTGACTCTTCTTACTGTCTATGTTTTCAACCTTGCTTGTGAGACCAGTATTAGATTCCGATGCTTCACTTCAGGTTTACTGTATCCCTTGGACCTTCTTTTTCACGATCAAACACAGAAATTGCATATGAATCAAATACAAAAGGGAAAATGCTGACTTAAGTGCAAGAGGACTGACTCTGTTTACATTCTATGATTTGGACCTTTCCTGTGAGACCAGTTTTAGATTCCGATGCTTCACTTCAGGTTTACTGTATCCCTCGGACCTTCTTATTGACGATGAAACACAGAAGTTGCATCGGAATAAAATACAAAATTCACAATGCCGAAGTAAGTACAAGAAGACTGACTCTTCTGACTGTCTATGTTTTGAACCTTTACTGTGAGACAAGTTTTAGATTCCGATGCTTCACTTCAGTTTTACTGTATCCCTTGTACCTTCTTATTGACGATTGAACACATAAAATGCATCGGAATAAAATACAAAATGGACAATGCCGTGTTAAGTACAAGAGGATTGACCCTTGTTACTGGCTACGTTTTTAACCTTTCCCGTGAAACTTGTTTTAGATTCCAATGCTTCACTTCAGGTTTACTGTATCCCTTGGACCTTCTTCTTGACGATAAAACACAGAAATTGCATCGGAATTAAATACAAAAGGCACAATGCCGACTTATGTACAAGGAGACTGACTCTTCTTACTGTCTATGTTTTGAACCTTTCCTGTGAGACCAGTTTTAGATTCCGATGCTTTACTTCAGGTTTACTGTATCCCTTAAACATTTTTATTGACGATGAAACACAGAAATGGCATCGGAAATAAATACAGAAGGCACAATGCCGTCCTAAGTACAAGAAGACTGACTCTTCTTACTGTCTATGTTTTGAACCTTTCCTGTGATACCAGTTTTAGATTCCGATGCTTCACTTCAGGTTTACTGTATCCCTTGGACCTTCTTATTGACGATCAAACACACTAATTGCATCGGAATCAAATGCAAGAGGCACAATGCCGACTTTAGTACAAGAGGACTGACTCTTCTTACATTCTATGATTTGAACCTTTCCTGTGAGACCAGTTTTAGATTCCGATGCTTCACTTCAGGTTTATTGTATCCCTTGGACCTTCTTATTGACGATGAAACACAGAAATTGCATCGGAAATAAATATAAAATTCACAATTCAAAATTTAGAACAAGAAGCCTGACTCTTCTTACTGTCTATGCTTTGAACGTTTCCAGTGAGACAAGTTTTAGATTCCGATGCTTCACATCAGGTTTACTGTAACCCTTGGACCTTCTTATTGACGATGAAGCGCATAAATTCCATCGGAATTATATACAAAAGGGACAATGCCGACTTAAGTACAAGAAGACTGACTATTGTTACTGTCTACGTTTTTACCTTTCCCGTGAGGCTTGTTTTAGACTACGATGCTTCACTTCAGGTTTACTCTATCCCTTGGAACTTGTTATTGACGATAAAGCACAGAAATTGTGTCGGAATTAAATTCAAAAGGCACAATGCCGACTTCAGTACAAGAAGACTGACCCTTCTTACTGTCTATGTTTTTAACCTTTCCTGTGAGACAAGTTTTAGATTCCGATTCTTCACTTCAGGATTACTGCATCCCTTGGAACTTCTTATTGACGATGAAACACAGAAATTGCATCGGAATTAAATACAAAAGGCACAATGCTGACTTAACTACAAGAATACTGACTCTACTTACTGAGTATATGTTGAACGTTTCCTGTGAGACAACTTTTAGATTCCGATGCTTCACTTCAGGTTTACTGTATCCCTTGGACCTTCTTATTGACGATGAAACACAGAAATTGCATCGGAATCATATGCAAAAGGCACAATGCCGACTTAACCACAAGAGGACTGACTCTTCTTACATTTTATGATTTGAACCTTTCCTGTGAGAACAGTTTTAAAATCCGATGCTTCACTTCAGCTTTACTGTATCCCTTGGACCTTTTTATTGACGATCAAACACACTAATTGAATCGGAATTAAATACAAAAGGCACAATGCCGACTTAAGTACAAGAAGACTGACTCTTCTTACTGTCTATGTTTTGAACCTTTCCTGTGAGACTAGTTTTAGATTCCGATGCTTCACTTCAGGTTTACTGTGTCCCTTGGACCTTCTTATACGATGAAACACAGAAATTGCATCGGAATTAAATACAAAAGGCACAATGCCGACTTAAGTACTAGAAGAAGGATTCTTCTTACCATGTATGTTTTGAACCTTTCCTATGAGACCATTTTTAGATTGCGATGCTTCACTTCAGGTTTACTGTATCCCTTGGACCTTCTTATTGACGATGAAACACAGAAATTGCATCGGAATTAAATACAAAAGGCACAATGCCGACTTACGTGCAAGAGGAATGTCTCTCATTACTGTCTATGTTTTGATCCATTCCAGTGATACCAGTTTTAGATTCCGATGCTTCAGGTTTACTGTATCCCTTGGACCATCTTATTGACGATGGAACACAGAAATTGCATCGGAAATAAATACAAAAGGCACAATGCCGACTTATGTACAAGAAGACAGACTCCTTTACTGTCTATGCTTTTGAACCATTCCTGTGAGACCAGTTTTAGATTCCGATGCTTCACTTCAGGTTTACTGTATCCCTTGGACCTTCTTATTGACGATGAAACACAGAAATTGCAACGGAATTAAATACAAAAGGCACAATGCCGACTTAAGTACAAGAAGACTGACTCTTCTTACTGTCTATGTTTTAAACCTTTACTGTGAGACCAGCTTTAGATTCCGATGCTTCACTTCAGGTTTGCTGTATCCCGAGGACCTCTTTATTGACGATGAAACATAGAAATTAATTCGGATTCATATACAAAAAACACAATGCCGACAGACGTACTAGAGGACTGATTCTTCTTACTTTCTATGACTCGAACCCTTTCTGTGAGTAATGTTTTAGATTACGATGCTTCACTTCATGTTTACTGTATCCCTTGGACCCTTTTATCGACGATGAAACACAGAAATTGCATCGGAATAAAAAACAAAGGGAACAATGCCGACTTAAGTACAAGAAGACTGACTCTTCTTACTGTGTATGTTTCGAACCTTACCTGTGAGACCATTTTTAGATCCCGATACTTCACTTCAGGTTTACTGTATCCCTTGTACCCTCTTATTGACGATGAAACACATAAATTGCATCGGAATAAAATACAAAATGGACAATGCCGTGTTAAGTACAAGAGGATTGACCCTTGTTACTGGCTACGTTTTTAACCTTTCCCGTGAAACTTGTTTTAGATTCCGATTCTTCACTTCAGGTTTATTGTATCCCTTGGACCTTCTTATTGACGATAAAACACAGAAATTGCATCGGAATTAAATACAAAAGGCACAATGCCGACTAAAGTACAAGAAGACTGACTCTTCTTACTGTCTATGTTTTCAACCTTTCCTGTGAGACCAGTATTAGATTCCGATTCTTCACTTCAGGTTTACTGTATCCCTAGGACCTTCTTATTGACGATGAAACACAGAAATTGCATCGGAATTAAATACAAAAGGCACATTGCCGACTTATGTACAAGGAGACCTACTCTTCTTACTATCTATGTTTTGAACCTTTCCTGTGATACCAGTTTTAGATTCCGATGTTTTACTTCAGGTTTACTGTATCCCTTGAACCTTCTTATTGGCGATAAAACACAGAAATTGCATCGGAATTAAATACAAAATGCACGTTGCCGACTTAAGTACAAGTGGACTGACACTTCTTACTGTCTATGTATTGAACCATTCCTGTGAGACCAGTTTTAGATTCCGATGCTTTACTTCGGGTTTACTGTATCCCGAGGATCTCCTAATTGACGATGAAACATAGAAAGTAGTATCGGATTCAAATACAGAAGACACAATGCCGACTTTAGTACTAGATGACTGACTCTTCTTGCTTTCTGTGATTTGAACCAATTCTGTGGGTCCAGTTTTAGATTCCGATGCTTCACTTCAGGCTTACTGTAGCCCTTGGACCTTTTTATTGACGATGAAACACAGAAATTGCATCGGAATGAAATACAAAAGGCACAATGCCGACGTAAGTACAAGAAGACTGACTCTTGTTGCAGTCTATGATTTGAACCTTTCCTGTGAGACCAGTTTTAGAATCCGATGCTTCTCTTCAGGTTTACTGTATCCCTTGGACCTTCTTATTGACGATGAAACACAGAAATTGCATCGGAATTAAATACAAAAGGCACAAAGCCGATTTAGGTACAAGAGGAATGACTCTCATTACTGTGTATGTTTAGAACCTTTCCTGTGAGACCAGTTTTAGATTGTGATGCTTCAGGTTTACTGTACCCCTTGGATCATCTTATTGGCGATGAAACACAGAAATTGCATCGGAATTAAATACAAAAGGCAAAATGCCGACATAAGTACAAGAAAACTGACTCTTCTCACTGTCTATGTTTTGAACCTTTCCTGTGAGACCAGTTTTAGATTCCGATTCTTCACTTCAGGTTTACTGTATCCCTTGGACCTTCTTATTGACGATAAAACACAGAAATTGCATCGGAATTAAATACAAAAGGCACAATGCCGACTTAAGTACAAGTAGACTGACTCTTCTTACTGTCTATGTTTTCAACCATTCCTGTGAGACCAGTATTAGATTCCGATGCTTCACTTCAGGTTTACTGTATCCCTTGGACCTTCTTATTCACGATCAAACACAGAAATCGCATATGAATCAAATACAAATGGGAAAATGCTGACTTAAGTACAAGAGGACTGACTCTGTTTACATTCTATGATTTGGGCCTTTCCTGTGAGACCAGTTTTAGATTCCGATGCTTCACTTCAGGTTTACTGTATCCCTCGGACCTTCTTATTGACGATGAAACACAGATGTTGCATCGGAATAAAATACAAAATGCACAATGCCGAAGTAAGTACAAGAAGACTGACTCTTGTTACTGTCTACGTTTTTAACCTTTCCCGTGAGGCTTGTGTTAGACTACGATGCTTCACTTCAGGTTTACTCTATCCCTTGGACCTTCTTATTGACGATGAAACACAGAAATTGCATCGGAATTAAATACAAAAGGCACAATGCTGACTTAAGTACAAGAATACTGACTCCACTTACTGAGTATGATTTGAGCCTTTCCTGTGAGACAACTTTTAGATTCCGATGCTTCACTTCAGGTTTACTGTATCCCTTGGACCTTCTTATTGACGATGAAACACAGAAATTACATCGGAATCATATGCAAAAGGCACAATGCCTACTTAACCACAAGAGGACTGACTCTTCTTACGTTTTATGATTTGAAGCTTTCCTGTGAGATCAGTTTTATAATCCGATGCTTCACTTCAGGTTTACTGTATCCCTTGGACCTTCTTATTGACGATGAAACACAGAAATTGCATCGGAATTAAATACAAAAGGCACAGTGCCGACTTAAGTGCAAGAGGAATGTCTCTCATTACTGTCTATGTTTTGATCCATTCCAGTGATACCAGTTTTAGATTCCGACGCTTCAGGTTTACTGTATCCCTTGGACCATCTTATTGACGATGGAACACAGAAATTGCATCGGAAATAAATACAAAAGGCACAATGCCGACTTATGTACAAGAAGACTGACTCCTTTACTGTCTACACTTTTTAAACCATTCCTGTGAGACCAGTTTTAGATTCCGATGGTTCACATCAGGTTTACTGTATCCCTTGGACCTTCTTATTGACGATGAAACACAGAAATTGCAACGGAATTAAATACAAACGGCACAATGACGACTTAAGTACAAGAAGACTGACTCTTCTTACTCTCTATGTTTCAAACCGTTACTGTGAGACCAGCTTTAGATTCCGATGCTTCACTTCAGGTTTGCTGTATCCCGATGACCTTTTTATTGACGATGAAACATAGAAATTGTATCGCATTCATATACAAAAAACACAATGCCGACAGAAGTACTAGAGGACTGATTCTGCTTACTTACTATGACTCGAACCCCTTCTGTGAGTAAAGTTTTAGATTACGATGCTTCACTTCATGTTTACTGTATCCCATGGACCTTTTTATCGACGATGAAACACAGAAATTGCATCGGAATAAAATACAAAGGGAACAATGCCGACTTAAGTACAAGAAGACTGACTCTCCTTACTGTCTATGTTTTGAACCTTTCCTGTCGGACCAGTTTCCGATTCCGATGCTACACTTCTGGTTAACTGTATCTCTTGTACCTTCTTATTGACGATGAAACACAGAATTTGCATCGGAATTAAATAAAAAATGTACAATGCCAACTTAAGTTCAAAAAGACTGACTCTTCTTACTGTGTATGTTTCGAACCTTTCCTGTGAGACCATTTGTAGATCCCGATACTTCACTTCAGATTTACTGTTTCCTTCGTACCCTCTTATTGACGATGAAACACATAAATTGCATCGGAATAAAATACAAAATGGACAATGCCGTGTTAAGTACAAGAGGATTGACCCTTGTTACTGGCTACGTTTTTAACCTTTCCCATGAAACTTGTCTTAGATTCCGATTCTTCACTTCAGGTTTATTGTATCCTTTGGACCTTCTTATTGACGATAAAACACAGAAATAGCATCGGAATTAAATACAAAAGGCACAATGCCGACAAAAGTACAAGAAGACAGACTCTTCTTACTGTCTATGATTTCAACCTTTCCTGTGAGACCAGTTTTAGATTCCGATGTTTTACTTCAGGTTTACTGTATCCCTTGAACCTTCTTATTGGCGATAAAACACAGAAATTGCATCGGAATTAAATACAAAAGGCAAAATGCCGACTTAAGTACAAGTGGACTGACACTTCTTACTTTGTATGTTTTGAACCTTTCCTGTGAGACCAGTTTTAGATTCCGATGCTTTACTTCGGGTTTACTGTATCCCGAGGACCTCCTAATTGACGATGAAACATAGAAAGTTGTATCGGATTCAAATACAGAAGACACAATGCCGACTTAAGTACTAGAGGACTGACTCTTCTTGCATTCTATGATTTGAACCAATTCTGTGGGTCCAGTTTTAGATTCCGATGCTTCACTTCAGGCTTACTGTAGCCCATGGACCTTTTTATTGACGATGAAACACAGAAATTGCATCGGAATGAAATACAAAAGGCACAATGCCGACTTAAGTACAAGAAGACTGACTCTTGTTGCAGTCTATGATTTGAACCTTTCCTGTGAGACCAGTTTTAGAATCCGATGCTTCTCTTCAGGTTTACTGTATCCCTTGGACCTTCTTATTGACGATGGAACACAGAAATTGCATCGGAAATAAATACAAAAGGCACAATGCCGATTTAGGTACAAGAGGAATGACTCTCATTACTGTGTATGTTTAGAACCTTTCCTGTGAGACCAGATTTAGATTGTGATGCTTCAGGTTTACTGTACCCATTGGATCATCTTATTGGCGATGAAACACAGAAATTGCATCGGAATTAAAAACTAAAGGTAAAATGCCGACATAAGTACAAGAAAACTGACTCTTCTCACTGTCTATGTTTTGAACCTTTCCTGTGAGACCAGTTTTAGATTCCGATTCTTCACTTCAGGTTTACTGTATCCCTTGGACCGTCTTATTGACGATGAAACACAGATATTGCAACGGAATTAAATACAAAAGGCACAATGCCGACTTAAGTACAAGAAGACTGACTCTTCTTACTGTCTATGTTTTAAACCTTTACTGTGCGACTAGCTTTAGATTCCGATGTTTCACTTCTGGTTTACTGTATCTCGAGGACCTTTTTATTGACGATGAAACACAGAAATTGCATCCGAATAAAATACAAAAGGCACAATGCCGACTTAATTACAAGAAGACTGACTCTTCTTACTGTGTATGTTTGAACCTTTCCTGTGAGACCACTTTTAGATTCCGATGCTTCACTTCAGGTTTACTGTATTGCTTGGACCTTCTTATTGACGATGAAACACAGAAATTGCATCGGAATCATATGCAAAAGGCACAATGCCGACTTAACCACAAGAAGACTGACTCTTCTTACTGTCTATGTTTTGAAGCTTTCCTGTGATACCAGTTTTAAATTCCGATGCTTCACTTCAGGTTTACTGTATCCCTCGGACCAACTTATTGACGATCAAACACAGAAATTGCATCGGAATCAAATGCAAGAGGCTTAATGCCGACTTAAGTACAAGAGGACTGACTCTTCTTACATTCTGTGATTTGTACCTTTCCTGCGAGACCAGTTTTAGATTCCGATGCTTCACTTCAGGTTTACTGTGTCCCTTGGACCTTCTTATTGACGATGAAACACAGAAATTGCATCGGAAATAAATACAAAAGGCACAATGCTGACTTAAGTACAAGAATACTGACTCTTCTTACTGTGTATGATTTGAGCCTTTCCTAAGAGACCACTTTTAGATTCCGATGCTTCACTTCAGGTGTACTGTATCCCTTGGACCTTCTTATTGACGACAAAACAAAGAAATTGTATCGGAATTAAATTCAAAACGCACAATTCCGACTTCAGTACAAGAAGACTGACTCTTCTTACTGTCTATGTTTTGAACCTTTCCTGTGAGACCAGTTTTAGATTCCGATTCCTCACTTCAGGTTTATTGTATCCCTTGGACCTTCTTATTGACGATGAAACACAGAAATTGCATCGGAATTAAATACAAAAGGCACAATGCTGACTTAAGAACAAGAATACTGACTCTTCTTACTGTGTATGTTTTGAACCTTTCCTGTGAGACCACTTTTAGATTCCGATGCTCCACTTTATTTTCACAGTATCCCTTGGACCTTCTTATTGACGGTGAAACACAGAAATTGCATCGGAATTAAATACAAAAGGCACAATACCGACTTAAGTACAAGAAGACTGACTCTTCTTATTGGCTATGCTTTGAACCTTTCCTGTGAGACCAGTTCTAGATTCCGACACTTCACTTCAGGTTTACTTTTTCTTTTGGACCTTCTTATTGACGATGAAACACAAAAAATTGCATCGGAATTAAATACAAAAGCACCAAGCCGACTTAAGTACAAGAGGACTGACTCTTTATACTGTCTATGTTTTGAACCTTTCCTGTGAGACTAGTTTTAGATTCCGATGTTTCACTTCAGGTTTACTGTATCCCTTGGACCTTCTTATTGACGATGAAACACAGAAAGTGCATAGGAATCAAATACAAAAGGCACAATGCCGACTTAAGTACAAGAGGAATGACTCTCATTACTGTCTATGTTTTGAACCTTTCCATTGACACCAGTTTTAGATTCCGATGCTTCAGGTTTACTGTATCCCTTGGACCATCTTATTGTCGATGAAACACATAAATTGCATCGGAATAAAATACGAAAGGCACCGTGCCGACCTAAGTACAGGATGACTGACTCTTCTTACTGTCAATGATTTGAGCCTTTCCTGTGAGATCAGTTACAGTTTCCGATGCTTCACTTCAGGTTTACTCTATCGCTTGGACCTTCCTGTTGACGATGAAACACAGAAATCTCATTGGAATTTTATACAAAAGGCACAATGCCGACATAAGTACAAGAAAACTGACTCTTCTCACTGTCAATGCTTTGTACAATTCCTGCGAGACCAGTTTTAGATTACGATGCTTCACTTCAGGTTTACTGTATCCCTTGGACCTTCTAATTGACGATAAAACACAGAAATTGCATCGGAATTAAATTCAAAAGGCACAATGCCGACTTCAGTACAAGAAGACTGACTCTTCTTACTGTCTATGTTTTGAACGTTTCCTGTGAGACCAGTTTTAGATTCCGATTCTTCACTTCAGGTTTACTGTATCCCTTGGACCTCCTTATTGACGATGAAACACAGAAATTGCATCGGAATTAAATACAAAAGGCACAATGCTGACTTAAGTACAAGAATACTGACTCTTCTTACTGTGTATGTTTTGAACCTTACCTGTGAGACCACTTTTACATTCCGATGCTTCACTTCAGGTTTACTGTATCCCTTGGACATTCTTATTGACGATGAAACACAGAAATTGCATCGGAATTAAATTCAAAAGGCACAATACCGACTTAAGTGCAAGAAGACTGACTCTTCTTAATGTCTATGTTTTGATCCTTTCCTGTGAGAGCAGTTTCAGATTCCGACACTTCACTTAAGGTTTACTTTTTCTCTTGGACATTCTTATTGACGATGAAAAACAGAAATTGCATCGGAATTAAATTCAAAAGGCACAATGCAGACATAAGTACAAGAAAACTGACTCTTCTCACTGTGAATGCTTTGAACCCTTCCTGTGAGACCAGTTTTAGATTCCGATGCTTCACTTCAGGTATACTGCATCCCTTTGACCTTCTTATTGACGATGAAAGACAGAAATTACATCGGAATTAAAAACAATAGGCACAACGCCGACTTAAGTACAAGAAGACTGACTCTTTTACTGTCTATGTTTTGAACCATTCCTGTGAGACCAGTTCCAGATTCCGATGCTTCACTTCAGTTTTACTGTATACCTTGGACCTTCTTATTGACGATGAAACACATAAATTGCATCGGAATTAAATACAAAATGGATGTTGCCGAGTTAAGTACAAGAAGATTGATCCTTGTTACTGGCTACGATTTTAACCTGTACCGTGAAGCTTGTTTTAGATTCCGATTCTTCACTTCAGGTTTGCTGTGTCCCTTGGACCTTCTTATTGACGATAAAACACAGAAATTGCATCGGAATTAAATACAAAAGGCACAATGCCGACTTAAGTACAAGAAGACTGACTCTTCTTACTGTCTATGTTTTCAACCTTTCCTGTGAGACCAGTATTAGATTCCGATGTTTCACTTCAGGATTACTGTATCCCTTGGAGATGCTTATTGACGATGAAACACAGAAATTGCATCGGAATTAAATACAAAAGGCACAATGCCGACTTATGTACAAGGAGACTGACTCATCTTACTGTCTATGTTTTGAACCTTTCCAGTGAGACCAGTTTTCGATTCCGATGCTTCCCTTCAGGTTTACTGTATCCCTTGAACCTTCTTATTGACGATGAAACACAGAAATTGCATCGGAATTAAATACAAAAGGCACAATGCCGACTTAAGTACAGGTGGACTGACACTTCTTACTGTCTATGCTTTGAACCTTTCCTGTGAGACCAGTTTTAGATTCCGATGCTTCACATTAGGTTTACTGTATCCCGAGGACCTTCTAATTGACGATGAAACATAGAAATTGTATCGGATTCAAATACAAAAGACACAATGCCGACTTAAGTACTAGAGGACTGACTCTTCTTGTATTTCATGATTTGATCCATTTCTGTGAGTCCTGTTTTGGATTCCGATGCTTCACTACAGGCTTACTGAAACCCTTGGACCTTTTTATTGACGATGAAACACAGAAATATCATCGGAGTGAAATACAAAATGCACAATGCCGACATAAGTACAGGAAGACTGACTCTTCTTACTGTCAGTGATTTGAGCCTTTCCTGTGAGACCAGTTTCCGATTCCGATGCTTCACTTCAGGTTTACTGCAACCCATGGACTTTCCTGTTGACGATGAAACACAGAAATTGCATCGGAATTTTATACAAAAGGCACAATGCGGACATAAGTACAAGAAAACTGACGCTTCTCACTGTCTATGTTTTGAACCTTTCCTGTGAGACCAGTTTTAGACTCCGATGCTTCACTGCAGATTTACTGTATACCTTGGACCTTCTTGTTGACGATGAAACACAGAAATTGCATCGGAATATAATACAAAAGGCACAACGCCGACCTAAGTACATGAAGACTGACTCTTCTTACTATCTATGATTTGAACCTTTCCAGTGAGACCAGTTTTAGATTTCGATGCTTCACTTCAGGTTTACTGTATCCCTTGGACCTTCTTGTTGACGATGAAACACAGAAATTGCAAAGGAATTAAATACAAAAGGCACAATGCCGACTTAAGTACAAGAAGACTGACTCTTATTACTGTCTATGTTTTGAACCTTTACTGTGAGACCAGTTTTAGATTTCGATGCTTCACTTCAGGTTTACTGTATCCCTTGGACCTTCTTATTGACGATGAAACACAGAAATTGCATCGTATTTAAATACAAAAGGCACAATGCCGACTTAAGTACAAGTTGACTGACTCTTCTTCCTCTCTATGTATTTAACCTTTCCTGTGATACCAGTTTTAGATTCAGATTCTTCACTTCATGTTTACTGTATCCCGAGGACCTTCTTATTGACGATGAAACATAGAAATTGTATCGGATTCAAATACAAAAGACACAATGCCGACTTAAGTACTAGAGGACAGACTCTTCTTACATTCTATGATTTGAACCATTTCTGTGAGCCCAGTTTTAGATTCCGATGCTTCACTTCAGGCTTACTGTATCCGTTCGACCTTTTTATTGACGATGAAACACAGAAATTGCATCGGAATGAAATACAAAAGGCACACTGCCGACTTAAGTACAAGAAGGCTGACTCTTCTTACTGTCTATGTTTTGAACCTTTCCTGTGAGACAAGTTTTAGTTTCTGATGCTTCACTTCAGTTTTACTGTATCCCTTGGACCTTCTTATTGGCGATGAAACCCATGAATTGCATCGGAATTAAATACAAAATGGACAATGCCGAGTTAAGTAGAAGAGGATTGACCCTTGTTACTGGCTACGTTTTTAACCTTTCCCGTGAAACTTGTTTTAGATTCCGATGCTTCACTTCAGGTTTACTGTATCCCTTGGACCATCTAATTGACGATAAAACACAGAAATTGCATCGGAATTAAATACAAAAGGCACAATGCCGACTTAAGTACAAGAAGCCTGACTCTTCTTACTGTCTTTGTTTTCAACCTTTCCTGTGAGACCAGTAATAGATTCCGATGCATCACTTCAGGTTTACTGTATCCCTTGGACCTTCTTATTGACGATGAAACACAGAAATTGCATCGGAATGAAATACAAAAGGCACAATGCCGACTTAAGTACAAGAAGACTGATTCTTCTTACAGTCTATGATTTGAACCTTTCCTGCGAGGACAGTTTTAGATTCCGATGCTTCACTTCAGTTTTACTGTATCCCTTGGACCTTCTTATTGACGATGAAACACAAAAATTGCATCGGAATTAAATACAGAAGGCACAATACCGTCTTAAGTACAAGAAGACTGACTCTTCTTACTGTCTGTGTATTGAACCTTTCCTGTGATACCAGTTTTAGATTCCGATGCTTCACTTCAGGTAAACTGTATCCCTCGGACCTTCTTATTTACGATCAAACACAGAAATTGCATCGGAATCAAATGCAAGAAGCACAATGCCGACTTAAGTACAAGAGGACTGACTCTTCTTACATTCTATGATTGGAACCTTTCCTGTGAGACCAGTTTTATATTCCGATGCTTCACTTCAGGGTTACCGTATCCCTTGGGCCTTCTTATTGACGATGAAATACAGAAATTGCATCGCAATTAAATACAAAATTCACAATTCCCAATTTAGAACAAGAAGACTGACTCTTCTTATTGTCTATGCCTTAAACGTTTCCAGTGAGACAAGTTTTAGAAACCGATGCTTCACATCAGGTTTACTGTAACCGTTGAACGTTCTTATTGACGATGAAACGCATAAATTGCATCGGAATTAAATACAAAAGGGACAATGCCAACTTAAGTACAAGAAGACTGACTCTTGTTACTGCCTACGTTTTTAACCTTTCCCGTGAGACTTGATTTAGATTACGATGCTTCACTTCAGGTTTACTGTATCCCTAGGACCTTGTTATTGACGACAAAACACAGAAATTGTATCGGAATTAAATTCAAAAGGGACAATGACGATTACAGTACAAGAAGACTGACTCTTCTTACTGTCTATGCTTTGAACCTTTCCTGTGAGACCAGTTTTAGATTCCGATTTATCACTTCAGGTTTACTGTATCCCTTGGACCTTCTTATTGACGATGAAACACAGAAATTGCATCGGAATTAAATACAAAAGGCACGATGCTGACTTAAGTACAAGAATACTGACTCTTCTTACTGTGCATGTTTTGAACCTTTCCTGTGAGACCACTTTTAGATTCCGATGCTTCACTTCAGGTTTACTGTATCCCTTGGACCTTCTATTTGACGATGAAACACAGAAATTGCATTGGAATCATATGCAAAAGGCACAAAGCCGACTTAAAAAACAAGAGGACTGACTCTTCTTATATTTCATGATTTGAACCTTTCCTGTGAGACCAGTTTTACATTCCGATGCTTCACTTCAGGTTTACTGTATCCCTTGGACCTTCTTATTGACGATGAAACACAGAAATTGCATCGGAATTAAATACAAAAGGCCAAATGCCGACATAAGTACAAGAAAACTGACTCTTCTCACTGTCTATGTTTTGAACCATTCTTGTGAGACCAGTTTTAGATTCCGATTCTTCACTTCAGGTTTACTGTATCTCTTGGACCTTCTTATTGACGATGAAACACAGAAATTGCAACGGAATTAAATACAAAAGGCACAATGCCGACTTAAGTACAAGAGTACTGACTCTTCTTACTGTGTATGTTTTGAACCTTTCCTGTGAGACCACTTTTAGATTCCGATGCTTCACTTCAGGTTTGCTGTATTCCTTGGACCTTCTTATTGACGATGAAATACAGAAATTGCATCGGAATCATATGCAAAAGGCACAATGCCGACTTTACCACAAGAGGACTGACTCTTCTTACATTTTATGATTTGAACCTTTCCTGAGAGACCAGTTTTAGATTCCGCTGCTTCACTTCAGGTTTACTGTATTCCTTGGACCTTCGTATTGACGATGATACACAGAAATTGCATCGGAATTAAATACAGAAGGCACAATGAAGTCTTATGTACAAGAAGTCTGACTCTTCTTACTGTCTATGTTTTGAACATTTCCTGTGATACCAGTTTTAGATTCCGATGCTTCACTTCAGGTTTACTGTATCCATCGGACCTTCTTATTGACGATCAAACACAGAAATTGCAACGGAATCAAATGCAAGAGGCACAATGCCGACTTAAGTACGAGAGGACTGACTCTTCTTACATTCTATGATTTGAACCTTTCCTGTGAGACCAGTTTTAGATTCCGATGCTTCACTTCAGGTTTACTGTATCCCTTGGACCTTTTTATTGACGACAAAACACAGAAATTGTATCGGAATTAAATTCAAAAGGCACAATTCCGACTTCAGTACAAGAAGACTGACTCTTCTTACCGTCTATGTTTTGAACCTTTCCTGTGAGACCAGTTTTAGATTCCGATTCCTCACTTCAGGTTTACTGCATCCCTTGGGTCTTTTTATTGACGATGAAACACAGAAATTGCATCGGAATTAAATACAAAAGGCACAATGCCGACTTAAGTACAAGAAGACTGACTCTTCTTACTGTCTATGTTTTCAACCTTTCCTGTGAGACTAGTTTCAGATTCCGATGCTTCACTTCAGGTTTACTGTATCCCTTGGACCATCATATTGACGATAAAACACAGAAATTGCATCGGAATAAAATACGAAAGGCTCTGTGCCAACCTAAGTACAGAAAGACTGACTCTTCTTACTGTCAATGATTTGAGCCTTTCCTGTGAGACCAGTTTCAGATTCCGATGCCTCACTTCAGGTTAGTCTATCCCTTGGACCTTCCTGTTGACGATGAAACACATAAATTGCATTGGAATTTTATACAAAAGGCACAATGCCGACATAAGTACAGGAAAACTGACTCTTCTCACTGTTTATGCTGTGAACCCTTCCTGTGAGACCAGTTTTGGATTACGATGCTTCACTTCAGGTTTACTGTATCCCTTGTAACTTCTTATTAACGATAAAACACAGAAATTGCATCGGAATTAAATTCAAAAGGCACAATGCCGACTTCACTACAAGAAGACTGACTCTTCTTACTGTGTATGTTTTCAACCTTTCCTGTGAGACCAGTTTTAGATTCCGATGCCTTACTTCGGGTTTACTGTACCCCGAGGACCTTCTAATTGACGATGAAACACAGAAATTGCATCGGAATTAAATACAAAAGGGACAATGCCGACTTAAGTACAAGAAGACTGACTCATCTTACAGTCTATGATTTGAACCTTTCCTGTGAGACCAGTTATAGATTCCGATGCTTCACTTCAGGTTTACTGTTTCCCTTGGACCTTCTTATGGACGATGAAACACAGAAATTGCATTGGAATTAAATACAAAAGGCACAATGCCGATTAAGGCACAAGAGGAATGACTCTTATTACTGCCTATGTCTTGAACCTTTCCTGTGAGACCATTTTTAGATTGCGATGCTTCAGGTTTACCGTATCCCTTGCATCATCTTATTGACACTGAAACACAGAAATTTTATCGGAATTAAATACAAAAGGCAAAATGCCGACATAAGTACAAGAAAACTGACTCTTCTCACTGTCTATGTTTTGGACCTATCCTGTGAGACAGGTTTCAAAGTTCCGATTCTTCACTTCAGGTTTACTGTATCTCTTGGACCTTCTTATTGACGATGAAACACAGAAATTGCAACGGAAATAAATACAAAAGGCACAACGCCGACTTAAGTACAAGAAGACTGACTCTTCTTACTGTCTAAGTTTTAAACCTTTACTGTGAGACAAGCTTTAGATTCCGATGCTTCACTTCAGGTTTACTGTATCCCTTGCACCTTTTTATTGACGATGAAACACAGAAATGGCCCGGAATAAAATACAAAATACACAATGCCGACTTAAGTACAAGAAGACTGACTCTTCTTACATTTTATGATTTGAACCTTTCCTGTGAGACCAGTTTTAGATTCCGATGCTTCACTTCAGGTTTACTGTATCCCTTGCACCTTTTTATTGACGATGAAACACAGAAATGGCCCGGAATAAAATACAAAAGGCACAATGCCGACTTAAGTACAAGAAGACTGACTCTTCTTACATTTTATGATTCGAACCTTTCCTGTGAGCCCAGTTTTAGATTCCAATGCATCACTTCAGGTTTACTGTATTCCTTGGACCTTCTTATTGACGATGATACACAGAAATTGCATCGGAATTAAATACAGAAGGCACAATGCCGTCTTAAGTACAAGAAGACTGACACTTCTTACTGTCTATGTTTTGAACCTTTCCTGTGATACCAGTTTTAGATGCCGATGTTTCACTTCAGGTTTACTGTATCCCTCGGACCTTCTTATTGACGATCAATCACAGAAATTGCATCGGAATCAAATGCAAGAGGCACATTGCCGACTTAGGTACAAGAGGACTGACTCTTCTTACATTCTATGATTTGAACCTTTCCTGTAAGACCAGTTTTAGATTCCAATGCTTCACTTCAGGTTTACTGTATCCCTTGGACCGTCTTATTGACAACGAAACGCAAAAATTGCATCGGAAATAAATACAAAAGGCACAATGCTGACTTAAGTACAAGAATACTGATTCTTCTTACTGTGTATGATTTGAACCTTTCCTAAGAGACCCCCTTTAGATTCCGATGTTTCACTTCAGGTTTACTGTATCCCTTGGAACTTCTTATTGACGACAAAACACAGAAATTGTATCAGAATTAAATTTAAAAGGCACAATTCCGACGTCAGTACAAGAAGACTGACTCTTCTTACTGTCTACGTTTTGAACCTTCCCTGTGAGACCAGTTTTAGATTCCGATTCCTCACTTCAGGTTTACTGTATCCCTCGGGCCTTCATATTGACGATGAAACACAGAAATTGCATCGGAATTAAATACAAAAGGCACAATACCGACTTAAGTACAAGAAGACTGACTCTTCTTACTGTCTATGTTTTGAACCTTTCCTGTGAGCCCAGTTTCAGATTCCGACACTTCACTTAAGGTTTACTTTTTCTCTTGGACGTTCTTATTGACGATGAAACACAGAAATTTCATCGGAATTAAATACAAAAGCACAAAGTCGACTTAAGTACAAGAAGAGTGACTCTTCTTACTGTTTATGATTTGAACCTTTCCAGTGAGACTAGTTTTAGATTCCGATGCTTCACTTCAGGTTTACTGTATCCCTTGGACCTCCTTATTGACGATGAAACACAGAAATTGCATCGGAATTAAATACAAAAAGCACAATGCCGACCTAAGTACAGGAAGACTGACTCTTCTTACTGTCAATGATTTGAGCCTTTCCTGTGAGACCAGTTTCAGATTCCGATGCTTCACTTCAGGTTTACTCTATCCCTTAAGCCTTCCTGTTGACGAAGAAGCACAGAAATTGCATTGGAATTTTATACAAAAGGCACAATGCCGACATAAGTACAAGAAAACTGACTCTTCTCACTGTCAATGCTTTGAACCCTTCCTGTGAGACCAGTTTTAGATTACGATGCTTCACTTCAGGTTTTCTGTATCCCTTGGACCTTCTTATTGACAATAAAACACAGAAATTGCATCGGAATTAAATTCAAAAAGCACAATGCCGACTTCAGTACAAGAAGACTGATTCTTCTTACTGTCTATGTTTTCAACCTTTCCTGTGAGACCAGTTTTAGATTCCGATTCTTCACTTCAGGTTTACTGTATCCCTTGGCCCTCCTTATTGACGATGAAATACAGAAATTGCATCGGAATTAGATACAAAAGGCACAATGCTGACTTAAGTACAAGAATACTTACTCTTATTACTGTGTATGTTTTGAACCTTACCTGTGAGACCACTTTTAGATTCCGATGCTTTACTTCAGTTTTACTGTATCCCTTGGACCTTCTTATTCACGATGAAAGACAGAAATTGCATCGGAATCATATGCAAAAGGAACAATGCCGACTTAACCACAAGAGGACTGACTCTTCTTACATTTTATGATTTGAACCTTTCCAGTGATATCAGTTTTAGATTCCGATGCTTCAGGTTTACTCTATCCCTTGGACTATCTTGTTGACTGTGTAACACAGATATTGCATTGGAATTTTAAACAAAAGGCACAATTTCGACATAAGTACAAGAAGACTGACTCTTTTACTGTCTATGTTTTGAACCATTCCTGTGAGACCAGTTCAAGATTCCGATGCTTCACTTCAGTTCTACTCTATACATTGGAGCTTCTTATTGACGATGAAACACATAAATTGCATCGGAATTAAATACAAAATGGACAATGCCGAATTAAGTACAAGAAGATTGATCCTTGTTACTGGCTATGTTTTTAACCTTTCCCGTGAAACTTGTTTTAGATTCCGATGCTTCACTTCAGGTTTACTGTATCCCTTGGACCTTCTTATTGACGATAAAACACAGAAATTGCATCGGAATTAAATACAAAAGGCACAATGCCGACGTAAGTGCAGGAAGACTGACTCTTTTTACTATCTATGTTTTCAACCTTTTCTGTGAGACCAGTATTAGATTCCGATGCTTCACTTCAGGTTTACTGTATCCCTTGGACCTTCTTGTTGACGATGAAACACAGAAATTACAACGGAATTAAATACAAAAGGCACAATGCCGACTTATGTACAAGAAGACTGACTCTTTTACTGTCTATGTTTTGAACCATTCCTGTGAGACCAGTTCAAGATTCCGATGCTTCACTTCAGTTCTACTGTATACCTTGCAGCTTCTTATTGACGATGAAACACATAAATTGCATCGGAATTAAATACAAAATGGACAATGCCGAATTAAGTACAAGAAGATTGATCCTTGTTACTGGCTACGTTTTTAACCTTTCCCGTGAAACTTGTTTTAGATTCCGATGCTTCACTTCAGGTTTACTGAATCCCTTGGACCTTCTTATTGACGATAAAACACAGAAATTGCATCGGAATTAAATACAAAATGCACAATGCCGACGTAAGTGCAGGAAGACTGACTCTTTTTACTATCTATGTTTTCAACCTTTTCTGTGAGACCAGTATTAGATTCCGATGCTTCACTTCAGGTTTACTGTATCCCTTGGACCTTCTTATTGACGATGAAACACAGAAATTGCATCGGAATTAAATACAAAAGGCACAATGCCGACTTATATACAAGGAGACTGACTCTTCTTACTGTCTATGTTTTGAACCTTTCCTGTGAGACCAGTTTTAGATTCCGATGCTTTACTTCATGTTTACTGTATCCCTTAAACCATTTTGTTGAGGATGAAACACAGAAATTGCAACGGAATGAAATACAAAAGGCACAATGCCGACTTAAGTATAAGAAGACTGACTCTTCTTACTGTCTATGTTTTGAACTTTCACTGTGAGACCAGTTTTCGATTCCGAGGCTTCACTTCAGGTTTACTGTATCGCTTGAACCATCTTATTGACGATGAAACACAGAAATTGCATCGGAATTAAATACAAAAGGCACAATGCCGATTTAAGTACAAGTGGACTGACACTTCTTACTGTCTATGCTTTGAACGTTTCCTGTGATATCAGTTTTAGATTCCGATTCTTCACTCCAAGTTTACTGTATCCCGAGGACCTTCTTATTGACAATGAAACATAGAAATTGTATCGGATCAAATACAAAAGACACAATGCCGACTTAAGTACTAGAAGACAGACTCTTCTTGTATTCTATGATTCGAACCACTTCTGTGAGTCCTGTTTCGGATTCCGATGCTTCACTTCAGGTTTACTGTATCCCTTGGACCTTTTAATAGACGATGAAACACAAAAATTGCATCAGAAGGAAATACAAAAGGCACAATGCCGACTTAAGTACAAGAAGACTGACATAACTTACTGTCTATGATTTGGACCTTTCCTGTGAGACCAGTTTTAGATTCCGATGCTTTACTTCAGGTTTACTGTAACACTTGGACCTTCTTATTGACGATGAAACACAGAAATTGCATCGGAATTAAATACAAAAGGCACAATGCCGATTTTGGTACAGGAGAGGTGTCTCTCATTACTGTCTATGTTTAGAACCTTACCTGTGAGACCAGTTTTAGATTGCGATGCTTCTGGTTTACTGTACCTCTTGGATCATCTTATTGACAATGAAACACAGAAATTGCATCGGAATGAAATACAAACGGCAAAATGCCGACATAAGTACAGGAAGACTGTCTCTTCTTACTGTCAGTGATCTGAGCCTTTCCTGTGAGACCAGTTTCCGATTCCGATGCTTCACTTCAGGTTTACTGTATCCCTTGGACATTCCTGTTGACGATGAAACACAGAAATTGCATCGGAATTTTATACAAAAGGCACAATGCCGACATAAGTACAAGAAAACTGACTCTTCTCACTGTCTATGTTTTGAAACTTTCCAGTGAGATCAGTTTTAGACTCCGATGCTACACTGCAGATTTACTGTATCCCTTGGAGCTTCTTGTTGACGATGAAACACAGAAATTGCATCGGAATATAATACAAAAGCCACAACGCCGACTTAAGTACACGAAGACTGACCCTTCTTACTATCTATGATTTGAACCTTTCCAGTGAAACCAGTTTTAGATTTCGATGCCTCACTTCAGGTTTACTGTATCCCTTGGACCTTCTTGTTGACGATGAAACACAGAAATTGCAAAGGAATTAAATACAAAAGGCACAATGCCGACTTAAGTACAAGAAGACTGACTCTTATTACTGTCTATGTTTTGAACCTTTACTGTGAGACCAGTTTTAGATTTCGATGCTTCACTTCAGGTTTACTGTATCCCTTGGACCTTCTTATTGACGATGAAACACAGAAATTGCATCGGAATTAAATACAAAAGGCACAAGGCCGACTTAAGTACAAGTGGACTGACTCTTCTTCCTGTCTATGTATTAAACCTGTCCTGTGATATCAGTTCTAGATTCCGATTCTTCGGTTCAAGTTTACTGTATCCCGAGGACCTTCTTATTGACGATGAAACATAGAAATTGTATCGGATCAAATACAAAAGACACAATGCCGACTTAAGTACTAGATGACAGACTCTTTTTACATTCTATGATTTGAACCATTTCTGTGAGTCCAGTTTTAGATTCCGAAGCTTCACTTCAGGCTTACTGTATCCCTTCGACCTTTTTATTGACGATGAAACACAGAAATTGCATCGGAATGAAATACAAAAGGCACAATACCGACTTAAGTACAAGAAGGCTGACTCTTCTTACTGTCTATGTTTTGAACTTTTCCTGTGAGACCAGTTTTAGATTCCGATGCTTCACTTGAGGTTTACTGTGTGCCTTGGACCTTGTTATTGACGATGAAACACAGAAATTGCATCGGAATTAAATACAAAAGCACAATGCTGACTGAAGTACAAGAAAACCGACTCTACTTACTGTCTATGTTATGAACCTTTCCTGTGAGACCAGATTTAGATTCCGATGCTTCACTTCAGGTTTACTGTATCCCTTGGACCTTCTTATTGACGATGAGTCACAGAAGTTGCATCGGAATTAAATACAAAAGGCATAATGCCGACTTAAGTACAAGAGGACTGACTCTTCTTACTGTCTATGTTTTGAACCTTTACTGTGAGACCAGTTTTCGATTCCGATGCTTCACTTCAGGTTTACTGTATCCCTTGAACTTTCTTATTGACGATGAAACACAGAAATTGCATCGGAATTAAATACAAAAGGCACAATGCCGACTTAAGTACAAGTGTATTGACACTTCTTACTGTCTATGTTTTTAACCTTTCCAGTGAGACCAGTATTAGATTCCGATGCTTCACTTCAGGGTTACTGTATCCCTTGGACCTTCTTATCGACGATGAAAGACAGAAATTGCATCGGAATTAAATACAAAAGGCACAATGCCGACTTATGTACAAGGAGACTGACTATTCGTACTGTCTATGTTTTGAACCATACCTGTGAGACCAGTTTTAGATTCCGATGCTTCACTTCAGGATTACTGTATCCCGAGGACCTTCTAATTGACGATGTAACATAGAAATTGTATCGGAATCATATACAAAAGACACAATGCCAACTTAGGTACTAGAGGACTGACTCTTCTTACATTCTTGACTCTTCTTGTTTTCTATGATTTGAACCATTTCTGTGAGTCCAGTTTTAGATTCCAATGCATCACTTCAGGCTTACTGTAGCCCTTGGACCTTTTTATTGACGATGAAACACAGAAATTGCATCGGAATGAAATACAAAAAGCACAATGCCGACTTAAGTACAAGAAGACTGACTCTTCTTTTTGTTTATGATTTGAACCTTTCCTGTGAGACCAGTTTTAGATTCCAATGCTTCACTTCAGGTTTACTGTATCCCTTGGACCTTCTTATTGACGATGAAACACAGAAATGGCATCGGAATTAAATACAAATGGCACAATGCCGATTTAGGTACAAGAGGAATGTCTCTCATTACTGTCTATGTTTGGAACCTTTCCTGTGAGACCAGTTTTATTGAACTTTCTTATTGACGATGAAACACAGGAATTGCATCGGAATTAAATACAAAAGGCACAATCCCGACTTAAGTACAAGTGTACTGACACTTCTTACTGTCTATGTTTTCAACCATTCCTGTGAGACCAGTATTAGATTCCGATGCTTCACTTCAGGTTTACTGTATCCCTCGGACTTTCTTATTGACGATGAAACACAGAAATTGCATCGGAATTAAATACAAAAGGCACAATGCCGACGTATGTACAAGGAGACTGACTCTTCTTACTGTCTATGTTTTGAACCTTTCCTGTGAGACCAGTTTTAAATTCCGATGCTTCACATCATGATTACTGTATCCCGAGGACCTTCTAATTGACGATGAAACATAGAAATTGTATCGGATTCAAATACAAAAGACACAATGCCGACTTAAGTACTAAAGGACTGACTCTTCTTGTATTGTATGATTTGAACCATTTCTGTGAGTCCAGTTTTAGATTCGGACGCTTCAGGCTTACTGTAGCCCTTGGACCTTTTTATTGACGATGAAACACAGAAATTGCATCGGAACGAAATACAAAAGGCAAATGCCGACTTAAGTACAAGAAGACTGACTCTTCTTCCTGTCTATGATTTGAACCTTTCCTGTGAGACCAGTTTTAGATTCCGATGCTTCACTTCAGGTTTACTGTATCCCTTGGACCTTCTTATTGACGATGAAACACAGAAATGGCACCGGAATTAAATACAAATGGCACAATGTCAATTTAGGTACAAGAGGAATGTCTCTCATTACTGTCTATGTTTAGAACCTTTCCTGTGAGACCAGTTTTAGATTGCGATGCTTCATGTTTACTGTACCCCTTGGATCATCTTATTGACGATGAAACACGGAAATTGCATCGGAATTAAATACAAACGGCAAAATGCCGACCTAAGTACAGGAAGACTGACTCTTCTTACTGTCAGTGATTTGAGCCTTTCCTGTGAGACCAGTTTCCGATTCCGATGCTTCAGTTCTGGTTTACTGTATCCCTTGGACTTTCCTGTTGACGATGAAACACAGAAATTGCATCGGAATTTGGAACAAAAGGCACAATGCCGACATAAGTACAAGAAAACTAACTCTTCTCACTGTCTATGTTTTGAACCTTTCCTCTGAGACCGGTTTCAGACTCCGATGCTTCACTGCAGATTTACTGTATCCCTTGGACCTTCTTGTTGACGATGAAACACAGAAATTGCATCGGAATATAATACAAAAGGCACAACGCCGACTTAAGTACATGAAGACTGACTCTTCTTACTATCTATGATTTGGAACTTTCCAGTGAGACCAGTTTTAGATTTCGATGCTTCACTTCAGGTTTACTGTATCCCTTGGACCTTCTTATTGACGATGAAACACAGAAACTGCATCGGAATTAAATACAAAAGGCACAATGCCGACTTAAGTACAAGAAGACTGACTCTTCTTCCTGTCTATGTATTGAACCTTTCCAGTGAGACCAGTTTTAGATTTCGATGCTTCACTTCAGGTTTACTGTATCCCGAGGACCTTCTTATTGACGATGAAACATAGAAATTGTGTCGGATTCAAATACAAAAGACACAGTGCCAACTTAAGTACTAGAGGACTGACTCTTCTTACATTCTATGATTTGAACCATTTCTGTGCGTCCAGTTTTAGATTCCGATGCTTCACTTCAAGCTTACTGTATCCATTCGACTCTTTTATTGACGAAGAAACACAGAAATTGCATCGGAATGAAATACAGATGGCACAATGCCGACTTAAGTACAAGAAGGCCGACTCTTTTTACTGTCTGTGTTTCGAATCCTTCCTGTGAGACCAGTTTTAGATTCCGAAGCTTCACTTGAGGTTTACTGTGTCCCTTGGACCTTCGTATTGACGATGAAACACCGAAATTGCATAGTTATTAAATACAAGAGGCACACTGCCGATTTAAGTACAAAAAGTCTGATTCTTCTTACTGTCTACGTTTTGAATCTTACTTGTGAGACCAGTTTTAGATTCCGATGCTTCACTTCAGGTTTACTGTATCCCATTGACCTTCTTATTGACGATGAAACACAGAAATTGCATCGAAATTAGATACAAATGCACAATGCCGACTTAAGATCAAGAAGACTGACTCTTCTTACTTTCTATGTTTTGAACCTTATCTGTGAGACGAGTTTTAGATTGCGATGCTTCACTCCAGGTTTACTGTATCCCTTGGACTTCTTTTGACGATGAAACACATAAATTTCATCGGAATAAAATACAAAGGCACAATGCCGACTTATGTACAAGTGGACTAACTCTTCTTACATTCAATCATTTGAACCATTCCTGTGAGACCACTTTTAGATTCCGATGCTTCACTTCAGGTTTACTGTATCCCATGGACCTTCTTATTGACGATGTAACACAGAAATTGCATCGGAATTAAATACAAAACGCACAGTGCCGGCTTAACAACAAGAAGACTGACTCCTCTTACCGTCAATGTTTTTGAACCATTCTTGTGAGACCAGTTTTAGATTCCGATGCTTCACTTCAGGTTTACTATATCCCTTGGACCCATTTATTGACGATGAATAACATAAATTGCATCGAACCTAAATACAAAAGGCACAATGCCGACAATAGTAAAAGAAGACTGACTCTTCTTACAGACTACGTTTTGAACCTTTCCTGTAAGACCAGTTTTCGATATCGATGCTTCACTTCAGGTTTACTGTATCCCTTGGACCTTCTTATTGGCGATGAAACACAGAAATTTCATCGGAATTAAATACAATAGGGACAATTCCGTTTTAAGTACAAGAAGACAGGTACTTCTTACTGTCTATGTTTTGAACCTTTCCTGTGAGACCAGTTTTAGATTCCGAAGCTTCACTGCAGGTTTACTGTATCCCTTGCACAATCTTATTGACGATGAAGCACAGAAATAGCATCGGAATTAAATACAAACATCACAATGCCGACTTAAGTACAAGAGGACTGACACTTCTTACATTCTATGATATGAGCCCTTCCTGTGAGACCAGACTTAGATATCAATGCATCACTTAAGGTTTACTGAATCCCTTGGACCTTCTTCTTGACGATGAAACACAAAAATGGCATCGGAATTAAATACAAAAAGCACAATGCCGACTTCAGTTCAATATGACTATTACTTCTTACTGCCTATGCTTTGATCCTTTCCTGTGAGACCAAGTTTCACATTTCGATGCTTCACTTCATGTTTACTGGATCCCTTGGACCTTATTGACGACGAAACACAGAAATTGCATCGCAATTAAATACATAATTATAATGCCGACATAAGTACAAGAAGACTGACTATTCTTACTGTCTCTGTTTTGAACCTTTCCAGTGAGACCAGTTTTAGTTTCCGATGCTTCACTTCAGGTTTACTGTATCCCTTGGACCTTCCTATTGACGATGAAACACAGAAATTGCATCGGAATTAATTACAAAAGGCACAGTGCCGACTTAAGTACAAGAGGACTGACTATACTTACATTCTGTGATTTGAGCCTTTCCTGTGAGACCAGATTTAGATATCAATGCTTCACTTAATGTTTACTGTATCCCTTGGACCTTCTTGTTGCGATTGAAACACAGAAATTGCATCGGAATTAAATACAAAAGGCACAATGCCGACTTAAGTAAAGGAAGACCGAGTCTTCCTACTGTCTATGTTTTGAGCGTTTCTTGTGAGAGCAGTTTTAGATTCCGATGCTTCACTTCAGGTTTACTGTATCCCTTGGACCTTCTGATTGACGATGAAGCACAGAATATGCGTCGGAATTAAATACGATAAGCATAATGCCGACTTACGCACAACAGGAATGTCTCTTCTTACTGTCTATGTTTTGAACCTATCCTGTGAAACAGGTTTTAGATTCCGATGATTCACTTCATGTTTTGTGTATGCCTTGGACCTTCAAATTGACGATGAAACACAGAAATTGCATCGGAATGAAATACAAAAGGCAAAATGCCGACTTAAGTACCAGAAGTCTGACTCTTCTTACTGTCTATGTTTTGAACCATTCCTGTGAGACCAGTTTTAGATTCCGATGCTTTACTTCAGGTTTATTGTACTCCTTGGACCTTCTTATTGGCGATGAAACACAGAAATTGAATCGGAATTTAATACAAAAGGCACAATGCCGACACAAGAACAAGTGGAATGTCTCTTCTTACTGTCTATGATTTGAAGGTTTCCTGTGAGACCAGGTTTAGATGCCGATGCTTCACTTCAGGTATAGTGTATCCGTTGGACTTTCTTATTGACGATGTAACACAGAAATTGCATCGGAATTAAATGCAAAGGGCACAATGCCGACTTAAATACAAGAAGACAGACTTTTGTTACTGTCTATGTTTGAGCCTATCCTGTGAGAGCAGTTTTAGTTTCCGATGCTTCACTTCAAGTTTACTGTATCCCTAGGACCTTCTTATTGACAATGAAACACAGAAATTGGATCGGAATTAAATACAAAAGGCACAATGCCGACATAAGTAAAAGAAAACTGAAATTTCTTACTGTATATATGTTGAACTTTTCCTGTGAGACCAGTTTTCGATATCGATGCTTCCTCTCAAGATTACTGTATCCCTTGGACCTGCTTATTGACGATGAATCACAGAAATTGCATCGGAATTAAATACAAATGCACAATGCCGATTTAAGTACAACAAGACTGACTCATCTTACTTTCTATGTTTTGAACCACTCCTGTGAGTCCAGCTTTTAGTTCCGATGCTTCACTTCAGGTTTACAGTATCCCTTGACCTTCATACTGACGATGAAGCACAGAAATTTCATCGGAATTAAATACAACAGGCACAATACCGACTTAAGTGCAAGAAGACTAACTCTTCAATCTGTCTATGTTTGAACCTTTCCTGTGAGACCAGTTTTAGATTCCGATGCTTCACTTCAGGTTTACTGTATCCTTTAGACCTTTTTATTGACGATGAAACAAAGAAATTGCATCAGAATTAAATGTAAAAGGCACAATGCCGACTTAAGTACAAGAAGACAGACTTTTCTTACTGTCTATGTTTTGAGCCTTTCTTGTTAGACCAGTTTTAGATTCCGATGCTTCACTTCAGGTTTACTGTATCCCTTGGACTTTCTTTCTGACGATGAAACACAGAAATTGCATCGTAATTAAATACAAAAGGCACAATGCCGTCCTAAGTACAACAGAGATGCCTCTTCTTACTGTCTATGTTTTCAACCAATCCTGTGAGACCACTTTTAGATTCCGATGCTTCACTTCAGGTTTACTGTATTCCTTGGACCTATTAAATTGACGATGAAACACAGAAATTGCATCGGAATTAAATACAAAACGCACAATGCCGACTTAACTACAAGAAGACTGACTCTTCTTACCGTCAATGTTTTTGAACCATTCTTGTGGGACCAGTTTTAGATTCCGATGCTTCACTTCAGGTTTACTATATCCCTTGGACACTTTTATTGACGATGAAACACATAAATTGCATCGAACGTAAATACAAAAGGCACAATGCCGACAATAGTAAAAGAAGACTGACTCTTCTTACAGACTACGTTTTGAACCTTTCCTGTAAGACCAGTTTTCGATATCGATGCTTCACTTCAGGTTTACTGTATCCCTTGGAACTTCTTATTGGCGATGAAACACAGAAATTTCATCGGAATTAAATACAATAGGCACAATACCGACTTCAGTACAAGAAGACAGGTACTTCTTACTGTCTATGTTTTGAACCTTTCCTGTGAGGCCAGTTTTAAATTCCGATGCTTCACATCAGATTTACTGAATACCTTGGACGTTCTAATTGACGATGAAACACAGAAATTGCATCAGAATTAATTGCTAAAGGAACAATGCCGACTTAAGTACAAGAAGACAGACTTTTCTTACTGTCAATGTTTTGAGCCTTTCTTGTTAGACCAGTTTTAGATTCCACTTCAGGTTTACTGTATCCCTCGGACTTTCCTATTGGCGATGAAACACAGAAATTGCATCGAAATTAAATACATAAGGCACAGTGCCGACTTAAGTACAAGAGGACTGACTCTTCTTACATTCTATGATTTGAGAATTCCCTGTGAGACCAGATTTAGATATCGATGCTTCACTTAAGGTTTACTGTATCCTATGCAACTTCTTATTGACGATGAAACACAGAAATTGCATCGGAATTATATACAAAAAGCACAATGCCGACTTCAGTTCAATATGACTATTACTTCTTACAGCCTATGCTTTGAACCTTTCCTGTGAGACCAGTTTTACATTTCCATGCTTCACTTCATGTTTACTGGATCCCTTGGACCTTATTGACGACGAAACACAGAAACTGCATCGGATTTAAATACAAAATTATAATGCCGACATAAGTACAAGAACACTTACTATTCTTTCTGTCTATGTTTTGAGCCTTTATTGTGAGACCAGTTTTGGTTTCCGATGCATCACTTCAGGTTTACTGTATCCCTTTTACCTTCTTGTTGACGATGAAACACAGAAATTGCACCGGAGTTAAATACGAAAGGCACCATGCCGACTTAAGTACAAGAAGACTGACTCTTCTTACTGTCTATGTTTTAAACCTTTCCTGTGAGACCAGTTTTAGATTCCGATGCATTACTTCAGGTTTACTGTATCCCTTGGACCTTCTTATTGACGATGAAACACAGAAATTGCATCGGAATTAAATACAAAAGGCACAATGCCGACTTCAGTACAAGAAGACTAACTCTTATTACTGCCTATGTTTTGAACCTTTCCTGTGAGACCACTTTTACATTCCGATGCTTCACTCCATGTTTACTGTATACCTTGGACGTTCTTATTGTCGATGAAACACAAAAATTGCACCGCAATTAAATACAAAAGGCACAATGCCGACTTAAATACAAGAAGGCTGGCTGCTCTTACTGTCTATGTTTTGATCCTTTCCTGTGAGACCAGTTTTAGATTCCGATGCTTCACTTCAGGTTTTCTGTATCCCTTGGACCTTCGTATTGACGATGAAACGCAGAAATTGCATCGGAATTGAATACAAAGGCACAATTCCGAATTAAGTACAAGAGGAATGTCTTTTCTTGCTGTATATGTTTTGAACCTTTCCTATGAGACCAGGTTTAGATTCCGATGCTTCACTTCAGGTTTAGTGTACCCCTGGACTTTCTTATTGACGAAGAAACACAGAAATTGCATCGAAATTAAATACAAAAGGCACAATGCCGAATTAAGTACAGGAAGACTGACTCTTCTTTCTGTCTATGATTTGAACCTTTCCTGTGAGACCTGTTTTAGAGTCCGATGCTTCACTTCAAATTTACTGTATCCCTTGTACCTTCTTATTGACGATAACACATAGTTGTTGCATAGGAATTAAATACAAATGGCAGAAATCCGACTTAAGTACAAGTGGACTGACTCTTCTTACATTCTATGGCTTGAGCCTTTCCTGTGAGACCAGATTTAGATATCGATGCTTCACTTTAAATTGACTGCATCCCTTGGACCTCCTTATTGACGATCAAACATAGAAATTACATCGGAATTAAATACAAATTTCGCAATGCCGACTTAAGCACAAGATGACTGACTCTTCTTACTGTCTACGTTTTGAACCTTTCCTGTGAGACCAGTTTTAGATTATGACGCATCACTTCAGGTTTACTGTATCCCTTGCACTTTCTTATTGACGATGAAACACAGAAATTGCATCGGAATTAAATACAAAAGGCATAATGCCGACTTAAGAACAAGAAGACTGACTCTTCTTACTGTCTATGTTTCGAACCTTTCCTGTGAGGCCAGTTTTAGATTCCGATGCTAACGTAAGGTTTACTGTATCCCTTGGACCATCTTATCGACGATGAAACACAGAAATAGCATCGGAATTATATGCAACAGGCACAATGCCGACTTAAGTACAAGAAGACAGACGTTTCTTACTGTCCATGTTATGAACCTCTCCAATGAGACCAGTTTTAGATATCGATGCTTCACTTCACTTTTACTGTATCCCTTGGACCTTCTTATTGACGATGATACACAGAAATTGCATCGGAATGAAATACAAAGGGCACAATGGCGACTTGTCTACAAGAAGACTGACTCTTCTTACTGTCTGTAGTTTGAACGTTCCCTGTGAGACCAGTTTAGATTCCGAAGCTTCTCTTCAAGTTTACTGTATCCCTTGGACCTTCTTATTGACGATGAAGCACAGAAATTGCATCGGAATTAAATATAAAAGGCACAATGCCGACTTAAGTACAAGTGGACTGACTCCTCTTACATTCTATGATTTGAGCCTTTCCTGTGAGACCAGATTTAGATATCGATGCTTCACCTAAGAGTTACTGTATCTCTTGGACCTTCTTCTTGACGATGAAACACAGTAATGGCGTCGGAATTAAATACAAACGGCACAATGCCGACTTAAGTAAAAGAAGACTGACTCTTCTTACTGTCGATGCTTTGAACCTTTCCTGTGAGACCAGTTTTAGATTCCGATGCTTCTCATAAGGTTTACTGTATCCCTTTTACTTTCTAATTGACGATGAAACACAGAAATTAAATCGGAATTAATTACAAATGGCACAATGCCGACTTAAGTACAAGAAGACTAACTCTTCTTACTGCCTATGTTTTGAACCTTTCCTGTGAGACCACTTTTACATTCAGATGCTTCACTTCATGTTTACTGTATCCCTTGGACGTTCTTATTGTCGATGAAACACAAAAATTGCACCGGAATTAAATACAAAAGGCACAATGCCGACTTAAGTACAAGAAGGAAGGCTGTTCTTACTGTCTATGTTTTGTTCCTTTCCTGTGAGACCAGTTTTAGATTCCGATGCTTCACTTCAGGTTTTCTGTATCCCCTGGACCTTCGTATTGACGATGAAACGCAGAAATTGCATCGGAATTAAATACAAAAGGCACAATTCCGAATTAAGTACGAGAGGAATGTCTCTTCTAGCTGTATATATTTTGAACCTTTCCTGTGAGACCTGTTTTAGATTCCGATGCTTCACTTCAGGTTTACTGTACCCCTGGACCTTCTTATTGACGAAGAAACTCAGAAATTGGATCGAAATTGAATACAAATGGCACAATGCCGAATTAAGTACAGGAAGACTGACTCTTCTTTCTGTCTATGTTTGAACCTTTCCTGAGAGACCTGTTTTAGAGTCCGATGCTTCACTTCAAATTTACTGTATCCCTTGTACCTTCTTATTGACGATAACATATAGTTGTTGCATTGGAATTAAATACAAAAGGCAGAAATCCGACTTAAGTACAAGTGGACTGACTCTTCTCACATTCTATGGTTTGAGCTTTTCCTGTGAGACCAGATATAGATATCGATGCTTCACTTTAAATTGACTGTATCCCTTGGACCATCCTACTGACGATCAAACATAGAAATTACATCGGAATTAAATACAAATTTCACAATGCCGACTTGAGCACAAGAAGACTGACTCTTCTTACTGTCTTCGTTTGGAACCATTCCTGTTAGACCAGTTTTAGATTCCGACGCATCACTTCAGGTTTACTGTATCCCTTGCACTTTCTTATTGACGATGAAACACAGAAATTGCATCGGAATTAAATACAAAAGGCATAATACCGACTTAAGTACAAGAAGAGTGACTCTTCTTAGTGTCTATGTTTCGAACCTTTCCTGTGAGACCAGTTTTAGAATTCGATGCTAACTTCAGGTTTACTGTATCCCTTGGACCATCTTATCGACGATGAAACACAGAAATTTCATCGGAATTATATGCAACATACACAATGCCGACTTAAGTACAAGAAGACAGATGTCTCTTACTGTCCATGTTATGAACCTTTCCAATGAGACCAGTTTTAGATATCGATGCTTCACTTCACTTTTACTGTATCCCTTGGACCTTCTTATTGACGATGAGACACAGAAATTGCATCAGAATTAAATACAAAGGGGACAATGCTGACTTGTCTACAAGAAGACTGACTCTTCTTACTGTCTGTAGTTTGAACCTTCTCTGTGAGACCAGTTTTCGATCCCGAAGCTTCTCTTCAGGTTTACTGTATCCCTTGGACCGTCTTATTGACGATGAAGCACAGAAATTGCATCGGAATTAAATATAAAAGGCACAATGCCGACTTAAGTACAAGAGGACTGACTCCTCTTACATTCTATGATTTGAGCCTTTCCTGTGAGACCAGATTTAGGTATCGATCCTTCACCTAAGGGTTACTGTATCTCTTGGACCTTCTTCTTGACGATGAAACACAGTAATGGCGTCGGAATTAAATACAAACGGCACAATGCTGACTTAAGTAAAAGAAGACTGACTCTTCTTACTGTCGATGCTTTGAACCTTTCCTGTTACACCAGTTTTGGATTCCGATGCTTCACATCAGGTTTACTGTATCCCTTTTACTTTCTAATTGACGATGAAACACAGATATTAAATCGGAATTAATTACAAATGGCACAATGCCGACTTAAGTACAAGAAGACTGACTCTTCTTACTGTCTATGTTTCGAACCTTTCCTGTGAGACCAGTTTTAGATTTCGATGCTAACTTCAGGTTTACTGTATCCCTTGGACCATCGTATCGACGATGACACACAGAAATTGCATCGAAATTATATGCAACAGGCACAATGCCGATTTAAGTACAAGAAGACAGACGTTTCTTACTGTCCATGTTATGAACCTTTCCAGTGAGACCAGTTTTAGAGATCGATGCTTCACTTCACTTTTACTGTATCCCTTGGACCTTCATATTGACGATGATACACAGAAATTGCATCGGAATTAAATACAAAGGGCACTAAGCCGACTTGGATTCCGAAGCTTCTCTTCAGGTTTACTGTATCCCTTGGACCTTCTTATTGACGATGAAGCACAGAAGTTGCATCGGAATTAAATATAAAAGGCACAATGCCGACTTAAGTACAAGAGGACTGTCTTCTCTTACATTCTGTGATTTGAGCCTTTCCTCTGAGACCAAATTTTGATATCGATGCTTCACCTAAGGGTTACTGTATCTCTTGGACTTTCGTCTTGACGATGAAATACAGTAATGGCGTCGGAATTAAATACAAACGGTACAATGCCGACTTAAGTAAAAGAAGACTGACTCTTCTTACTGTCGATGCTTTGAACCTTTCCTGTGAGACCAGTTTGTGATTCCGATACTTCACATCAGGTTTACTGTATCCCTTTTACTTTCCAATTGACGATGAAACACAGAAATTAAATCGGAAATAATTACAAATGGCACAATGCCGACTTAAGTACAAGAGGAATGCCTCTTCTTACTGTTTATGTTTTGAACCTATCCTGTGACACAAGTTTTAGATTCCGATGCTTCACTTCAGGTTTTCAGTATCCCTTGGACCTTCAAATTGACGATGGAACACAGATATTGCATCGGAATTATTATAAAAGGCATAATGCCGACTTAAGTACAAGAAGACTGACTCTACATTCCGCCTATGTTTTGAACCTTTCCTGTGGGGCCAGTTATAGATTGCGATGCTTCGCTTCAGGTTTACTGTATCCCTTGGACCTTCTTATTGACGATGAAACACAGAAATTGCATCGGAATTAAATACAGAAGGCACAGTGCCGACATAAGTACAAGAGGACCGACTATTCTTACATTCTATGATTTGAGCCTTTCTTGTGAGACCAGTTTTAGATTCCGATGCTTCACTTCAGGTTTACTGTATCCCTTGAACCTTCTTCTTGACGATGAAACACAGAAAATGCATCGGAATTACATACAAAAAGCACAATGCCGACTTAAGTACAAGAGGAATGGCTCTTCTTACTGTCTATGTTTTGAACCTATCCTGTGAGACAAGTTTCAGATTCCGATGCTTCACTTGAGGTTTTCTGTATCCCTTGGACCTTCAAATTGACGATGAAACACAGAAATTGCATCGGAATTAAATACAAAAGGCAAAATGCCGACTTAAGTACATGAAGTCTGACTTTTCTTACTGTCTGTGTTGTGAACCTTTCCTGTGAGACCAGTTTTAGATTCCGATGCTTTACTTCAGGTGTATTGTATCCCTTGGACCTTCTTCTTGACGATGAAACTCAGAAATTGCATCGGAATTAAATACAAAAGGCACAATGCCGACTTAAGTACAAGAAGACTGACTCTTCTTACTGTCTACGTTTTGAACTTTCCCTGTGAGACCAGTGTTAGATTCCGAAGCTTCTCTTCAGGTTTACTGTATCCCTTGGACCTTCTTTTTGACGATGAAACACAGAAATTGCATCGGAATTAGATACAAAAGCACAATGCCGACTTTAGTACAAGAAGACTGACTCTTCTTACTGTCTATGCTTTTAACCTTTCCTGTGAGACCAGTTTTAGATTCCGATGCTTCACATCAGGTTTACTGTATCCCTTGGAGTTTGTAATTGACGATGAAACACAGAAATTAAATCGGAATTAATTACAAGGGGCACAATGCCGACTTAAGTACAAGAGGAATGCCTCTTCTTATTGTCTATGTTTTGAACCTATCCTGTGACCCAAGTTTTAGATTCCGATGCTTCACTTCAGGTTTTCTGTATCCTTTGGACCTTCAAATTGACGACGAAACACAGATATTGCATCGGAATTAATATAAAAGGCATAATGCCGACTTAAGTACAAGAAGACAGACTCTACATACTGCCTATGTTTTGAACCTTTCCTGTGAGACCAGTTTTAGATTCTGATGCTTCACTTCAGGTTTACTGTTGGAACAACTAATACGGCTTCTGACATCAAATGTAACAGTTGTGTTACTAAATGTGACACTTCTGTCACTCAATGTAACTGGGTTTTCTCTTTGGATGCTGTCAATTGTCAGGATGAGCATTCTAAAGCATTCTGTCAGGGTGAAAATATTAAATAAATTAACTTTTCTCTCTTAATAACATGTGGGCAGGGTGGGTTCTTCCTTGGCTCGGGTATGAGGTCGAATGAAACATCATTTCTACATAGATAACTTTTATTGAAAGTTTCGTACAACTGTATCTTACGGGATGTTCTGGTTCGGAGAGCGGCAGCTGTGTCGTTTGTGAAGTCCTCTGCTGCGGCAGCGGCGGCAGCGGCGGCGGCCGCGTCTGATTACGCGTAGCGGTGTGAATCTCGTGTCGCCGTCTCGCCCACCTGACAGGAGACGCGCAGCGCGAGGTGGCCGATTTAATTATTGCGAGCGAAGTCGTGCATCGGATGATACCTTGGGTGTGGCGTCCCAGTGTTTCTCTTCTCTAAGCGGCCGCGTGTGTTCTGCGTCGGCCAGCGGAGCGGTGCGGCGGGAGAAGGCCAGTGTGGCGGACTCGAACCACGGACTCCCGCTTGCCAGTCTTCGGCTGTCAGCTCTTCATCCCAGCTCACAGGTGACTACTGATGTGAGGCCGTCTCCTTCCCGTCCTCACGAGTCACCCGGGTATGTAAAAACCAGACTTCAAATACCTTTGAACTTCTGTCTTCTGGCGCCGCGGCTGCTGCTTGCTGTTCCATAACAGCGGCGGACTTGGTGCGTCTGTGCATGATGCAGTCTCTTCTTGCATGACGGTCTTCAGCACTGAAACTGACTGAAAACTACTGCTACTCTTCTTTTCTTCCTTCGTCTCTCGTCTTCGTCTCCGTTGCCGTCTCCGTCTTCGTCTTCGTCCCCGTCTTCATCTGTCTTCGTCTGTCGGGCCCACCGCGTCTCGCGTATTTATTCACTTCAGTTCACTGGAGGTGAACGACTTCACGGCCACTGCCTCTTCTGTCACGTTGAAAAGCTTCTCGAAGAATCTTCTTGACCTGGGTCATTGGCTCTTGGAATGTAGGCGGGGGCCTCTGATCGCATGTGACGACTGAGAAACACGTGAACCGGTCATTGCCTCTTCCGTCACGTTGAAAAGCTTCTCGAAGAATCTTCTCAACGTCGGTCATTGGCTCTTGGAATGTAGGCGAGGGCCTTTGCTCACATACGACAACTGAGAAACACGTGAGCCGGTCGGGCGATGCCCTGACGGCTGAATCGACAGCGCCCGCTTATGTGGAACTTGCTGACTTCATGGTCATTGTCTCTTCTGTTCTGCTGTTCTGCCCGCTGAATGCCAGTATGTAACTCTCTAAACTAAACCAAGTTTTCCATTTATATTCTAATTTCTAGTTCACTTTGATTTCACTAATTTATTTACTGAAGTACCACTCAACATTCCTCCACCCTTCGGAGAAATTCGCCCTCGAATTTACCACTCAACATTCCTCCAGTCTTCACACGGAAAAAGCACAAGCACTGAGAACTCTCGACTTAGAAGATGACACACGCTTCACATTAAGTATGTGGAAAATACTTTATCACTTTACAAAAGCACTGTACGGTCAGGAATCACATAGTTCTTACATAAATGGTTGTAATAAGTGTAACAAATCTTGATGACAATGAATAAACAAAAAATAGATTTTGCACTTAGAAAATTACATAGCAACAGCTGTTTAATCTACACTATACTAATGCAAGAATATCAATTCTACAGTATTGTTTATTTTAACAAGAGACTGTTTAATAGAGAATGAAGTACAATAACAAAATTAATACACTAATGCTCCAAAGTAACTGCTGAAGTACACCAGTTAAGAGTGTGGTATCCAGTTAACAGGGATTTGTTGAAGTGGTATATTATTATTTGGCTTATTTTTTCGTCTTAAATAAAAGAAAACTGTACAAAGAAGAAACACCAACAGAAAGGTTATATATATACCCGTTCCTAGCATTATAATTTTAGTTTTGTGTTCACCTTTTAATTTTAAGACATGTTGCATCATAACATTGGCATCAATTTTTCCTTGCTGTGAGTTTATGACTTCAGAAGGGAACTGTCAAGGGAGTCATTGAGGTGGAATAGGTTTTGTGTAGGAAATGCTTGCATGGCGTTTTCTGAAAAAAGCAAACAACATGGTTATGAACCTACCAATCTAGTAAAAACAAAAACAAAGAAAAGAGGAAATACATTGTTAACTACAAGATCTACCTGTTGCTACGTTCAACTTTTTTTTTCTTAAAAAATAAACCATTACCATTTATTAATTATTTACATATGTACTAAGATTCAACTAGGACATTCGCACTCTTGGTCGAAGATTGTATGGTGCCATGTCTGTATGTTGTGCCGGCGTGGCCACTCTTCTTCCTCTTCGGGAACTTCCTCCACCCTTCGGAAAAGCAGATACTATTGTTGAAGGAATTACATCTGGAGCGCCCTTAAAAGATTTTAAACGACTTGCATGGACTATGGTAGTTCGGGTGGGCAGTTGCAATTTAACGTTGTCTGGTGACGTGATCTCAATAATTTGATAAGGACCTCTGTAGTTTGTTACAAATTTCTTCGTTTTTCCTTTCGCTATGTAAGGAGTTGAAAGCATAACCCACTGACCGATTTTGTAATTTGGATATTTAGCTTGGGTATTACCTAATCTTTCCTGTCGTTCCAAAGCCTTTGTATTAGATTTTTGAACCTTTTTCCATACATCCTTCATCATTCGACTGAAATCTCTTACTGTTTCTCCGACTTTTCCGTTTTTCTGCCTGATTACATCAAAAGGGGACGGCATTTTTTTCCCATAGACCACTTCATAAGGTGACATGCCAGTTGCTTCATGCGTTTTGGCGTTGTATACCGACACGATTATTGGTAAATACGTATCCCAATTAGAATGTTGTTCGTTAATATAATAACTAAGCATCTTGCCAATTGTCCGATGAACTCTTTCTGTGCGCCCGTTGCACTGAGGGTGTAACGGAGTTGTGCGTAATTTGCGTATTTTTAATAAGTGGCATAGCTGTTTCATTAATTCAGACATAAAATTAGATCCCTGATCTGTGATAATAGCTTCAGATACTCCAAATTTAAGTATCCAGTTGTTAACTAAAGCTTGGGCAACTGTATTTGTTTGCTGATCTGGGAGACTCACCATAGCTAGATAGCGTGAAAAGTGATCTATAATTGTAAGAACATACTTATTACCAGCAGGTGTTTTATGAAATGGCCCGTAGAGATCCACTCCGCAGATTTGAAATGGACATGAAGCCTCGGGGAGCCTCTGTAAGGGTATTTTTGAACGAGAAAGTTCAGCTCGTTGTGCGCACGCAATGCAATTACGAACGTACTGCGCAACATCCTGCTTTCTGGTTTGCCACCAAAATCGCTCTGCTACTCGTCTTTCGGTTGTCCGCTGTCCACCGTGTCCTGCAAGGATATGATCGTGGGCCTCTGCCATTATTTCTTGTCTACGGTGTTGGGGAACAACAATTCACGGTCCAAGTCTTGTTTTACGGCATAATACACCATCTTCAAAGCAAAATTGTTTTTGAGTTGCGTATTTTTTACATTCTGTATCCTCATCTTGTGCCTTTCTCCAGTCCTCAGTATCTCGGCCTGTTGCTTCCAAAAGTGCTATTTTCCGACTTAGGCAATCTGCATTCGTGTGTTTTTTGCCTGGTTTATGGATAACTTCGAAATCCATTTCGGAAAGACATAGGGCCCAACGGGTAAGACGACTAGATGGATCCTTTAATCCAAGCAACCATTTTAAAGCTGCGTGGTCGGTAATGACCTTGAATTTCCTACCATACAAGTAGCATTTAAAGTATTTGATACCATAAATAACACTTAACAATTCTTTCTCCGTTGTGGAATAATTTCTTTCTGCCGTTGTTAGTTGTCTCGAAGCATAGGCTATGGGGTGTTCCGCGCCATCAATATTCTGACTCAAAACAACTCCTACTGAATGACCACTTGCGTCACAGGATAAAATAAATTCTTTGTTATAATCTGGGTAGGCTAATACTGGACTGTGTGTTAACTTATCTTTAAGGGTTTGAAATGCAGATTCACAATCTTCAGACCAATGAAATTTTGCACCCTTTTTCAATAATTGGGTTAAGGGTCGGGCAATTTCAGCAAAATTTTGAACATATTTTCGGTAATACGATGCGAGACCAATGAAACTTTGTACTTCCTTAACGCGTTGTGGTGTTGGGAAGTCCTTAACTGCCGAAATTAATCGAGGATCTGTTTTAATTCTTTTTTCACTAATGACATGCCCAAGGTATGTAACCTCTGTCAATGCAAAACTACATTTTTCCATATTTAATGTTAATTTAGCTTTTCTAAGTCTCTGAAAAACATTACGCAGACGCACAGCATGTTCATTAATGTCTCTGGAGAATACAATAATATCGTCTAGATATACACAACATTGCTGAGTTTTGAGTCGTCGCAATACTCCATCGAGTAGTCTTTGAAAAGTTGCTGGTGCATTTTTCAAACCGAAAGGCATTCTTTTAAATTGCCAGTGGCCTCCAGGGGTAGAAAATGCTGTTTTATGCCTATCTTCAGGTGCAACTTCCAACTGATGATATCCGCTACGTAAATCGATTGTTGAAAAGTATTTACTGTTACCCAAACTGTCAATGATATCTGTAATGTTTGGAAGAGGATAAACATCTGAGATAGTTTGTTTGTTAAGATGTCTGTAGTCACAACAAAATCTATATCGTTTCGTACCGTCGGGAGACTTCTGTGGAATAATTACAATATTTGAATTACAAGGCGAATCAGAATACTCTATAATTCCAACTTTTAGATGCTGTTCTATAAATTCATCCAGTACTGGCTGTAAGTGATGCGGAACTCTATAAGGCTTCCTATAAACTGGGGGGCTATTTTCTGTTGGGATCCTATGCTGTGTGATGTCTGTTGCTGGCAATGGACCTTCTGCATTAAATAAATCTTGGAACTCAACTAAAACTGCTTCTATCGTGTCTCTATCCTTTCCTTTCAAATGCTCAATCTTCTGGCGCAATGCGGTTTTATAGGCGTCTGGTTTCTGACCATCATTAATATCTGACCAAATGAAATCTTCTTCTTCAAAAGTACTGACTGTAGCTACTAATATTCCCTTGTGCAACTCTTTGTCCTCCACTCCGAAATTGTCAATATGTACCGGTACTTTTCTTTCTCCCTCAACGTCTTGAACCCGTACAACACTCCTACGTACAAAACAATGTGATACATCTAATTCCTCATTTTCCTCTAAAGGCTCTATTAGACACACTGTATCTGTAGGTACTTCGTGGTCAACAGTCATCCAGAGAAGTTTTCCTGAGCCAGATGGTATCTGATCCCGCGAATCAACCTTCAAGGACGTTGCACGCAGTATAGTTGATTTCGCCTTCCGGTTAGGGAAATCTTGCGGCAGAGGGCCCTTTGCAGCGGTGTCACCTAGCTGAAACACTAAGTTCTACAGTTTGCTGTCTGAGGCCGATTTTAGCGTGATGTTTATTCAGGAAATCCAACCCTAGGATCGCGTCGTACCCGTCAGTTACCTTTGTTACCACTTCTACATCTTCTTGAAATTGTACACCGTGAATATAGAAAATCAATGATGTACATCCCAATGACTTAACTGAACCTCCTCCTACTCCACTCAATCTATACCTTGGAGGGTCATATTTCTTTTCTCCAATACATTCATTACTTACTATTGATACGTTTGCGCCTGTATCCACCAGTATCCTTGCCTCTTTATCCTGTATGGTAGCAGATAACCAGCATTCCGCCTTCAGATTCGCCTTAATGGCATGAAATTTTATTGGGAACGCCTGGCGGCGGCTCCGACATTCCCGTTTGAGTTTAACTGATTTCTATTTCCAAAAACTTTCTTAGACCTGCATTCCTTGAATGTGTGACCTATTCTTTGACAATTAGTGCATTGAGGTTGTCTGCAATTTTTTGCTATATGTCCCTGTCGATCGCACCTAAAACATCGTACTCCTGCTGAAAATATATTTCGCTTCTCCTTGTATCTGGTGGCAATGTCAATTTCTTCAAAAGCTGTCGCCACAGATACAGCTTCTGCTAAATTTTTAGGAAACTCTGCCCTGACACGACGGGACGTTTCAGGAGGTAACCCACGTAAAAATGTATCCAGAGCTCTATTTTCTGCCTCTTGTAAAATAACTTTATTTGCTTCATCACTAGTTGTCAACTGATAGGTGTTAATATTAACTTTTCGAATCCTATCTACAAAGCTTTCTAACGACTCGTTTTGCCTCTGAGTGATAGTGTTTAACTGTTCCCTATAAAATCTACAGCTGTTCTGTTTTTGAAAACTTTTAAGCAATCCTTTCTTCAATTCCTCAAATGTTGGAGCATTCCGTAATTCTTCATGGTATAAAACGTGTGCTTTAGCCTCTCCTGTCAATCTTAACTTTGTCATTTGTAAGAGCTGTTCATCTGACCATGATCCTAACTTTGCAGCTGCTACTAAATCATCAAAAAAGGCTGTTATGCCCTCGCCATGTTTACCTGAAAAAGGAGTTACTAAGGCTGCTGCTGAGGAATCTAGGGTGGGAGGGATTGAACTGGTTTGTCTAACCTCACACAACTGCTTAAATAATGCATTATTATCATTTTTAAGCTGTGCTATTTGATTAACTAAGCTCTGAACAGCTTCCTCAGTAGAAACCGCTTGTGGTGCTGACTCTGACTTTGTACGATTTCGTGTCATCATTTTACAAACTGTTAGTTACACAATATTACCACACTGAATTCAAAAGATGTTTAAATATTTCCGACAAACTCTTAAAATCATGAGAGAAAATACACTTCTAAATAAAGAAAATATTACGACTGCTATGCAAACCTCTATCCCTTCACACATTAAAAAATACTAGCTGTGGACCTTTAGTGACTGTCATTCACACCTCATATTGAGCCAAGGGTTTTTTCTCTGACACCAAATGTAACAACTATAACGGCTTCTGACCTCAATTGTAACAGTTGTGTTACTAAATGTGACACTTCTGTCACTCAATGTAACTGGGTTTTCTCTTTGGATGCTGTCAATTGTCAGGATGAGCATTCTAAAGCATTCTGTCAGGGTGAAAATATTAAATAAATTAACTTTTCTCTCTTAATAACATGTGGGCAGGGTGGGTTCTTCCTTGGCTCGGGTATGAGGTCGAATGAAACATCATTTCTACATAGATAACTTTTATTGAAAGTTTCGTACAACTGTATCTTACGGGATGTTCTGGTTCGGAGAGCGGCAGCTGTGTCGTTTGTGAAGTCCTCTGCTGCGGCAGCGGCGGCGGCGGCGGCGGCCGCGTCTGATTACGCGTAGCGGTGTGAATCTCGTGTCGCCGTCTCGCCCACCTGACAGGAGACGCGCAGCGCGAGGTGGCCGGTTTAATTATTGCGAGCGAAGTCGTGCATCGGATGATACCTTGGGTGTGGCGTTCCAGTGTTTCTCTTCTCTAAGCGGCCGCGTGTGTTCTGCGTCGGCCAGCGGAGCGGTGCGGCGGGAGAAGGCCAGTGTGGCGGACTCGAACCACGGACTCCCGCTTGCCAGTCTTCGGCTGTCAGCTCTTCATCCCAGCTCACAGGTGACTACTGATGTGAGGCCGTCTCCTTCCCGTCCTCACGAGTCACCTGGGTATGTAAAAACCAGACTTCAAATACCTTTGAACTTCTGTCTTCTGGCGCCGCGACTGCTGCTTGCTGTTCCATAACAGCGGCGGACTTGGTGCGTCTGTGCATGATGCAGTCTCTTCTTGCATGACGGTCTTCAGCACCGAAACTGACTGAAAACTACTGCTACTCTTCTTTTCTTCCTTCGTCTCTCGTCTTCGTCTCCGTTCCCGTCTCCGTCTTCGTCTTCGTCCCCGTCTTCATCTGTCTTCATCTGTCGGGCCCACCGCGTCTCGCGTATTTATTCACTTCAGTTCACTGGAGGTGAACGACTTCACGGCCACTGCCTCTTCTGTCACGTTGAAAAGCTTCTCGAAGAATCTTCTTGACCTGGGTCATTGGCTCTTGGAATGTAGGCGGGAGCCTCTGATCGCATGTCACGACTGAGAAACACGTGAACCGGTCATTGCCTCTTCCGTCACGTTGAAAGCTTCTCGAAGAATCTTCTCAACGTCGGTCATTGGCTCTTGGAATGTAGGCGAGGGCCTTTGCTCACATACGACAACTGAGAAACACGTGAGCCGGTCGGGCGATGCCCTGACGGCTGAATCGACAGCGCCCGCTTATGTGGAACTTGCTGACTTCATGGTCATTGTCTCTTCTGTTCTGCTGTTCTGCCCGCTGAATGCCAGTATGTAACTCTCTAAACTAAACCAAGTTTTCCATTTATATTCTAATTTCTAGCTCACTTTGATTTCACTAATTTATTTACTGAAGTACCACTCAACACTGTATCCCTTGGACCTTCTTATTGACGATGAAACACATAAATTGCATCGGAATTAAATACAAAATGCACAGTGCCGACTTAAGTACAAGAGGACTGACTATTCTTACATTCTAAGATTTGAGCCTTTCCTGTGAGACCAGATTTAGATATCGATGCTTCACTTAAGGTTTACTGTATCCCTTGGACCTTCTTATTGACGATGAAACACAGAAATTGCATCGGAATTAAATACAAAAGGCACATTGCCGACTTAAGTACAAGAGGACTGACCATTCTTACATTCTATGATTTGAGCGTTTCCTGTGAGACCAGATTTAGGTATCGATGCTTCACGTAAGGTTTACTGTATCCCTTGGACCTACTTATTGACGATGAAACACAGAAATTGCATCGGAATTAAATACAAAATGCACAGTGCCGACTTAAGTACAAGAGGACTGACTATTCTTACATTCTAAGATTTGAGCCTTTCCTGTGAGACCAGATTTAGATATCGATGCTTCACTTAAGGTTTACTGTATCCCTTGGACCTTCTTATTGACGATGAAACACAGAATTTGCATCGGAATTAAATACAAAAGGCAGAGTACCGACTTAAGTACAAGAGGACTGACCATTCTTACATTCTATGATTTGAGCCTTTCCTGTGAGACCAGATTTAGATATCGATGCTTCACGTAAGGTTTACTGTATCCCTTGGATCTACTTACTGACGATGAAACACAGAAATTGCATCGGAATTAAATACAAAGGGCACAATGGCGACTTAAGTAAAAGAAGACCGACTCTTCTTACTGTCTATGATTTGAGCCTTCCTTGTGAGACCACCTTTGGATCCCGATGCTTCACTTCAGGTTCACTGTATCCCTTGGACCTTCTTCTTGACGATGAAACACAGAAATTGCATCGGAATTAAATACAAATGCACAATGCTGACTTAAGTACAAGAAGACTGACTCATCTTACTCTCTATGGTTTGAACCTTTCCTGTGAAACTAGCTTCAGATTCTGGTGCCTCGCTTCTGGTTTACTGTATCCCTTGGACCTTTTTATTGACGACGAAGCACAGACATTGCATCGGAATTAAATACAAATGCACAATGCTGACTTAAGTACAAGAACACTGACTCTTCTTACATTCTTTGATTTGAACCTGGCCTGTGAGACCAGTTTTAGATTCCGATGCTTGACTTCAGGTTTACTGTATCCCTTGACCTTCTTATTGACGATGAAACACAGAAATTGCGTCGCAATTAAATACAAAAGGCACAATGCCGACTTACGTACAAGAGGACTGACTCTTCTTACATTCTTTGATTTGAACCTGGCCTGTGAGACCAGTTTTAGATTTCGATGCCGACTTCAGGTTTACTGTTTCCCTTGCCCCTTCTTATTGACGATGAAACAGAGAAAATGCATCGGAATTAAATACATAAGGCACATTGCCGACATAAGTACAAGAAGACTGACTCTTCTTACTGTCTATGTTTCGAACCTTTCCTGTGAGACCATTTTTAGATTCCGATGCTTTTCTTCAGGTTAACTGCGTCGCTTGTACCTTCGTATTGACGATGAAACACAGAAATTGCATCGGAATTAAATATAACAAGCACAATGCTGACTTGTGTACAAGAAGACTGACTCTTCTTACTGACAATGATTTTGAACCTTTCCTGTGGGACCAGTTTTAGATTACGATGCTTCACTTCAGGTTTACTGTATCCCTTGGATCAACTTATCGACGATGAAACACAGAAATTGCATCGGAATTAAATACAAAAGTCAAAATGCGGACTTCAGTACGAGAAGACTGACTCTTCTTACTGTCTATGCATTCAAGCTTTCCTGTGAGACCAGTTTTAGATTCCGATGTTTCACTTCAGGTTTACTGTATCCCTTGCACCTTCTTATTGACGATGAAACACAGAAATTGCAACGGAATTAAATACAAAAAGCACAATGCCGACTTAAGTACAAGAAGACTGACTCTTCTTACTGTCTATGTTTGAACCTTTCCTGTGAGACCAGTTTTAGATTCCGATGCTTCACTTCAGGATTACTGTATCCCTTGGACCTTCTTATTGACGATGAAACACAGAAATTGCATCGGAATAAATTGCAAAAGTCACAATGCCGACTTAAGTACAAGAGGACTGACACTTCTCACATTGTATGATTTGAGCGCCTTCAGTGAGACCAGATTTAGATATCGATGCTTCACTTCAGGTTTACTGTATCCGTTGGACCTTCTTATTGACGATCAAAGATAGAAATGGCATCGGAATTAAATACAAAAGGCAGAAAGCCGACTTAGGCACAAGAAGACTGATTCTTCTTACTTTCTATGATTTGAAACTTTCCTGTGAGACCAGCTTCAGATTCCGAACCTTCACTTCAGGTTTACTGTATCCCTTGGATGCTCTTATTGACGATGAAACACAGAAATTGCATCGGTATTAAATACAAAATGCACAAAGCCGACTTAAGTACAAGAGGAATGTCTCTTCTTAATGTCTATGTTTTGAACCTATACTGTGAGACAAGTTTTAGATTCCGATGCTTCACGTCAGGTCTTCTGTATCACTTGAACCTTCATATTGTCGATGAGACACAGAAATTGCATCGGAATTAAATACAAAAGGCACAATGCCGACTTGTCTACAAGAAGACTGACTCTTCTTACTGTCTATGATTTGAACCTTTCCTGTGAGACCAGTTTTAGATATCGATGCTTCACTAAAGGTTTACTGTATCCCTTGGACCCTCTTATTGACGATGAATCACAGAAATTGCTTCGGAATTAAATTTAAAAGGCACAATGCCGACTTGTGTAGAAAAAGACTGACTTTTCCTACTGTCTATGTTTTGAACCTGTCCTGTGAGACCAGTTTTAGAATCCGATGCTTCAGTTCAGGTTTACTGTATCCCTTGGACTTTCTTATTGACGAAGAAACACAGAAATTGCATCGGAATTAAATACAAAATGCACAATGCCGACTTAAGTACAAGAGGAATGTCTCTTCTTACTGTCTATGTTTAGAAACTTTCCTGTGAGACCAGATTTAGATTCCGATGCTTCACTTCCTGTTTACTGTATCCCTTGGACCTTCATATTGACGATGAAACACAGAATTTGCATCGGAAAAAAATACAAAGGGCACAATGCCGATTTAAGTAAAAGAAGACTGACTCTTCTTACTGTCTATGTTTTGAGCCTATCCTGTGAGACCAGTTTTAGATTCCGATTCTTCACTTCAAGTTTACTGTATCCCTTGCACCTACTTATTGACGATGAAACACAGAAATTGCATCGGAATTAAATACATAAGGCACATCGCCGACTAAAGTACAAGAAGACTGACTCTTTTTACTGTCTATGTTTTGAACCTTTCCTGTGAGACCAGTTTTAGATACCGATGCTTCACTTGAGGTTTACTGTATCCCTTGGAACTTCTAATTGACGATGAAACACAGAAATTTAATCGGAATTAAATACAAAAAGCATAATGCCGACTTGTGTACAAGAAGACTAACTCTTCTTACCGTCTATGATTTGAGCCTTTCCTATGAGACCAGTTTTAGAGTCCGATGCTTCACTTCAGGTTTACTGTATCCCTTGGACCTTCTTATTGACGATGAAACACAGAAATTGCATCGGAATTAGATACAAAGGTCACAATGCCGACTTAAGTACAAGAAGATTGACTTTTCTTACTGTCTATGCTTTGAACATTTCCTGTGAGACCGGTTTTAGGTTCCGATGCTTCACTCCAGGTTTACTGTATCCCTTGGACCTTCTTATTGACCATGAAACACAGAAATTGAATCGGAATAAAATAAAAAGCACAATGCCGGCATAAGTACAAGAAGACTGACTCTGCTTACTGTCTATGATTAAGCCTTTCCTGTGAGACCAGTTTTAGACTCCGATGCTTCACTTTAGGTTTACTGTATCTCTTGGGCCTTCTTGTTGACGATGAAACACAGAAATTGCATCGGAATTAAATACAAGATGCACAATGCCGACTTAAGTACAAGAAGACTGACTCTTGTTATTGTCTATGTTTGAACCTTTCCTGTGAAACCAGTTTTAGATTCCGATGCTTCACTTCAGGTTTACTGTATCCCTTGCACCTTCTTATTGACGATGAAACACAGAAATTGCATCGTAATAAAATATAAAGGCACAATGTCGACTTAGGTACAAGAAGACTGACTCTTCTTATTGTCTATGTTTTGAACCTATCGTGTGAGACCAGTTTTAGATTCTGATGTTTCACTTCAGGTTTAGTTTATCCTTGGACCTTCTTATTGGCGATGAAACACAGTAATCGCATCGGAATGAAATAGAAACGGCACAATGCTGACTTAAGTACAAGAAGACTAACTCTTCTTACTGTGTTTGTCATGAACCTTTCCTGTGAGACCACTTTTAGATATCGATGCTTAACTTCGGGTTTTCTGTATCCCTTGGATCTTCGTAATGACGATGAAACACAGAAATAGCATCGGAATTAAATACAAAAGCAAAATGCTGACATAAGTACAAGACGACTGACTCTTCTTACTGTCTATGCTTTGAACCTTTCCTGTGAGAGCAGTTTTAGATTCCGATGTTTCACTTCAGGTTTAGTTTAATCCTTGGACCTTCTTATTGGCGTTGAAACACAGTAATACAAAGAGATATGAAGGATTAATAAACTGAATTGAAGAATGCAAGTTAAGGTAGCAATGAAAAAATAATTAGAGGCATAAGATCACCTACTGCAACAGAGAAATGGGAATCAATATGAACCATTACCCAGCTACTGTCTACTGATTCCATGTCTCCATGCACACTGTATAATCCACTGTGGGTTGTACGACAAAGTACATTGTTGTACCACACATTACGGTTTTTCCCCATTCAATGCTCATGTGGAGTGTGGGAAGAATGATTCTTTAAATGGTTCTGTGCATGCTGTAATTAATCTTGCCTTCATGGTCCCTATAGGAGCGATACATATGCGGTTATTGTATAATCCCTAAATACCTCACTTAATACAGGTTCCTGAAATTTCATAAGTTAGGTTTTGTCATATATTTGGCATCTATTTTCACTTGTCTGGCATTTCCAATTTTTAGTAGCTTCTTGATGCTCTCCCATGCATCAAATAAATCTATGGTCAATAATGCTACACTATTTTGTATACATTCAATGTCTGCCATTAGCCTTATTTGTTATGGGTCATACTTAAGCAATATTCTAGAATGGGCCACACAAGTATTTTGTAAGCAATGTCCTCTATAGACTGATTGCATTTTCCAGTATCTTACCAATGAATTGAAGTCTGCATTCTGCTTTGCCTACAAGTGAGTCTATGTCACCATTTCATTTCATCCAGATATTTGTATGAGTTGACCAATTAAAACTGCGATTATTTGATAATGTAGTCATACAATACCATCTTTTTTTTGTTTTGTGATGTGCTCCAATTTACATCTCTGAAAACTTAAACTCAGTTGCCTATCTTTGGACCAATTTAAAATGTTATGATCTGACTCAAATTTGTGCAGATTTTTTTCAGGCAATAATTCATTATAGACAACTCTATCATCCAGGAAAAGTATGAAGTTCCTTATAATATCGTCTTCCAGAACATTGAGGTACAACATTAATGTAATGGTATAAATTACTATAACTGTATAAATAAGTTTATAAGTGTGTAAAATACATTGAAATATTTGTTACAACAAAGCATTGTACTGGTATACTCAGCAAGATGTTAAATCAGCAGATAGCTACGTTTTAGGTCCAACATTTTGTGTACAGCATATATGCTGGAAAGGATTTATACCCAAATTAAATAAATCTGAAGAAATGGTAGTGTGTCTCTGGAAAAAAAATCCATAAAAACTCATACAGTCCAATTTCCTATTATGTCACTGTTACTGAAATATAATACAAAGTAACTGAATTCGATGAACATTCTCAGAGTGCAATATGCCTCAGAGTAAAATGCACAGCAATGTCAACATTATTTTTCAAGGCTATGTTTGTGAAAATGGATGAAAGCAAACCGCACATTTTGTTCTCAATCTGCGGAAGCATTATGCACTGTGAAACACTGTACTGCTGTTCTACATAAAAGCTGTCTCATTGCCAACATCTTTCCCCTGCTGGCTGTTCTACACTTCTCATCACTGATTCAACACGTTGTAAGATATTTTATGCTGTATGACACCACAGTCCAGTCTGGTTAGGACAGCATACAAATAATATATGAATTTCAGTATTGAAACTGGAACAGCAGAACAGCTCTCATCACACTGGATATCAAATCGAGGTTGGATTACAGCCATGGATACATCATTTCATGCTACTCAACTGTATGTCATATGTCAGGGTTCTTCAACTGTAGTGGCTGGCGACTGGTGGCTGGCGACTGGTGGCATACCCATCTCTTGGCATCCAGTGAACAGACGTTCTCCACAGGTGACAGATTTGAAGAAAATGCTGGATATGGCAACAGTGGAATACTCTCTGTATTGAGGTAGCTCAGTACAGCTCAGGTGATGTGTAGTCTTGCATTATCTTGTTAAAAGATAACATCACGGAGCCCTTGAAAATAGGGCACAGCGATAGGCCTTAACAAAACACAAATGAAATGGTTGCTGTTCAAATTACTGGCTATGTGAACCAGAGGCTGTGACATGTATACAGTTGCACCTCATACCATCACATCACATGCTGGACCCGCATGAGAATGACAGGTACAGTCTGGCCAGGTCTGTTGGCATCAGAGCCTCCACACACAAGTACATCAATTGTGACGATGTTGCAGAACCGAGACTCATCTGATACGATGACACAGTGCCATTCCTGTGTCTGGCATTGTTGTCAGTTGCACCGCTGTCAGTTCACCTCTCTCTAGAGCTGCATTAACGGCTTGACAGTCTGTGCTGCTCCAGATGCCATCACATTGTCTGTGTGGATACTTGTCTCACTGTATACAAGCCCACTTCCTCACTAAATGTACACAACTTCACTGCAGGATCACGTACGCATGAGCGAACACTTGTCTGCCCTCTCAGGTGCTAGTTGGGTGGCACTACTGAGGCCCTGCAAGGCATTTAGCATGGCCCTCCTGAACCTACCAATTCTATGTTCGCACAAAGTGAGATTCTGAGCAATGCAAGCAGCAATATAGTGAAACAACAAACCAGAGTCTCAGCAGACCATGAGGCTGCCACTGCCAAATCTGGAATGCTGATAAACATTTCTCCTTCTTCCATTATGCTTAACACGGTCTTCGTGTAAACAACCAACACCGAAATAGAATTTCTGAATGAGAAACCTGCTCCATAAGCTTTTCTTGCATACAGAATATGCATGGGAGTACTGAAAAGTAATGCCTCTGAATTTTTTATTCTGTTCTCAATATCGGTCGAGGTATGACACATCACGCATATTACTTGGTCAACTTTCCCACTTCACTGACTCGTGGCACACCCCCCCTCCCGCAAACAGATGGAGTCGCAATAGGCAGCCCACTCTGACCAGAGATTGTGAATATGTTTACGGTGCACTTCGAGGAAGAGGCCCTGATGTCATCCAAATGGAAATCCATCTTCTTCTTCTTCTGTTATGTGGATAACACACTTGTCATCTGGCCTCATGGAAGAGACAAACTTCTTGACTTCTTTGTACATCTGAACTCCACGCGCCACAAAATCAAATTCACTATGGAGACCAAAGAAGAAGGAAGACTACCATTCCTGGACATCATAGTGAGGAGAATAACGGATAGCACCCTGTGCCACAGCGAGTATCTGACTCTATAAAACACATAAACTCAGTTCTCCCTATGGCACTGTGAATAATTTCAATAACAAAAAGTGAGATGAATGTTGCAGCGTACATTTAATTTCCACTTTGGCTTTGCATTTAAGATCAGTCTTACCTGAGAGTGCAACATTACATCTTTGGTTAATTTAATTATATGTTCATTAGACTTTGGTTATAAGGCACGTTTTGCTGCCTAATGTTTCATCTCCAAATACTGGAAACAATCCATGGAGGAAGAGGAGTATGTAAGACATTGGTGGACCAGGTTGGAAGAATCTCTGAATTTCAATACTCTGTAGAAGAGCTCAATCACTTGAAAATAACATTCAGACCTTGTGGCTATTCCAATAGATATACATAGGGCACTACATTCTAAAATATTTGCATCTTTCAGTGAAAAACAAGCAACTAGAGGAAAAGTTCTCTTGCCATTTGTAAAAACAGTCGCAGATGGTGACCTCCGAGTGCTATGAAGAGAAGGTATTGACGCAGTGCTTAAACCAAACTGAAGACCACAACAGCAGCCATACTCAAGCAAATTGCTATGCAGTTGTTTCAGTGAATTTGACAATGATGTGGCTGCTTTCATGGTGGCCCAGTCATATTGTGGGGTAGGGAATGCCAGTGACTGTGCTGGAATTGTAGGTGACAGATGGATTTTTGGCAAAGCCTTGTATCAATACCTCCTTAATTATTGAGCTGAAAAACTGTAAAAAACATTCATACAGTAAAATCACACAAAAAAATTTCCTATTTCTGCGGGTATTGTGCCTTCTGTTTCTTTTTCATTACAAAAACATATTGATTCAAGTTTATAGAGTCACAACTATGTCGCTGTGATTTGTGTAACACACATTCTAGAACATGTTCCAGGAATATCATGAAACAGACAGCTTTAAATACTTACTCCAGCTCATCTTTCAAGACTTGCATGCCAACAACAACACCATCTATCCAATCTGTTTTTATTTCACTTTCATGTAGAGATTTCTCCACAAAGGATGTTATCTGCCATGTAGGCAGTGCAAGAGGAAATTCCACACTAACATTTGGGTAATCAAGTGGATTCTGTGTCTTGTCAGAACCAAGTACAATCAACCCAATATCATCTTTACCACTGGTAAATATCTGGAAACATATTAAATGGTAAAAATAAGTTTTGTTTATAACAAGTTGTATACCAATAGAAACATCACACACAGATACTCTTTATAAAATTATTTAATTGGATAGATAAAAAATCTACTCACCAAGCAGTGGCAGAACACACACATAAAAGACTGTTGTGATAGGCAAGTGTTTGGTGCCAGTGACTCCTTCTTCAGGCTGAAGGGTTGAAGGGGAAGCAAGAAGGGTGAAGGAAAAGGACTGGAGAGGTCTAAGAAAAGGGGTAGATTTTGGGAAAGTTACCCAGAACCGTGGGTCATGGGTGACTTACCTTACAGGATGAGAAGGAAAGACTAATTGTTGTGGACTGCATCGGGCAAGATTCGGAAACCTGAGAGCTTAAAGGTGGAAGACAGGGTAATATGCAAGACAGAGATTACTACTAAAACTGTACATGAGTTAATAAGAGTGAGAAGCTAAGTGTATTGTATGCAACAGCTGTGGGAGGGGGCAGTGAAAATAGACGGGAAAGACAATGAAACATGTAGAAAGCTAAAACGGAGTGAAGCAAGGAGTATTTACAGTGACGAAAAGCTGAGACAGGAGAAATTAACGTAAATTGAGGCGAGGTGGGTGGTGAGAACCAAGGACACATTGTAGTGCTAGTTCCCACCTGCAGAGTTCTGAGAAACTGGTGTCTGGCGGAAGAATCCAGTTGGCATGTGTTGTGAATCAAGTGCCGAGGTCATGTATGCCATGTTGTAGAGCATCCTCTGCAACAGGATATTGTGAGTTTCCAGGATATACACTATGCCTATGTCCATTTATCCTAACTGATAATTTGGTGGTAGTCATGCAGATGTAGAAAGCTAAACAGTGTTTACATAATAGCTGGTATATGACATGTGTCAATTGTATTTCTCGCCTGATCCGCAGTTCTGTGTGACTTTCCCAAAATCTACACCTTTTCCTGGCACTCTCCAGGCCTTTTCCTTTACCCTTCTTCCTTCCCCTTCAATGCTTCTGTCTGGAGGAGCCACTGGCTCCGAAAGCTTGCCAATCACAACAGTCTTTAATGTGTATGTTCTGCTGCCGCTTGGTGAGTAGATTTTTTATCTATTCAATTAAATAATTTTATCAATAATTTATTGTTTTTGTTGTTATAGTTACTCTTTATAACCTACTTAAAATACATCACGTACCCTCCTCTCCACAATTCTTCGAACACATAGTTTGGCCTTTTGTAAAAAATCACTGCATTTCTGTATAACATACTTGGAGTCAAACTGTCCAACATCTATTACAATTATAAACAGAAGAAAGAAAGTCATTGTATTTATTGGCAGTATTACGCAGTCAAATATTTTGAAAGAGGTCCAGTGGTATAAATTTACAATATCTTACAAATAAATATATACGTTTATTCTTTAAATCAATTCTTAGCATTAATACAATAGTATAAATTGCAGAATCAATATAGCCAATTTTAATGTAATGAATGCAATACAAATACAAAATAACAGCGGTAAGTTATAACAAATGAGAGAGAGAGAGAGAGAGAGAGAGAGAGAGAGAGAGAGGCATTTAGACAATGTTTCATTACAGTGTGAAACTTGTTAGAATTAAAATGAAGCCATAGTGAATTATTACATTCCAAAAATAATAGTTATTGTGTTCTTTCACTCCAAAATAATACATTCATTAGGCAATGTATACTTTTAATTTAAGAAATTTTTACAACATTTCTGAACTTCACTGTTTCGATGAGTTTATTACATTTGTCAATGAATGAGGGTTGATAACACTGCTTTAGTCATTCAATTGTTCATCATCTGATATTCGCAATGTTCTTAATAACTTCTTATGTAAAGTTCTACCATCAAAAAGATAATCTACGTAAGTTTTAAAAGTCGCGAATCTTTAAACAACATCTTGAAAATGGGTATATCAGTATTTTGTATACATTGTAGCATTGCTAGATTTACTTTTAAATTTTAAAGTATATGAGCAGATTGAGCGACTTTCCATCCAGAAAATTTGCTGTTGGCAAGACCTCACTACAAAGAAAAATTGGTCTTTCCAGAGTCAAATGCTAAAAAATTCATAAATACCAGCATTGTAAGTGATACAAACAGGTATTAAGCAACAGGCATAAATATCGTTCTGCTTGACGAACAAAAAAGTAGGTAGATGAAAGAGTAAATTGGGTGCAAGGATTGAACATAAACTCACCCAAATTGCAAAGGTTAAAAAAAAAAAAAAAAAAAGAGAACAAAAAAAAAATAAAAAAAACCAAGAAGGTCACTGCTCAAGAAGTGAGAACTGCCCCCCCCCCCCTTTTCTTTTACAGGCTTGTTTTCACTTTTCAGATGAGACCATGTCCCCCATATGTGATGAAAATAGCCAATATGTAAAAAGAATTACAGATAAAGAGTTTTCTAGAATGAGATTTTCACTCTGCAGCATAGTGTGCACTGATATGAAACTTCCTGGCAGATTAAAACTGTGTGCTGGACCAAGACTCAAACTTGGTGATCGTAACCCCAGACCTGTGTTGCCGTTTTGGGAGGTAGATCTCGTATCTGGACAGAGGAGATGACAGTTAGGGTACTATGGGTGAGCAGCTGCCATCAATTTTTGATGGTGCAGAACCCACAATAGTGGAACTGCTGCCTAGTCCAAAGGCACCTGTTACCAGTCTTACCCCACAATAGTGTATCGAATCCAGACGTAATGTCGAAGCTGATAAAAAGTCATATGAGAGATTCCTGTAATCTAGGTGTGACTGCACCAATGCTGCATACAGCCATATCAAAGTAGAGTGGACCACACCGTGGTCGGTGTTGCTGAGGCATAGAAGAGCATTCAGGTGCGACCTACATGTCTGCTTTAGTTGACAAAGACGGGGAAGCCATGTCAACTAGGCATCAAAGACCGGTCCTAAAAAACACAATGACAGAAATGCATAATGTAGGTCATGGCAGCCAAAAAATGGATGCTATGAGTGAAAGCCCAGGATTGTGCTTGGTGTATTGCTCCCTGCATTCTGCCTGCAGCAATAGCCGTCACGGACGAACAGAAAAGATGGGGACACCATATGTCATGCAGCTGCCGGCAGATAATTGATAGCCACAAAAAGGAGAGCGACACTCAAAACAGAACCTTGTACCCAAAAAGTGTGACATGGAAGAAAGTTCTGGATAAAAATCAGGAGTGGGCCATGGAGGCCCCAATCCTTTAAGGTGGCAAGGACGTTATAGCACCATGTCGTATCATAAGATATATACGCAGATCAATGAAAACTGCAAGAAGGAACTGATGCTGAGCAAAAGCTGTTCAGATAGCACACTTCAAGTGGACTAAATTATCTTCAGTAGAGCGCCCTTGGCGAAAAGCACCCTGGATCGAAGCCAAGAGATCCGGGGATTCAAGGACACAATACAGCCTTCGACTAACCATATGTTCAAGTAACTTGCAGGACACTGAGTAAACAATCTGGACGACAGCTGTCCATTTGAAGAGGCAATTTATCTGATTTCAAAATTGGAATAACGGCATTTTCTCGCTATTGGGAAGAGAATTCTGCATTGCACCAGGGATGGTTAAAGAAAGGCCAGGTACACTGACAGAAAAATTTGCAACACCAAAAAATAATTAATGTAGAGTAATGAAATACCAGGAATATGTGATGTCACCGCCAGACACCACACTTGCTAGGTGGTAGCTTTAAATCGGCCGTGGTCCATTAGTATATGTCGGACCCGCGTGTCGCCACTGTCAGGGATCGCAGACCGAGCGCCACCACAAGGCAGGTCCTGAGATACGGACTAGCACTCGCCCCATTTGTACGGACGACGTAGCTAGCGACTAGCAAGTGTGGTGTCTGGCGGTGACACCACATTAAGAAACTTTGGCTCTCGTGTTTGGTGTTAGTAAGTTCCATGATTTCTTGTATGATCGTCACTTTACCATCATCACCGACGCACAAACTGTTTGTAAATATTGCTGAAACAATGTAGGGGTAGATGCACACCCGAATGGCAGTCTTTTGAATCGGTACAAACCAAGATGCGTGTTAACTACCAAGACGCGCTGGGATCCGGCGTCCACTGGGATTTGCAAGTACGCATCTGCTAGGTCCAACTTCGAAAAGTATTTACCCGGTCCGCTGGGCGCGCTGCTTGGCCCGGTAAACTGCCCTCGCACGCGTCCGCGCAGCTGCCGCCTCGCTCTAAACCAGGTGTGCTGCGACAGCATACAACTGCAGTGAAATCATGCCCGCGGTGTGCTACTAGACATTCGCGTGAAAATTGCCCATCACGCCAAGCTATTTGTTTTTACTGTAATAAGAAAGGACATGTTCAAAGTGTTTGCCAGAAAAAGCTCAGATCAGACACTCTTAATCATTCCAGGCCCTTTGCTTCGTGCCGGAATCGAACCAAGAATACTCAGGCTCGTGCACCTTCGCCCATGGACATTCATGTAGGTAATTCCACTTCGTCCAGTGCCACTGTCTCTAACAGTGACTGTGTTCGTCCCACAAATACTGTGCGTCGACGTCGCCGGAACTCGCGTCAAGTCGCAAGTGCTTCTGTACCAGTGTCAGTTCAATTTGCACGAGACAGTCGCTCTTGTCGTCACCAGGACAATTAACTTTTTGTAGATTTGGACTTAAATGGCAAGGTCATACCATTCCAGCTCGATACCGGAGCTGCAGTTTCATTGCTCAATCATGACACGTACAAACAACTGGGCAAACCTCCGTTGCGTGCCGCTAATGTTAAGTTAAATAGTTATTCAGGTCAGAATATCCCTGTGTTAGGACAGTGCACCCTTCTTGCAACATACAAGGCACAAACAAAACTTGTGTCATTTTACGTTCTTCGTTCTTCTACTGCAGTGAACTTGTTCGGTTTAGATTCATTTCAGTTGTTTAACATGTCTATAGTAAATCAGGTCCTATCAGTGAACCAGCCTGTACCTCCGTGTACAGCGCAGAAATTCATTCGCTGGTCTATTTTCCTCTCGCAGTACCGCTACGATATCTTGTATCGGTCCACTGCTAAGCACGGAAACGCCGATGCGTTGTCCCGTTTGCCTGTTGCTGAGGATAGAGCATTCGACTCTTCCGAACTTGCTTGTATGCTCATTGATTCGGAAACCGATGACGTGGTCAAATCGTTTCCGATTGATTTTCGTCGTGTAGCTACAGCCACAGCTGCTGACCCGGTCCTTGCTACCGTTTTGCGTTTTGTTGCTACGCAGTGGCCTTTGTCAAAGTCTCGGATCGAGGATCCGTTGGTTCGCCGATTTTTTGCTCACAAGGAGACACTTTTTGTTCGACGTGGTGTTTTGTTGTTGCGTTCTGATAATGATCAGTCCAGAGTCATTGTCCCACGTTCGTTACAGTCCTCTGTTTTACAGCTTCTTCACCAACGACATTGGGGTATAGTGCGAACGAAGAAACTTGCTCGTCAGCACTGTACTTGGTTCGGCATCGATGCTGCGATTACGAATATGTGTTCTTCTTGCATGGCGTGTGCCGAACAACAATCAGCACCGCCGCGTAAAACCTTTGCATGGCCAAAAGCCACTTCCCCTTGGCAACGCTTGCACATCGATTTTGCTGGTCCATTCTCGAATGCTCGGTGGTTTGTTCTGGTAAATGCCGTCAGTAATTTTCCTTTTGTTGTCCGGATGTCTTCCACGACGTCAACTGCCACCATCAAAGCGTTGTCTGCTATCTTTTGCATTGAAGGTCTTCCGCAGACTATTGTTTCTGACAATGGCCCACAATTCATGTCCGCAGAATTTCAGTCATTCTGCCACGCCAATGGTATTCAACATCTGACATCCGCGCCGTTTTCGCCTCAGTCAAACGGTGCCGCTGAACGATTGGCCCGGAATTTCAAGTCACAGATGTTGAAGTTGAGAGAGTCGCATTCTCGGGAGGACGCGTTGTTGCTCTTTTTGTCTTCGTATCGCTCTCAGACCCGAGATGGTCGCTCGCCAGCTGAGTTGCTCCACGGTCGTCCTCATCGAACCTTGATGTCTTTGCTGCACCCGCCGCATCAGGTTCCTGTGCAGCGGCAGACTTCTGCTTTTGCTCCAGGCAACGTTGTATTTTATCGCAACTATCGAGGTTCACGGCGTTGGCTCGCAGGGCGCATTCTTCGCTGCCTCGGCCGCGCGATGTATTTGGTTCGGAGGCCTCTGGTGAGGTGCGTCGGCATCTCAATCAGCTGCGCCTCTGTCGTCGCACGGGTTCTGCCGCTCCCCGTCTGCTTTCAGCGACGGTGCCGTCCGGTCAGCGCCTTGGGGACCCAGCTACTGGCTCGCCTCATCCCCAAGTGTTACCGACGATGCCTTCCATTTTGCCCCATGGCGACGCGCCGCTCCCGCCTCCGCCGCCGCCGCCTGTCCTCCAGCTGGCGCTGCCCGCAGTGGACGCTTCGCTGCAGCCGCCAAGCGCCTCCCTGGGTCACGCGCCGCCGATCGCTTCCCGTGACCAGCTGTCCTCCGCCATGGAACTCTTGCCCGCTCCGGACCACATGGCGACATCGCGTGTCGGGTACCCCGACGCAATGGAGGTCGACCCTTCGGCCCCTCCTGTCTCTTTACGGGCGCATACACCACATGTTGACGTGCACCCTGGACTCGGTTTTCAGGCGTTTCCTAGATCCCCTCGGACCGAATGGCCGGGTGCGGGTGGCACAGCCTCGCCTGTTGTTAGTTTCCCCACCTCTTCACATACGTCAACATGGGGTCCTCCCCACGGCGGGCGGAAGCCTTATAACACGACCGTTCGCAGATTTGCGGGGGAGGAATGTGGTGTCACCGCCAGACACTACACTTGCTAGGTGGTAGCTTTAAATCGGCCGCGGTCCATTAGTACATGTCGGACCCGTGTGTCGCCACAGTCAGGGATCGCAAACCGAGTGCCACCACAAGGCAGGTCTCGAGATACGGACTAGCACTCGCCCCAGTTGTACGGACGACGTAGCTAGCGACTATACCGACGAAGCCTCGCTCCTTTGTCAAGCCGATAGTTAGAATAGCCTTCAGCTAAGTCAATGGCTATGACCTAGCAAGGCGCCATTAGTAACATTGCATGTATCTAAAGAATCTCACTTGTATCGCCACAATCTCCAGATGTACCAAAAGGATGGATTAAAGTTAAGTATTACAGAAGCTACGTACTTTTCTTTACAGCGTTCATTACGTATCCTGTTTCAGACCTCACGCCCATCTGCGTGAGCGTAGCGCATGCCTTTCGGCTTCCTCTCATTGTGTCTAGGCTGTCTTGTCTAGACACAACAGAATATATTTGTTGAAATAACGTATGTAAAGTGATTAACGTTGCAGGATCACGGATCAATGTGAGTGTGAGATAAGCCACTGCAATTGTAAATGTAAATGTTGGTATGCCGTGGTACACTTGTCATGTGTCAGTTTGTGGGATGGAGTTCCATGCCTGTTGCACTTGGTTGGCCAATATAAGGACAGTTAATGATGTTTGTGGATGGGTTGAAGCTGTTATCAGATGATGTCCAATATGTGCTCGATTGGAGGTAGAGCTGGTTATCGAGCAAGCCAAGGCAATATGTTGACACACTATAGCATGTTGGCTTACAACAGCAGTATGTGAGCAAGTGTTATCCTGTAGGAAAACACCTCCTGGAATGCTGTTTGTGAATCGCAGCATAACAGGTCAAATAACCAGACGGACATACAAATTTGCAGTCAGCGTTCGTGGGATTCATACAGACAGTTTTGTCAGTGGAAAAGCGAAAGCCATTGTTGATGCTCCAGGAGTAAAGACAATCAAGACATTGCTGAAGATGCCACTAAGTGAGACAGGTTCATAGAGAACTGCAATAGAAGGCAAAATTGTCAAAAAAATGGGAGCCGGAGATGCCCAGTGGGAGACAGGCAATTACAGGGTTAATGGCGATAGCAAAGAGAATGACACTCAGAATGGAACCCTGAGACACACCATTTTCCTGGATAAAGGTGTCCGACAAGGCAGACCCTTCATGCACCACGAAAACTCGGTCTTTTAAAAATGTCTGAAGGAAACGGGGTAGGTGGCCACGGAAACCCCACATGTGAAGAATATGGAGGGTACTAGCTCTCTAGCAGGTGTCATAGGCCTTCTCCAAATCGAAAAACACGGCGACAATCTGGGATTTCTGCAGAAAACCATTCATGACATGGGTGGGCAAAATAATGAGACGGTCCACTGCAGAATGCCGTGTTGAAAGCCACACTGTGCATTCATCAAAAATTGTGAGACTCGAGCCACCATATCATCCGGGCATGAATCATATGTCCCATCACCTTGCGAACACACTGGTAAGAGAGATGGAGTGGTAGCTAGAAGGAAGTGTGTGTGTGTGTGTGTGTGTGTGTGTGTGTGTGTGTGTGTGTGTGTGTGTGTTTGTGTGTGTGTGTGTGTCAGAGAGAGAGAGAGAGAGAGAGAGAGAGAGAGAGAGCTAATTTCGGCAAGAGCTGGATTTCCATCAATAAACTGAGTTGAAGTCTGCTGTTGTGGTCTTCATCCAACTACTGCTTTGGTGCATCTCACCAGCCTATTCCAGCCTTTGTAAGCCTCTTCATCTCTGCATAGTATTTCAACCTAAATCCACTTAGAATGGTGATCCACCATTCAGAGAATAACTTTTTAACAACACAGTTTGACTTCTGTAAAGGCTTCTATACTGAGAATCCAACATAATATCTCACAAATTCAATTCCAGTAGAATTAAATAGTGGAAATTATCCCCTCTGTCATCTTGCCAAAGCCTTTGACTGTTTAGATTAAAAAATTCTGTGAGGGGAGGCTAAAATAGTATGGCATTAAAAGTCTTCCCCTTGCATGGATTGAGTTGTACTTTAACTACAGAAAATGGAAGGTCACATTAACAAATAATAAGACAGGAATGAGATTAAACTCAAAAAGGGAGAACATAAAATATGGTGTGGCACACAGTGTTTGCTGCCAAGTACACAAAAATGATTTACTTGGGGCACTGGAGGGCTTTGGAAAATCTCTAATGTTTTGCAGTGTCACAAACTTATTGATGCAAGATCTAAACTCATCCATACCAGAAACATCCAGGAGAATAACAGAACAGGCGTGTACTGATCCACAGGTACCAGCTTAATGCCTAAAAACTTGTATTGTGCAGTTCTAAAGAAATAAAAGTGACTTACAGATACGAATATCAAAAGTAGGGATAAATGGGCAATTAGGCTCCCGTGTTCTAAGTTCCTGGGTATGCAGATACCACTCACGTGTGAGACCAGCATGTGAGTCAGTTAACCGAGAAGCTCAGTTCCACCCATTTTGTGCTTAGAAATCTCTTACTGTATCAAACTGGACAAAGGATTGCTAACACACTTTCACTCAGTTTACTCATATGGCATAATCTTCTGAGGTACTTCAGCTAAGCGGAAAAAAATATTTATTCTACATCTTGAAAAAGCTTCTTCAGGGACCCATGGATTCTCACACTTACATGCCTATAGAAGTTATATTCCCTAATGGTATTTGTGATTAATAACAAGATTTAGTTTAAGATGAACTCAGCAATTCAGAACTGCAATACTAGAAGCAAAAGTAATTTCCATATATAAAAACCTAAAATCAGGGTTGCCACAAGTTTCTCCAAGTGAAATTCCCTGATATTTCTCTGATTCCACAGACACATTTTAGAATTTTTCCCCGACAAATTTTGAGGTCTCAATGGGAGGTAAAGACATAAGTCGACAACAGAATGTAAGGGCTTTGTATTTCTCCCCCATTTTGTTTTAGGGCGCAAAAACAACTAGGGTCATATGTGTCCATGCCAAAACTGTGAAACACAAAGATGAAGATAGGAGTTAAAAATGGTTACATGTCAACGTTTGATGACAGAAGAGAGGACAGCTACAAACAGGGACATGGAGAAAGGTCTATGAAGTACACAATAGGGAAATGGAGGCCCTGAACTAAAAATTAAATGGCCTTCACCATATTGCTACAACTGATAAAATGTAAAACAAGGTCGATAGCCCACGCATTGTTCACTAAAACGGCCAATAACTCAGATGGCAAATCCAAACGGGAATATAAACGGTAAAAAAAGGGCATCCCCTCAGGAAACGGCAGACAGTTAAAAGTTGAGTGCAATGAGCACAAAGTAGTGGGGGAGCACCACTTAACAAATGGTGATGGCTAAAAAGGCAGTGCCCAATATGCAACCTAGTTAAAATGACCTCCTTGCCGCAGGAGGACTGAGTGGAGGTTGTCCAAGCCACTGGAAGAGGCTTAATAACCCAGAGCTTATTCCTATGAATGGAGGACCAGTGGCGTTGCCAATGTGACACCACCTCCTGACAGAAAGCAACAAGAGATCATCAGAGGGAATGCAAGAATTATTGGGCTGAAGTACGAGGAATGCAGCTTTGGCAGCAGTGTCAGCAACCTCTTGGACCGATATGACCTGGAACCGACGTAAACATCACAGTGGCTCCATAAAAAGTGAGCAAGTGGAAGCTTTCCTGGAACCGGTGCACTAAGGGATGGACAGTCTACAGTGCACAGAGGCTTTGAAGGGTGCCGAGAGAGTCTGAGCAGTGACACAGTTGAAAAGAGTATGTCACCAGATGTACTCCATGATCTGATACAGGGTGAAGAGCTCTGCTGTAAATACTGAGCAATGTGCCGGAAGTCAGTACCAAAAAATGTTGGTTGATGTTGAAGGCACACCCGACACCATGGTCAGTCCAAGAGCCATCAGTGTACACGTTGATACTGTTGCGAAATTCCATGCATAGGTCGTGAAACTGAAGGCAATAGAGCAAGCCTGGTGCAGTGTCTTTAGAAAGTGAATGGAGGTCCAGGTGAAGATGGGCTGCCGCACGAAGATAAGATGGTGAAGGGTTCACACCCATCGAAAAAGCTGCAGGGAGCATGAAGTGGGAGGACCAAGATAGTTTTGTATAAAGCAGGAGCCTCAGGAATTATGTAGTTTCAATGAATGGAAGAGCAACAGGCCCAAGATGTAAAAATGGTGGGAGAAACCAGCTGTGCTGCCAGAAATTCATACAAATGTTTTTGTCAGTAGAAAAACAAAAGCCACTGTCGATGCTCTGTGAGTAAAGATGATCGAGACATTGCTAAAGACACCACTCAATGAGACAGGTTCATGAAGAGCAGCAGTATATAGCAAAATTGTCAACAAAAAGAGAGCCAGAGATGCGCGGCAGGAGACAGGCCATTGTAGGGTTAATGGCGACAGCAAAGACAACGACACTCAGGACAGAACCCTGAGGTACACCGTTTTCCTGGATAAAGGTGTCCGAGGAGGCAGACCCCATACGTACTTCGAAAACTCGTCTTTTAAAAATTCCTCAAGGAGATGGGGCAGTTGGCCCCATGTCTAGAGAGTACAAACGATACTAGTCCTCCAACAAATGTCGTAGGCTTTCTCCAAATTGAAAAACACAGCCAGTCTGGGATTACCACAGAAAACCATTCATGACATGGGTAAACAAAGTGGGTGATAGCCAGAAGGAAGTTGTTTGTCCTTACCGGGCTTAGGTGTGGGTATGACAGTGCCTTCAAAACAGTGGCTGGATAACATGCCCTCTGTCCAGGTGCGGTTGTACGTATTAAGCAAAAAGTGCTTGCCCACAAGAGAAAGGTGCTGCACCATTTGAAAGTTAACAGTGTCTGGTCCAGGGCGGAGGATTGAGATGAAGTGAGAATGTGATCTAGCTTCCTCATAGTAAAAGCAGCACAGTAACGCACACGATTCTGAGAAGAGAAGGGTATTGCCCGAGTCTTGTCTGCTCATTTCCAATAGAGGTAGGCAGGATGATAGTGGGAGGAGCTCAAAATTTCTTCAAAATGGCGACCCAAGGTGTTGGAGATAGCAATATGGTGCACGATGATATTGTCTGCTACTGTCAGGCCAAAAATTGGGGAATGGATCTTGCTCCCAGAGAACCGTCGGAGGTTGGTGCACACGATGGAAGAGGGGGGTGAAACTGTTAAAAGAACTAGTGAATGAAGTTCAGCTACCTTTCTGGTTATCCCGAAGAATGCAAATTGCATCGCAGCAGGCTTCAGTCCACGAAAGGACTGGGACACAGCATGGTAAAGAGGAAGTGTGAGGAATGGAATGTTCTGCGACGGTAAGGATAATGTTTGTAAGAAATTCCACCTGGTCGTGACAACTGCGGAAATCGTGTTCACTGAAGGTCGCCAGGGAGGGGTAAAGTCTCCAGTCAGCCTTAGTAAGCTGCCATTTTGATGTGCATGGAGGTGGGGTAGGAGTCAGCAAATGGATAGCACACAGGAAATGGTCGCTCGAGTAGGTGTCAGAAAGAACGGAGCATTCAAGATGATGTGCAGGACGGGCAGTGAAGAAGGAAAGGTCCAAATGGGAATAGGAGTGTGACGAGTCTGAAAGCAACATGGGTGCTTCTGTGTTAAAGATGAAAAGGTTAAGTTGATTAAGAATGGCAGCGAAGACGGCACCTCTCGGATAGGTTCTAGAAGAGCCCCAAATGGGATGGTGTGCATTAAAGTCCCCAAGCAGCAGAAATCGGCGAGGAAGCTGTCCAATAAGCTGGAGGAAGTCGAACCTGGTGACATCGAATGACGGAGGGATGTAAATGGTAGAAAGGGAAAAGTTCAAGTGAGGAAGGAAAAGACAGACTGCAACAGCTTGATGACAGGTAGTCAGGGAGATGGATGGGTTGACTATGAATGTCATCCCATATGAGCAGCATGACTCCCCCATGAGACAAAATGCCAACCTCGAGCAGAAGGTCAAAACAGACCAGGAAGAAATGAAAAAGCTCAAAGCAGTCGTGAGGATGCAATTTTGTTTCCTGAAGGCAGAGTACAAGTAGAAGCTGCGATTCTAAAAGCAGTCATAAATCCTCTTTGTTGGATCAAAGGCTGCAAAAGTTCCATTGGAGGACAGTCACGATGAGGACAATAGGAAGGGGTGTCACCTCGGCAGCTGCCGAGTGCCAGTCTGCGAAAACTCGCTGCTACAGGGCACAGAGGCAAGAGGATCCTGCTCCATGAGGTCCTACAGAAGTGTCGGCTTTCTTCTACTGTCAACATGAGGAATCCAGGGCACAAGAAAGGTTGGTGGGGCACACTGGCGACATGGAGGCCGGCCAGGAGAAGGTATCACATGGCGACACTGTCAAAGAGGATTTTTGGGTCAGCGAAAGAGAAGACCATTTGCCTTTGTTGGACTTTTTCGAGCCTTTCCAGTTGGCAGAGGGAGACTCAAGTGTTGATTGGCTGGAGGGATGTAGCAAGTCTTCAAGGGAGTCTTCCTTCTGTCCTTTCCGGCCTGCCGGTTGTGTAGCTGGTGAGTTGCACAAATACTCTGAGAATCGACACTAATGAGGATAGTAGCAACTCACGGTATATATGATTGCTGAGCCACATCCAGGCATGCAAAAAGGACAATAACATTCTCACAACTAAACTTCCGCCATATCCTTTGTCAGAAAACAAGAGCACACAGATATTCAGACAGTCACCCAGACACAACTCATGTATACGTGATATCCACCTCTGGCTGCTGCATCAACAATCTCTGAGAATCAGATTCAAATAACCACTCCTCCTGCCTTCCTGTCTCTCGTCGATAGCTGCTAGGCTAGTGGCAAGAAGTGGTGGTGGTACTGACTGCAACTCGAGTGGAGTGGTATAAAGGGGAGAAGCAGTAAGAATAAGGGAGTAGGGAAGTTATGCACGTACTCAGCTGCGCCCAGCCAGTGATGACACGTGACATCTCAGTAAACAAACCATTTCATCTACTGAGACAAAAACAAGATTTTTCCAGTGCTCTTTTCAAATTTTCCTGATACATTTGAAATTCCCTGATTTCCAGAACATGTGGCAACCCTGGAAATACGCATGACTGATGTGCCATAATAATATTTATTTCATATTAATAACCATCAAAGCTGTACTATTACACATTTATTGTGTTATGACCAGATTTGTTCACTGAACATATTCAGGTGGCCTACATGTGTAAAGTCATGACACAAATGGGCAATTTGAAGATGTTCAATCAGTGAAACCAACTGCAACATGATAAATATGTAATAACACATATAATCATTAATATTGGTCTCAGCTGTGGTGCTCAGCATGATCAAAGTCATTTATTTTACAGTTCGTTATGAATCAGATTTTGGCTTTTTAGGACATCATCAGAAATTGTCTGAGGATGACACAGAATGCCAAAAGCTGGTTTATAACAGACTATAAAACAAACACTATTGTGGAAAATCAATGATGTGAATTTAAGCATTAGTATATCTATGTTCCCTCAAGTACCAATGGCATATTTCAATGTAGACTGTGAACCTCTCCGTACGGTTCAGATTACAGCTTTATATTCTGCTACAAAAGTGTAACAGTATGACAAGAGACGGACAGGCATACAAAAATCCCCAAATCCTTAAAAATGAAGTAAAAAAGTACCCCATGTGACAAGGTGTCCATAATTTATAAGAATACCTGGGCTCCAGAAGGTAAATTCTGCCTACTAATACTATTATATAGATCCTGACTTTACCCATATATAGAGAGCTGACAGTAGTCTGTGTCCCATTACATGAATGTTTTGTTTGAAGTATTATATAAAAATAGCAGCTAAATAGTATAGGACGAGCAGTGGATATTTTCAAAATCGCTGTTTTACCGCTGACATAACAAATCTACAAGTAATTTCATAATTATCAATTCGAGCAGAGAAGCACTAGCCATAATTTGTTGTTAGCATATTTTACAGACATAGGCAGCAGGGGATTACCAAAAGTTCTTGTTCTCTTATTTGCTTTAACCCGTAGCATCTTCAAGATGGTGACACTCCTATTTCAAGCGTTTTCAATATGGAGACCATGACATCTATCACTACACCCATGAACAAACATAAACAGGCCCTAACAAGTGGAATATTTAACGCTAGAAATAAAGTGAAACTAATGGGGGAACCGCTCGAAGTAGGGGTTTTGGGCAGTGTCAATCACCACACACAACAATAAGGATCATGACACCATTTCAAAATAAATATCAAACCAAAAATTATGCACACAAAATCCTCAACAAACCCTCAACAATCATCCCACCCCAAAACTGCGAAAAACAGCTATTGGTATCATACATTTTGCCTGAACTAAACAGCTCCAATGAAGACAGTGATACTAGAAACCCACACATACACTGAAACTTTCACTTGGTCTATACGGCTCAAACATAGCCAGAGATACCATGAAACCAGACACAAAAACCTGATACTGCAAATTTCACTTGACCTATATAGCTCAACCGAGGTGCACAATACTACCAACTGCCACAAATCAACAACACCAGACTACACTCCACAAAACCCACCTATATAAGCAAATAAATAGCCCCAAAAAATAATGCCAAATTAATCAAACATAAATTACCTCAATGAACCGTAAACAAATCCACTACACTCTTACAAAAAGGAAAAAGGTCTTACCAACCACAGTTTCCCCCCTCCACTCTCTCTCTCTCTCTCTCTCTCTCTCTCTCTCACACACACACACACACACACACACACACACACACACACACACACACACACCTAAGAACCAGTTACCAAACAACTGATGCCCATCCCATACATACATACATACACACATCAAAAAACGTTTTGCATCACCTCGGTTCCTGAACCCGTGCAGAAATTTGCAATAGAGATCAACATCGTTTCCGCCCTTTCTATTGATCATGAAAACCACACAGTGCATGTTGTACCACCATACAGCGAGACTCTCAGAGGTGTTGGTCCAGACTGCTGTACACACGGATACCTCTGATACCCAGTAGCACGTCCTCTTGGATTGATGCATGCCTGTGTTCGTCGTGCCATACTATCCACAAGTTCATCAAGGCACTGTCAGTCCAGATTGTCCCACTCCTCAACGGCGATTCGGCGTAGATCCCTCAGAGTGGTTGGCAAGTCACATTGCCCATAAACAGCCCTTTTCAATCTATCCCAGGCATGTTCGATAGGGCTCATGTCTGGAGAACATGCTGGCCACTCTAGTCAAGTGATGTCATTATCTTGAAGGAAGTCATTCACAAGATGTGCTAATGGGGATGCGAAATGTCATCCACGAAGACGAATGCCTCGCCAATATGTTGCCAATACGACTGCACTATTCGTCGGAGGATGGCATTTGTAAAACTTTGAACATAGCTGGTAAGGTTCAGTGCCCGTGTCAGAATTATATTAGAACAAATAAGCCCTCGGTCACAAATATTAAGTCAAAATTGACCAGGTTTCGACACTACTATGAGCGTCGTCTTCAGAATTAGACTAACTGTTCTAAAACATATTAGGTATATAATACATTAATAAAATTAAAGTTTGTACTTCATCTTTTCCAGTCAGTACAAACTTTAATTTTATTAATGTATTATATACCTAATATGTTTTAGAACAGTTAGTCTAATTCTGAAGACGACGCTCATAGTAGCATCGAAACCTGGTCAATTTTGACTTAATATTTGTGACCGAGGGCTTATTTGTTCTAATATAAGGATGGTATTCACTTATAGCACAGCTGTCATGGTGCCTACCATGACCACCAACAGTGTGCATCAGCCCCCCATAATCCCACCCAAAACAGCAGGGAACCTCCACCTTGCTTCACTCATTTGACAGTGTGTCTAAGAGTTCAACGTGACCGGGTTGCCTCCAAACACATCTCTGACAATCGTCGGAAGGCATATGTGACACTCATTGGTGCAGAGAACGTGATGCCAATCCTGAGCAGTCCAATTCAGCTTGTTATTGGGTTCATCTGTACCGTGCTGCATGGTGTTGCAGTTGCAAAGATGAACCTCACCATGGATGTGTGGAGTGAAACTGCACATAATGCAGCCTATTGCACAGAGTTTGAGTCGTAACGTGACGTCCGGTGGCTGCACGAAAAGCATCATTCGACACAGTGGCATTGCTGTCAGGGTTCCTCAGAGCCATAATCCATTGGTAGCAGGCACCCACTGCAGTAGTAGCCCTCGGGTGGCCTGAGCAAGGTATGTCACTGACAGTTCCTGTCCCTCTGTATCTCCTCCATGCCCGAACAACATTGCCACGGTTCACTCCACGATGCCTGGACACTACCCTTGCTGAGAGCCCTTCTTGGCACAAAGTAATAATGCAGATGCAATCGAACTGCAGTAAAGATCATCTAGGCATTGTTGAACTACAGACAACATGCCCTGGATTCCTCATGTCGACAGCAGAAGAAAGCCGACACTTCTGTAGGACCTCATGGAGCAGGATCCTCTTGCCTCTGTGCCCTGTAGCTGCGAGTTTTCGCAGACTGGCACTCGGCAGCTGCCGAGGTGACACCCCTTCATATTGTCCTCATCGTGACTGTCCTCCAATGGAACGTTTGCAGCCTTTGATCCAACAAAGAGGATTTATGACTGCTTTTTGAATCGCAGCTTCTACTTGTATTCTGCCTTCAGGAAACAAAATTGCATCCTCACGACTGCTTTGAGCTTTTGCATTTCTTCCTGGTCTGTTTTGACCTTCCGCTCGAGGTTGGCATTCTGTCTCATGGGGGAGTCATGCTGCTCATATGGGATGACATTCATAGTCAACCCATCCATCTTCCTGACTACATGTCATCAAGCTGTTGCAGTTTGTCTTTTCCTTCCTCACTTGAACTTTTCCCTTTCTACCATTTACATCCCTCCGTCATTCGATGTCACCAGGTTCGACTTCCTCCAGCTTATTGGACAGCTTCCTCGCCGATTTCTGCTGCTTGGGGACTTTAATGCACACTATCAAATTAGGGGCTCTTCCAGAACCTATCTGAGAGGTACCCTCTTCGCTGCCATTCTTAATCTACTTAACCTTTTCTTCTTTAACACAGAAGCACCCATGTTGCTTTCAGACTCGTCACACTCCTAGTCCCATTTGGACCTTTCCTTCTTCACTGCCCGTCCTGCACATCATCTTGAACGGTCCGTTCTTTCTGACACCTACTCGAGCGACCATTTCCTGTGTGCTATCCATTTGCTGACTCCTACCCCACCTCTGTGCACATCGAAATGGCAGCTCACTAAGGCTGACTGGAGACTTTACTCCTCCATGGCGACCTTCAACGAACACGATTTCTGCAGTTGTCATGACCAGGTGGAATTTCTTACAAACATTATCCTTACCTTCGCAGAACATTCCATTCCTCATACTTCCTCTTTACCATGCTGTGTCCCAGTCCTTTGGTGGACTGAAGCCTGCTGCGATGCAATTCGCATTCTTCGGGATAACCAAAAAGGTAGCTGAACTTCATTCACTAGCTCTTTTAACAGTTTCACCCCCCTCTTCCATCGTGTGCACCAACCTCCGACAGTACTCTGGGAGGAAGATCCATTCCCCAATTTTCAGCCTGACAGTAGCAGACAATATCATCGTGTACCCTATTGCTACCTACAACACCTTGGGTCGCCATTTTGCAGAAATTTTGAGCGCCTCCCACTATCATCCTGCCTACCTCTATTGGAAATGAGCAGACAAGACTCGGGCAATACCCTTCTCTTCTCAGAATCATGAGTGTTACTGTGCTTCCTTTACTATGAGGAAGCTAGATCACGTTCTCACTTCATCTCAATCCTCCGCCCTGGACCAGACACTGTTAACTTTCAAATGTTGCAGCACCTTTCTCTTGTGGGCAAGCACTTTTTGCTTAATACGTACAACCGCACCTGGGCAGAGGGCATGTTTTCCAGCCACTGTCGTGAAGCCACTGTCATACCCACACCTAAGCCCGGTAAGGACAAACAACTTCCTTCTGGCTATCACCCACTTTGTTTACCCATGTCATGAACGGTTTTCTGTGAAAATCCCAGACTGGCTGTGTTTTTCAATTTGGAGAAAGCCTACGACATTTGTTGGAGGACTAGTATCGTTTGTACTCTCTAGACATGGGGCCAACTGCCCCATCTCCTTGAGGAATTTTTAAAAGATGAGTTTTCGAAGTACGTATGGAGTCTGCCTCCTCGGACACCTTTATCCAGGAAAACGGTGTACCTCAGGGTTCTGTCCTGAGTGTCGTTGTCTTTGCTGTCACCATTAACCCTACAATGGCCTGTCTCCTGCCGCGCAGCTCTGGCTCTCTTTTTGTTGACAATTTTGCTATCTACTGCTGCTCTTCATGAACCTGTCTCATTGAGTGGTGTCTTCAGCAATGTCTCGATCATCTTTACTCACGGAGCATCGACAGTGGCTTTTGTTTTTCTACTGACAAAAACATTTGTATGAATTTCTGGCAGCACAGCTGGTTTCTTCCACCATTTTTACACGTTGGGCCTGTTGCTCTTCCATTCATTGAAACTACAAAATTCCTGAGGCTCCTGCTTTATACAAAACTATCTTGGTCCTCCCACTTCATGCTCCCTGCAGCTTTTTCGATGGGTGTGAACCCTTCACCATTTTGGCTTCGTGCGGCAGCCCATCTTCACCTTGACCTTCATTCACTTTCTAAAGACACTACACCAGGCTCGCTCAATTGCCTTCAGTTTCACGACCTATGCATGGAATTTCGCAACAGTACCTTTGTGTACACTGATGGCTCTTGGACTGACCATGGTGTCGGGTGTGCCTTCAACATCAACCAACACTTTTTGGTACTGACTTCCGGCACATTGCTCAGTATTTACAGCAGAGCTCTTCACCCCGTATCAGATCGTGGAGTACACCTGGTGACATACTCTTTTCAACTGTGTCACTGCTCAGACTCTCTCGGCACCCTTCAAAGCCTCTGTGCACTGTAGACTGTCCATCCCTTAGTGCACCGGTTCCAGGAAAGCTTCCACTTGCTCACTTTTTATGGAGCCACTGTGATGTTTACGTCGGTTCCAGGTCATATCGGTCCAAGAGGTTGCTGACACTGCTGCCAAAGCTGCATTCCTCGTACTTCAGCCCAATAATTCTTGCATTCCCTCTGATGATCTCTTGTTGCTTTCTGTCAGGAGGTGGTGTCACAATGGCAACGCCACTGGTCCTCCATTCATAGGAATAAGCTCTGGGTTATTAAGCCTCTTCCAGTGGCTTGGACAACCTCCACTCAGTCCTCCTGCGGCAAGGAGGTCATTTTAACTAGGTTGCATATTGGGCACTGCCTTTTTAGCCATCACCATTTGTTAAGTGGTGCTCCCCCACTACTTTGTGCACATTGCACTCAACTTTTAACTGTCTGACGTTTCCTGAGGGGATGCCCTTTTTTTTACCGTTTATATTCCCGTTTGGATTTGCCATCTGAGTTATTGGCCGTTTTAGTGAACAATGCGTGGGCTATCGACCGTGTTTTACATTTTATCAGTTGTAGCAATATGGTGAAGGCCATTTAATTTTTAGTTCAGGGCCTCCATTTCCCTATTGTGTACTTCATAGACCTTTCTCCATGTCCCTGTTTGTAGCTGTCCTCTCTTCTGTCATCAAACGTTGACATGTAACCATTTTTAACTCCTATCTTCATCTTTGTGTTTCACAGTTTTGGCATGGACACATATGACCCTAGTTGTTTTTGCGCCCTAAAACAAAATGGGGGAGAAATACAAAGCCCTTACATTCTTTTGTCGACTTATGTCTTTACCTCCCATTGAGACCTCAAAATTTGTCGGGGAAAAATTCTAAAATGTGTCTGTGGAATCAGAGAAATATCAGGGAATTTCACTTGGAGAAACTTGTGGCAACCCTGATTTTAGGTTTTTATATATGGAAATTACTTTTGCTTCTAGTATTGTAGTTCTGAATTGCTGAGTTCATCTTAAACTAAATCTTGTTATTAATCACAAATACCATTAGGGAATATAACTTCTATAGGCATGTAAGTGTGAGAATCCATGGGTCCCTGAAGAAGCTTTTTCAAGATGTAGAATAAATATTTTTTTCCGCTTAGCTGAAGTACCTCAGAAGATTATGCCATATGAGTAAACTGAGTGAAAGTGTGTTAGCAATCCTTTGTCCAGTTTGATACAGTAAGAGATTTCTAAGCACAAAATGGGTGGAACTGAGCTTCTCGGTTAACTGACTCACATGCTGGTCTCACACGTGAGTGGTATCTGCATACCCAGGAACTTAGAACATGGGAGCCTAATTGCCCATTTATCCCTACTTTTGATATTCGTATCTGTAAGTCACTTTTATTTCTTTAGAACTGCACAGTACAAGTTTTTAGGCATTAAGCTGGTACCTGTGGATCAGTACACGCCTGTTCTGTTATTCTCCTGGATGTTTCTGGTATGGATGAGTTTAGATCTTGCATCAATAAGTTTGTGACACTGCAAAACATTAGAGTTTTTCCAAAGCCCTCCAGTGCCCCAAGTAAATCATTTTTGTGGACTTGGCAGCAAACACTGTGTGCCACACCATATTTTATGTTCTCCCTTTTTGAGTTTAATCTTATTCCTGTCTTATTATTTGTTAATGTGACCTTCCATTTTCTGTAGTTAAAGTACAACTCAATCCATGCAAGGGGAAGACTTTTAATGCCATACTATTTTAGCTTCCCCTCACACAATTTTTTAATCTAAACAGTCAAAGGCTTTGGCAAGATGACAGAGGGGATAATTTCCACTATTTAATTCTACTGGAATTGAATTTGTGAGATATTATGTTGGATTCTCAGTATAGAAGCCTTTACAGAAATCAAACTGTGTTGTTAAAAAGTTATTCTCTGAATGGTGGTTCACCATTCTAAGTGGATTTAGGTTGAAATACTATGCAGAGATGAAGAGGCTTACAAAGGCTGGAATAGGCTGGTGAGATGCACCAAAGCAGTAGTTGGATGAAGACCACAACAGCAGACTTCAACTCAGTTTATTGATGGAAATCCAGCTCTTGCCGAAATTAGCTCTCTCTCTCTCTCTCTCTCTCTCTCTCTGACACACACACACACAAACACACACACACACACACACACACACACACACACACTTCCTTCTACCTACCACTCCATCTCTCTTACCAGTGTGTTCGCAAGGTGATGGGACATATTATTCATGCCCGGATGATATGGTGGCTCGAGTCTCACAATTTTTGATGAATGCACAGTGTGGCTTTCAACACGGCATTCTGCAGTGGGCCGTCTCATTATTTTGCCCACCCATGTCATGAATGGTTTTCTGCAGAAATCCCAGATTGTCGCCGTGTTTTTCGATTTGGAGGAGGCCTATGACACCTGCTAGAGAGCTAGTACCCTCCATATTCTTCACGTGTGGGGCTTCCGTGGCCACCTACCCTGTTTCCTTCAGACATTTTTAAAAGACCGAGTTTTCGAGGTGCATGAAGGGTCTGCCTTGTCGGACACCTTTAACCAGGAAAATAGTGTGTCTCAGGGTTCCATTCTGAGTGTCATTCTCTTTGCTATCGCCATTAACCCTATAATGGCCTGTCTCCCACTGGGCATCTCCGGCTCCCATTTTTTTGACAATTTTGCCTTCTATTGCAGTTCTCTATGAACCTGTCTCACTTAGTGGCATCTTCAGCAATGTCTTGATTGTCTTTACTCCTGGAGCATCAACAATGGCTTTCGCTTTTCCACTGACAAAACTGTCTGTATGAATCCCACGAACGCTGACTGCAAATTTGTATGTCCGTCTGGTTATTTGACCTGTTGTACTGCGATTCACAAACAGCATTCCAGGAGGTGTTTTCCTACAGGATAACACTTGCTCACATACTGCTGTTGTAAGCCAACATGCTATAGTGTGTCAACATATTGCCTTGGCTTGCTCGATAACCAGCTCTACCTCGAGCACATATTGGACATCATCTGATGACAGCTTCAACCCATCCACAAACATCATTAACTGTCCTTATATTGGCCAACCAAGTGCAACAGGCATGGAACTCCATCCCACAAACTGACATATGACGTGTACAACAGCGTACCAGCATTTACATTTACATTTGCAGTGGCTTATCTCACACTCACATTGATCTCTGATCCTGCAACGTTAATCACTTTACATACGTTGTCTCAACAAATATATTCCTGGTATTTAATTACTCTACATTAATTATTTTTTGGTGTTGCAAATTTTTCCGTCAGTGTACCTGGCCTTTCTTTAACCATCCCTGGTGCAATGCAGAATTCTCTTCCCAGTAGCGAGAAAATGCCGTTATTCCAATTTTGAAATCAGATAAATTGCCTCTTCAAACGGACAGCTGTCGTCCAGATTGTTTACTCAGTGTCCTGCAAGTTACTTGAAAGTATGTTTAGTCGAAGGCTGTATTGTGTCCTTGAATCCCCGGATCTTTTGGCTTCGATCCAGGGTGCTTTTCGCCAAGAGCGCTCTACCTAAGATAGTTTAGTCCACTTGAAGTGTGCTATCTGAACAGCTTTTGCTCAGCATCAGTTCCTTCTTGCAGTTTTCATTGATCTGCGTATATATCTTATGATAAGACATGGTGCCATAACGTCCTGGCCACCTTAAAGGATTGGGGCCTCCATGGCCCACTCCTGATTTTTATCCAGAACTTTCTTCCATGTCACACTTTTTGGGTACAGGTTGGTGCCTCCTGTAGCATCCCCCCCTGCAGGAGAAGGGGCTTGCACAAGGTTCTGTTTTGAGTGTCGCTCTCCTTTTTGTGGCTATCAATGATCTGGCGGCAGCTGCATGACATATGGTGTCCCCATTTTTTCTGTTCATCCACGACGGCTATTGCTGGAGGCAGAATGCAGGGAGCAATACACCAAGCACAATCCTGGGCTTTCACTCATAGCATTCATTTTTTGGCTGCCATGACCTACGTTATGCATTTCTGTCATTGTGTTTTTTAGGACCGGTCTTTGATGCCTAGTTGACATGGCTTCCCCGTCTTTGTCAACTAAAGCAGACATGTAGGTCGCACCTGAATGCTCTTCTATGCCTCAGCAACACCGACCACGGTGTGGTCCACTCTACTTTGATATGGCTGTATGCAGCATTGGTGCAGTCACACCTAGATTACAGGAATCTCTCATATGACTTTTTATCATCTTCGACATTACGTCTGGATTCGATACACTATTGTGGGGTAAGACTGGTAACAGGTGCCTTTGGACTAGGCAGCAGTTCCACTATTGTGGGTTCTGCACCATCAAAAATTGATGGCAGCTGCTCACCCATAGTACCCTAACTGTCATCTCCTCTGTCCAGATACGAGATCTACCTCCCAAAGCGGCAACACAGGTCTGGGGTTACGATCACCAAGTTTGAGTCTTGGTCCTGCACACAGTTTTAATCTGCCAGGAGGTTTCATATCAGTGCACACTATGCTGCAGAGTGGAAATCTCATTCTAGAAAACTCTTTATCTGTAATTCTCTTTACATATTGGCTATTTCCTTCACATATGGAGGACATGGTCTCATCTGAAAAGTGAAAGCAAGCCTGTAAAAGAAAAGGGGCGGGGGGGCGGGGGGGCGGGGGCGCGGGGGGGCGGGGGGGCGGGGGGGGGGGCAGTTCACAATTCTTGAGCAGTGACCCTCTTTTTTTTTTTTTTTTTTTTTTTTTTTTTTTTTTAACCTTTGCAATTTGGGTTAGTTTATGTTCAATCCTGGCACCCAATTTACTCTTTCATCTACCTACTTTTTTTCTCATCAAGCAGAACGATATTTATGCCCGGTGCTTAATACCTGTTTGTATCACTTACAATGCTGGTATTTATGAATTTTTTAGCATTTGACTCCGGAAAGACCATTTTTCTTTGTAGTGAGGTCTTGCCAACAGCAAATTTTCTGGATGGAAATTCGCTCAATCTGCTCATATACTTTAAAATTTAAAAGTAAATCTAGCAATGCTACAATGTATACAAAATACTGATATACCCATTTTCAAGTTGTTGTTTAAAGATTCGCGACTTTTAAAACTTACGTAGATTATCTTTTTGATGGTAGAACTTTACATAAGAAGTTATTAAGAACATTGCGAATATCACATGACGAACAATTGAATGACTAAAGCAGTGTTATCAACCCTCATTCATTGACACATGTAATAAATTCATCGAAGCAGTGAAGTTCAGAGCTGTTGTAAAATTTTCTGAAATTAAAAGTATATATTGCCCAATGAATGTATTATTTTGGGGTGAAAGAACACAATAATTATTATTTTTGGAATGTAATAATTCACTATGGATTCATTTTAATTCTAATAAGTTTCGCACTGTAATGAAACATTGTCTAAATGCCTCTCTCTCTCTCTCTCCCTCTCTCTCTCTCTCTCTCTCTCTCTCTCTCTCATTTGTAATAACTTACCGCTGTTATTTTGTATTTGTATTGCATTCATTACATTAAAATTGGCTATATTGATTCTGCAATTTATACTATTATGTTACTGCTAAGAATTGATTTAAAGAATAAACGTATATATTTATTTGTAAGATATTGTAAATTTATACCACTGGAACTCTTTCAAAATATTTGATTGCGTAATACTGCCAATAAATACAATGACTTTCTTTCATCTGTTTATAATTGTAATAGATGTTGGACACTTTGACTCCAAGTATGTTATACAGAAACGCAGTGATTTTTTACAAAAGGCAAAACTATGTGTTCGAAGAATTGTGGAGAGGATGGTACGTGATGTATTTTAAGTAGGTTATAAAGAGTAACTATAACAACAAAAACAATGAATTATTGATAAAATTATTTAATTGAATAGATAAAAATCTACTCACCAAGCGGCAGCAGAACATACACATAAAAGACAGTGGCTCTTCCAGACAGAAGCGTTGAAGGGGAAGGAAGAAGGGTAAAGGAAAAGGCCTGGAGAGTTCCAGGAAAAGGTGTAGATTTTGGGAAAGTCACACAGAACTGTGGATCAGGCGAAAAGTAGAAACGACACATGTCATATACCGGCTATTATGTAAACACTGTTCAGCTTTCTACATCTGCATGACTACCACCAAATTATCAGTTAGGATAAATGGGCATAGGCAAAGTGTATATACTGGGAACTCGCAATATCCTGTTGCACAGCATGCTCTACAACATGGCATACATAACCTCGGCACTTGTTTCACCACACATGCCACCTGGATTCTTCCGCCAGACACCAGTTTCTCAGAACTCCGCAGGTGGGAACTAGCACTACAACGTGTCCTTGGTTCTCACCACCCACCTCGCCTTAATTTACGTTAATTTCTCCTGTCTCAGCTTTTCTTCACTGTAATTACTCTTTGCTTCACTCTGTTTTAGCTTTCTACATCTTTCATTGTCTTTCCCGTCTGTTTTCACTGCCCCCTCCCACAGCTGTTGCATACAATACACTTAGCTTCTCACTCTTATTAACTCATGTACGGTTTTAGTAGTAATCTCTGTCTTGCATATTACCCTGTCTTCCACCTTTAAGCTCTCAGGTTTCCGAATCTTGCCCGATGCAGTCCCCAACAATTAGTCTTTCCCTCTCATCCTGTAAGGTAAGTCACCCATGACCCACGGTTCTGGGTAACTTTCCCAAAATCTACCCCTTTTCTTAGACCTCTCCAGTCCTTTTCCTTCACCCTTCTTGCTTCCCCTGCAACCCTTCAGCCTGAATAAGGAGTCACTGGCTCCAAACGCTTGCCTATCACAACAGTCTTTTATGTGTGTGTTCTGCTACTGCTTGGTGAGTAGATTTTTTATCTATCGAATTAAATAATTTATAAAGAGTATCTGTGCGTGATGTTTTTATTGGTATACAACTTGTTATAAACAAAACTTATTTTTACCATTTAATATGTTTCCAGACATTTACCAGCGGTAAAGACAAAATTGGGTTGATTGTACTTGGTTCTGACAAGACACAGAATCCACTTGGTTACCCAAATGTGAGTGTGGAATTTCCTCTTGCACTGCCTACATGGCAGATGATATCCTTTGTGGAGAAATTTTTACATGAAAGTGAAATAAAAACAGATTGGATAGATGGTGTTTTTTTGGCATGCAAGTCTCGAAAGATGAGCTAGAGTAAGTATTTAAAGCTGTCTGTTTCATGACATTCCTGGAACATGTTCTAGAATGTGTGTTACACAAATCACAGCGACTTTATAAACTTGAATCAATATGTTTTTGTAATGAAAAAGAAACAGAAGGCACAATACCTGCAGAAATAGGAAATTTTTTTGTGTGATTTTACTGTATGAATGTTTTTTACAGTTTTTCAGCTCAATAATTAAGGAGGTATTGATACAAGGCTTTGCCAAAAACCCATCTGTCACCTACAATTCCAGCTCTGTAACTGGCATTCCCTACCCCACAATATGACTGGGCCACCATGAAAGCAGCCACATCATTGTTAAATTCACTAGAACTACTGCACAGCAATTTGCTTGAGTATGGCTGCTTTTCTGGTCTTCAGTTTGGTTTAAGCACTGCGTCAATACCTTCTCTTTATAGCACTCGGAGGTCGCGATCTGCGACTGTTTTTACAAGTGGCAAGAGAACTTTTCCTCTAGTTGCTTGTTTTTCACTGAAAGATGCAAATATTTTAGAATGTAGTGCCCTATGTATATCTGTTAGAATAGCCACAAGGTCTGAAAGTTATTTTCAAATGATTGAGCTCTTCTACAGAGTATTGAAATTCACAGATTCTTCCAACCTGGTCCACCAATGTCTTACATACTCCTCTTCCTCCATGGATTGTTTCCAGCATTTGGAGATGAAACATTAGGCAGCAAAACGTGCCTTATAACCAAAATCTAATGAACATATAATTAAATTAACCAAAGATGTAATGTTGCACTCTCAGGTAAGACTGATCTTGAATGCAAAGCCAAAGTGGAAATTAAATGTACGCTGCAACATTCATCTCACTTTTTGTTATTGAAATTATTCACAGTGCCATAGGGAGAACTGAGTTTATGTGTTTTATAGAGTCAGATACACGCTGTGGCACAGGGTGCTGTCCGTTATTCTCCTGACTATGATGTCCAGGAATGGTAGTCTTCCTTCTTCTTTGGTCTCCATAGTGAATTTGATTTTGTGGCGCGTGGAGTTCAGATGTACAAAGAAGTCAAGAAGTTTGTCTCTTCCATGAGGCCAGATGACAAGTGTGTTATCCACATAACAGAAGAAGAAGAAGATGGATTTCCATTTGGATGACATCAGGGCCTCTTCCTCGAAGTGCACCGTAAACATATTCACAATCTCTGGTCAGAGTGGGCTGCCTATTCCGACTCCATCTGTTTGCGCGAGGTGGGTGTGCCACGAGTCAGTGAAGTGGGAAAGTTGACCAAGTAATATGCGTGACGTGTCATACCTCAACCGATATTGAGAACAGAATAAAAAATTCAGAGGCATTACTTTTCAGCACTCCCATGCATATTCTGTATGCAAGAAAAGCTTATGGAGCAGGTTTCTCATTCAGAAATTCTATTTCAGTGTTGGTTGTTTACACGAAGACCGTGTTAAGCATAATGGAAGAAGGAGAAATGTTTATCAGCATTCCAGATTTGGCAGTGGCAGGCTCATGGTCTGCTGAGACTCTGGTTTATTGTTTCACTATATTGCTGCTTGCATTGCACAGAATCTCATTTTGTGCAAACATAGAATTGGTAGGTTCAGGAGGGCCATGCTAAATGCCTTGCAGGGCCTCAGTAGTGCCACCCAACTAGCACCTGAGAGGGCAGACAAGTGTTCGCTCATGCGTACATGATCCTGCAGTGAAGTTGTGTACATTTAGTCAGGAAGTGGGCTTGTATACAGTGAGACAAGTATCCACACAGACAATGTGATGGCATCTGGAGCAGCACAGACTGTCAAGCCGTTAATGCAGCTCTAGAGAGAGGTGAACTGACAGCGGTGCAACTGACAACAATGCCAGACACAGGAATGGCACTGTGTCATCGTATCAGATGAGTCTCAGTTCTGCAACATCGTCACAATTGATGTACTTGTGTGTGGAGGCTCTGATGCCAACAGACCTGGCCAGATTGTACCTGTCATTCACATGCGGGTCCAGCATGTGATGTGATGGTATGGGGTGCAACTGGATACATGTCACAACCTCTGGTTCACATAGCCAGTTATTTGGACAGCAGCCATTGCATTTGTGTTTTGTTAAGGCCTATCGCTGTGCCCTATTTTCAAGGGCTCTGTGATGTTATCTTTTAACAAGATAATGCAAGACTACACATCACCTGAGTTGTACTGAGCTGCCTCGGTACAGAGAGTGTTCCACTGTTGCCATATCCAGCATTTTCTTCAAATCTGTCACCTGTGGAGAACGTCTGTTCACAGGATGCCAAGAGATGGGTATGCCACCAGTCGCCAGCCACCAGTCGCCAGCCACTACAGTTGAAGGACTCTGACATATGACATACAGTTGAGTAGCATGAAATGATGTACCCATGGCTGTAATCCAACCTCGATTTGATATCCAGTGTGATGAGAGCTGTTCTGCTGTTCCAGTTTCAATACTGAAATTCATATATTATTTTTATGCTGTCCTAACCAGACTGGACTGTGGTGTCATACAGCATAAAATATCTTACAACGTGTTGAATCAGTGATGAGAAGTGTAGAACAGCCAGCAGGGGAAAGATGTTGGCAATGAGACAGCTTTTATGTAGAACAGCAGTACAGTGTTTCACAGTGCATAATGCTTCCGCAGATTGAGAACAAAATGTGTGGTTTGCTTTCATCCATTTTCACAAACATAGCCTTGAAAAATAATGTTGACATTGTTGTGCATTTCACTCTGAGGCATATTGCACTCTGAGAATGTTCATCGAATTCAGTTACCTTGTATTATATTTCAGTAACAGTGACATAATAGCAAATTGGACTGTATGAGTTTTTATGGATTTTTTTTCCAGAGACACACTACCATTTCTTCAGATTTATTTAATTTGGGTATAAATCCTTTCCAGCATATATGCTGTACACAAAATGTTGAACATAAAATGTAGCTATCTGCTGATTTAACATCTTGCTGAGTATACCAGTACAATGTTTTGTTGTAACAAATAGTTCAATGTATTTTACACACTTATAAACTTATTTATACAGTTATAGTAATTTATACCATTACATTAATGTTGTACCTTAATGTTCTGGAAGACGATATTATAAGGAACTTCATACTTTTCCTGGATGATAGAGTTGTCTATAATGAATTATTGCCTGAAAAAAATCTGCACAAATTTCAGTCAGATCATAACATTTCAAATTGGTCCAAAGATAGGCAACTGAGTTTACGTTTTCAGAAATGTAAATTGGAGCACATCACAAAACAAATAAAAGACAGTATTGTATGACTACATTATCAAATAATCACAGTTTTAATTGGTCAACTCATACAAATATCTGGATGAAATGAAATGGTGACATAGACTCACTTGTAGGCAAAGCAGAATGCAGACTTTAATTCGTTGGTAAGATACTGGAAAATGCAATCAGTCTATAGAGGACATTGCTTACAAAATACTTGTGTGGCCCATTCTAGAATATTGCTTAAGTATGACCCATAACAAGTAAAGCTAATGGCAGACATTGAATGTATACAAAATAGTGTAGCATGATTGATCATAGATTTATTTGATACATGGGAGAGCATCAAGAAGCTACTAAAAATTGGAAATGCCAGACAAGTGAAGATAGACGCCAAATATATGACAAAACCCAACTTATAAAATTTCAGGAACCTGTATTAAGCGGGTATTTAGGGATTATACAATAACCACATATGTATCACTCCTATAGGGACCATGAAGGCAAGATTAATTACAGCATGCACAGAACCATTTAAAGAATCATTCTTCCCACACTCCACATGAGCATTGAATGGGGAAAAACCGTAATGTGTGGTACAACAATGTACTTTGTCGGACAAACCCACAGTGGTTTATACAGTGTGCATGGAGACATGGAATCAGTTGACAGTAGCTGGGTAATGGTTCATATTGATTCCCATTTCCCTATTGCAGTAGGTGATCTTATGCCTCTAATTATTTTTTCATTGCTATCTTAACTTGCATTCTTCAATTCAGTTTATTAACCCTTCATATCTCTTTGTATTAGGGCAAATGTACAGTTAACTTTTAAGGAATTTGTATTTTCAATTTATCAACTGGAGTTTTGTTTCATATGCAGCAGCAATGTAACAAATTATTTGTTTCAGTTTCTTTAGAATAATTTGCTGTTTCACAGGTGCCTTGAAGAAAATAAAAGATCTCAAAAGTGTCTTAATGACAACCGATGGCCTCATGTTGGCAAGACAGCTGGTTGCCTTGCAGAGGGCAGGGCTTGACGGCCTGAACATCAGCTTAGACACCCTGCAGTCCCAACGCTACAACCAGATCACGAGGAGGAAAGGCTGGGAGCGTGTCATGGCTGGCATAGATCTAGCCTTGCAACTTGAATACGAACCTGTGAAGGTATTACTAGTGCAGCTGTCATCACATGCAGACTTTCATAAGCAAAAGATATAAATCTGTTGTTAAGAATATCAATACAAGAATCACCATTTTAAAGCAGTACGCCCTCACCCTCGCCCCCATCCCCGCTCCCACCCTCACCCCAGTCTCCACACTGCAGCTGTAAGTGAAGGAAGGTATATTAAGACAGAAGAAGTAAATTTTAGCTGACGATGCTAACAGTTTCGTAGTTTATACAACATAAAAAAGTATGCCTTGCAAGTTTACCAATTATTGTCAACATGAGGCCATCGGTTGTCATTAAGACACTTTCTAGATCTTTTATTTTCTTCAAGGCACCTGTGAAACAGGAAATTATTCTAAAGGAACTGAAACAAATAATTTGTAATTGGTATCTTATATTTTCCTCCCAAGAGAGTCTTATAAAACTCAAGATCTTTACAGTTTCTCTTTTTTTCTTTTGTGTCTTTAGTTTAAAATAAGTATCCCCTATTGTGGTGCTGTTTTGAAAAAATTACTCGATTGTTTGGAAAAATTATTCTTAATTCTATAGTCACACTTTTGTTGTGTCTAAGTACTACTGGTTTCAGTAGCAAGTACCAGCATCAGTTCATCTTATTATCAAAAATTTCTTTGCAAAATAAAAGCTGACCACTGTGGCCGAGCGGTTCTAGGCACTTCAGTACAGAACTGTGCTGCTGCTACGGTCGCAGGTTCGAATCCTGCCTCAGGCAGGGATGTCCTTAGGTTAGTTAGGTTTAAGTAGTTCTAAGTCTGGGGGACTGATGACCTCAGATGTTAAGTCCCATAGTGCTTAGAGCCATTTGAACCATTTTGCAAAATAAAAAGCTTCTGTACAACTGCAAACTAGACATACCATTTTCAGGGTGCAGTTCACATCTATTGAAAGCACAACAGTGACCTTTACTCTTAGTAGATAAGACACCTACTGGGGTAAGTGACTTGATGACTGCACACAAGAAGTTGTCATTTATTCCATATGTAGCTACCATGCAGACTCATATTTTGTATTAGTTTGTCCTTACTCTTCCAAAAGGTTAAACCTTGTTTCTGCAGCCACAGCTTCCTCTCTTCAGCAGTTGTCTTCATCTCCATGTGTGAAGAAAATCCCATTCATTGATCATATTGTTTAAGTAGGATGTTCTCAGTCATCCCCTTGTTTTCTTACCTACGATCTTGCCTTCAGAAATGTTTTTTACAAGATAATCATCTCCAGTTAAGTGTCCAGTGTATTTTGCTTTGCCCTGGCCTATAACTTTCAGTGGTTCTTTCTTCTCTCCTATTTCCTTTAATTTTTCTGTCAATGCAGCTAGTTCTTGTACTTGTCTTCCAGAACCACATTTCAGCAGGTTTGAGGCGAGCTTCCTTTGGCTTTTCTAATGTACAGATTTAGCATCTGTGTGTCAGAACACTCCACACAAAGGTCTTTACAAATATTTTCTTAATGTGGAAGCTGATATGTTTATTCAGTTGCAGCTTCTTCTTATTTTGGAAGGAACTCTTCACCTGTGCTATGCTTTTCTTGAATGCCTTGAAATATTGATTGTTTTCTTGCAAAATGCTACTGAGATATTGAATTTCAGTTGCTTTCTTGAGTTGCTCATTGCCTGTTCTTGTGTCAGTCCTACCTCCACCTCCTTTCTTGTCTGTAGCCATAACTTTTGTCTTCTTTGTATTCATTTTTAGCTTTAGTTTTACCATTTCTTGATTTAAGGCCTGAAACATTTTATTTAGTTCCTACTCTGATTTACTATTGTGATGTCATCAATCTGCAGTGTATATGCATGCAATTAAGTTTCCATATCAACATCATGCTCCAAAAACCACCTAACTGTGTGTGGCAGGGGGTACGTCTCATGCCACCAACTGATCCCCTCTACCTTGTTCCACTTGTGAACAGTGCTTGGGAAGAATGACTGTCAGTATGCTTCTGTATTATCTCTAACTTCTCAAATTTTCTTCACGTGATCATTTCGTGAAATGTATATGAGAGAAACTATTATGTTGTCAGACTCTTCTCGGAAACTACTCTCTCAAAATTTGGGTAGTAAATCTTTCCGTGATGCACAACTGCTCTCTTATGGCATCTACCACTGGAGTTGCTGAGCATCTCTGTAATGATCTCACAGTGACTAAATGATCCTGTGACAAAACACTCCGCACTTCATTGGATCTTCTTTCTCTCTTCTGTCAGTCCTACTGGGTAAGGACACAGGGGTAATTTACATTCACTTAAGATTCTTCCTGTGAATCTTAGTCTGGCATCTGCTTTTCTATTGCAGTTTTATGTGGTCATTCCACTTTAAGGTTGCTCTGGATAGTTACTTCTTGATATTTTACGGTAGATTCTGTTTCCAGCAATTTGTCATTAATAGTGAAGTTGTACAGTATTGGATTTCTTTTCCTGTGTGTGTGTGTGTGTGTGTGTGTGTGATATGTTACATTTATTTATGTGCAGGGTCAACTGCCAGAGCCTGCATCATTCACTAATCCTCTGCAGGTCATTGTGCAAATTGATACTGCCTTCTGTTATTGCTACTTTCTGATGGACAAGTGTAGTACCTGTGAACAATATTCAGGAGCCTCTGACACTTTCTACTGGATCATTTATATACACTGTAAATGTAATGGTCCTATCACATTTCCTTGGAGTATTCCAGAAATTACCTTTTGATTCTTGTCATCTTTTCTTTGTTGTTGTTATTACTTCCTTGATGAACATATTAAGGAAGTAAGGTGATAGAAGGCACTTGTCTCTCACTGCCCTTCTGGGTTTCCTTCTTTCATATCCGGTTCAGTACTCTGACTTTTGTATATACTCAAAATTAATCATCTGTCCTTCCACTTTGGACATTACTTTAAGGAATGATGATATAATGGTAATCTGTTTATTAAACAATATTTTAACGATACACTTTGCTTTCTGATCATATAGTGGCTTGATGATGGAATTTGATACTGAAATTAGTAATCATTAGACAAAATAAAAGTGAAGCTATAATAAAAGAAAGTAATATTTTGGATCATGTCAGTTGTTGTTCCAAACAACAGCACGTCAGGAATAGGTTCAAATGGCTCTGAGCACTATGCGACTTAACTTCTGAGGTCATCAGTCACCTAGAACTTAGAACTAATTAAACCTAACTAACCTAAGGACATCACACACATCCATGCCCGAGGCAGCATTCGAACCTGCGAACGTAGCTGTCACTCAGTTCCAGACTGTAGCGCCTAGAACTGCACGGCCACTCTGGCTGTCCAGGAATAGGTACTAAATTATTTGTCCGCTGATGACCTCACAGCTTAGAACACTAAAACGCAAATGTTAATTGTTTGTTATGTGCCCTGGTAGAGTTTACAACTGTTTACAGTTCACGATTGGTTGTTGGAGATTGGGCGTTACTCACATAGTGTATTTAGTGCACAGTGCAGAAAAAGGCAGTGTCCAGAAAAGTAAACAAGTGTAAAGGCAAAAGTTTCATGACAAGATGTTGTGTCACCATACTTGGAAGACAATTATAGCCAAAGACAGAAATTTAAAAGAAACTGGCTCATTTGAGCTGCGGAGACCTAGTCGAGGATTCTCAGTAGATAATTGTTAGAACAGTAGAATTTATAAAGAGACAATGTCAGTTCGTGTGAGGGAAGGTTGATTGGTAAGTACCTATCAGCTTCCTCATAAAACTCACAATTTGAAGAATACACATCAAGGAAAAGGTAGAAGTCCAACAGTGTCAAATCTAGACAATAATATCGATCATCCAACAGTTTTGCAAAATCCCCAGTTGTACTTACTTTACTTACTTACTTACTAACTTACTCAGATTTGCTGTGTACCATACAAGGAACTGGTTTCCACTAGTTCACTCGATCAGCTGCCAAGTTCTCACCTTCCTCCAAGTTTGTGTCCATGCATTGAAGATTCATTGCAAAAGTTCCAGGTGTTAAAAGGTCTTCCTGTACATCTGTATGTGTCCATTGATTTCCACAACAGTGTTGATTTTGGGATTCTTCCACCTTACATGCGTAGAACATAACCTGCAATCTTCAGTCTTCTTTCAACAATAATTTTGTGCAGGCTGTGTAGACCTCGTATTCTCAGCACTTCATCGTTTGTAACTTGCTTGGGTTAACATCTTCAGAAATCATCTCTAGCATTGTTGGTGAAAAATATGGAGACTGTGTGCTGATTTTACTGACATATAAACGATAAAGGAGTACAGTCAAAGCTTTGTTGACATATTACAGACCTAATTACCATATGGACTGATTTTCCAGTTCTGCTGGTGATTTCTGCATCTGTGACCTCATTATTACATATAAAGCTACCGAGATATGGCAATCTGTCAACATCTTGTAGTATCTTCTATTGCACTGTAATCGGGGAAGAGACGAGTAATTTCCACTTACTTTGCACATTCTGTTTGCCTTATCTCTATTAATTTTCAGCCCTACACAATAGGTCATTTAATGAGAAAGCAGATAAAAATTAACTTGATGCCTTCCAAGGAGACGGTCTCTACTAAGTCTCTACTCCTTCAAGTCTGACTATGTAAGTGTAGACCAGAGATGGTTTAAATTCAGAGAAATAGTATCGACATCAATTAAGAGATATATACCAAATAAATTGAAAGGATACCAAATAAATTAAAAGGGTGGTGCACAAAATACGTCAAAACTCAGCTGCAGAAGCAATGAAAAAAAGCATGTCAAAATTTAAAAGAATGCAAAATCTCCAAGATTAGCGATGTTTTACTGAAGCTCGAAACTTAGGGTGGGTTTCAGTGGAAGATGTGTTTAATAGTTCCCATAGTGAAACTTCATTTTGAAATCTGGAAGAAAATCCAAAGAGGTTCTGGTTGCATGTGTAGTACGCCAATGGCAAGACACAACCAATACCTTCACTGCGCAATAGCTGTGGTAATGTTACTGATGACAGTGCTACTAAAGCAGGGTTACTAAACACGGATTTCTGAAATTTCTTCACCAAAGACAACAAAGTAAAAATTGCAGTATTCAAATCAAGAACAACTGCAACTGTGAGTAACTTAGTAGTAGCTCTCCTCAGTGTCATAAAGCAGTTATGTTTCTTTCAGAGAATGCTGATACAATAGCTCCATTAGAAATCGTGTATAGCCACTCATTTGATAAAGATCCATACCTAGAGACTGAAAAGTTGCTCAGGTCACACCAATGCTCAAGAAAGAAAAGAGGAGTAATCTACTAAATAACAGACTCACATCACTAATGTTGATTTGCATTAGGATTTTGGAACATATATTGTGTTTGAATATTATGAATTATCTCAAAGGTAATGATTCATTGATAAATAGCCAAGATAGATTCAGAAATATCGACCTTTTAAAACACAGCTAGCTCTTTAGTCACACAAAGTAATAAGTGCTGTCGACTAGGGATCTCAAATTGATTCCATATTTGTAGATTTCCAGAAGACTTTTTGAAACAGTGCCTCACAAGCATTTTCTAATCATATTGTGTGCCTATGGCGTATTGTCTCAGTTGTGCAACTGGATGTGTGGTTTCCTGTCAGAAAGGTCACAGTTCATAGTAATTGATGGAAAATCGTCAAGTAAAACAGAAGTGATATCTGACATTCCTCAAGGAAGTGTTATAGACCACCTGCTGTTGCCGATCTACATTAACAATTTAAGAGAGAATCTGAGCAGTCCTCTTAGATGATGCTATCATTTACAGTCTTGCAAATCATTTACTGTCTTGTAAAGTGATCAGATGATCAAAATGAACTGCAAAATGATTTAGGCTACCTATCCATATGATGCAAAAAGTGGTAACTGACCTTAAATAATAAAAATTGTTATGTCATTCGCATGAGTAGTAAAAGGCATGTACTAAATTTTGGTTACATGATAATTCACGCAGATCTAAAGGCTGTGAAGTCTACTGAATACTTAGGAATTACATTTACAAATAACTTAAATTGGAATGCTCACATAGATAATGTGGTGGGAAAGCAAACAAAAGACTGTGATTTAATAGTAAAACATTTAGAAGATTAGGATTACTAAAGAGACTATCTACAACTATACTTGTCTGTCCTCTTTTGGAGTATTCTGCATGGTGTGGGATCATTACCAGATAGGACTGACAGAGGACATCATTTAAAAGTTCAAAGAAGGGCAGCTCATTTTGTATTATTGGCAAACAGGAAAGTGCATGCCACAGATATCGCATGTGAATTGGGGTGGCAGTCATCAAAGCAAAAGCATTTTGCTGAAGCAGGTTCTTAAAATTTCAATCATCAACTTTCTCCTCCGAATGTGAAAATATTTCGTTAGAGTCCTCTTACATAGGGAGAAATGATCATTGTAATAAAATAAGAGAAATCAGAGCTTGTACGGAAATATTGAAGTGTTTGTTTTTCCTCAAATGCTGTAGGGGAGTGGAATGGTAGATAAAGAGGTTGAGGGTGGTTCTCTGAACCCTCTGCCAGCATTTAATTGTGAATTACAGACTAGTCATGCAGATATAGACAATGTAGATAGGCTTTCAATATTGTGCACTGAGTCTCTAATTTTATACATTGCTCAAATACTTTCGTGGCACTTTGGAGTGACCCCTTTAAAATAACACTTTACCAGTCTTCTTAATATGTATTTTGGTAACCAGGTTGATAAGAAGTTACAACAATACTCTCTTATTACTCCCCAGTTTTGGGTTTTATTAATGAACAAAATCGCCGCAGTGTTCCATAACAATTACGGGCTGAAGTTTCCTGCTGATGGAACCAATATGATTTTCTGTGTTTCTGAGCATACAGGTTCTGTACGCTGTTTGGAGTCTGGTGTATGCTGAATCAAATGTTTTTATTGTTGTGATCTTCCATCTGAAGATTGGTTTCATGGAGTTGCCCATGCTAGCCTATCCTGTGTGACCCTCTTCACCTCTGCGTAACTACTGCAGCGTACAATAACTTGAACTTGCTTACTGCAGTCAGTTTTTGGTCTCCTACAGTTGTTACCCCCATTATATTCACAGATGACCACATATTGTGGAAATTGCATATTGTAATGTAGGATGCAATAATAACGTACGGAAAGTTTCTGTTGAAAATTACGAATTATTTAGGAATAAAGGAGATGGCTCACCAAAAGGCAGAAGCACTGTCTCATCGATAGGCACATGAACAATCGGTATGTAGAATGAGATTTTCACTGTGCAGTGGAGTGTGCACTGATATGAAAATTTCCTGGCAGATTAAAACTGTGTGCTGGACCAAGAGTCGAACTTGGGACCTTTGCCTTTCATGGGCAAGTGCTCTACCATCTGAGCTATCCATGCACGACTCACGACCCATCCTCACAGCTTTACTTCCACCAGTACCTCGTCTTCTACCTTCCAAACTAAAAGGTACGTTGCTTGGCGAGCTTCCAGAATGCACTTTCTTTTTCTAGCTGTAGGGAAAACATGCGCGCGCACGCGCACACACACACACACACACACACACACACACACACGCACGCACACTCACACACACACACACTCACATGCGCATGCATGTCTCCTTATGTTGTGGTCTTTCAACTGCCAGCTCTTTACTGGCCCACGTTGAGTGTTCTGGAGTGAGGTGGGGCTTTAGAGTGGGGTAGGATGGGGTGGGTTGAGGCAATGTGAGGGATAGAGAGAGATGGGAGGGGTTTGGAGGGAAGCATTTAGTGGCTCGTGGAGCCATCTGTGGGCTAGCTAGGGGTGCAGGTAGAGGAGTCAGGCGACTGACAGCTGGGCACTCATAGACTAGGGTGTGACGTGAGATAACAGCACACAACTAGCTGATTGGGAGGGGGGGAGAGGGGGGGAGGGGCGTGTGTGTGCGGGGGGGGGGGAAGGGGGCTGGGAGTTAACTTGGATTTAGACCAGGAAGCAAAGGATGTGCTGTAAGTATGGCTACGAAAGTTGAGTATTCTTAAATAAGATCAGCTGGTGCCAATGTATTGGAAAGTAACTGGCACACAAAGTGCAATTGTGGCTCCTTTTTCTTTATGAATTTTAAATAGTCTGCAGAGCAAATTGAATTAGGAGGATCAGGCATTTGTGTGGGTCTATGAAAGTAAATTGTAGAGCCAGATAAAAGGCGCGCAAGACAGGAGGGGTACTACTGCTCATCACTGCTGTATCGTGCAACTAGTACGTGTCAGTGTGAGTGCACCGAGAGTGGTGTTGCCGTACATGCGTCTTTAAACTGGTCACCGACTGATCATTGCAGGCTGGCTGCTGGAGGCCGTCTCTTGGAGCCAAGCGTGCCGCGCTGTCCCTGCCGTGCCATCTGCTGGCGACTTGCACATATATAAGTGTGGAACAGTGCTGACTGACTCTCTGTGTGATTCTAGTTTGTAATGTGCACATCAGTGTTCTGTGTCTTGTTGAGTCCTTAGAGGCATATTGTTCGGAGGTTATTATTAAAGCCATATTTGTGCGACTTGGATCACACTTCAGTATTACTTGGTTAGTACATCACCACAAACATATGGACCGGGAATGTACATGCTTTGACAGTTTGCTACGTCTCTCTCTTCTAGGACTGACATGGTAGCTGCCTTGCATTTCTTAATGACTCTGACCTTGTCAACCACAAACCGAATCGTAGTACAGTCATGATTTCCCTGAAGAGATTACATGACAGCAGAGACTTGTAAAATTGTGTTACCCATTTCTCTAGCCAGTGAAGATTCATTCTATACCTTCAGATACAGTGTCATGTAGGAGTAGAACGGCAAGAAATACGTAGCTCCTCTAACAGTAATGACAGTTTATCACCTCCCAACACTACATGTGCCAATGTTTCAGTGCATTTTTGAATATTTTTGTTAACAGATTCATCAACACAACAAAAATTTACGATCTCAGTAGCATCTTATTACTTAACTCATTCTTTACTATTCATCAGAATCTTCATCGCTGCTCTTTGATTCGTCAGAGCTCCCTGCTGTACTTTGTTTTATTTCATAGTCAGAATTAGTTGAAATACCACCTACCGTATTTACTCAAATCTAAGCCGCACTGAAACCTGAAAAATGAGACTCGAAATAAGGGAAGAAAAAAAAATTCCCGAATCTAAGCCGATCCTGAAATTTGAGACTCGAAGTTCAAGGGGAGAGAAAAGTTTTAGGCTGCACCTCCTAATCGAAACAAAGTCAGTCCATTGTAATATGAAACACAATTTAGGTCGAATGAATGACGATACAGCTACAGTAGTTTGGTTCGAGTCGTAAGCTTAGCACTTAAGCTTTACCAGGTAGCCTTTGCTATGCGTCAGGCGCTCCGTCCGTATTTATACTGGTACCCTTCCCTTTTCACGTGCTTCGTCTGGTTTGAATCGATTGCTTATTTTGCTTTGACCTGATAAGTGCCGTTTTCTTTGTTATAGGCGTTTATGTCACTCTAAGCTGAAAATGCATTACTGTACTGTGTCATGCATTGTTTGTCGCATTCCGATAGTGCGTGTTTGCAGCCTGTCGTCGCTCGCGGCATGGCTTGCTTTTGTGCACGCTACCGCCGCTTACAATAAAAAAAAAATAAAAAAAAAAAAGAGAGAGAGAGAGAGAGAGAGAGAGAGAGAGAGAAATCGTCTCATTAGCGGAACAATGGCAAGAGACTACTATTTCTTGTTACTTACACTGCTGCTTTGCTGCTTTCTTTTATAATGATCAACAAGAACCAAATAATAGACTGCGTATGATAGAACATCTTCTGAACGAGAGTTAGGCGAAAATTTTTCTCCATTTGAAAATCTTTGCGGCCGCTTCTTTAGTACATCAAATTCTGCACAGAAATTAGAGTCATCTTGGATATAAAAATCTAGTCAATTGCCGTGCTTCATTTCTGACTGTATCACTATTAGGCATAAGAATAATACGAATATAAGCATGACACGATACGTATATTCTTCCGCATTTGCTGTTGTCTCACTCTAGTTTCGTAGTTTATTAGGCAGACAGGATTTAAATAAGATAGCAGCAAACACGAAAGAATACGTGGCAAAATGTTTATATTCGTATTACTCTTATGATGAAGAGAATACTGCATGTGATTCACAATTCATCAGGTTCCTATTAGCAACCATCTCTTCTCACAGGTAGGAAAAAATTCAGAACGTAGAGATGGCCATATTGACAAACATCCCAAACAGCCTTGCCAGTCGGATTTTCGTAATACATTGAAGTTCTGCTACATTCGAAGATGAACAATACAGAATTTGTATTTACTTCGTTGGATAATGTATGAAAATTGTCTTCCACCTTTTTTTTAAATTTATTTACTGACGCAGAGGTTTTGGCGCCAGTATTTATCTTTGTGCCTACGAAGCATGCCTGTGTAGCGCTACATATATTCGATGGCAGAAGTTAGTTGTTTCAGCACCTACCGACATTTTTCAGAACTTCCCTTTGCTTTGCACTCGATTCTAAGCCGCAGGCGGTTTTTTGGATTACAAAAACCGGAAAAAATGCGGCTTAGATTTGAGTAAATACGGTACATCCTCTCCTTTGGATTCAACTTCTTAAGTATTATCTTTCAAGTCAACACCTGCTAATCTGTGAGACCGAAATGATGAGCCATACTACTCTATTTCACTGTACCTGTTTGTTTCATTTGTATAACATTTTATTCCATCATAGATGCTGCACTTACAGTTTCTTATATGCATTGCAACAGCAGACACAATAAAAGTAGCAATCAGCAGTGCTTAGTTTGTTGAATGGGTAAAAAATATGCCATTGTCCCAGTTCCACATATCCCCAAAATTTGATTCTGCCAAATTCTGTACTCTCTGAAATCGAATGTTTAATCCAAAGATGAAAGTGAACAAGTTTGATGCAGTATTGCTAATATTGTTTATTACTCATCTTGCTGAATGAAGTGCATACCGTGTCCTTTCTGAAAGGTTTGCAGAAGTAATGCACATACCAGTTTTCTAAAAACTTACATTGAGATTGTGCTCTCCTTCCTCTTGTACAAATTAGTAGAGCCGTTCGGATTACTCCACAATATGCCTCTTGGCAAGGTGGTAACGACAGTATTATGAAAAGAATAGATTGGCACTCACTGTATAGTGTAGATGTGTTGCTTGCAGGGGGGGGGGGGGGAAAGACACCACCTATTAAACACGTAAGCTTTTGGTGCAAACCCCCCCCCCCTTTCCCACACACACACACACACACACACACACACACACACACACACACACACACACACATGCGCGCAAAAGCAGATCACACATACATGACCACTGTCTCTGGCTGCTGGGGCCAGACTGGGAGCAACTGTGCATCATGGGAGAAACAACGGTCGTGGGTGTGTGTGGGTGTGTGTGTTTTGTCCACTTTGGAAGAAGACTTTCTGATCGAAAGCTTAGGTGTTTAGTAGTCTTTTTGTTGTGCTTGTCTGTGACCTAACATCTCCTGTATACAGTGAATAGCAATGTATCTTTTTTATAGTATGGTCATTATTCCAGCCTAGATTTTCTATTGTTTGTTTCCTTTTAAGACCTTATAAAGACAGTTACTGACAATTTCTTTTTTTCTTATTGGAGAAAAGTAAAACCATATGGGGGCCAGATGTAGATTGTAAATGAATATGGAATATAGTATTTTTATTCTCCCTGTATGCAGTGTCAATAACGTCACCTCACACCATTTCTGGCAGCACCTCCTTCTCAACACATGACTGTCCCCCACCACCTCACCATAGTCTTCAAGTTATATCCTATAGCACTTCTGGGTGGACAAATAGATGAAGGATGTAGTTCAAAACAGTATAACTAAACTTAAAAGTCAAACTGCCCTTTTATAGAGACTGCCATTATTATTTAAACATACTAAACAACATCAAAACAGTCAAAAGAAATTTTTTTTCAAAAGAGCAGAAAATTGTAGTGAAATTCATGAAAGGATTGTTTTAAATTGTTATATCTTAAATCAATAAGTATGTCAGCATTTCCCAGGATTTTCTGGCTTAATTAAGACTAGGTCATGCCACCACAGTGGTCAGACAGTGGATTTGCCTTCGAGAGGACAATGGACCCGAGTCCCATGGGGCCACCAAAATTTGGGTTTTCCTTGATTTCCCTAAATGATTTAAGACAAATACTGGGATGGTTCCTTTGAAAAAGATGACATTCGGCTGAGGAAGCTAATTTCTGTGGCAGGTCTGATGACACAGTGCTGGTGGAAACACGAGTATTTCAGAGCACACCATTCATTGCACATTGTTAAAAATAGGGCTCTTCTGTAGACAACCCCTGTATGTTCCCATGTTGACAACACTGTTCAATTACAATTTCTGTGGCTCAGGAGCGTTGAGATTGGGCAGTGAATCAATAGAAATGTGTCATCTGGTTGAATCATTCATGTTTCGTATTACACCTGCTTGACGGTTTTGTGCACATACACTGTCAACAGAGTGAATTGGTGCTTAAAAGGTGCACTTTGCTACAGACTTAGGCCAGTGGGAGCAATATTATGCTATGGAGGACATTCACCTGGTCTTCTGTGGGTCCTGTGGTAGTAACTGAAGGCTCCATAACAGCTTTGTTCTGTGTGAACATTATTGTGCATTGTCCGCACCCTGTCCCTAATGAAGGTGACATGTTTCAACAATATGACTTTCAGTGTCACGAGGCCAGAATCAAATTCACCCCTTCTGAATCTGATGGAATACATCTGCGATGCTATCAGATACCAGTTCTGCACCCAGAAACCACTGATCTCCAATTTATGGGCATTACATGACCTGTGCTTAGACATGCGGTGCTGCATAATGCTGGGAACATACCTCACATAATGCTGGGAACATACCTGAAATTTGTTGAACTTGTCCCACACAAAATCACTGCTGTATTGTGTTCCAACAGTGGACAAACACATTATCAAACAGGAGGTCATAGTGTTTTGTCTCATCAGTTTATATATTCAATGCTTGAATGAAAGGTGTGCTCTTTCCCTTTTTTCTGCCATTGTGTGTATGTGTAAATCAGGATGTTCTACCATTTGGGCTTGTTTATATGAGGGCTGTCAGTGTTACCACCTGCACAGATACTAAATGCTCCTTTTGTGAAGACCTTTTATCTTGAGAACACTTTTAACTTTGTTTCACAAAAGGCAGCACAGTTTCAAGAAAACTTCATAATTTAATGTAATAGTTAAAATAATACCTTCAGCAAAAGATGTGTGCGTTGGAGTGGGAAAAAGGATTGGAGATGTATGTAGTTTAATTTTCTTAAATTGTTAAGAAGGTTAACAGCTTGACATGCTAAGATAAATTCCCACATTCTCTAAAAAGAGAGAAAAAGATTATTTTAACAGAATCAGTGAGGTATACAAATATAACAACAGACTTGTAGAACCATTATTTTGTAGGTTAGATTAGATTAGATTCAGCTTTTGTTCCAAGACCCAAAACATGAGATGATTCTCATGGGTGAGTAACATGCCAGAAAGTATAACATAAAAAATATAAAACATTTGAATACCCTGATCATTTGTCAGGAGATTGTCAAACTAGGTGAATACAATACAAACTGGAACAGCTAATATTTTCAGAATTGATACGCTGTCAGACTGAAACATTGTTATGCACTATTAATAAATTTATCAAACAAAAAGTACATAATCTTGACTGTTATGGCAAAGTGCTCTCAGAACTGAAATCTAACAGACATTCTTATTTAAGCTGGCCTAACAGCCACTGTTAAGATATTCATCTATAGAGTAGGATGAGTTGCCAATCAAAAAGTCTTTCAAACTCTGTTTAAACCATGCTTTATCTGATACCAAGTTTTTAATGGTGTCTTTCTTCCACAGATAAATTGTGTTGTAATGCGAGGTTTTAATGAAGATTAAGTGTGCAGTTTTGTGGAGTTAACAAAAGAGAAAAATGTTGATGTAAGGTTTATCGAGTACATGCCTTTCAGCGGCAACAAATGGAACGATGGGAAGATGGTCTCATTTAGTGAAATGCTCCAAATAATTAGAAAGCAGTGGCCTGATTTTGATCCTCTTCCCAATGGGCCCAATTATACCTCAAAGGTACGTGCAGTATTACATATGAACATACGTTGAAAATAATTTAATGTTTATGACTTACTACCAATCACAAGAATACTTCACATCTGCTGGTGGTATGAGAGATGGACTGGTTTAGTTACATATTTCTCATCCCATTCAGTAAGTCTGTCCTGGCCTCGGTTTCTCTGCAGCTTTTCTGCAACTCTCCCCATTTCCTAAACCTTGACAATCCTTTTCTTTCTTCCCTTTTCCTTCCCCTTCGTTGTTTCTGCCAGAAGAAGAAGCCACTGACTCCAAAAGTTTGCACATTTCCGTAACTTTAAGGGGAGTTAGAAGGAGAAAACATTCTTTTTCACTTTTTCGGGTTTTTATCTGATTATAAAATTTGCAATTTTCCAAATAAAATGATATGTATATTACTTATAAACTTGCGTGGGAAGTATTTTATTTTATTTTCTAAAATATAATCTACACCAGTTGAAAATGTTAAAATTTTTACATGCATTACTTCAAGACCTAATAAAATCGGTAATTTTTTATGTACAGGGTAGTCCATTGATCGTGACCGGGCCAAATATCTCACGAAATAAGTGTCAAACGAAAAAACTACAAAGAACGAAATTTGTCAACTCGAAGGGGGAAACCAGCTGGCGCAATGGTTGGCCTGCTATAAGGCGCTGCCTTAGCTCAAACTGATATCAACTGTGTTTTTTTTAAATAGGAACCCCATTTTTTATTACATATTCGTGTAATACCTAAAGAAATATGAATGTTTTAGTTGGACCACTTTCTTCGCTTTGTGATAGATGGCGCTGTAATAGTCACAAACATATGTCTCATAATTTTAGACGAACAGTTGGTAACAGGTAGGTTTTTTAAATTAAAATACAGAATGTAGGTACATTTGAACATTTTATTTCGGTTGTTCCAATGTGATACATGTACCTTTGTGAACTTATCATTTCTGATAACGCATGCTGTTACGGCGTGATTACCTGTGAATACCAGATTAATGCAATAAATTCTCAAAATGATGTTTGTCAACCTCAATGCCTTTGGCAATACGTGTAATGACATTCCTCTCAACAGTGAGTAGTTCGCCTTCCGTAATGTTCGCACATGCATTGACAATGCACTGACGCATGTTGTCAGGCATTGTCGGTGGATCACGATAGCAAATATCCTTCAACTTTTCCCACAGAAAGAAATCCGGGGACGTCAGATCCGGTGAACGGGCGGGCCATGGTATGGTGCTTTGACGACCAATCCACCTGTCATGAAATATGCTATTCAATACTGCTTCAACCGCACGCAAACTATGTGCCGGACATCCATCATGTTGGAAGTACATCGCCATTCTGTCATGCAGTGAAACATCTTGTAGTAACATTGGTAGAACATTACGCAGGAAACCGGCATACATTGCACCATTTAGATTGCCATGGATAAAATGGGGGCCAATTAACCTTCCTCCCTTAATGCCACACCATACATTAACCTGCCAAGGTCGCTGCTGTTCCACTTGTCGCTGCCATCGTAGATTTTCCGTTTCCCAATAGTGCATATTATGGCGGTTTAGGTTACTGCTGTTGGTGAATGATGCTTCATCGCTAAATAGAACGCATGCAAAAAATCTTTCATCGTCCCATAATTTCTCTTGTGCCCTGTGGCAGAACTGTACATGACATTCAAAGTCATCGCCATGCAATTCCTGGTGCATAGAAATATGGTACGGGTGCAATCGATGTTGATGTAGCATTCTCAACACCGACGTTTTTGAGATTCCCAATTCTCGCGCAATTTGTCTGCTACTGATGTGTGGATTAGCTGCCCCAGCAGCTAAAACACCTACTAGGGCATCATCATTTGTTGCAGGTCGTGGTTGGTGTTTCACATGTGGCTGGACACTTCCTGTTTCCTTAAATAATGTAACTATCCGGCAAATGGTCCGGACACTTCGATGATGTCGTCCAGGATACCGAGCAGCATACATAGCACACGCCCCTTGGGCATTTTGATCACAATAGCCATACATCAACACGATATCGACCTTTTCCGCAATTGGTAAACGGTCCATTTTAACACGGGTAATGTATCACGAAGCAAATACCGTCCGCACTGGTGGAATGTTATGTGATACCACATACTTATATGTTTGTGACTATTACAGCAGCTGGCCGGAGTGGCCGAGCGGTGCTAGGCGCTACAGTCTGGAAACGCGCGACCGCTACGGTCGCAGGTTCGAATCCTGCCTCGGGCATGGATGTGTGTGATGTCCTTAGGTTAGTTAGGTTTAAGTAGTTCTAAGTTCTAGGGGACTGATGACCTCAGAAGTTAAGTCCCATAGTGCTCAGAGCCATTTGAACCATTTTTGACTATTACAGCCCCATCTATCACAAAACGAAAAAAGTGGTCCAGCTAAAACATTCATATTTCTTTATGTACTACATGAATATGTAATAAAAAATGGGGGTTCCTATTTTTAAAAAATGCAGTTGATATGAGTTTGACCTATGGCAGTGCCATCTAGCAGGCCAACCATAGCGCCATCTGGTTTCTCCCTTCAAGCTAGACGAATTTCATTCTTTGTAGTATTTTCATTTGATGCTTATTTCGTGAGATATTTGGCCCGGTCACTATCGATGGACCACCCTGTAGAAAGCTGTGGATTGCTGTGTTATAAATGTTAAATTATGTGTTTGTATTGGTAGCACTGTCAAAAATAGTATCATATCTTTTCATAGTATAAACATGCTTTGTATATCGAAGTGCTAACGTTTTTCCGAGGAAAAGTGACGAATAGACTGGTAAATCTCTCAAAAAGTATGACTCCAAAATGAAGTGTTTTTAAGAAATGTGGGTTTCATGGTAATAAATTTTTGAATAAAGAGAAACATTGTGTTCAGCATGTGGTGTGTGAAGTTACAGACAATGAAATACTGGCAAACTGATGAGTATCTAGCGAAACACCCATTAGTGCTTCGAAGATTAAAATGAAACATAGTGATAACACAGTTATCTCAAAACAAAACTCATGTAAACGGTAGGATAGGTTATATTCTGATACATTTACACATCCTAACAGGGGTGTTATTTGAATGTGTGTGCTGTATGTATGTGGAGGGCCAGTTAGTTTACATGAAGACATTGAGGTATCAAATGGACTAGCCAGGAAACTTATCATTAATTCTGCCAGTTGTAAATATACTCATTCATTTGGAATTCTGATAAGTGTAAAGATAATTATTTTGAAATAAATGTTAGGTGGTTTTATGGATTGAGAGATATTGGCAAAGGACACACTGCAGCAGAAACAATGTGTGTCATGATGTATATGCCACGCCCACTTTGTAAAATGGACAAGTATGCATGATTTATTGGAGCTGCTGTGGAATCTGCTGCGTGTGAGTCAATTAAGGGTGCTGCAAATGAAGCTGCTGAAATAAATGATGGTATGATTGACATATCCGTAGCTTTTGGGGCGCTTGGTAGAAGCGCAGCTGCAGTTCTAAGAATTCTGTTGCTACAGTGACCAGTGTGGATACTGGAAAGCTAATAGATTTCCAGATTTTAACCAAACATTGTTATAAGTATAAATCAGGGAATGAAGAAGGGCATATCTGTCACAGAAATTATGAAGGACAACTAGTCGTACAGAGGCCTGTGCAGCTGTTGAAATTTATAATCGATCTGTAAACTAAAGGCGAGTGTGTTACACTAAGTTCTTAGGTTATGCAGACTCAAATGCATATAACAGTGTAGTAGCCACTCAGCCTTATGGTGAGAAGCTTATCACAGAACTGGAATGTGTTGGTCATGTCCAGAAGAGGATGGGTACCAGATTGAGGAAGTTGAAACAAAGTTTGAGAGACAAGAAACTTTCAGGTGGTAAGACCATAAGAAGCAGGCTGACAGACAAAATGATTGATCAACTACAACAGTATTATGAGATTGCCATAGAAATAATACTGATGATTTGTTGAAAATGAAGCAGGCAGTATGGGCTACCTTCTTCCAGAGACTGTCAGCTGATGATAAACCAGTACACCATCTTTGCCCTCCTGGATCTGGGTCATGGTGCAATTACCGCAATGCCCAGTACTCAAACAGGCCATACAGCCATATACATTCTATCCCAGCAGCAGTTGTGGATATCATAAAACCTGTTTACAGAGACTTGGCAATCCTGAATTATTGAAGAAGTGTCTGCATTGTCAGACTCAAAATCCCAATGAGTCATTCAATAATCTTATAGTGTCAGTGTTGTCGTAACTGCCGTCTGCGTCATGTCTGCTGTGCAGCGAGCTATGCTAATATAAGTATTAACTCTATTTTTCTTACTTGTCACTTCTTCTTCCGTGTGTTTTTGCTTTTAGGAAGCTTTAATTGTTGAGTGCTAGTAATAGTGTTCCATAGATTTTGTGTTTGTTTTGAATACAGTCAGAGAGAGTCCGTTTAGTAAGCCATAGTGCCAGTAGTGCTAGTGTTTGTTTTCAATACAGTCCAGAGACAGGTAGTGCTACACTCCTGGAAATGGAAAAAAGAACACATTGACACCGGTGTGTCAGACCCACCATACTTGCTCCGGACACTGCGAGAGGGCTGTACAAGCAATGATCACACGCACGGCACAGCGTACACACCAGGAACCGCGGTGTTGGCCGTCGAATGGCGCTAGCTGCACAGCATTTGTGCACCGCCGCCGTCAGTGTCAGCCAGTTTGCCGTGGCATACGGAGCTCCATCGCAGTCTTTAACACTGGTAGCATGCCGCGACAGCGTGGACGTGAACCGTATGTGGAGTTGACGGACTTTGAGCGAGGGCGTATAGTGGGCATGCGGGAGGCCGGGTGGACGTACCGCCGAATTGCTCAACACGTGGGGCGTGAGGTCTCCACAGTACATCGATGTTGTCGCCAGTGGTCGGCGGAAGGTGCACGTGCCCGTCGACCTGGGACCGGACCGCAGCGACGCACGGATGCACGCCAAGACCGTAGGATCCTACGCAGTGCCGTAGGGGACCGCACCGCCACTTCCCAGCAAATTAGGGACACTGTTGCTCCTGGGGTATCGGCGAGGACCATTCGCAACCGTCTCCATGAAGCTGGGCTATGGTCCCGCACACCGTTAGGCCGTCTTCCGCTCACGCCCCAACATCGTGCTGCCCGCCTCCAGTGGTGTCGCGACAGGCGTGAATGGAGGGACGAATGGAGACGTGTCGTCTTCAGCGATGAGAGTCGCTTCTGCCTTGGTGCCAATGATGGTCGTATGCGTGTTTGGCGCCGTGCAGGTGAGCGCCACAATCAGGACTGCATACGACCGAGGCACACAGGGCCAACACCCGGCATCATGGTGTGGGGAGCGATCTGCTACACTGGCCGTACACCACTGGTGATCGTCGAGGGGACACTGAATAGTGCACGGTACATCCAAACCGTCATCGAACCCATCGTTCTACCATTCCTAGACGGGCAAGGGATCTTGCTGTTCCAACAGGACAATGCACGTCTGCATGTATCCCGTGCCACCCAACGTGCTCTAGAAGGTGTAAGTCAACTACCCTGGCCAGCAAGATCTCCGGATCTGTCCCCCATTGAGCATGTCTGGGACTGGATGAAGCGTCGTCTCACGCGGTCTGCACGTCCAGCACGAACGCTGGTCCAACTGAGGCGCCAGGTGGAAATGGCATGGCAAGCCGTTCCACAGGACTACATCCAGCATCTCTACGATCGTCTCCATGGGAGAATAGCAGCCTGCATTGCTGCGAAAGGTGGATATACACTGTACTAGTGCCGACATTGTGCATGCTCTGTTGCCTGTGTCTATGTGCCTGTGGTTCTGTCAGTGTGATCATGTGATGTATCTGACCCTAGGAATGTGTCAATAATGTTTCCCCTTCCTGGGACAATGAATTCACGGTGTTCTTATTTCAATTTCCAGGAGTGTATTTTCATTGTTTTCTACAGGAAGTGTCTAGTAACCACAGTTTAATCAACTATCAGCCGCCTTTAGTGAATTAGCAGTCTAGTTATAAGTTGATTAACTCTCTACAGTAAATTGATTTCTTAGGATGGATAGGATGTGTGACTGCTGTGTACGGACACAGGAGGAGCTGGCCACTGTTCGCGAACAGCTGAACGTGTTGATGGCATCGGTTAGCTGTCTTCAGGCTGCTGCCTCGGAGTGTAGCGGCAGTGGGGAGTCTGGTGCTTTGCATGGTACACCCCAGGTGTTACATGCTTCACCCACTGACCCTTCTGTCGACACATCTTTGCGGGTACGGGCGCGGTTGGGCCACCCTCTTCCCAAGGGGAGTGGCGGGTTCAGCGGCATTCGCGGCGCACGAGGAAGAGGGTCAGTGTGGAGGCTGGCTGTGTGGCATCGCCCGTTCTGCCTGTGAGTGGACATGTGGCCACTCCTTCAGCAAGGTCCGAGCAGGCACATGGGGGGAGGGGTTTATTAGTTATTGGGAGCTCCAACGTTAGGCGGGTGATGGAGCCCCTTAGGGAAATAGCGGAAAGGTCAGGGAAGAAGGTCAGTGTTCACTCTGTCTGCTTGCCGGGGGTCTCATCCGAGATGTGGAGGAGGTCATGCTGGCAGTGATAGAGAGCACTGGGTGCACCCAACTGCAAATTGTTGCTCATGCCGTCTGGGTTCAGAGGTCATCTCCAGTTCGTACAGGCAGTTAGCGGAGTTGGTGAAGGCGGAAAGCCTCACGGGGTGGAATCTGAGCTAGCTATTTGTAGTATCGTTCCGAGAACCGATAGTGGTCCTCTGGTTTGGAGCCGAGTGGAAGGCTTAAACCAGGGGCTCAGACTATTCTGCGGAGATCTGGGGTGCAAATTTCTCGACCTCCGCTATCGGGTGGAGAAATGTAGGGTCCCCCTGAATAGGTCACGTGTGCACTACATGCAGGTAGTGGCTACAAGTGTAGCGGAGTATGTGTGGAGTGCACATGTGGGTTTTTTAGGTTAGAGGATTCCCTCCCTAGGCCCGACAAGACACCTCCTGAGATGCACAAGGTAGGAGTAGACAAAATGCAACAGGGAATAACAATATTAATGTGCTAATAGTAAACTGCAGGAGCGTCTATAGAAAGGTCCCAGAACTGCTCTCATTAATAAACGGTCACAATGCCCACATAGTACTAGGGACAGAAAGTTGGCTGAAACCCGATGTAAACAGTAATAAATTCTAAAATCAGATTGGAATGTATACTGCAGAGACAGGCTGGACAGTGAAGGGGGAGGCATGTTTAAAGTGATAAGAAGTGCAATAGTATCGAAGGAAATTGACGGAAATCCGAAATGTGAAATAATTTGGGTGAAGGTCACGGTTATAGCAGGCTCAGACATGGTAATTGGATGTCTCTATAGGCCCCCTGGCTCAGCAGCTATTGTGGCGGAGCACCTGAAGGATAATTTGGTAAATATTTCGAGTAGATTTGCCCAACATGTTATAGTTCTGGGTGGAGATTTTAATTTGCCGGATATAGACTGGGAGACTCAAACTTTCATAACGGGTGGCAGGGACAAAGAATCCAGTGAAATTTTTTAAGAGCTTTATCTGAAAACTACCTTGAACAGTTAAACAGAGAACCGACTCGTGGCGATAACATATTAGACCTTCTAGTGACAAACAGACCCGAACTATTTGAAACAGTTAATGCAGAACAGGTAATCAGCGATCATAAAGTGGTTACTGCATCGATGATTTCAGCCGTAAATAGAAATATTAAAAAAGGTACGAAAATTTTTCTGGTTAGCAAAAGTGACAAAAATCTGATTTCAGAGTACCTGACGGCTCAACACAAAAGTTTTGTTTTAAGTACAGATAGTGTTGAGGATCAGTGGACAAAGTTCAAAACCATCGTACAATATGCGTTAGATGAGTATGTGCCAAGCAAGATCGTAAGAGATGGAAAAGAGCCAGCGTGGTACAACAACCGAGTTAGAAAACTGCTGCGGAAGCAAAGGGAACTTCACAGCAAACATAAACATAGCCAACACCTTGCAGACAAACAAAAATTACTTGAAGCGAAATGTAATGTGAGGAGGGCCATGCGAGAGGCGTTAAATGAATTCGAAAGTAAAGTTCTATGTACTGACTTGGCAGAAAATCCTAAGAAATTTTGCTCTTATGTCAAAGCGGTAGGTGGATCAAAACAAAATGTCCAGACACTCTGTGACCAAAAAGGTACTGAAACAGAGGATGATGGACTAAAGGCCGAAATACTAAATGTCTTTTTCCAAAGCTGTTTCACAGAGGAAGACTGCACTGTAGTTCCTTCTCTAGATTGTCGCACAGATGACAAAATGGTAGATATTGAAATAGATGTCAGAGGGATAGAGAAACAATTAAAATCACTCAAAAGAGGAAAGGCCGCTGGACCTGATGGGATACCAGTTCAGTTTTACACAGAGTATGTGAAGGAACTTGCCCCCCCTTCTTGCAGCAGTGTACCGTAGGTCTCTACAAGAGCGTAGCGTTCCAAAGAATTGAAAAAGGGCACAGGTCATCCCCATTTTCAAGAAGGGACGTCGAACAAATGTGCAGAACTATAGACCTATATCTCTAACGTCGATCAGTTGTAGAATTTTAGAACATGTATTATGTTCGAGTATTATGGCTTTTATGTAAACTAGAAATCTACTCTGTAGGAATCAGCATAGGTTTCGAAAAAGACGATCTCGTGAAGCCCAGCTCGCGGTATTCGTCCACGAGACTCAGAGGGCCATAGACACGGGTTCCCAGGTAGATGCTGTGTTTCTTGACTTCCGCAAGGCGTTCGATACAGTTCCCCGCAATCATTTAATGAACAAAGTAAGAGCATATGGACTATCAGACCAATTATGTGATTGGATTGAAGAGTTGCTAGATAACAGAACACAGCCTGTCATTCTCAATGGAGAGAAGTCTTCCGAAGTAAGAGTGATTTCAGGTGTGCTGCAGGGGAGTGTCGTAGGACCGTTGCTATTCACAATATACATAAATGACCTTGTGAATGACATCGGAAGTTCACTGAGGCTTTTTGCGGATGATGCTGTGGTATATCAAGAGGTTGCAACAATGGAAAATTGTACTGAAATGCAGGATGATCTGCAGCGAATTGATGCATGGTGCAGGGAATGGCAATTGAATCTCAATGTAGACAAGTGTAATGTGCTGCGAATACATAGAAAGAAAGATCCCATATCATTTAGCTACAATATAGCAGGTCAGCAATTGGAAGCAGTTAATTCCATAAATTATTCGGGAGTACGCATTAGGAGTGATTTAAAATGGAATGATCATATAAAGTTGATCGTCGGTAAATCAGATGCCAGACTGAGATTCATTGGCAGAATCGTAAGGAAATGCAATCCGAAAACAAAGGAATTAGGTTACAGTACACTTGTTCGCCCACTGTTTGAATACTGCTCAGCAGTGTGGGATCCGTACCAGATAGGGTTGATAGAAGACATAGAGAAGATCCAACAGAGAGCAGCATGCTTCGTTATAGGATCATTTAGTAATCGTGAAAGAGTTACAGAGCTGTTAGATAAACTCCAGTGGAAGACTCTGCAGGAGAGATGCTCAGTAGCTCGGTACGGGCTTTTGTTGAAGTTTCGAGAACATACGTTCACCGAGGAGTCAAGCAGTATATTGCTCCCTCCTACGTATATCTCGCGAAGAGACCATGAGGATAAAATGAGAGAGATTAGAGCCCGCACATAGGCATACCGACAATGCTTCTTTCCACGAACAATACGAGACTGGAATAGAAGGGAGAACCAATAGAGGTACTCAAGGTACCCTACACCATCAGGTGGCTTGAGGAGTATGGATGTAGATGTAGATGTAGACCAAAAAATGTTTTTCTTGTAATGAAGACACTAAAGTGGGGGTCAGTCATGCTGTTATTGCTTTTAATGATGGCAACATTGGTAGCGTGAAAGTGCTACAACATATGGGAATTAATTCTGGAGCAAACTGCATCAGAGAATTTGAATGGATGGACAAGGTTTGCACTGGTAAAGCAGAGTATGCAGCACAGTTGGCCACTACGGAGTCCAGAAAGAAGAAAACAAGAAAATACTTAAAAAAGATCAAGAGGATGATATACAGTATGGTGCAGGGTGCTTCTGAGTGACTAAAAATAAAATGTTAAGCATATATTGAGTTACAGTCTATTAAAGCTTTAAAAACTCTTCCTGAAAATTTACATTTTCTCTTGCATTTTTCCCTAAATCTCAGAAACTACTTCGAGTAGTGAATTCAAATTTTCAGTGAGTAATAACATATGTATCCTGAGTCTTCTGAACTAAAAGAAGAACATAATGTTATGTACAAATAAAATTATTTAGAATAACATACAAAAAAGTACACAAAATTTTAACTGTGTAATTAAAAAATTGTATTTCCAAAAGCAGTGGGTGAAATGCAATTATTGTAAGACTCAGAACATATAGTTTAATGTCCTGTAAAAGTTTCTTGCCAATGGCTACAGTTGTTCCTGAAATACGGGGAAGTTAAGTCACTAAATTTAACGTTGTCAGGATAGGGCGTTCAAACTCCCCTTAATGCACATTTTCTCCTTCCTCCACTTGGTGAGCAACACATTTATAGTATTTTCACAACAGCAGTAGCTATTTTCTTACAATTTCTTTTTGCAGGCATACCATGTCCTGGGCTTCAAGGGACATGTGGGATTTATTACCTCAATGAGTGAACACTTCTGTGGCACGTGCAACCGTTTACGGATAACAGCTGATGGCAGTTTGAAGGTGTGTCTCTTTGGGAATTCAGAGATATCTCTCACGTGAGTGATGAAACAGAATAATCGTGTCCAAGTGAAAATTCATGCGAGGAAACCATAAAATTACTAGAAGACTGACAGACTGATCAGTATTTTACCTTCAGGAGGTGAAATTCCAAAACTTCTTATAGACACATTCGTTCCTCTTGTCCTCACATTAGTCGTGGAGTCCGAGTGACCTTTCAGACCTTCAGAAACTTATCCCTCTTTCCTCTCTCATGAAGGAACTGATAGTTCCAAATGCTGAGTATAGAATAATACTTTCAAACTGTTTGCCATGCATATTAGGTATGTGGTTGGTATATGGAAGAGATAAACTGCAGTTAAATCCAGCAGGTATGAAATGAGTAATCTTTTCTTGAAGTTTTCAGCTTGCACCCTCCTCCCTCCCAGACATACAAACCAGATACCTCTAGCTAAATAATTTGTGAGTATATATAATTTGCCTCTGTCAACATCATGTTACACTAACCTATTTGTGAGATTAAATTAAAGGAAAGTAATCAGAACTGGAAATTATGTAAAGACATTTTTAGCTATGTCCCTATGTTGTAATAAAGTTAACACAGTATTTCTGTCCATGTGATGGTAACTATGATTCGCCAGCCACCGTTGCCGAGCGGTTCTAGGCGCTTCAGTCCAGAACCGCGCGACTGCTACAGTCGCAGGTTTGAATCCTGCCTTGGCTCAGATGTTAAGTCCTATAGTGCCCAGAGCCATTTAAACTGTGATTCATGAATATCAGAGTCTATATGTTCCAAATAAAAATCGGAACTTCATGTGTATAAATGTACAAATTACTAGACAATGGGACCAACAACTGACACTTTTAAATTGATGACTAGACTAAGAGATTAATAATAGGAAAAAACTGCAAGATACTTGGCGATAAGTTTGTTTCAGGACAAGGTAAGGGGGGTGAGAGGTGGGAAGAATCATCTCTCACTTTGTGAGCATACCAGAAATCCTTTATCAACCCAAGGTAAAATAAGATATAAAAATACAGGGTCAAACAATTAATTTAAGTATCTTAAAAACCAAATGACTAATAAAATTAGAAGCTAAGAAAAGTGAGTTCGTAGTAAGTAGGGTGAAACACAGGGGGCTGCAACATATTGCCGTTGTTGTTTGACTTGTCTATCAAAGAAAAAAGAAATGGATCAAAACAAAATAAAAGTGAGAATGGAAATGTATCAGAAGCAAATAGGAAGAAGCAAGGAACATATTCTTTAATTAAAAAAAAAAAAAAAAAGACATGTGAGGCAGATGTTCCTACAATTTTATGTTCAAAGCACAGCAGTCTGTGAAAGCAAAACATTTATGACATTGAGAAAAGAAAATCAGTGAGTGAAAAGTGTGTGTAGGTGAATTGTGGTGAAAGACTGGATATTGGAACTTCTGTTAGGCTGCCCAGTATTAGTTAACTTGGTAGTAAAGGAGCAAGTTTGCAAGGGCAGATAACTGTTTGACTACGTAAAATAGAGTGGGAGTATGGAAAAGCAAGTCCAAGATAGGATGAAAAAGATAACAGCAACTTAAAAAATGAATTGATAAGTTACCATGAACCCCATTCCAATCTAGTGAATGCAGTGGTTGACAATATCTTGTGACATTCACCTATAAGGCTCAAACAATAATTGCTAAATAAAATTACAAAATGTTGACAAGACTGTATCCAAGCTGTCACTCTCTTTTGAAACAAGGGTGTTTAAACCAACAAACACGCAGGAAAGCAGGGACAACTCGCACACTAGAGGAGGATGGGAAGTATTATTGAAGGAGTGAGCATAAACCGTGTAGAATATGTGTGGTACAAGTAATGATAGTAAAAAAAAAAAAAAACGAAGAAGAGGAAGAGGAAAAGTCTTGATCTGGAAACGAGGGAATAAAAATTTGCCACGTGAAGAGACAATATGGTACTGTGCTGATGAGTGTGTACAAATGGTGATATACAATATACATTGATAAAGGAACTCTGCATTGGGCCCAGAAGACCACGCAAAGCTCTTCGAGAGATGTCCTCTACTATAAATCTATGGAGAGTTAGCTCACTCTCATTTACTCTTTAGTCTTCTCCTCTTTCCCTTTCCTCTTTAGCCATTCACGCATCTTTTCATCCTACATAGTTTCATTTATCTTTATACTATGTACCTCTTTACTTCTGTATTCATCCTCCTTGGTTTGAAGCTGGCACAGTAATTACAGTAGAATATCTTTGGCTTCCCTCTGACATCCATGCCTCCATCTTTGCTACCCTCCCTGTTTACCTTTCCCCTGTTGCTTCATAACCTGGGTTGTGAATAACTGAATCCACTTTCCCTTCTTCCCCTTTTTTCCCCTCTCTCCGCCCTGATGAAGGAACGAAGTTCTGAAAGCTAGGATACGTCAATTTTCTGTTCTGTTTTGTGTATGTATCGGCTGTACTGAGCTGAGGTAAGTACTGGCCAGGCCCTCAATCTCTTTGTTAGTATTTCTTTCATATATATAAACACACACACACACACACACACACACACACACACACACACACACACAGACAGGGTGATGCGTATTAACATTTAAAAACCTCCAAAGCACTGTAGATGACCCTGAGACAAGTAATTTAATACAAGACACATGGGATCACAAATGTTGAATACGATACAAATGTTGGGAAATGTGTCAAAAGCGAATGACAAATGTCACCAGATGATGTACCTTGCCATGCTTGCAGTGGTAGAGCCTCTTGGCCTGTCACACTTGATCATCCCAACCCAAGTCAAGTATTCATATCATTGTGGCTACGGACACATGCGTGCGACTTAAGTGATGGCGTTCAGGATTTGAGTCTTGCATCTGGCAGGCAGTATTTTTTCATTGTGTTAAACAATTATGTATTTATATTGAAGTTTATTATTTTATTTACCGGTCTTGCAGTTTCCTTGATTTCTTGCAAAGTACAGTACAATGAAAACCTACCATATTGCATAACAAGTAGATGAGTGTAAACTTCAGAATAGCATCATCGCCATTAAATGACCTTTGTTTTCCTTACTAACTAATGTCTGTAAACAAAAAGAGAAGTGACAGAAGCAAAAAACACAAAATCATAACTGCTTTTGCTTGATTACAGCAGGGACAATAATTTTGTAACATCTACATTTACAACAGATCATATTTACAAAATGTTTTCGAAATTTGCTCTGTTTGCTCAAATGAAAGTATTGCACTGCTCAATCATTCCTTTACACTCAACCCCGACTGCTGCACATGCTGTGGGGTATGTCATCTGGTTACGTCATATGTTCAGTGTTTCTCACCAATTTTTGGGGTATTTTGAAATGTACAAAAAGGCAAATGCGGAAAGTTATCACATTTTGCTGCACATTACCTGCGTCACAGAAAAATAATGTATACAAATCTTCTCAGATTTGCCACTGAATAACTTTGTGCAAGCCTCAGAATATTTCACCAACACAACTGTTCGTCATCTTCAGGTAGTGGTGGGTCCTGTCATCACTGCTGCAAGATGTGGCTGGTGATATTCGCACAGCAGAATTGAAATTTGTCAGGCTAGAAGCAGGAGTACGAATGTGTGGACAGACACTCCCAGTTGGATGGAAATGCCATTCATAGTAGCCTTCTGCTTATGTGTTGTGGGCAATGACTGCACTTCTGGACACTCGTGTGGTTAAACGCTGAATTAACTCTCTGCAAGGTGCTGCATCAGGTCATACATTGGAGGATCTGGTTTCTACTGTTTTAATATCATGGCAGTCAGTGCTGGATTCTGGACAGTGCTTAGTCAAAATTCCATATTCCTGTTGGTAAGATTGCCCACCGTATGGATACATGCCTCATCCTTAAAAACACAATCCTAGAGTGATGATGCTGAGGATAAAATTTCAGTCCTCTTGGGAAACATGTGGTGCCCTGTATTCAGGCAGTGCTCTGCTACCACTAATTTACTGGGTGGCATTTTTGTCAGCGCTGTTGAACACAGTGTTCTTGCACAATGTGAGGTGTCTGCCCTATATCCTATATAAGGTTTCCCATAATGGCATCAGATCTTATATATGATCTGTATTTTCTAAGGTCAAGATTGTCTTTAACTGAACACAAACAATTCCTTAGTTTTGCTGGTAGACGAAAAACACACTTGATTCTGTTTCTCTTAGCGATTCTTTCTATTTTTGAAAACATGCCACTGAAATATGGCAAGAAAGCCATTTGCAGTGCTTGTCTAAGTATCTTCATTTACATCCCTACACTGAACTTGCTTTGCTCAGAACACATTGCAAATCTGTTTACAAGAATAAACATTCTGCTGGAACACTGTTCTTAGGTGTTACAGTTCACCAGGCAGACTGTCGGTATCTGAGATCACGTGTGCTCTATGTGCCAGGGAGTGTAAGACACTACCACATTGTGGAGGGTGATGGCAACTTTTGAACCGCAAATATAACTCTGCGTGTATCAGTTTGCAGTAGAGACTATGCCCCAGTGTTCTGTCAGCTTTTCTTCTAACTGTGGCATCCAGGAATGGTAAGCTGCTATCTTTTTGTACTTCCACAGTGAACTGAATATTCAGATGGACCGAGTGCAAATGCTGCAGGGACATAGGTAGTGTCTGTATTATGTGGGCCACACCACAAATGTCTCTTCAGCATTCTGCCAGAAGGAGGAATGTTGGATATTTACTAAGGGAAATAGAGGATCTCCCATGGGAACACTGTCCACTTGATCAAAGTAGTTGGTGTTACATAAGAAATAGGATGAGGTATGCACATGTTTAAACTGCAACACAATTTCTTTCTCAAACTTGCTGCTAATAACCTCTAATGAGGGCTGCAGGGGCACTTTTGTAAGTAATGATATAACATTTGAGCTAACTAAAAGATCTGAAAGTTCTAGTTTAAGCATCTTCAGGTATTCTATGAAATCCTCTGAATTCTAAATATGATGGTCATAGTCATCCACATGATAAATTTCAAAGCTGTCATGTGGAAATTGCCAGTTGCATCTTGCAGCAGTGATGGTGGAAATCACCACCACCTGAAGATGCCAAAACGTTGTGTCACTGAAATATTGAGGGAGGGACTTGCATAATGTTATCTGGTGGGGAACCCAAAGTGTTTTTGCAACAGATCTATCAGGCAAGTCTGAAAAGTCACATATACTCCAAGCAGTAAGTACCTGTTGTAAAATGGTCACATTAGTGAGCTTGGCAGTTAATTAACAGTTTATCAATAAATTTGGCTTCATTTTGCAAGAAATTGTGCTGTGTTCCGCTACTCCCTCTTCAACAAAACTAATGTCAGTTTCTGCTCCACCTCTTCAGCCCGAGATCCTATGTATACTCTTGAGCATTTGTGTAAGATACCTGTTTATTTATAAAAATCAAAGTAACTTCTATCATGACTTTCCCATTCTTGTCCAGTGTGTTTGTTATCCTGCTGTTGCCTACTGCAGACTACAAGATTACTGTTGAAGATTTCTGCAAAGTTTTTCTTCCTTTTTAGTGTACCAACATTTCACTGTGTGGTAATTGCCTGGTATTGTTTAACGGGTGTTTTAACTGTGGTTTCAGAGATGCAATACCAAGCAAATGCAGTGAGGATGACTTGCTTGCCATGATTGGGGCAGCAGTGAGAAGAAAGAAGAAACAACATGCAGGTAAGATACATTACAGCAAATGTAACTCTATAGATAGAAAGAAAATTTCTGCTTAACAAGTCATAGCAAACATAAAAGCAAAATAGAACGAAAAACAACAGTGATAGAACCTGTGTGTTTTGTGTAAACTTGGATTTAATCTTTATTTAGTATTCATTCTGATTAATGCCCATTGGTCAACAGTATATTTCAGCCCTAGAATTTGGTTCTGCAAGGTCCACCAGATAACCATATATGGCTGTTGTAACTCCTTTGTTGGACTTCAGAAGTTTTCCAGCAACAAATCTCTTTTTTTTCTTTCTTTCTTTCTTTTTTTTCTTTTTTAAAAAAAAGCTAAAATGCAGAAAACATCATAAAGGAAACACTCACAGAAAAGCATCAGTGTCCTTGAAACAATGGAAATTCCAGTAGGAATATCAACAATGTTGGAAAAGACAGATTACTACTTACTGGTGAAGGCTGTGGCTGAAAGCTTTATGTAAGTGTCTTTTAATTCTGCCCATCTGCAGCCTAAGGTATCTTCTTTATGGTAAGTAACAGTCTGTCTTTTCCTTCATTATTCATTAGTGTTCTTTGTTTTTATTGCTGTTTAGCAAGCATCATGTGGTATATAAGGGATGCAAATAGCGTCAGATGTTGAATCATCACTCTGGAGGATATGAAGGTGCTGCATATTGGTGTGAGACAGCATTATCTGATGAGAGTTTGAAAGAAACCTCATTGTGGATGTCCATTTGGTCGCCTGGTTAAACCTTGCAACATCTGTATTTTTGGATTATTTGGATCTGACAGTGGCCTGATGTTGGAAAGTAAGGGCATACTCATCATCAATGTTCCAGTTGACTACATCAGACCACTACAAGGGAGCATCACTGTGTAGTGTACTGAGTACATTGTAACCTGTTCACGTCTGTGACTGCCATCTGAGAACAAGTACAGTAATCTCTCGTGCAGCTACACTTTTGGCTAGCTAGATTGACACTTGACAAGTTTCAGTTTGCGTGCACCTGGAGCCAAGCATTTGCTGGTGTTTTTTGGCAATCTACTGCTAATCAGTGCACTGGTGCGTGTCAAAAGTCCAAGTATCGTCAATTCGTGCGTGTGTTGGTTGAAGCTCTAGTGTGTTTCTTATTCGTATTGCATGGTTTCATGCCACTGCCATCTATTGGAACTCCTTGGAAGTACAGTACATACAGTATTGTTCTATGCAGCGCAACGTAGCCCTGTCAAAACCGACAATTAGAGTGCACCGCCTAACAATTTCCACTTGTTGTCGGTACATCAAAGCTGAGTGTTTAACAGTGAATGTACAACACCCTGTTGTGTTGCCACGTGGGCTTGGGTAGAACAGAGGAAATGGCATAGATGTATCGAATGCTTTCATTTGATGGCTGCCACAGCCTGGTTTCAAAAGTCAAAAGTTTGTCTAGTGCATCTCGAGTGTTGTCAAGTTGTGCATCTGTGTGTTTCTGATTTGAGGTTTTGTGCTCCCACTATGTGCCTTAAAGTGTCCAGAGATAAAAGGGGCCAAAAACCATAAAGGACTCAGTCGAGTGTCTGTAAAAAGAACACTGAACGTGACTACGGGCACAAAACATGAAATGAATGTGATCTTGGAAAAAGAGCTTCACACTTTGCAGAGAATTGATGCTGGTGAGCCACCCACAAAAGTTGCTGCAGAGTAGGAGTACAATTACTGATCGGAAGACAAATCGATCAGGAATTGAAAAATTTTGTTCCATCCAAGCATTGGGCAGTGCAGTGAAATCTTGCAAAACAATGAGAAAAGGTGCACATCCTCAGTTAGAAGAGGCATTATTTTTGTGGCACGAATAAATAAGAGCCAAAGGTGTGTCAGTTTCAGGTCCTCTACTTTGTCAAAATGAGCTGATGAGCTGATTGAAGGAAAGAAGCAAGAATTCCTCGGAAGTAATGGCCGGCAGGATCGTTTCAAGAAGCAGCATGGCATTCATGAAATTGCCATCAGTGCCAAATCATTATCTGGGGATGAAGCTGCTACGCTGATTTTAAGAAGAAACTGCACACAATCATTGACAAAGGAGGTTATACTGGCAATCAACTTTACAAATGTGATGAAACTGGGTTGAATTACAAAATGCTGCCAACGAAAACCCTTGCCTCTAAAGAAGAAGAAATGGCTTCCGGATACAAGAACATCAAAGAAAGATTTACTGTCCTCACTTGCAGTAATGCCACTGGCAATTATAAACTGTGTCTTACTTTAATTGGCAAATCCAAAACACCAAGATCATTTAGACACCAACCAACCAGCTTTGCCACTGAGGTACACGAATCAGTCTTAAGGCATGTATGAACAGTGCCATCTTCAGAGAGTGGTTCCAGGCAGAGTTTGTTCCAGCTGTAGTAAATTACATGGAAGGAAATGGACTTCCTTGAAAAACGCTACTTCTTGTGGACAGTGCTCCTTATCACCCAGGTGATCTGCAAGATGGCTATATCAAACTTGTATTTCTCCCACAAAATGTCACATCTCTATGTCAACCGATGGACCAAGGTATTCTTGAGGCGATGGAAAAAGATTACAGACACAAGATGCTGGAATACTTAACAGGTGTGATTGATGCTGCAGGTGATTTTGTGGAAGCTCTTAAAAAAAATCGATGTTTTAAGTGTCATTCATTGATTACTGAAGCTTGGAATCTAATTCCTCCAGTTCCTCTTGTTAGGTCTTGGAAAAAACTCTTAGATCGTAAGGCAACATAAGTGGTGGGAAGGAGGAGGCAACACCGAAACTCAAGCTGACATAATTTTGGTGAATTTACTGGAGAAGCTGGTTGTAAGGACACACACTTCGAAGACATTGAAGAGTGGATGGAAAATGGCATTTTTTCATGTGACTGAGGATGAAATCGTCCAAATTGTGACCGATGATAAAGCGTCAGAAGACTATGTTTCTGATGATGAATCAGAGAAAAATATTCCTCACACATTCTGTTACGATGTGATCCAAACTGCCCTGGAGTACATCAGCCAACAGGAGGAGACGATTTATCCTGAAATAATTTGATTTCAACGTTGGAGATGTATTGTTGCAGCAATAGTTTCTCAAGCAAATAAACAAAAAAAAAAAGACATTTGTGACTTCGTTACCAAAAAATAAACTCTAATGAAGCATCCTAGAACTTCTATGTCCATAACTTAAAAAGTTTTTTTCTTTTTTAATTTTCTTGAAAGTTCCTCTAGACAGACTTTTCGTTCCTTTGAGTAATCTCTAGATTTGTTTCATAATTTTGTTCAGTAGTTTATTTTTTACTCAAAAGAGTAGGTAATAAAATTAAAACTAGGGTTTTTTCCTGCTGCCAAATAAGGGAGATTTTTTCTGTAAGAATGCAAAATAAACGAGGTTTGTTATACAGCATTTAAAAACTTTGAGTTTTCAATCATAGTTTGGTGCCTTTTAACATGTCAACACAATTTTTTCAGTAAAAAAGTGGAGGGTTATTTGCAACCGTATCAGTAACGTTTTACATACCCTACGCACGTTTTATGATCGTATTTCGCAATATTGATGCAATTTGGAGTGTTGACATGTGAAAACAGGGGGACTTTGATTTATCTGAAATTTTCGTTATCAGAACCGGCCACCGTCCCAATCATTTCGGATAAACAGGAGTTCACTGTAATAGACTCCTTGCAACATGCTGTGTCATACAGCTAGGAGCAGCCAGACTATGGAATTGCCGTCCTGCGCATAGGCTGAATTAACGCCCAAGGAAATGACTGCATGTGAAGTGGTGCCATGATCGAGAAGTACGGACTGCTAATGAATGGTGTCACATTATGTTCACTAATGAGTCCCAGTCCTGCACTGCTCCAAATGACTATTGTGGAGAAGTTTGACAGTGACCCGGGGAGATTGGGAGAGGTCCCATTCTTCCACATTTTGGGGGGGGGGGGGGTCACAAAGCAGTCCCATGGTGTGGGGAGCCATTGGGTATGACTTCAGGTCATGGCTTGTAATGGCCGAAGGAACTCTGATGGTACAGCAGTGCGTAATAGTATTGTGGTGCTATTTTTCAACAGGCCAGTGCTTGTCCACGTGTAGTATGTGTCTCTTTAAATTGTCTGCGTGATGTTGATATACTCCTGTGGCCAGCAAAATCCCCATATCTGTCCCTGATAGAACATTATGGGACCAACATGGACGTCAACTGCATCCCACTGCCTGTATCCATGATTGCAATGTCCAGTTACAACAGTTGTGGATCACCTTTCTCAGGAGGGTATGCAGCAGCTTTACGACATCCTCCCGCACTGTCCAGGCCAGACAGGGTGCACTGCTGTATTGATAAGTGGGCTCAAACTGATAAGTTCTGTGTAAATTTGACTCTGTTTTGTTATCACTGAAATAACATCACATACCCTCTAAATTAGCTATGTTTCAATTTGTTTTCTCCCCACCTTCTGAGTGTCTCACTTTTTTTCAAGCAGTGTAATTTAAGACAGACATAAGAATATGAAAATGGGATGGCATATCACATTGCTATTCAACTATGCCCCTAAGAAAATTGTAAGATAATGGAGAAGAGTAGGTGCTCTATTACACTGACTAGAACGTAAACTTAAAGATAGAATTATATTGTGTAACCTATACCGATGACATAATACTAATTGACAAAAACATCACTGATGTGCTAAAGCAATTTGAAATATTAAGGGAGCAAGCTAGGAAAATTGGACTACTAATTTCACCTGGAGAAAAAATTCTTGGCTGATACCAAAATGGCACTGGGTGAACTTATATAGGCAACGACATAGTATTCGGTGTTAAAGAGTTTAAATAATTAGGTGAAAAAGACCACTGAACATCATAATGAAAAGAAGGCCATAGAATCCAGACTTCAGAAAATACAAAGTGTCTCTCAGTTAACTAAAAGTATTTTTCCTGGAACTCAAAAATCTAACATTGTACAACAGTGATCAAATTAGAATTTCTTTATGCATGAGAGAAACTCTTTGTCCAACACAAGACATGAAAACAGCAAACTGAATTAGAAGAATGTAAAATTGTAGTAAAAATCTTAAGTCCAAGAATAAAAGATGGAATACATCACACAGAACCCAGTGTGAAATCTCCAGGCAAATTCCTAAAAACTCTTGGTACAATGTGTCTCCAAAAAATCCAACTTGTGGGACATACAGAAAGAATGTATCCAAACAGGCAGCTCATTGGATTCCCACATACTTGAAAAATAAGATCCTACTGATGAAAACAAACAGGAAGAGACCTTAAGAAATTGGAATCACCACATTTACAGTATTCTGATGTAGTGATGAGTCACACAGAGTGCAGTTTCACAGTAGCTTGATCGATGCTTGTACTTGTGCATGTAGTATATACAAGTGTGTACAGCGTCTCTTCTGGTGTACTCACAATATGCTAATTTAGTGGCCGAGCAGTAAACCGGATCCCTACTTGGTTCCAGTGTGCTGTGCTAATTATTCTTCTTCACTATACTTTTATGCTTGGAGCTGCAAGAGAGGCCATTTTCCAGATAGTGCCACAAAAACAACAAATTCTCAGATATCAGTTTAACTTACACTCCTCAACATCATAGACAACATTTCACATTAATATGTTGCAGAACACTAGATTAGTGTTAAAATTGCCAGAGTAAACATTGTTCTCCATGTGACAGATTGTCACCCGATGTCCAAAATCGATAAATTTTATCTCTCTGCACAGAGAAGCAGCTGGTTGCTCATTGTCATCTGTGGTGCTAATCAATGGGTCGAGCTCGTTGCTGGCACAGCGCCACCTCAGAGTAAGTGGCCCCTCATCCTAGCAGGTGGCGATGTTTTAACACCCGTATAGCTCCCCAGACTTACCGCGTCTGTGGATAACTCCGTCTCTGCACAGAACTTCCCACATTTCCCACACAGTGGGCCCTCGTGTCTTTTACACACAATAAATCTTCAAACTTATTTCATTGGCTAAGTTAAATTTCGAGTGTGACATGCTATTTCGTAAAAAATAGCAAACGGTAGACATGGATGTTATTGTGACTCTTTCCTAAGGCAACATTTGTGTATTACACTTGTAGAAGTGCACTGCAACATAAAACAGTCGACCGTAAGTTCAAACAATGGAAACTCCAGGTTGGAATATCAGCAGTGTAAGAAAAGATAGAGTGCAAATTACCTTAAAGATGGCACGTTAAAATGCAGACAGGCACAGTTAAGACACTTACACATAAGCTTTTGGCCATAACCTCCATCAGAAAAAGAAATAGAAATACACACCATTCATTTACACAAGCAAGCCCACCTCACACACACATGACCGCCAACTCCGACAGCTCAGGCCAGAATGCTAGTCTGTAAGTTTGCTACACAATAAAATAATTATTCTGAGCTACAAGAAAAATGGATTCAAAGAACTAAACTGCTTGAAGAAAAAAAAGGAAAGCTCCCTGAAGCAACGTAGTTTCACAAGTGTGCATACCAGTGGTAAATTATGAGAGTCGCAACTCTCTGAAATGGATACAAAGGCCACCAGATTGCATTAGCTTTGTTTGTGTCTCGGATTGTTACCGTGAATGGTAGGAGCTATAAGAGATGTGAAGAGCATAAGATGTTGAGTGATCCCTGTGAAGGACACAGATGCCCTGTACTTCTGTGAGTCAGCATTATCAGCACGTAACAAAATTTGAAGGGGCCTAATTGTGTGTCTCCATTTGCCAGGCTGATTGAATTATGCAATATGCAGATTTGTGAGACATTCAGATGTGGTAGCGTCCCCATGTTGGACTGCTTGGGTACGTAAGGGTGGCGTGCTTGTCAGCAAGCTTCCGGTTGACCATGTCTGACGAGCCCATGGGAGAATTGCTGTAAGTACGCCGAGCACATTGTAACCCTTTCACACCTGCACCTGTCATGTGATCAGCAGTGAGTCACATCCTGCAAGACCCGCGATGACAGTTGTCAGTGAGTATGACAACGACATAGGGAGAGGGCGTGTGGGGCAGCATCGGATATGACTTCAGGTCACCCTGACAGCACAGCAGTATGTCATGGACATCCTACATCCTCATTTGCTACCTCCATGTCCAACGGAGTTACAAGAGACAGAGCAGTGAAAACATATCCAGTTGTTGACTCACAAAACGGTTTTGAGCTGTGACGCATGTAGTCTTAAGTGAATCATTCATACAAAAATAAAAGAAGAGGAAGCTAAAGTCAGAATGTGAAAAAATTGGAGAATGGAATAGATATTTGAAGACTTCACACTTGAAACTCCCAGTTTTCCTATTGTGAAAGTGCCTTTGTGACCATATGCATTTCACTGATGATAAACTTTTTTTTTCCCCCTGGGTCTTGGCTCCATATTTTTTCATCCAGTTGAGTCAGAATACTTGCATAGTATTTGTGAGGTATTGTTTCAGTCTTGCAAGATAATCTAAAATACAATCCCTTTTGCATCCTAGAAAACAATGACCACTCTTTCTCTCCGATGAAGTCACCTTGGCTATTTTTGTGCAACTGCTGTTTCATTTCAGTCATCTCTCATCCACGGGAACAGATTGGTGCATAGAATCAGTTGTGTGTCAGATTGTCCCAAATTGTTTTTCACATTAGGTTGTAGTCAGGCTTCAACAGACATGCCACTCACTTTCTGGTACGGCCACGGCATCAACTGTTTTGCACATCTTTTTAATGACTGACCTTGCAATATCACACTGTGTTCTTTCTCAGCATTTTCATATTTGATTGTAATTCTAGGAAGTAGTTCATGAGTCATCTTACAGAGACATATGCCACATATGAATTCAGCCACCCATTCCTTAACTGTTGACTATGAAGGAACTCCCCCCATGAACCATGGACCTTACCATTGGTGGGGAGGCTTGCGTGCCTCAGCGATACAGATGGCCGTACCGTAGGTGCAACCACAATGGAGGGGTATCTGTTGAGAGGCCAGATAAACATGTGGTTCCTGAAGAGGGGCAGCAGCCTTTTCAGTAGTTGCACGGGCAACAGTCTGGATGATTGAATGATCTGGCCATGTAACATTAACCAAAACGCCTTGCTGTGCTGGTACTGCGAACGGCTGAAAGCAAGGGGAAACTACAGCCATAATTTTTCCCGAGGACATGCAGCTCTTCAACTTGACTAGAAGAAGAGATCGGTTGGTAGGACATGTTTTGAGGCATCAAGGGATCACAAATTTAGCATTGGAGGGCAGCGTGGAGGGTAAAAATTATAGAGGGAGACCAAGAGATGAATACACTAAGCAGATTCAGAAGGATGTAGGTTGCAGTAGGTACTGGGAGATGAAGAATTTTGCACAGGATAGAGTAGCATGGAGAGCTGCATCAAACCAGTCTCAGGACTGAAGACCACAACAACAACAACATGAAGGAACTGAGTCCTAACAAGCAAGAAGATGCCTGTAGAAAAGTACAACAAAACAGTAATCTCAAAAAAGGACAGGATAGACAGTACATTCTGTAGGACATATTAAAAGTGATTGGTAAAAGAGACTTGGTGTGTTAAATGCAGCTTTTGATTACATGATAATTGAATTGGATAGATAAACAATCTACTCGCTAAGTGGCGGCAGAACACACACATAAAAGAAGATTATAATTAGGCGAGCTTTCAGAGCCAGTAGCTCATTCTTCAGGCAGAAGGGTTGAAGTGGAAGGAAGAGGGGTGAAGGATAGGTCATAGGAAAAAGGGTAGATTTTGAGAAAGTTACCCAGAACTGCAGATCAAGGGCTGAATTTCCAGATGGGATGTGATTGCACATCTACATACATACTCCACTAGCCACCATATGGTGCATGGCAGAAGGTACCCTGTCTCACTACAATAGTCTGAATAAAATTACTTGATAGTTGACATCAATCACCTGCTGCAACAATGTCGCCACATTGGCTACCAGCTACCGTTTGGTTACAGGTGACAACAAACAAGCAGCTCACTTCACAAATTATGTTAAATGTTTAACACAGAGCAATTTTTCTAGTGGCTGGTGCAAGGTATGTCAGAAATGTTGGATACTTTGTCGACTATTGATTTAAAGTGACCAGTGACTGAACTGGGGCAGACGACCCGTTTTGTATCCCTGACTGTAAACTTGTGTCCTAACTCATCCGAGAAAATTGTGGTCAACAGTCTGCAGCAGTACTAATATCATGATCGCTTTGTTCATGGCGATTAAAGCTAACCCTTAAGGGTAAACTCAAGACAACAAAAACTCAATTTCAGGGCTGAAAGCAAATTGAAATTTCTCCATGTCATTTGTTACCTGTAACTATCCTTACACTAGCTGCACATGCTGCCATGTTAGAAACCAGTGAACAGTCCATGTGGGCACTTGGTCGTGGATTATAGATGACTGAGGCAGATTCCAAATGACGAAATAATGACAGGAAGAAAATAAGACCAAATAGAACAGTCAAAACAATGATGAAAAATGATGCAGCAAATTATGAAAAATAAAAAAAATATATTTAAACCAATTAATTGAATGAAAATAATAATCACACTCTTTTGGTTAGATTTAGAAATAAAAATTTTGCTACATTGATGAGATTCAAACCTACGACATGCCACACATTAGATTAATCTGCCAACCATTGTGCTATGCCACAGCACTGCATGAAGTATTTATATATGTGAATGTAGTGACCCAGTTGCAACTATGAATTGCAACCTTAAAAATTTCAGTTTCACGCAGTGTAGTGAAAAGCTTATCTAATGTAAGATGATCACTGTGAATATGATAACTATATGTATGACACTGAATTACACCTTGTGCTGAGTTATTTGGTAGTGTTTGGTTAGTGCTATGAATGAAATGTGTGTCTTTCATTAGCATTGTTAATGTGTGTTGTTTTTGGTGTAGCTATCGGGTGTCATGAAATACATAATAAAAGTGTCGGGCTCGTAATTCGGAATACAAATACATCAAGAAAAAATGCTGAACCAGGAATTGGAAGTGACTGGCCAATTTTGGTGGAGTTTGGCAACAGCAGACAGTTCAAGTGTGACGCTGACAACTCTTATTGGCGTTTGAAGTGCCAACTATCAAGTAATTTTATTTCAACTGTAGTCAGTTCCTTTCCCGTTCCATCTGCCAATCGAATGAGGAAAAAGTGAATGTCTATATGCCTCTCTATGAGTCCTAATTTGTCGTCTCTTATCTTCGTGGTCCCTATGCATAATGTATGTTGGTGCAAGCAGAATTGTTCTGCAGTCAGCACAGTGTTCCTCAAAATCCCTCCAGGGACTCCCATTTGAGTTCCAGAAACATTTCCATAATACTTGTATGTTGTTGTTTCAACCTACTGTTAACAAATCTAGTATCCTGCCTCTGAATTACCTCAATGTCTGCTTTAATTCGACCCCTTGCGGATCCCAGACACTCAAACTGTACTCAAAAAGAGATCACACTAGCATCCTATATGTGATGTCCATCACAGCTGAGCCACACTGTAGTGAAATCCACCCAACAAACGAAAGATGATTATTTGCCTTCCCTACCATGACCCTCACACGTTTGTTCCATTTCATATCACATTGCAAAGTTATGTCCAGATATTGAAACAATATGACTTCTTCATTCATGACACTACTAATGCTGGATTCTGGCATTATGGATTTGTTTTTCCAACTCATTTGCAGTAACTTATATTTTTCTACATTTAGGGTTAGCTGTCATTTATTGCACCAACTTGGAACTTTGTCCAAGTCATCTTTTATCCTCCTAAATCACTCAACAATGACACCTTCCATACACCACAACATCATCAGCAAACAACCATAGATTACTGTCCACTTAGTCCATCAGATCAGTTATGCACATAGAAAATATGAGTAATAGCGCTCCTATCACACATCCCTGGAACGATCCTAATGATACCCTAGTCACTGATGGACACTCAGCGTCAGGATAATGTAGTGGGTTCTATTACTTCAGAAGTCTTTGAGCCACTCACATGTCTGGGAACCTATTCCATTTGCTTGTACCTTTGTTAAAAGTCTGCAGTGAGGCACTATGTCAAATGCTTCTCGGAAATCAAGGAATATGGAATCTGTGTTTGTGAATTTTGTGATGGCAAAGTTAGAGGAGCAACGCATCTGCATTAAATTTTGTGTGAAACTCAAGAAAACCTTTACAGAGACACACCAAATGATGCAGGGAGCCTATAGCGATGAGTACTTAAGCCATACTCGGTGTTACATATTATTCACGCGTTTTAAAAATGGCTTTACAAAAGTCAAAAATGATCCTTGTTCAGGACGCTCTTAGATGTCCCCTGATGATGCTTGTGTCAGGAACGTCAACGAAATTGTGTGTGCCAGTCGAAGATTCACTGTCCGAGAGATTGTAGAAGAATGTAACATTTCAATTGGATCATGTTATGAAATGACACAGCATCTTGGAATGCATTGTGTTGCCGTCAAGTTCATTCCACGGCTCATGAGTCAAGACCAACAAAACCTTTTGGATCTCACAAATGAGACTGAGATGTTCCTTGCGAGAATAGTATGACCCCTGCAGACTTCTTTTTATTTCCAACGGTGAAAAGGATGAAGTTTTGCAATGGTAGATGAGATAGAAGAAAATTCGCAGACGGCACTTTATGCGACCCAGCAAGATGTGTGTCAAGACTGCTCCTGGAAGTGGAAATGATATTGGGAGCAGTGTATCAATTGTGGAGGAGAGTATTTCGAAGGAGACAATCCATAGTAACTAAAAGATAAGCATAGAAAATTTTGTGGACAAAGTTCTGGAATTTTTTGAACAGACGTTGTATGACAAAAGGGCATGCTGAGTTGCCCATGAGCGATGCTTTGTACTGATTTGTGGACATAAACTTATTGGTCTCTATGAAACTGATTAGATTCAAACCCAGAATATGTTCAAGAATTCTTCAGTAAACTGATGTTACGGGTATTGGTCTGTAATTTCGCGGGTCTGTTCTTTCGCCCTTCGTATATACAGGAGACGCCTCTGTATTTTTTCCCCAGTTGCTTAGGTCTTTCTGCTGGGTGAGAGATTCACAATAAATACAAGCTAAGTAAGGGTCCAGTGCCATATAGCACTCTTTGTAAAACCAAATTGAGATTCCATCTGCAACTGGTGACTTATTTGTTTTTAATTATTTCAGGTGTCAGGGATGCTTACGAGGGTGGTTTGAAAAGTTCTTGAAACAGAATAGAAAAAAAGTACTTATGTCACTGAAACTTTTTTGTTTTTCAATGTACCCTGCTTGTAGATTAATTCACTTGGTCCAAGAGTGTTCCAATACCTTGATCCCATCTCGACAATGATTTTCCTCCAGGCCTACAAAATAGTTGTCAACTCAGGCTATCAATTCTTCATTTAAGTGAATCTTCATCCACAAAGAAAAATTTTCAGTTTAGGGAAGAGGCACATGTGGCAACAATTCATACCTTAGTTTGTGTAATTTTACCATGGCGATGGCACATGCGTGCGAGCGTGCATTGGCTTGATGCTAGATGACTTTCTTCCTTATTAAACCTGGCCTTTTTTGTATATCTTTTGTTGCAATTTGTCCAGAAGGTTAGCATAGTATTCTCCAGTAATTGTTTGCCCAGTGGGGAGATAAAGTACAAACAGAATCCCCTTCTCATCCCAGAACACTGATGCCATGATCTTCCCCGCTGAAGGAATTTGGTGGCGCATCCCAGAACACTGACGCCATGTCCTTCCCCGCTGAAGGAGTTTGGCGGCGGAGATTCAGCATGTTTCCAATGCTTTGATTGTTGCTTTGTCTCTGGGGTATAGTAGTAAACCAAAGTTTCCTCGTGGTCACAAACCAGCACAAAAGATCTTGTTTGTTTCTCCTAAAACAGGCCAAACATTGTTGTGATATGTCCATTCTCATGCGTTTTTGACCCAGCGTCAAGAGTCGCGGCACCCATCTTGTGAATACCTTTCAGATGACATCTGGCAAGCGTGAGCAATTTCATGCACTCTAAATTGGTGATCCTCCTTGATCATTATGCGCACTTTTGCAATGATTTCTAGAGTAGTGACACATCTTGGCTGGATGATCATCATCTAAGCTCTCCTGACCAAATTTAAATTCATTTATCCACTTGGCAACAGTTGAAGACAAACGAGCAGAGCCCCTGGTGTATTCTGGAAATCGGCATGAATGTCCTTCGCTTTCATACCTTTCTTTATGAAGTATTTAATCACTGCTTGAATCTCGACCCGACCCCCCGTCCCGTACCGTCCCGTACCGTCGCGTCTGCACTGCACAGGAACAACAACAGAGCCATGTCACTGCCACAGCTCTCTTCCAAGAGCACTGACATGGCACGGGTTTACAGCCAACAGTCCAATGAATATCATGTGAACAACTTGTGCTAGCGCTGGCCTCTTGTGGTGATTGTTGTTAGGTGTCTTTGTGCTATTGTCAAATGACAGTATGTTTATATGATTCTCTTGCATGAATGATTTCTTAAATCCAAAATTTAAAACATTTATCTCCTACTGCCACACCAGACTGGTCAAGTGACTTGATGGAAACCTTTGACTCACTTAGTGATTTTACATAGGACAATAATTTCCCCTGCTTCTCAGCCAGATCTTTTGCTGAGGTATGACAGTGGTAGTAACCTTTCCTTGTTGCCATTTGGCATTCTCTTTTGAACCAAGAGTGCAGTAGCTTTTCCTTCCTCAGTATTTTCTGAATTTCATTGTTAAACCGCAGTGGCTCTTTTGCATCCTTAATTCGTTTACTAGGTACAGACTTGTTGAGAGTGCAATTCACGATCTGTTTAAGCTTTGACCATAATCTCTCTACGTCCATCTTAATGGAACCAAGTGATGTCAGTTCTGTCTAAGTGAGATGCTAACATCTGCTTATCTGCTCTTTCTGGCATGAACATTTTCCTATCCTTCTTGACTGATTTATTAATTTTTGTAACCTTAGTTGTTATGATGTTATCATGATTATTAATCCCCATCTCTATGCTGAAGTCATTGATGATATCTGGGCTGTTTGTAACTACAAGGTCTAAGATATTTCCATTGCATGTGGCGTGCCAAACTAGGTGCTCAAGACAATTTTCGAAAACCACATTCAAAAGTGCTTCACAAGATTGACTGCACCCCCTGCAATGAAGCCATAGGCTACCATCTATACTCAGTAGGCTAAATTAACCTCCAACTAGTGTTGCATGATCTAGGTATTTACGTGCTACTGTCTGTAGACTTTCTTTGAATGGCTCCAAAACTGTCATAGTAGAACCGGGTGGCTGATTAAAACATTCATTAATTAACGTGATTTCACGTAGACTTGTTATATGCAACCAGATAACTTCACTGTCACAATCAGCTTTGACCTCAATAGAGACAATGGACACTCCCTCTCCTACAGTGTCTAACCTGCCTTTCCGATATATATTCCATTAATCACTAAATATGTCAGAGCTTTCTACTCTGGGTTTCAGCCAGCTCTCAGTCTCTGAGAATAATTTGAGTGCGAGACTTTCCTGGATGGCAGTAAATTCGGAAACTGTGTTACAAGTACTTTGACAACGGATAAAATTTTGACAATCTACACTGGAGTGAATTCAAAAGATAAACCTCAACCAACATTGAATGTATCTCGGTGATAAAGAGCCAAAATAAATAACTTGATGATTTTATTCCATTTCATCTGATTGAATGAAACACACACAGCTTAACTACTCAGAAAACAACTATAGTGCTGATTACATTTACTATCATACATGTAGCACTCTGAGAACATTTCACCTTGTCATAGTAGTCCTGTGTTTTGGAACTAGGCAGTGCTTCATTTCACAAAGCGAAAGGAATGGCTTGTGTAAAAAAAAAAAAAAAAAAAAGAAGAGGAAATAGTGGTTGCTGGTGTTTTTAACACTATCATTCAATTTAGTTCCTATTGTGAACTTTGCAGCTAGGATATGTAAATGCTCTGAGACTGCTATTGATAATATCTTTATGAACAAATCTAGGGGAAAAAAGTCATATCACAAAACCAATAGTAAATGGACTATCTGATCACGACGTGCAGCATCTTGTGTTAAATGTTGAAACTTGTCAGGATAAAAAAAAATATTAAATCTGAGTACAGGAGGATAATAAATAAGCCAGAAATTGAGGAATTCAGGAAATTGCTCAAAGACATGAACTGGAGAGATGTTTACCTGACTCAAATGGAAAATACAAAGCATTTATTAATAAGGTTACCTCCTCTTTTGAAAATTGTTTTCCCCTAAAGGTAACTCAAATCACACAGAAGTCAAAAGATAAACCATGGATTACACAAGGAATAAAGATATCATGTGGGGCAAAAAGGAGACTGTATCTACTATCTAGGAACATTTCTGATATTAGCATTGTAATGCATTACGAAGAATACTGCAAAATATTGAATCAAGTAATCCAGAAATCGAAGTAGCTTTATTAAGAGAAAAAGATAATTGTATCGGGCAACAAAATAAGAACTGTATGGGATATAGTGAAGACAGAGAGAAGTGGGGCCAAAAAGGAAGTGGAACAGATAGCTCTAAAAGTAAATGAGACTTTGGTAACAAGTGCATGTAGTGTTGTAAATCTCTTAAGCAAGACTTAATTTTTGTTCCTGACGGCTCGGGGTTATCAGGTTCGGTGCATCGTGCAATGGAATATCTGGGACCAGTCTTTGAAGAACATTGTGAAGAACCTATTCGAGGAACTTTGAATTCCGACCATTGCTTCTCAGAATACTTACTCCTTAATGAAATTTGTTGCAAGTTATATATCTATATTTCCAACAAATAGCTCAATACATATTATCAATACTAGGAATAAGAACAATCTACATAAAGACCTAAAATCACTTATGTTGGTCCAAAAGGGGGTCCAATATTCAGGAACACACATTTTCAATAAATTACCAGCAACCATTAAAAACTTGGTTTCAGATAAAGCACAGTTTAAACAGAGTTTGAATGACTTTTTGATAGGCAATGCCTTCTACTCTATAGATGAATATCCTAACAGAGACTGTTAGGCCAGCTTAAGTAAAAATATGTTAGATTTAAGTTTTGACAGCACTTGATTGCATCAGTCAATATTAAGTATTTTGTGTATGATAAATTTATTAATAGTGCATAACAATGTTTCATTCTGACAGCGTATTAATTCTGTAAATATTAGCTTTTCCAGTTTACTGTATTGTATTCACCTATTTTGACAATCTCGTGACAAATGATCAGGGTAGTATTCATTATATTAAAATGTTTTGTGTTATACATTCTGACATGTTCCACACCCTCGAGAATCATCTCATTTTTTCGGTGTATGTAACGAAAACTGAATCAAATCAAATCCAATCACCATCTCTCGTCATTTAATAACTTCACTTCTTCTTCTTCCCTTGTCGTCTCCTGTTTTTCCAGTACTCGTCCATCTCCTCCTCATGTTTTTCCCCCTTTATTCTATTTGTGTTGTTCTCAATCCCGTATTTCTTCTGCATTGAAAGCCTTTTATTTTTATTTACTTTTTTTTTATCGAGGTGAGTCTCTACAGACTGCGTGGTAACAACCGACTTCACTTTAGTGTCCAGGTCTTGTTCTTGCTCCAGCTTTGACTTCCTGCCAGTATCTTCTGAGCCCCTCCAAGAAGTGCCTTTTTATGCTCTTCAGATAATGGTCCTCACTGTCTTTCGGATGTTGATGCCATGTTAAAACCTTGGTTGTTGGTCACAAATCTTCTAAATTTGTTCCTTTCAGGAATTTCTCTCTGAGATACCAATCTGCTTAAGATCTTTTTCACATTCTTTGAACCATCTCGGCCTCGTTTTCTTAGATAGGATGAAACTCCGTATTCTTTTTGTTAGTCAATCACCGTCCATTTTCATGAGATGACCATAAAATAACAATCATTTCTTTGTAATGGATGCTGTGATCGGGTCTGTCTTGCTGCACGAGACCTCATTTGCTCTCATTCATCATTGTCCATCGACCCATCTATTACCTTAGGATTTTCCTTAATATCCTACACTCACGCTTTTCCAGCCGCTCAGCTTGACCTTGTCTATTCGTGGTCAAAGTTTTGGATGCTTATAAGCCCTCAGGTTGTACAACTGTATTATAATGTTGGAACGTGGCCCATATACTCATAGACTTTTTGTATAAGTATTCTTTGTCAGTTGGTATGCTTGGTCTAACTTCCTCATCCCGACAATTGCTTCTTCTTTTAATCCATTCTCCTGGTGGATGACTTCACCGAGATACCTGAAATTCTTAACTCATCCGATTTTTTCCCAGGTTGGTTATCATCCATTCAGGTCCGTCACAGATGTTCGTCATATATTCTGTCTTTTGAATAGAGATCTGGAGTCTAACTTTTTTCAGCAATTTCTGACAGCCTATTTATCTTGTTGACTGCTGACTCTATGTTGTTAGCAAAAATGGCCAGGTCAGTCTCAAAATCTAAGCAGTCAATGCACACCCCTTTGTTCTTAGGACCAAGTCTGAACCACTCTTCATTTGTTTCTCCTTGGGCTAATAACTTTCTCCACTCTTGAATGATCTTTTCCAAGACACAATTGAAAAGGAGAGGGATAGTCCATCTCCTCGTCTTATGTCCATTCTGATTGTAAAGGGTTCAGATACCTCACCCATAAATTTAATTTTTGACACTGTGTTAGTAAGAGTTTGTTTGATCAGCTTTCTTGATGTATTATCCACCCCAAACTTTTCCAAAATATTCATTAATGCCTGTCAGTCGATGGAGTCATATACTTTCTGAAAACCAACAAACATGACTACATAGTTACTTCTTCCAATTTTTTTTGTACCTGATGATGTTCTTCAGGTTAAAGATCTGTTCTGCGCAAGAATCGCCCTTTCGGAAACCAGCTTGATAGTCCCCAATCAGTTGGTTACAATGATCTTCTATTCTATTCTGTATCACTTTGGAGAGAATCTTATATGGAACAGATACTAATGAGGTATCCCTATAGTTATTGACATTCTATTTATCACCTTTTTTGTGTAGACGATGGATTAAAGCTGACTGCCATTCAGTTGGTATCATCCTAGTTCTCCAGATCTCCTCAAAAAGTTGGACTAGTATATCTAGAGTTTCATTATTTGCCAGCTTCAGTAGTTCCACCACTATTGAATCCTCTCCAGCTGCCTTATTATTCTTAAAGTTGTTGATGATCTCTTTGGTCTCCTCTTTACTAGATGGAGATGAGGGGTAGTTTGTGGATTGGGGCACATACAGGGAATCTTTCTTTCGGTTCATCACAATTAAGTAGGTTTTCAAAGTGACGAGACATTATCTTGCAAGTTTTTTTGTTGGTCAGGCTGAGTGTGGTGTGCGTACTGTAAGACCTTGAGTACACACACCATCAGATTATTTGACTTGTTGCTCTAACGAAGTAAGCGAGTGTCAGCAATATGTCTCGTGGTCTTATCATGGTGTGTTTATCTTCTGCCATTAGGTCAGACACAGAAATGCCACTTGCACGCTTAGAGTAGCAGATTGACGGTGACCAACTTTAAACAGAACTTGATTAATTTTCACATACATTTCTTAAAATAATAACAAATATAAAAATTACTTAACTTGGTTCTGAATGCTATTTACAATTGACAATCTCAAGTTCGTTTGGTATTGGTACGTTAATCTTATTCTCACATATATCTCGGATACTTGACAAAAGTGTCTATACATTTATCTTCATGGCTATGTACAGGAATATGGTAATCTTATTAGGCGCAGACTGAATCTTGACTATGGACTGGTACAGACAATTGTAGAACTCGTACAGACTGGTACAGACTAATGCAGACTGGTACAGACTAATGCAGACTGGTGCAGACAAATGCAGACTGACTGATCGAAGGTCTTTACACTCGTTATAATACCTCGCACGTTCATGTATCCCTGCGCGAGTGTGATGCGCGAGGAGAAAGTGTTCTATGTTAGCAGCAATCTCATTGGCTGCGTTACATATTAATACGCGGATCGGCGGAAGCAGAATTTGGTCCGTCTCTATGGCAGCGCCATCTCGTAGTGCGGAGATGGACGAGTGCTGCACCTGCGCTGTTGTGCTTAGCGGGGCGCACTCTAGTGGGAAATTTGTGTACGCGCTGAATACGCGGAACTATGTACACAACACTGAGCTTTCCATTTTCGTCTCTAAAACAAAAACTAGGGGCTTGGTATCCTTTCAAATTCGATTTGAACGTCTGATAGAAGTCTCTGACATAGTTTATCTGGAAATGCTGATCGATCTGTTCTAACTGCTGTTTCTCATGCAATTGCTTAGCCCTTCGTAGAGTTCTGGCTGCATATTTTCGAACTTCATGGAATACATCAAAATCATCAGGTCTCCTGGTAGAGTTCCACTTTTTCCATGCACTTGCTGTTTGGGCCACCACCTCACCACAAACCTCATTCCACCATGTATGATTCCTCTTTTTAGCTGTCAGGATTTTAGTATTAGCTGCTTGTTGGATCATGGAGTCAATGTCTGCCCATTTATGGGATTCAACTGTCAGTTACTGGTGGCATTGTTCCAATATGTTTTGATTGATTTTGAGCTTCGCAATATCATATTTATGAATTTTATTTCCGGTTTCCACGGTCTTATTGAGAGGGATGAAATTAATTTTGATCTTGGAGAGGTGATGGTCCTTTCAAATTCAGTGTTTTATCTGTAAAAAGGTTTCTTTCTATTATTTCTGATTGTTTGATGTTGTTTCTTTCTTATTTCTGTAATCCATGCTATCATTGATTCCTTCTTCCAGAACTACTCATTCAGTAGAGGTCTCTAATAAAAAAAAAAGATTGATCTTCTTTTAGCCATTACTTCTGATATTTTCTCAAAATTTTTGTAGATCTCCTCATTACTTCTCATTTTCCAGCCATCTGTAGCTTGTATTGCAACCATTATTTTCTAATAATGCTCCTTTGAGGAACCTCTGTTCTGTCCAGCTTATAGTTCATCATTAGGCATCCTCATCCATATAAACATCCTGGTCATACCACTGTGGGATAGTGTTTAAATTTGTTTTTTTAGTTGTACATTTCTTGTTGTAAATATCCTTTGTCAAACAATTTGCTCTCTCCAGTTTGCTGACTCTTGCATCTACTGTTAATTCTTCTAGTCCATTTTGTTGTACAGTTTGTCCAATATATTTAAATTTACTTACTAATGCTATTTTACATTTTTGTTCTTCTAAGAATGTTGATGCATTGTTTGAAATTGTCATCAATGTTGTTTTTTCGGCTGAAATTTTGGGACCAGCTCTCTTTGTCATTTCTTCCAAAAGATTTCTTTCAATAACTGTCTGTCAGATTTTTTGAAAGTATATCAGAATCATCTGCAGAAGCCAGGCAGTTTACATTAATTCCATTTGTTTTTCATCCTAAAATTATTGGTTCAATTTTGTGATTTTTTTTTTCTCCAAATTCCAGATACTTTCTATTTTTTCTAGAATGCAGTGTTACAGTAAAGGTGATAAACTGTCCCCTTGTCTAACATCAGTTTTTATTTCAGTCATCCTATTTGCTAGTGTTTTGAGGATTATGTTTGCTTTAACACAAAATTCTTTGATGATTTTACCTATAATTTCTCTGCCTACCAAATCAAATGTTTTCTTGAAAACAATACGTGATACTCTTATAGGTTTGGTGATTAACGGTATGTGGAGAATTATCGATTTTCTAATAAACATCTGTTCTGTGCAGGGTATTCCCTTTCTAGAGCTCCTTGAGATTCTCCCAGTTATTTGTCTAAAGTTTCTACAACTCTGTCCAGAGAATTTTTGATAATATTTTGTATACCACTGGCAGAAGTCAGGCATCTCTGCAATTGTTGACATTTTGTGTGTCCCCTTTTTTTCATAGCTGTGGATTAATGCTTTCCATATTCTCTCCAGCTTTCCAAATGTTCTCAAACAGCAGTTGTAGATCATTTGTGTGTTCTGACTATTTCAATAATTTTTCTGTAGTGGAGTCTTCATTTGTAGCTTTGAAGTCTTGGAATGATTTGATGGCTTCATGAATTTATTGCTCTGTTAGTGGAAAATCTTCCTCCAGATGTTGTGGGAATGCTATTATATATTGCTACAATGTGCTGTTATTATTATTATTATTATTGTTGTTGTTGTTTGGTTGCCTGTTCTTCAGCACTTCCTTTCTGTTTCCTTTATCTATTTGCCGCCATTTTAGCCCATATACCGGTATTTTCAGCTTGTTCTTCACTTATTTGACGTTTTGGTGGCTCCTCTTGAAGAGATCTTATTTCTCAGCATTTAAAATTACATCATCTGCTGCTCTTTCGCAACTGAATTTCATCATGTCCAGTCTAGTTTTTTCATTCATTTAACCATCCATCTTCCTTGACCCAAGATCCTGAATTTTCATCCTTAATTCTTGAACAGTCTCATTTCTCTTTTTACATTTTCCAGATGAAGAAACTTTTGGTCCTCAAAGCTAAGATTAGTATCAGTTTTTTTATTTGTTTCTGCCTATGGCTGCTATATCTCTTTAGTTAGAATATTTTCTCTCTCTGTATTTGATTATAGTCTAAGTCTGAATATTTTTATAAGTACATTTATTGCTGTAGCAATGAGTAAAATAAATTGTATTGCACTGCCTGTAGCATGTAGCACCATTTTGACTGTTAGTCCTCTTGCTGTACAAAAAGTAGCTTTGATGATTACTTAATGCAAGTATTTTGTAAGAGCTGTGGAATGGTTAGTATCTGTTTATATTTTTCTGATTAATTCAAGCTCGTTAGTGCACATCCTGTGTTAAGGAAATATTTGAACTGAATTTACTGTGTGTTAAATATAAGCAGTGGATCCATTGGGGTAGTCTTTTTGGTAGAAATATGTCAAGGTGAACAAAACAGGAGATGGTGAAGGAAGAGAGGGAAAAGATCAACATTTGCTTCTCATCAGCAATATAACTGGGTTGCAACATTCAGTGAAAATTATCTGTGACGGGAAGTTGTCAGAAATACATTTTTTGAAGAAACTTTATGTTTGTATAAGCATTTATTAAATTTAAAAAGTTGGATTTCATCTGTTAATACAAAAGGTAATGTTTTGCATTGCAGGCATGCTGAACCTGTCAAAGATGAAGAATCGGCCAATGATTCTTATTGGAGGATAACAGTATGTATAACTTGAGATTCTTGAAAGTAAAGCTAGTCAGTATTTCTTAACAGTACTGATTTAAATACATCTAAAAGATCACTGTTACCTAAATGAAAGTTGACGAGCAAAGTCTTAGTGGACATTTGTATAAAATTGTCATAGGTGTTATTTACAAGAAGAGTAAATAGTTTCAATAGGAATGTGGTGAGACATTTAACAAATGTCATGACCACACATTAATAGGACTTTATAACACTACCATTATGATATTAGTATGCTTTTACGTAAATAACAGAAACCCTGTCTCTATGTTGCCACGTATAACCCTCTTACTAAAATTTAGTATAGTTTCCAAATAAAATACACTAAGGAAGGATAGTCCTGTTTATAGGAAAAGATAATCAACAGAGTTATCCATCTTACAGGATTTACCGTGTGTTGCGTCTAATGGATAAGTAAATTGGACTATTCACTTCTTTTCCTAAGATCTTACCCAGTGGCTCGATAGAAACACAGTATGAATACTAATATACTGAAGCTAGGACAACTCATTTCCAAGTTCATTTAGTGGTTTAAAACATGTACTTAATGGTCACCAACCTATCCTGGCAATGAAATAGTGAAGTATTGGAGAAGCAGAAATGTGAATTTTGCCTACTTTCTTGCTACTGTTTAGTTTGGCTCTTCAAATAAATTACCCCACTTAAACAGTTTTGGGCTACATCTTTATACATTATGTTTTTAAAAAAGAAAAAGCCCAGTAGATAACTTCAAAGAAGGTAAAAAAAATTAGCCGGGGTGGGGGGGACAACCTTTAGAAAAGCACTTTCCATAATCAAGAAACTTAAAAACTTAGACACTAAAGCACACACTTTTTAACTGAACATTTCACTTAAAGAAAACCTCTTTCTTGGTGGAATTTAGTTTCAAAAGCTATTATTCTTTGAACTAATTCTGTATAGCCATCTAACAGGTTTTAGTAACTTGGCTTCACTCTGATTGAATTTTATGTAAGCAAACTACAACACTTAGCAATAGTTAAGAAAGCATTTTTATTATTTACACTAAAGCTATTTAGATGGTGCCTCTTTATATTAACTTGGCACTTCATAAGTCTGTAAAACAGGACACTCGGATTAATCAAACACCAGGAAGGAACCCTATACAGATGTATGATTAGGATGAAATAACAGGGTGAGCCAGTTTCCGTAAAGTACAAGAATGATTATTAAAACACAGTTTAAATTAATGGTTCATGCTGTAAAAAGGTAAAAATAGAAAAAAATCTTATCTGTGGGCTGTAGGCTTGGGTGTGGCGAACAGTTATCACAGCTAAACTACCCACACTACTGCCTGCAAGCTTCTTGCTGTATTGGCTCAATTTCTCTTCTTGGCTTCATTCAGTTTTCATACAGTAGCTCAACAACTCGCAGCTATGCTGTAAGCTGTTTGCAGTCTTCAATCGAGGCATTTTTATGAAAATTTGCAGGCAAAGCTTCTGCTCCACAAAGGAGTTACCTCAATCACTGCTGCCTACAGACTGTGTGACTTACTTCCTGCACTTGCTCAAGGTAGCACCACAATTCGCCTTTCCCACCTTTTCCACTCCCCACAGCCATTTTCGTTTCAAACAAAAGCACACAGGCTTTTACATAACACCTATTTCTTACATTGTTCCTAAGCATGACCATTTCTTAAATTGTCGAATTTACATCAACATGAACAATTTATACACACAAATATTTTTAAATACAAAATGTTATCAAAACATTATTTAGACCCTTGGTATCCTTTGTAGAGGACTTGGGCAGGTTTGTCCCATCCTAGTACACATTATTTTGTTACTTCCCTTCAGATATTCCATGTAGCTGCATCTACAATAATTCCCAATATTCCGCCTTTTGAGGTGTTCAGTGCGGGTTGCTCTCCACTTCCTGGGTGTATTGTAACAAGGTAGCTCCCAGGAGCCGCTCAAAGCACAAACTCTTAGAAGATTCACTCTTCTTGTACTTACGTCGGCATTGTCCCTTTTGTATTCAATACCGATGCAATTTCTATGTTTCATAGTCAGTGTGAAGGTACAAGGGATACAGAAAACCTGCACTGGTGCACTGCGAGACCAGTATTAGATTCCGATGCACAAGTGCAGCTTTACTGTATCCCTTGGACCTTCACATTGACCATGAAACACAGAAATTGGATCGGGATTGAATACAAAAAGCAGAATGCCGACTTAAGTACAAGAAGAGTGAATCTTCTAAGGGTTTGTGGTTTGAGCGGTTCATGGGAGACCAGTATTAGATTCCGATTCACCTGTGCAGGTGTACTGTATCTCTTAAACCTTCACGTTGACAAAAAAAAAAAAAAAAAAAAATTGCATCGGGATTGAATACAAAAGGCACAATGCCAAATTAAGTACAAGAAGAGTTTGTGGTTTGAGCGGCTCCTGGGAGACCAGTATTAGATTCCGATGCACCAGTGCATGTTAAATGTATCACTTTGACCTTCACATTGACCATGAAACACAGAAATCGCATCGGGATTGAATACAAAAGTGACAATGCCGAATTAAGTAAAAGAAGAGTGACTTTTCTAAGAGTTTGTGGTTTGCTCACAATGCCAACTAAAGTACAAGAAGAGTGAATCTTCGAAGAATTTGTGCTTTGAGCGTCTCCTGGGAGACCTGTATTAGATTCCGATGCACCAGTGGACGTTTACTGTATTCCTTGGACCTTCACATTGACCATGAAACAAAGAAATTGGATCGGGATTGAATACAAAAGGGACAATGCCGACTTCAGTATAAGAAGAGTGAGTTTTCTAAGAATTCGTTGTTTGAGCGGCTCCTAGGAGACCAGTATTAGATTCCGATGAACCAGTGCAGGTTTACTGTATCCCTTGGACCTTCACATTGACCATGAAACACAGAATTCGCATCGGGATTGAATACAAAAGGCACAATGCCGCCTTGAGTACAATAAGAGTGAATCTTCTAAGAGTTTGTGGATTGAGCGGCTCATGGGAGACCAGTATTATATTCCGATGAACCAGTGCTGGTTTACTGTATCCCTTGGAACTTCTCAATGACCATGAAAGACAGAAATTGCATCGGGATTGAATACAAAAGGCACAATGCCGACTTACGTACATGAAGAGTGACTTTTCTAAGAGTCTGTGGTTTGAGCGGCTCCTGGGAGACCAGTATTAGATATCAATGCACCAGTGCAGGTTTACTGTATCCCTAGGACCTTCACATTGAACATGAAACACAGAAACCGCATCGGGATAGAATACTTAATGCACAATGCTGACTTAAGTACAAGAAGAGTGAATCTTCTAAGGGTTTGTGGTTTGAGCGGCTCATGGGTGAGCAGTATTAGATTCCGATTCACCTGTGCAGGATTACTATATCCCTTGGACCTTCACATTGAGCATGAAACACAGAAATTGCATCGGGATTCGAAGATTCACTCTTCTTGTACTTAAGTTGGCATTGTGAGTTTTGTATTCAATCCTGATGCAATTTCTTTGTTTAATGGTCAATGTGAAGGCCCAAGGGATACAGTAAATCTGCACTGGTGCATCGCAATTTAATACTCTTCCCCCAGGAGACGCTCAAACCACAAACTCTTAGAAGATTCACTCTTCTTGTACATAAGTCGGCATTGTGCATTTTGTATTCAATCCCGATGCAATCTCTGTGTTTCATGGTCAATGTGAAGGTTCTAGGGATACAGCAAACCTGCACTGGTGTATCGGAATCTAATACTGGTTTCCCAGGAGCCGCTCAAACACAAACTCATAGAAGATTCACCTATCTTTTACTTAAATCGGCATTGTCGTTTTGTATCTAATCCCGATGCAGTATCGGTTTATCATGGTGAAATTGAAGGTGCTAGGGATACAGTTAACCTGCACTGGTGCATCGGAATCTAATACTGGTCTCCCAGGAGCTGCTCAACCCACAAACTCTTAGAAAATTCACTCTTCTTGTACTTTAGTCGGAATTGTCCCTTTCGAATACAATTTTGATGCAATTTCTGTGTTTCCAGGTCAATGTGAAGGTCCAAGGGATACAGTAACCTGCACTGGTGCATCGGAATCTAATACTGTTCTCCCAGGAGCCGCTCAAAGCACAAAAACTTAGAAGATTCGCTCTTCTGGTACTTAAGTCGGCATTGTGCCTTTTGAATTCAATCCCGATGCGATATCTGAGTGTCATGGTCAATGTAGAGGTCCAAGGGATTCAATAATCCTGCACTAGTGCATCGGAATCTAATACTGGTCTCCCAGTAGCCGCTCATAGCAGAAACTGTTAGAAGATTAACTCTTCTCGTACATAAGACGTCTTTGTGCCTTTTGTATTCAATCCCGATGCAATTTCTGTGTTTCATGGTCAATGCGTATGTCCGAGGGATACAGCAAACCTGCACTGGTGCATCGGAATCTAAAACTAGTCTTCCAGGAGCCGCTCAAGCACAAACTCTTAGAAGATTTTCCCTTTTTAATCTTAAGTCGGCATTGTCCCTTTTGTATTCAATCCCGATGCAATATCTGTGTTTCATGGGCAATGTGAATGTCCAAGGGATACAGTAAGCCAGCACTGGTGCATCGGAATTTAATAATGGTCTCTCAGGAGCCGCTCAAATCATAACCTACTAGATGATTCACTCTTCTTGTACTGAAGTCGACATTGTATCCTTGGAATTGGTCCCCATGCAATTTCTGTGTTTCATGGTCAATGTGAAGGTCCAAGAGATACAGTAAACCTGCACTGGTGCATCGGAATGTAATACTAGTCTCCCAGGAGCCGCTCAAAGCACAAACTCTTAGAAGATTCACTCCTCTTGTACTCAAGTCGGCATTGTGCCTTTTGGATTCAATCCCGATGCGATTTCTGTGTTTCACGGTCAATGTGAAGGTCCAAGGGATACAATAAACCTGCACTGGTTCATCGGAATCTAATACTGGTCACCCGGGAGCAGCTCAAACCACAAACTCTTAGAAGATTCACTCTTCTTGTGCTCGAGTCGGCATTGTGCCTTTTGTTTTCAATCCCGATGCAATTTCTGTGTTTGATGGTCCATGTGAAGGTCCAAGGGATACGCTAACCCTGCACTGAGGCATCGGAATCTAATACTGGTCTCTCAGGAGCCGCTCAAAACACAATCTCATAGAAGATTCACTCTTCTTGTACTTAAGACGGCATTGTGCATTTTGTATTCAATCCCGATGCAATTTCTGTGTTTCATGGTCATTGTGAAGGTCCAAGGAATACAGTAAACCTGCACAGTTGGATCGGAATCTAATACTGGTATCCCGGGGGACGCTCAAAGCACAAACTCTGAAGAGACTCACTCTTCTTGTACTTAAGTCGGCATTGCCTCTTTTGTATTCAATCCTGATGCAATTTCTGTTTTTCATGCTCAATGTGAGGGGCCAAGGGATACAGTAAACCTGCACTGGTGCATCGGAATCTAACACTGGCCTCCCACGAGCCGCTCAAACCACAAACTCTTAGAAAATTCACTCTTATTGTACTTAAGTCGGCATTGTGCCTTTTGTATTCAATCCCGATGCAATTTCTGTGTTTCATGGTCAATGTGAAGGTCCAAGCGATAGAGTAAACCTGCACTGGTTCAACGGAATCTAATACAGGTCTCCCAGGGGCCGCTCAGAACAGAAACTTTTAGAAGATTCACTCTTCTTGTACTTAAGTCGGCATTGTGCCTTATGTATTCAATCCCGATGCAATTTCTGAGTTTCATGGTCAATGTGAAGGTCCCAGGGATACAGTAGACCTGCACTGGTGCATCGTAATCTAATACTGGTCTCCCAGGAGCCGCTCAAGTCACAAACTCTTATAAAATTCACTCTTCTAGTACTTCAGTTGGAATTGTCCCTTATGTATTCCATCCTGATACTATGTCCGTGTCTCATGGTCAATGTGAAGGTCCAAGGGATACGGTAAACCTGCACTGGTGCATCGGAATCTAATACTGGTCTCCCAGGAGTGGCTCAAAGCACAAACTCTTAGAAGATTCAATCTTCTTGAACTTATGTCGACATTGTCCTTTTTGTAATCAATCCCGATGCAATTCCTGTGATTCATGGGCAATGTGAAGGTCCAAGGGATACAGTAAACCAGTACTGGTGCATCGGAATCTAAAACTGGTCTCCCTGGAGCTGCTCAACAGACAACCTCGTAAAAAATTCACTCTTCTTGTACTTCAGTCGCCATTGTGCCTTATGTATTGAATCCCGATGTAATTTCTGTGTTTCACGGTCAATGTCAAGGGCCAAGGGATTCAGTAAACCTGCACTGGTGCATCGGAATCTAATACTGGTCTCCCATGAGGAGCTCAAAGCCCAAACTATTAGAAGAGTCACTCTTCTTGTTCCTAAGTCGCCATTGTCCCTTTGTATTCAATCACGAAGCGATTTCTGTGTTTCTTGGTCAAACTGTTGGTTAAAGGGATACAGTAAACCTGCACTGGTGCATCGGAATTTAATACTGGTCTCCGAGGAGGCGCTCAAAGCGCAAACCCTTAGAAGATTTTCTCCTCCTGTACTTAAGTCGGCATTGTCGGTTTTGTATTCAATCCTGATGCAATTTCTGTGTTTCATTGTCAACGTGAAGGTCGTAGGGATACAGTAAACCTGCACTGGTGCATCGGAATCTATTACTGGACATACAGGAGCCACTTAAACCTTAAACTCTTAGAAGATTCACTCTTCTTGTACTTCAGTCGGCATTGTCCCTTATGTATTCCACCCCTATGCAATTTATGTGTTTCATGGTCAATGTGAAGGTCCAGTGGATACAGTAAACCTGCAGTGGTGCATCGGAATCTAATACTGGTATCCCAGGAGTCGCTCAAAGCACAAACGCTGCAGAGATTCACTCTTCTTGTACTTAATTCGGCATTGTCCCTTTTGTATTCAGTCCTGATGCAATATCTGTGTTTCATGAACAATGTGATGGATCAAGGGATACAGTAAACCTGCACTGGTGCATCGGAACCTAATACTGGTCTCCCAGGAGCCGCCCAAAGCACATACCCTTAGAAAATTCACTCTTCTTGTACTTAAGTTGGCATTGTTCAATTTGTAAATAATCCCGATGCAATTTCTGGATTTCATGGTCAATGTGACGGTACAAGGGATACAGTAAACCTGCACTGGTGCATCGGAATCTAATACTGGTCTCCCAGGAGCCGCTCAATGCACAAACCCTTAGAAGATACACTCTTCTTGAACTTAGCTTGGCATTGTCCCTTTTGTATTCAATCCCGATGCAATTTCTGTGTTTCATGGTCAGTGTTAAGGTCCAAGGGATACAGTAAACCTGCACAGGTGCATCGGAATGTAATACTGGACACCCAGGAGCCCTCAAAGCTCAAACTCTTAGAAGATTCACTCTTCTTGTTCTTAAGTGGGCATTGTGCCTTATGTATTCCATCCCAATGCAATATCTGTGTTTCATGGTCAATGTGAATTTCCAAGGGATACAGGTAACCAGCACTATTGCATCGAAATCTCATACAGGTCGCCGATGAGCCGCTCAAAGCACAGACACTTAGAAAATTCATTTTTCTTGTACTTAAGTAGGCATTGAGCATTTAGTACTCTATCCCGATGCAACTTCTGTGTTTCATGGTCAATGTGAAGGTCCAAGGGATACAGTAAACCTTCACTGGTGCATCGGAATCTAATACTGGTATCCCAAGAGCCGCTCAAAGCGCAAACTCTTAGAAGATTCACTCTTCTTGTATGTAAGTCGGCATTGTCCCTTTTGTATTCATTACCGATGCGATTTCAGTGTGTCATGGTCAATGTGAAGGTGCAAGGGATACAGTTAACCTGTACTGCTGCATCGGAATCTAATACTGGTATCCCAGGCGCCGCTCAGTGCCCAAACTCTGAGGAGATTCACTCTTCTTGTACTTAAGTCGGCATTGTCCCTTTTGTATTCAATCCCGATGCAATTTCTGTGTTACATGGTCAATGTGAAGGTCAAAGGGATACAGTAAACCAGCACTGGTGCATCGGAATCTAATACTGGTCTCCCAGGAGCCGCTCAAAGCACAAACGCTTCGAAGATTCACTGTTCTTGTACTTAAAGCGGCATTGTCCCTCTTGTATTCAATCCCGAGCAATTTCTGTGTTTCATGGTCAATTTGAAGGTCCAAGGGATACAGTTAACCTGCACAGGTGCATCGGAATCTAATACTGGACACCCAGGAGCCGCTCAAACCTCAAACTCTTAGAGGATTCACTCTTCTTGTACTTCAGTCGGCATTGTCACTTATGTATTCCATCCCGATGCGATTTCTGCGTTCCATGGTCAATGTGAAGGTCCAAGGGATACAGTAAACCTGCACTGGTGCATCGGAATTGAACACTGGTCTCCGAGGAGGCGCTCAAAGCACTAACTCTTAGAAAATTCACTCTTCTTGTACTTAAGTTGTCATTGTGTATTTTGCATTCAATCCAGATGCAATTTATGTGTTTCATGGTCAATGTGAAGGTCCAGTAGATACAGTAAACCTGCACTGGTGCATCGAAATGTAATACCGGTCTCCCAGGAGCCGCTCAAAGCACAAAATCTGCAGAGACTCACTCTTCTACTATTTATTTCGGCATTGTTCCTTTTGTATTCAAACCTGATAAAATATCTGTGTTTCATGATCAATGTAATGGACCAAGGGATACAGTAAACCTGCACTGGTGCATCGGAACCTATTACTGGTGTCCCAGGAGACGCCCAAAGCACAAACCCTTAGAAAATTCACTCCTCTTATACTTAAGTTGGCATTGTCCGTTTTGTATTCAGTCCTGATGCAATATCTGTGTTTCATGAACAATGTGATGGATCAAGGGATACAGTAAACCTGCACTGGTGCATCGGAACCTAATACTGGTCTCCCAGGAGCCGCCCAAAGCACATACCCTTAGAAAATTCACTCTTCTTGTACTTAAGTTGGCATTGTTCAATTTGTAAATAATCCCGATGCAATTTCTGGGTTTCATGGTCAATGTGACGGTACAAGGGATACAGTAAACCTGCACTGGTGCATCGGAATCTAATACTGGTCTCCCAGGAGCCGCTCAATGCACAAACCCTTAGAAGATACACTCTTCTTGAACTTAGCTTGGCATTGTCCCTTTTGTATTCAATCCCGATGCAATTTCTGTGTTTCATGGTCAGTGTTAAGGTCCAAGGGATACAGTAAACCTGCACAGGTGCATCGGAATGTAATACTGGACACCCAGGAGCCCTCAAAGCTCAAACTCTTAGAAGATTCACTCTTCTTGTTCTTAAGTGGGCATTGTGCCTTATGTATTCCATCCCAATGCAATATCTGTGTTTCATGGTCAATGCGAATTTCCAAGGGATACAGGTAACCAGCACTATTGCATCGAAATCTCATACAGGTCGCCGATGAGCCGCTCAAAGCACAGACACTTAGAAAATTCATTTTTCTTGTACTTAAGTAGGCATTGAGCATTTAGTACTCTATCCCGATGCAACTTCTGTGTTTCATGGTCAATGTGAAGGTCCAAGGGATACAGTAAACCTTCACTGGTGCATCGGAATCTAATACTGGTATCCCAAGAGCCGCTCAAAGCGCAAACTCTTAGAAGATTCACTCTTCTTGTATGTAAGTCGGCATTGTCCCTTTTGTATTCATTACCGATGCGATTTCAGTGTGTCATGGTCAATGTGAAGGTGCAAGGGATACAGTTAACCTGTACTGCTGCATCGGAATCTAATACTGGTATCCCAGGCGCCGCTCAGTGCCCAAACTCTGAGGAGATTCACTCTTCTTGTACTTAAGTCGGCATTGTCCCTTTTGTATTCAATCCCGATGCAATTTCTGTGTTACATGGTCAATGTGAAGGTCAAAGGGATACAGTAAACCAGCACTGGTGCATCGGAATCTAATACTGGTCTCCCAGGAGCCGCTCAAAGCACAAACGCTTCGAAGATTCACTGTTCTTGTACTTAAAGCGGCATTGTCCCTCTTGTATTCAATCCCGAGCAATTTCTGTGTTTCATGGTCAATTTGAAGGTCCAAGGGATACAGTTAACCTGCACAGGTGCATCGGAATCTAATACTGGACACCCAGGAGCCGCTCAAACCTCAAACTCTTAGAGGATTCACTCTTCTTGTACTTCAGTCGGCATTGTCACTTATGTATTCCATCCCGATGCGATTTCTGCGTTCCATGGTCAATGTGAAGGTCCAAGGGATACAGTAAACCTGCACTGGTGCATCGGAATTGAACACTGGTCTCCGAGGAGGCGCTCAAAGCACTAACTCTTAGAAAATTCACTCTTCTTGTACTTAAGTTGGCATTGTGTATTTTGCATTCAATCCAGATGCAATTTATGTGTTTCATGGTCAATGTGAAGGTCCAGTAGATACAGTAAACCTGCACTGGTGCATCGAAATGTAATACCGGTCTCCCAGGAGCCGCTCAAAGCACAAAATCTGCAGAGACTCACTCTTCTACTATTTATTTCGGCATTGTTCCTTTTGTATTCAAACCTGATAAAATATCTGTGTTTCATGATCAATGTAATGGACCAAGGGATACAGTAAACCTGCACTGGTGCATCGGAACCTATTACTGGTCTCCCAGGAGACGCCCAAAGCACAAACCCTTAGAAAATTCACTCCTCTTATACTTAAGTTGGCATTGTCCGTTTTGTAATCAATCCCGATGCAATATCTGGGTTTCACGGTCAATGTGACGGTACGAGGGATACAGTAAACTTGCACTGGTGCATTGGATGCTAATACTGGTCTCCCAGGAGCCGCTCAAAGCACAAACCCTTAGAAGATACAGTCTTCTTGAACTTAGCTTGGCATTGTCCCTTTTGTATTCAATCCCGATGCAATTTCTGTGTTTCATGGTCAGTGTGATGATCCAAGGGATACAGTACACCTGCACAGGTGCATCGGAATGTAATACTTGGCAGCCAGGAGCCCTCAAAGCTCAAACTCTTAGAAGAATCACTCTTCTTGTACTTAAGTCGGCATTGTCCCTTATGTATTCCATCCCGATGCAATTTCTGTGTTTCATGGTCAATGTGAAGGTCCAAGGGATACAGTAAACCAGCGCTGGTGCATCGGAATCTAATACTGGTCTCCGAGGAGCCGCTCAAAGCACAAACTCTTAGAAAATTCACTCTTCTTGTACTTAAGTTGGCATTGTGCATTTTGTATTCTATGCCTATGCAATTTCTGTGCTTCATGGTCAATGTGAAAGTCCAAGGGATACAGTTAACCTGCCCTGGTGCATCTGAATCTAATATTGGATTCCCAGGAGCCGCTCAATGCACAAACCCATAGAAGATTCACTCTTCTTGTACTTCAGTCGGGATTGTCCATTTTGTATTCAATCCCGATGCAATTTCTGTGGTTCATGGTCAGTGTGAATGTCCAAGGGATACAGTAAACCTGCACAGCTGCATCGGAATCTAATACTGGACACCCAGGAGCCGCTCAAAACTCATATCCTTAGAAGATTCACTCTACTTGTACTTATGTCGGCATTGTCCCTTTTGTATGCAATCCTGATGCAGTATCTGGCTTTCATGATCAATGTGATGGACCAAGGGATACAGTAAACGTGCACTGGTGCATCGGAACCTAATACTGGTCTCCCAGGAGACGATAAAAGCACAAACTCTTAGAAGATTCACTCCTCTTGTACTTTAGTCGGTATTGTCTCTTATGTATTCCATCCCATTGCAATTTTTGTGTTTCATGGTCAATGCGAATGTCCAAGGGATACAGGTAACCAGCACTGGTGCATCGAAATCTAATACAGGTCGCCGAGGAGCCGCTCAAAGCACAGACACTTAGAAAATTCACTCTTCTTGTACTTAAGTAGGCATTGTGCATTTTATATTCTACCCCGATGCAATATCTGTGTTTCATGGTCAATGTGAAGGTCCAAGAAATACAGTAAACCTGCACTGGTGCATCGGAACCTAATGCTGGTCTCCCAGGAGCCGCCCAAAGCACAAACCCTTAGAAAATTCACTCTTCTTGTACTAAGTTGGCATTGTGCATTTTGCATTCTATCCCGATGCAATTTCTGTACTTCATGGTCAATGTGAAAGTCCACGGCATACAGTAAACCTGCCCTGGAGCATCGGAATCTAATTCTGGACTCCCAGAAGACGCTCAATGCACAAACCCATAGAAGATTCACTCTTCTTGTACTTCAGTCGGCATTGTCCATTTTGTATTCAATCCCGATGCAATATCTGTGGTTCATGGTCAGTGTGAAGGTCCAAGGATACAATAAACCTGCACAGCTGCATCGGAATCTAATACTCGACACCCAGGAGCCGCTCATAACTCAAATCCTTAGGAGATTCACTCTTCTTGTACTACAGTCGGCATTGCCCCTTATGTATTCCATCCCGATGAAATTTCTGTGTTTAATGGTCATTGTGAAGGTCCAAGGGATACAGTGAACCTGCACTCTTGCATCGGAATGTAATACTAGTCTCCGAGTTGCCGGTCAAAGCACAAACTCTTAGAAAATTGACTCTTCTTGTACTTAAGTTGGCATTGTTCATTTTGTATTCAATCGCGATGCAATTTCTGTGATTCATTTTCAATGTGACGGTACAAGGGATACAGTATACCTGCACTGGTGCAACGGAATCTAATACTGGTCTCCCAGAAGCCTCTCAAAGCTCAAACTCTTAGAAGATTCACTCTTCTTGTATATGAGTCGACATTGTCCCTTTTGTATTCAATCCCGATGCGATTTCCGTGTTTCATGGTCAATGTGAAGGTCCAAGGGATACAGTAAACCTGCACAGGTGCATCGGAATCTAATACTGGACACCCACGAGGAGCTCAAAGCTCAAACTCTCAGAAGAATCGCTCTTCTTGTACTTCAATCGGCATTGCCTTTTATGTATTCCATCCCGATGCAATTTCTGTGTTTCATGGTCAATGTGAAGGTCCAAGGGATACGGTAAACCTGATCTGGTGCATCGGAATCGAACACTGGTCTCCGAGGAGCCACTCAAAGCAAAAACTCTTAGAAGATTCACTCTCTTGTACTTAAGTCACCATTCTTCCCTTTTTTATTCAACCCCGATTCGATTACTGTGTTTCATGGTCAATGAGGAAGACCAAGGAATACAGTAAACCTGCACTGGTGCATCGGAATCTAATACTGGTCTCCCAGGAGCTGCTCAACCCACAAACTCTTAGAGAATTCACTCGTCTTGTACTTTAGTCGGAATTGTCCCTTTTGTATACAATTTCGATGCAATTTCTGTGTTTCCTGATCAATAAAACGTTCCATGGGATACAGTAAACCTGCACTGGTGCATCGGAATCTAATACTGTTCTCCTAGGAGCCGCTCAAAGCACATAATCTTAAAAGATTCGCTCTTCTGGTACTTAAATCGGCATTGTCCTTTTTGTATTCAATCCCGATGCAATTTCTGTGATTCATGGGCAATGTGAAGGACCAAGGGATGGAGTAAACCAGAACTGGTGCATCGGAATCTCAAACTGGTCTCCCTTGAGCTGCTTAACCTACACCCTCGTAAAAAATTCTCTCTTCTTGTACTTAAGTCGGCATTGTCGCGTTTGCATTCAATCTCGATTCAATTTCTGTGCTTCATAGTCAATGTGATGGTCCAAGGGATACAGTAAACCTGCGCTGGTGCATCGGAATCTAATACTGGTCTCCCTGGAGCCGCTCAAAGCACAAACTCTTAGAAGATTCACTCTTCTTGTACTTAAGTCGGCATTGGTCCCTTTGTACTCAACCTCGATTCGATTTCTGTGTTTCATGGTCAATGTTAAGGTCCAAGGGATACAGTAAACCTGCTCTGATGCATCGGAATCTATCACTGGTCTCCCATGAGCCGCTCAAAACACAAACTATTAGAAGACACACTCTTCTTGTTCTTAAGTCGGCATTGTCACTTTTGTATTCAATCACGAAGCGACTTCTGTGTTTCTTGGTCGATCTGATGGTTAAAGGAATACAGTAAACCTGCACTGGTGCATCGGAATTTAATACTGGTCTCCCAGGAGCCGCTCAAAGCACAAACTCTTAGATGATTAACTCTTCTTGTACTTAAGGCAGCAGTCCCATTTGTATTCAATTCCGATGCAATTCCTGTGTTTCATGAACAGTGTGAAGGTCCAAGGGATACAGTAAAAGAGCACTGGTGCATCGGAATCTAATACTGGTCTCCCAGGAGCCGCTCAAAGCACAAACCCTTCGAAGATTCACTTTCCATGTACTTAAGTCGGCATTGTCCCACTTGTATTCAATACCGAGCAATTTCTGTGTTTCATGGTCAATGTGAAGGTCCAAGGGATACAGTAAATCTGCACAGGTGCATCGGAATCTAATACTGGACACCCAGGAGCCGCTCAAAGCTCAAACTTTTAGAAGATTCACTCTTCTTGTACTTCAGTCGGCATTGTCCCTTATGTATTCCATCCCGATGCAGTATCTGTGTTTCATGGTCAATTTGAAGGTCCAAGGGATACAGTAAACCGCCACTGATGCATCAGAATCGAACACAGGTCTCCGAGGAGTTGCTGAAGGCACAAACTCTTAGAAAATTCACTCTTCTTGTACTTAAGTTGGCATTGTGTATTTTGTATTCAATCCCGATGCAATTTGTGTGTTTCATGTTCAAATTGAAGGGCCACGGGATACAGTAAACCGGCACTGGTGCATCGGAATCTAATACTGGTCTCCCAGGAGCTGCTCAACCCACAAACTCTTAGAGAATTCACTCGTCTTGTACCTTAGTCGGAATTGTCCCTTTTGTATACAATTTCGATGCAATTTCTGTGTTTCCTGATCAATAAAAAGTTCCATGGGATACAGTAAACCTGCACTGGTGCATCGGAATCTAATACTGTTCTCCTAGGAGCCGCTAAAATCACATAATCTTAAAAGATTCGCTCTTCTGGTACTTAAATCGGCATTGTCCTTTTTGTATTCAATCCCGATGCAATTTCTGTGATTCATGGGCAATGTGAAGGTCCAAGGGATGGAGTAAACCAGCACTGGTGCATCGGAATCTAAAACTGGTCTCCCTGGAGCTGCTCAACCTACACCCTCGTAAAAAATTCACTCTTCTTGTACTTAAGTCGGCATTGTCGCGTTTGCATTCAATCTCGATTCAATTTCTGTGCTTCATAGTCAATGTGATGGTCCAAGGGGTACAGTAAACCTGCACTGATGCATCGGAATCTATCACTGGTCTCCCATGAGCCGCTCAAAGCACAAACTATTAGAAGACTCACTCATCTTGTTCTTAAGTCGGCATTGTCCCTTTTGTATTCAATCACGAAGCGACTTCTGTGTTTCTTGGACAATCGGATGGTTAAAGGAATACAGTCAACCAGCACTGGTGCATCGGAATTTAATACTGGTCTCCCAGGAGCCGCTCAAAACACAAACTCTTACAAAATTCACACTTCTTGTACTTGAGTCGGCATTGTCCCTTATGTATTCCAAACCCATCCAATTTCTGTGTTTCATGGTCCATGTGAAGGCGCAAGGGATACGGTAAACCTGCACTGGTGCATCATAATCTAATACTGGTCTCCGAGGAGCCGCTCAAAGCACAAACTCTTGGAAAATTCACTCTTCTTGCACTTAAGTTGGCATTGTGCATCTTGTATTCAATCCCGATGCAATTTCTGTGTATCATGGTCAATGTGAAGGTGCAAGGAATACAGTAAACGTGCACTGGTGCATCGGAATTTAATACTGGTCTCCCAGGAGCCGCTCAAAACACAAACTCTTACAAAATTCACACTTCTTGTACTTGGGTCGGCATTGTCCCTTATAAATTCCAAACCGATGCAATTTCTGTGTTTCATGGTCAATGTGAAGGCGCAAGGGATACGGTAAACCTGCACTGGTGCATCGGAATCTAATACTGGTCTCCGAGGAGCCGCTCAAAGCACAAACTCTTGGAAAATTCACTCTTCTTTCACTTAAGTTGGCATTGTGCATTTTGTATTCAATCCCGATGCAATTTCTGTGTTTCATGTTCAATGTGAAGGTTGAAGGGATACAGTAAACCTGCACTGGTGCATCGGAATCTAATACTGGTCTCCCAGGAGCCGCTCAAGCACAAACTCTTAGAAGATTCACTCATCCTGTACTTACGTCGGCATTGTGCGCTCTGTATTCAATCCTGATGAAATTTCTGTGTTTGATGATGAATGTGAGGTTCCAAGGGATAGAGTAAACCTGCACTGGTGCATCAGAATCTAATACTGGTCTCCCATGAGCCGCTCAATGCACAAACTCTTAGAACATTCTTTCTTCTTGTACGTCTGTTGGCATTGTGCAGTTTGTATTCAATCCCGATGCGATTTCTGCGTTTCATGGTCAATGTGATGGTCCAATGGTTACAGTAAACCTGCACTGGTGCATTGGAATTTAATACTGGTCTCCCATGATCCGCTCAAAGCACACACTCCTAGTAGACTGAATCTTCCTGTTCTTAAGTCGGCATTGTCCCTTTTGTATTCGCTCTGATACGATGTCTGTATTTCTTGGTTAATGTGAAGGTCAAAGGGATACAGTAAACCTGCACTGGTGCATCGGAAATTAATACTGGTCTCCCAGGAGCCGCTCAAATCACAAACTCTTACAAAATTCACTCTTCTTGTACTTGAGTCGGCATTGTCCCTTATGTGTTCCATCCTGATGCAATATCTGTGTTTCATGGTCAATGTGAAGGTCCAAGGGATACAGTAAACCTGCACAGGTGCATCGGAATCTAATACTGGACACCCAGGAGCCGCTCAAAGCACAAACTCTTAGAAGATTCACTCACTTGTACTTAAGTCGGCATTCTTCCCTTCGTATTCAACCCCGATTCGATTTCTGTTTTTCATGGTCAATGTGGAAGTCCAAGGAATACAGTAAACCTGCAATGGTGCTTCGGAATGTAATACTGGTCTCCCAGGAGCCGCTCAAATCACAAAGTATTAGAAGAATCACTCTTCTTGTACTTTAGTCGACATTGTATCTTTTGTATTGGTCCCCATGCAATTTATGTGTTTCACAATCAATGTGAAGGTCCAAGGGATACAGTAAACCTGTACTGGTGCATCGGAATTTTATACTGGTCTCCCAGAAGCCGCTCAAAGAGCAAACTCTTAGGTAATTAACTCTCCTTCTACTTATGTTGGCAGTTCCTTTTGTATTCAATCCCGATGCAATTTCTGTGTTTCATGGTCAATGTGAAGGTTTAAGTTATACAGTAAACCTGCACTACTGCATCGGAATCTAATAGTGGTCTCCCAGGAGCCGCTCAAAACACAAACTCTTAGAAAATTCTTTCTTCTTGTACTTAAGTTGGCATTGTGTATTTTGTATTCAATCCCGATGCAATTTCTGTGTTTCATGGTCAAATTGAAGTGCCAAGGGATACAGTAAACCTGCACTGGTGCATCGGAATCTAATACTGGTCTCCCAGGAGCTGCTCAACCCACAAACTCTTAGAGAATTCACTCTTCTTGTACTTTAGTCGGAATTGTCCCTTTTGTATACAATTTCGATGCAATTTCTGTGTTTCCTGGTCAATAAAAAGGTCCATGGGATACAGTAAACCTGCACTGGTGCATCGGAATCTAATGCTGTTCTCCTAGGAGCCGCTCAAAGCACATAATCTTGAAAAATTCGCTCTTCTGGTACTTAAGTCGGCATTGTCCCTCCTGTATTCTATCCCGATGCAATTTCTGTGTTTCATGGTCAATGTGAAGTTCCAAGGGATACAGTAAACATGCACTGGTGCATCGGAATCTAATACAGGTCTCCCAGGAGCCGCTCAAATCACAAACTCTTAGAAGATTCACTCTTCTTGTACTTAATTCGGCATTGTCCCTTTTGTATTAAATCCCGATGCAATTTCTGTGTTTCCTGGTCAATAAAAAGGTCCATGGGATACAGTAAACCTGCACTGGTGCATCGGAATCTAATGCTGTTCTCCCAGGAGCCGCTCAAAGCACATAATCTTGAAAGATTCGCTCTTCTGGTACTTAAGTCGGCATTGTCCCTCCTGTATTCTATCCCGATGCAATTTCTGTGTTTCATGGTCAATGTGAAGTTCCAAGGGATACAGTAAACCTGCACTGGTGCATCGGAATCTAATACAGGTCTCCCAGGAGCCGCTCAAATCACAAACTCTTAGAAGATTCACTCTTCTTGTACTTAAGTCGGCATTGTCCCTTTTGTATTAAATCCCGATGCAATTTCTGTGTCTCTTGGTCAATGTGAAGGTCCAAGGGATACAGTAAACCTGCACTGGTGCATCGGAATCTAATACTGGTCTCCCAGGAACCGCTCAAAGCACAAACTCTTAGATGGTTAACTGTTCTTGTACTAAAGTCGTTAGTCCCTCATGTATTCAGTCCCGATGCATATTCTGTGTTTCATGGTCAATGTGAAGGTCCAAGGGATACAGTAATCCTTCACTGGTGCATCGGAATCTGATACTGGTCTCCCAGGAGCCGTTCAAAGCACAAACTATTAGAATATTCACTTTTCATATATTTAAGTCGGCATTGTCCCTTTTGTATTATAAACCGATGCGATTTCTGTGTTTCATGGCCAATGTGAAGGTCCAAGGGATACAGTAATCCTGCACACGTGTATCGGAATCCAATACTGGACTTTCAGGAGCCGCTCAAATCTCAAATTCTTAGAAGATTCAGTCTTCTTGTACTTATGTTGGCATTGTGCCTTTTGTATTCAATCCCGACGCAACTTATGTGCTTCTTGGTCAATGTGAAGGTCCAAGGGATACAGTAAACCTGCACTGGTGCATCGGAATCTAATAGTGGTCTCCCAGGAGCCGCTCAAAGCACAAACCCTTAGAAGATTCACTCTTCTTGTACTTAAATCGGCATTGTGCATTTTTAGTCAATCCTGATGCAATATCTTTGTTTTATGGTCAATGTGAAGGTCCAAGCGATACAGTAAACCTGCAGTGGTGCATCGGAATCTAATACTGGTGTCCCAGGAGCCGCTCAAAGCACAAACTCTTAGAAGATTCACTCTTCTTGTACTTATGTCGGCATTGTGCCTTATGTATTCAATCCCAATGCAATTTCTGTGTTTCATGGTCAATGTGAAGGTCTAAGGGATACAGTAAACCTGCACTGGTGCATCGGAATCTAATACTGGTCTCCCATATGCCGCTCAAACCACAAACCCTTAGAAGATTCACTCTTCTTGTACTTAAATCGGCATTGTGCATTTTGTAGTCAATCTGATGCAATATCTGTGTTTCATAAATCAATGCGATGGACCAAGGGCTACAGTAAACCTGCATTGGTGCATCTAGACCTAATACTGGTCCCCCAGGAGCCGCTCAAATCAGAAACTCTTAGAAAATTCACTCTTCTTGTACTTAAGTCAGCATTGTCCCTTTTGTATTCAGACCCGATGCAATTTCTGTGTTTCATGGTCAATGTGAAGGTCCAAGGGATACAGTAAACCCGCACTGGTGCAACGGAATCTAATACTGGTCTCCCAGGAACCGCTGAAAGCACAAACTCTTAGAAGATTCACTCTTCTTGTACTCAAGTCGGCATTGTGCCTTATGTATTCAATCCCGATGCAATTTCTGTATTTCATGGTCAATGTGAAGGTCCAAGGGATACAGTAAACCAACTCTGGTGCATCGGAATCTAATAGTGGTCTCCCAGGAGCCGCTGAAAGCACAAACTCTTAGAAGATTCACTCTTCTTGTACTCAAGTCAGCATTGTGCCTTATGTATTCAATCCCGATGCAATTTCTGTATTTCATGGTCAATGTGAAGGTCCAAGGGATACAGTAAACCAACTCTGGTGCATCGGAATCTAATAGTGGTCTCCCAGGAGCCGCTCAAAGCACAAGCTCTTAGAAGATTCACTCTCCTTGTACTTAAGTCGTCATTGACGCTTTTGTGTTCGATCCCGAAGTAATTTCTGTGTTTTATGGTCAACGTGAAGGTCCAAGGGATACTGTAAACCTGCACTGGTGCATCCGAATCTAATACTGGTCTGCCAGGAGCCGCTCAAACCACAAACTCTTAGAAGATTCACTCTTCTTGCACTGAAGACGGCATTGTTCATTTGTATTCAATTCCTATGCAATTTCTGTGTTTCATGGTCAATGAGAAGGTCCAAGGGATACAGTAAACCTGCACTGGTGCATCGGAATGTAATACTGGTCTGCCGGGAGCCGCTCAAACCACTAACTCCTAGAAGATTCGGTCTTCTTGTACTTAAGTTGGCATTGTGACTTTTGTATTCAGTCCCGATTCAATTGCTGTGTGTAATGGTCAATGTGAAGATCCAAGGGATACAGTAAACCTGCACTTTTTTCATCGGAATCTAATAATGGTCCCCCATGAGCCGCTCAAACCACAAACCCTTAGAAGATTCACTTTTCTTGTACTTAAATCGGCATTGTGCATTTTGTATTCAACCCAGATGCGATTTCTTTGTGTCATGGTCAATGTGAAGGTCCTAATGATACAGTAAACCTGTACTGGTGCATCGTAATGTAATACTGGTATCTCAGGAGCCGCTGAAAGCACAAACTCTGAAGAGATTCACTCTTCTTGTAGTTATGTCGGCATTGTCCCTTTTGAATTCAATCCTGATGCAATATCTGTGTTTCATAAATCAATGTGATGGACCAAGGGATACAATAAACCTGCACTGGTGCATCGAGATCTAATACTGGTCCCCCAGGAGCCACTCAAAGCACAAACTCTGAGAAGATTCACTTCTCTTGTACTTAAGTCGGTAATGTCTCTTTTGTATTCCATCCCGATGCAATTTCTGTGTTTGATGGTCAATGTGAATGTCCAAGGGATACAGGTAACCAGCACTGGTGCATCGAAATCAAATACAGGGCGCTGAGGAGCCGCTCAAAGCACAGACTCTTAGAAAATTCACTCTTCTTGTACTTAAGTCGGCATTGTGCATTTTGTGTTCTATCCCGATGCAATTTCTGTGTTTCATGGTCAATGTGAAGATCCAAGGGATACAGTAAACCTGCACTGGTGCATCGGAATCTAAAACTGGTCTCCCAGGAGCCGCTCAAAGCATAAAGCCTTAGAAGGTACACTCTTCTTGTACTTAGCTCGGTATTGTCCATTTTTTATTCAATCCCGATGCAATTTCTGTGTTTCATGGTCAACGTGAAGGACCAGCGGATACAGTAAACCTGCACTGGTGCATCGGAACCTAATACTGGTCTCCCAGGAGCCGCTCAAATCACAAAACTCTTAGAGGATTCACTGTTCTTGTACCTAGGTCGGCATTGTCTCTTTTGTATTGCTTCCCGAAGCAATTTCTATGTTTCATGGCAATGTGAAGGCCCAAGAGATACAGTTAACCAGCACTGGTGCATCGGAATCTAATACTGGTCTCCCTGGAGCCGCTCAAACCACAAACACTTATAAGATTGTCCCTTCTTGTAGTTAAGTCGGCATTGTCCATTTTGTATTCAATCCCGATGCAATTTCTGTGTTTTATGGTCAATGTGAAGGTCCAAGCGATACAGTAAACCTGCACTGGTGTAACGGAATCTAACACTGGTCTCCCAGGAGCCGCTCAAAGCACAAACTCTTAGAAAATTCACCCTTCTTGTACTTATGTCGGCATTGTCCGTTTTGTATTCAATCCCCATGCAATTTCTGTACTTTATGGTCAATGTGAAGGTCTAAGGGATACAGTAAACCTGCACTGGTGCATCGTAATCTAATACTGGTATCCCAGGCGCTGCTCAAAGCCCAAACTCTGAGGAGATTCACTCTTATTGTACTTAAGTCGGCATTGTCCCCTTTGTACTCAATCCCTACGCAATATCTGTGTTTCATGGCCAATGGGAAGGACCAACGGATACAGTAAACCTGCACTGGTGCATCGGAACCTAATACTGGTCTCCCAGGAGCCGCTCAAAGCACAAATTCTTAGAAGATTCATTCACCTTGTACTTAAGTCGGTATTGGCTCTTTTGTATTTCATCTCGATGCAATTTCTGTGTTTCATGGTCAATATGAATGTCCGAGGGATATAGGTAACCAGCACTGGTGCACCGAAATCTAATACAGGTCTCCGAGGAGACGCTCAAAGCACAGACTCTTAGAAAATTCACTCTTCTTGTACTTAAGTCAGCATTGTCCCTTTTGTATTCAATCCTGATGCTATTTCTGTGTTTCATGGTCAATGTGAAGATCCATGGGATACAGTAAGCCTGCACTGGTGCAACGGAATCTAATACTGGTCTCCCAGGAGCCGCTCAAAGCACAAAATCTTAGAATACTAATTCTTCTTGTACTTAAGACGGCATAGTGCCTTTTGTATTCAGTCCCCATGCAATTTCTGTGTTTCATGGTCAATGTGAAGCTCCAAGGGATACAGTAAACCTGCACTGGTTCATCGGAATCTAATACTGGTCTCCCAAGAGCCGCTCAAAACGCAAACTCTTAGAATAATCACTCTTCTTGTACCTAGGTCGGCTTTGTAGATTTGTATTCAATCACAAAGCAATTACTATGTTTCATGGTCAATGTGAAGGTCCAAGGGATACAGTAAACTAACTCTGGTGCATCGGAATCTAATAGTGGTCTCCCAGGAGCCGCTCAAAGCACAAACTCTTAGATGATTCACTCTACTTGTACTTAAATCGGCATTGTGCTTTATGTATTCAATCCCGATGCAATTTCTGTGTTTCATGGTCAATGTGAAGGTCTAAGGGGTACAGGAAACCTGCACTCTTGCATCGGAATGTATCACTAGTCTCCGAGGAGCCGCTCAAAAGCAAACTCTTAGAAAATTCATTCTTCTTGTACTTAAGTTGGCATTGTTCATTTTGTATTCAATCCCGATGCAATTTCTGTGTTTCATGGTCAATGTGAAGATCCAAGGGACACAGTAATCCTGCACTGGTTCATCGGAATCTAATACTGGTCTCCCAAGAGCCGCTCAAAACGCAAACTCTTAGAATAATCACTCTTCTTGTATTTATATCGGCATTGTCCCTTTTGTATTCATTACCGATGTATTTCTGTGTTTCATGGTCAATGTGAAGGTCCAAGGGATACAGTAAACCTGCACAGGTGCATCGCAACCTAATACTGGACACTCAGGACCCGCTCAAATCTCTAACTCTTAGAAGATTTAATCTTCTTGTACTTAAAACAGCATTGTGCATTTTGTATTCAGTCCCGATGCAATTTCTATACTTCATGTTCTATGTGAAGGACCAAGGGATACATTAAACCTGCACTGGTGCATCGGAATCTAATGCTGGTTTCCGAGGAGACGCTCAAAGCACAAACTCTTAGAAAATTCACTCTTCTTGTACTTGAGATGGCATTGTGCATTTTGTATTCAATCCCGATGCAATTTCTGTGTATCATTGTCAATGTGAAAGACCAGCGGAAACAGTATACCAGCACTGGTGCATCGGAACCTAATACTGGTCCCCCATGAGCCGCTCAAAGCACAAACTCTTAGAAAATTCACTCTTCTTGTACTTCAGTCGGCATTGTCCCTTTTGTATTCAATCCTGATGCTATTTCTGTGTTTCATGGTCAATGTAAAGGACCATGGGATACAGTAAGCCTGCACTGGTGCAACGGAATCTAATACTGGTCTCCCAGGAGCCGCTCAGGGCAGAAACTCTTAGAAGATTCACTCTTCTTGTACCGAAGTCGGCATTGTGCCTTTTGTATTCAATCCCGATGCAATTTCTGTGTTTCATGGTCAATGTGAATGTCCAAGGGATACAGGTAACCAGCACTGGTGCACCTAAATCTAATACAAGTCTCCGAGCAGACGCTCAAAGCACACATGCTTAGAAAATTCACTCTTCTTGTACTTAAGTCGGCATTGTCTATTTTGTATTCAATCCCGATGCAATTTCTGTGTTTTTATGGTCAGTGTGAAGGGCCAAGGGATACAGTAAACCTGCACAGGTGCATCGCAACCTAATACTATACACTCAGGACCCGCTCAAAGCTCTAACTCTTAGAAGATTCAATCTTCTTGTACTTAAAACGGCATTGTGCCTTTTGTGTTCAGTCCCGATGCAATTTCTATGCTTCATGTTCTATGTGAAGGTCCAAGGGATACAGTAAACATGCACTGATGCATCGGAAACTAATGCTGGTTCCCGAGGAGACGCTCAAAGCACTAACTCCTAGAAAATACACTCTTCTTGTACTTAAGATGGCATTGTGCATTTTGTACTCAATCCCGATGCAATTTTTTGTGTTTCATGGTCAATGTGAAAGACCAGCGGATACAGTAAACCTGCACTGGTGTAACGGAATATAACACTGGTCTCCCAGGAGCCGCTCAAACCACAAACTCCTAGAAAAATCCCTCTTCTTTTACTTAAGTCGGCATTGTGCTTTTTGTATTCAATCCCGATGCAATTTCTGTGTTTCAATGTCATTGTGAAGGTCCAAGGGATACAGTAAACCTGCACTGGTACATCAGAATCTAATACTGGTCTCCCATGTGCCGCTCAAAAGCACAAACTCTTAGAAGCCTCACTTTTCTTTTACTTACGTCGGCATTGTCCGTTCTGTACTCAATCCCGGTGCAATTTCTGTGTTTTTATGGTGTATGTGAAGGTCCAAGGGATACAGTAAACCTGCACAGGTGCATCGGAACCTAATACTTGACACTCAGGACCCGCTCAAAGCTCTAACTCTTAGAAGATTTATTCTTCTTGTACTTAAAATGGCATTGTGCCTTTTGTAATCAATCCCGATGCAATTTCTATGCTTAATGTTCAAGGTGAAGGTCCAAGGGATACAGTAAACCAGCACTGGTGCATCGGAATCTAATACTGGGCTCCCAGGAGCCGCTCAACCACATACTCTTAGAAGATTCACTCTTCTTTTAGTTAAGTCGGCATTGTCCCTTTTGTACTCAATCCCGATGCAATTTCTGTGTTTCATGGTCAATGTGAAGGTCCAAGGAATGCAGAAAACCTGCATTGGTGCATCAGAATCTAATACTGGTCTCCCAGGAGCCGCTCAAACACAATCTCTTAGAAGTTTCACTCTTCTTGTACTTAAGTCGGCATTGTCCCTTATGTATTCCATCATGATGCAATTTCTGTGTTTCATGGTCAATGTGAAGGTCCAAGGGATACAGTAAACCTGCACTATTGCATCGGATCGTAATACTAGTCTCCGAGGAGCCGCTCAAAACACAACTCTTAGAGAATTCACTCTTCTTTTACTTAAGTTGGCATTGTTCAATTTGTATCTAATCCCGATGCAATTTCTGGGTGTCATGGTCAATGTGAGGGTACAAGGGATACAGTATACATGCACTGGTGTATCTAAATCTAATACTGGTCGCCCAGGAGCCGAACAAACCACAAACTCATAAAAGATTTATTCTTCTTGAATTTAAGTCGGCATTGTACCATTTGTATTCAATCACGATGCAATTTCTGTGATTCATGGTCAAAGTGAAGGTCCAAGGGATACAGTAAACCTGCACTGGTGCATCGGAATCTAGTACTGGTCTCCCAGGAGCCGCTTAAAGCACAAACCCTTAGAAGATACACTCCTCTTGTACTTAGCTTGGCAATGTCCCTTTTGTATTAAATCCCAATGCAATTTCTGTGTTTCATGGTCAGTATGAAGGTCCAAGGGATACAGTAAACCTACAAAGGTGCATCGGAATGTAGTAATGGACACCCAGGAGCCGCTCAAAGCTCAAACTCTTAGAAGATTCACTCTTCTTGTTTTTAAGTCGGCATTGTCCCTTATGTAATCCATCCCGGTACAATTTCTGTGTTTCATGGTCAATGTGAAGGTCCAAGGGATACAGTAAACCTGCACTGGTGCATCGGAATCTAATACTGGTCTGCCAGGAGCCGCTCAAAACACATACCCTTAGTAGATTCACTCTTCTTGTACCTAAGTCGGCATTGTGCATTTCGTATTCTATCCCGATGCGATTTCAGTGTTTCACGGTCAATGTGAAGGTCCAAGGGATACAGTAAACCTGCACTGGTGCATCGGAATCTAACACTGCTCTCCTAGCAGCCACTCCAAGCACAATCTCTTAGAAGATTTACTCCTCTTGTACTTATGTCGGCATTGTCTCTTTTGTATTCAAGCCCGATGCAATTTTGTTGGTTTCATGGTCAATGTGAGGGTCCATGGGATACATGTTACCCGCACTTTTGCATCGAAATGTAATACTGGTCTCCAAGGACCCGCTCTAAGCACAAACTCTTATAAGATACGTCTTCTTGTACTTAAGTCGGCATTGTCCCTTTTGTATTCGATCCCGATGCAATTTCTCTGTTTCATGGTCAATGGGAAAGTCCAAGGGATACAGTAAACCTGCACAGGTGCATCGGAATCTAATACTGGTATCCCAGGAGCCGCTCAAAGCACAAACTGTGAAGAGATTCACTCTTACTGTGCTTAAGTAGGCACTGCAAATTTAGTATTCAATCATGATGCAATATCTGTGTTACATGGTCAATGTGAAGGTCCAAGGGATACAGTCAACCTGCACTGGTGCATCGGAATCTAATACTGGTGTCCAGGAACCGCTCAAACCAGAAACTCTTAGAAGATTCGCTCTTCCCATACTTTAGTTTTCATTGTGCCTTGTGTATCCAATCCCGATGCGATACCTGTGTTTCGTGGTCAATGTGAAAGTCCAATGGATACAGTGAACCTACACTAGTTCAACGGAATCTAATACTGGTCTCCCAGGAGCCGCTTAAAGCACAAACTCTTAGAAGATTCACTCTTCTTGTGCTTAAGTTTGCAATGTCCCTTTTGTATTCAATTCCGATGCAATTTGTGTGTTTCATGGTCAGTGTGAAGGTCCAAGGGATACTGTAAACCCACACTGGTGTATCGGGTATCGGAATCTAATACTGGTCTCCCAGGAACCACAAAAAACCACAAACTCCTAGAAGATTCACCCTTATTGTACTGAAGTCGTCATTGTCCCACTTGTATTCAATCCCGATTTAATATCTGTGTTTCATGGGCAATGTGAAGGTCCAAGGGATATAGTAAACATGCACTGTTGCATTGGAATCTAATGCTGATCTCCCAAGAGCCGCTCAAAGCTCAAACTATTAGAAGATTCACTCTTCTTGTACTAAAGACGGCATTGTCCCTTTTGTATTCAATCCCGATGCAATTTCTGTGAATCAAGGTCAATGTGAAGGTCCAAAGCATACAGAAAACCTGCACTGGTGCATCGTAATCTAATATTGGGCTCCCCGGAGCCCCTCAAAGGACAAATTCGTAGGAGATTCACTCTACTTGTACTTAACTCGGCATTATCCCTTTTGTTTTAAATCACGAACTAATTTCTGTGTTTCATGGGCAATGTGAAAGTCCACGGGATACAGTAATCCTGCACTTGTGCACCGGTATCTAATACTGGTCTCCCAGTAGCCGCTCAAACCATAAACTCTTAGAAGATTCACTCCTCTTGTACTTACGTCGGCATTGTCCCTTTTGTATTCAATCCCGATGCAATTTCTGTTTTCATGGTCAATGTGAAGGTCCAAGGGAAACAGTAAACTAGCACTGGTGACTCGGAAACTGATACTGGTCTCCCAGCAGCCGCTCAAACCACAAACTCTTAGAAGATTCGCTCTTCTTGTACTTAAGTCGGCATTGTCCCATTTGTATTTAATCCCAATGCGATTTCTGTGATTCATGGTCAATGTGAAGGTCCAAGGGATACAGTAAACATTCACTGGTGCATCGGAATCTAATACTGGTATCCCAGGAGCCGCTCAAACCACAAACACTTAGAAGATTCACTCTTCTTGTACTTAAGACGGCTATGTCCCTTTTGTATTCAATCCCGATACCATTTCTGTTTGCATGGTCAATTTGAAGATCCAAGGCATACAGTAAACCTGCACTGGTGCATCGGATACTAATATAGGTTTCCCAGGAGCTGCTCAAACTACAAACTCAAAGAAGATTCACTCTTCTAGTACTTATGTTGGCATTGTGCCGTTTGTATTTAATCTCAATGCTATTTCTGTGTTTCATGGTCAATGTGAATGTCCAAGGGATACAGTAAACCTGCACTGGTGCATCGGAATCTAATGGTGGTCTCCCAGGAGCCGCTCACTTGACAAGCTCTTAGAAGATTACTCTTCTTGTACTTAAGTTGGCATTGTGCCGTTTGTATTCAATCCTGATGCAATCGCTGTGTTTCATGCTCAATGCAAATGTCCAAGGGATACAGTAAACCTGCACTGGTACATCGGAATCTAATACCGGTCTCCCAGGAGTCGCTCAAAGCACAAATCCTTAGTAGATTCACGTTTCTTGTTCTTAAGTCAGCATTGTGCATTTTGTATTAAACCCCGGTGCGTTTTCTGTGTTTCATGGTCAATGTGAAGGCCCAAGGGATACAGTAAACCTGCACTGGTGCATCGGATTATAATACTGGTCTCCCAGGAGCCGCTCAAAAGACAAATCCATAGAAGATTCACTCTTCTTGTACTTAAGTCGGCATTACCCATAGTGTATTAAATCCCGATCTAATTTTTGTGTTTCATGGTCAATGTGAAGGTCCAAGGGATACTTTAAACCTGCACTGGTGCATCGGAATCTAATACTGGTCTCCCAGGAGCCGCTCAAACCCCAAACTCTTAGAAGATTCACTCCTCTTCTACTTAAGACGGCAATGCCCCTTTTGTATTCCATCCCGATACAATTTCTGTGTTTCATGGTCAAAGTGAAGGTCCTAGGGATACAGTAAACCTGCACTGGTGCATCGGAATCTAATACTGGTATCCCAGGAGGCGCTCAAAACACAAACTCTTAGAAAATTCACTCTTCTAGTACTTAAGTTGGATTTGTGCCATTTGTATTCAATCCCGATGCAATTTCTGTGTCTCATAGTCAATGTGAAGGTCCTAGGGATACAGTAAACCTGCGCTGGTTCATCGGAATCTAATACTGGTCTACCAGGAGGTGCTCAAAGCACAAAATCTTAGAAGATTCACTCTTCTTGTACTTAAGTTTGCATTGTCGCTTTTGTATTCAATCCCGATGCAATTTCTGTGTTTCATGGTGAATGTGAAGGTTCAAGGGATGCAGTAAACCCGCACTGGTGTATCGGAATCTAATACTGCTCTACCAGGAGCCGCTCAAACCACAAACTCTTAGAAGATTCACACTTCTTGTACTTAAGTCGTCAATGTCCCTTTTGTATTCAATCCAAATGCCATTTCAGCTTTCATGGATAACTTGAAGGTCCAAGGGATACAGTAAACCTGCGCTGGTGCACCGGGAACTAGTACTGAACTCCCAGGAGCTGCTCAAACCACAAACTCTAAGAAGATTCACTCTTCTCGTACTTAAGTTGGCATTGTGCACTTTATATTCTATCCCGCTGCTATTTCTGTGTTTCATGGTCAATGTGAAGGTCAAAGGGATACAGAAAACCTGCACTGGTGCATCGGAGTCGAATGCTGGTCTCCCAGGAGCTGCTCAAACCACAAACTCTTAGAAGATTCACTCTTATCGTACTTAAGACGGCATTGTCGCTTTTGTAGTAAATCCCGATGCAATTGCTGTGTTTCATTATCAGTGCGAAGGTCCAAGGGATAAAGTAAACCTGCATTGCTACATCGGAATCTAATACTGGTCTCCCAGGAGCCGCTCAAATCACAAACTCTTAGAAGATTCATTCTTCTTCAATTTAGGTGGCATTGTCCCTTGTGAATTCAATCCCGATGCGTTCTCTTTTTTTCATGGTCAATGTGAAGTCCCAAGGGATACAGTAAACCTGCACTGGTGCATCGGAATATAATACTGGTCTCCCAGGAGCCGCTCAAAGTACAAACTCGTAGAAGATTCACTCCTCTTGTACTTAAGTCGGCATTGTGCCTTTTGTATTCAAACCCGATGCAATTTCTGTGTTTCATGGTCAATGTGAAACTATAAAGGATACAGTAAACCTGCACTGGTGCATCGGAATATAATACTGGTATCACAGGAGCCGCTGAAAGGACAAACTCATTGAAGATTCAGTTTTCTTGTACTTAACTCGGCATTGTACCTTTTGTAACCAATCCCGATGCAATGTCTGTGTTAAATGGTCAATGTGAAAGTCCAAGGGATACAGTTTACCTGCTCTGGTGCATCGGAATCTAATATTGGTATCCCACGAGCCGTTCAAACCACAAACTCATAGAACATCCACTCTTCATGTACTTTATTCGGCAATGTGCATTTTATATTCAATCCCGATGCGATTTCTGTGTGTCATCGACAATGTGAAGGTCCATGGTGTACAGTAAACCTGCACAGGTGCATCTAAATCTAATTCTGGTCTCCCAGGAGCCGCTCATAGGACATATTCTTAGAAGATTCACTCCTAGTCCTAGGGATACAGTAAACCTGCACTGGTGCATCGGAATCTAATACTGGTCTCCCAGGACCCGCCTAAACCACAAACTCTTAGAAGTCTCACTCTTCTTGTACTTAAGACGGCATTGTCCATTTTGTATTCAATCCCGATGCAATTTCTGTTTTCATGGTCAAATTGAAGGTCCAAGGGATACAGTAAACCTGCACTGGTTCATCGGAAACTAATACTGGTCTCCCAATGTGTGCTCAAACCACAAACCCTAAGAAGATTCACTCTTCTAGTACTTAAGTTGGCATTGTGCCGTTTGTATTCAATCCCAATTGAATTTCTGTGTTTCATGTTAAATGAGAAGGTTAAGGGATACAGTAAACCTGCACTGGTGCATCGGAATCTAATACTGGTCTCCCAGGAGCCGCTCAAAGCACAAACACTTTAAAGATTCACCTTCCTGTACTTTAGTTATCATTGTGCTTTTTGTATTCAATCGCGATGCGATTTCTGTGTGTCATCGTCAATGTGAAGGTCCAAGGGACACAGGAAACCTGCACTGGTGCATCGGAATCTAATACTGGTATCCCAGGAGCCGCTTAAACCACAAGCTCTTAGAAGATTGACTCTTCTTGTACTTAAGTCGGAATTGTACATTTTGTATTCAATCCCGATTCAATATCCGTGTTTCATAGTCAATGTGAAGGTCCAAGGGATACAGTAATCCTGCACTGGTGCATCGAAATCTAATATTGGTCTCCTAGTTGCCGATCAAACCACAAACTTTTAGAAGATTCACTCTTCTTGTCCTTAAGTCGGCATTCTTCCTTTTGTATTCAATCCCGATGCGGCTTCTGTTTTTCATGGTCAATGTGAAGCCCCAAGTAATACAGTAAGACTGCTTTGGTGCAACGGAATATAATACTGGTCTCCCAGGAGCCGCTCAAACCACAAACACTTAGAACATTCACTCTACTTGTACTTAAGTCGGCATCGTGCCTTCTGTATTCAATTCCGAAGCAATTTCTGTGTTTCATGGTCAATGTTAAGGTCCAATTGATACAGAATACCTGTAGTGGTGCATCGGAATCTAATACTGGTCTCCCAGGAGCCGCTCAAAGCACATACTCTTAGAAGATTCATTCGTCTTGCACTTATATCGGCATTCTGCATTTTATATTCAATCCCGATGCGGTTTCTGTGTGTCATGGACAATGTGAATGTCCAAGTGATAACGTTAACCGCAGTGGTGCTATGGAATCTAATACTGGTCTCCCAGGTGCCGCTCAAACCACAAACCCTTACTAGATACACTCTTCTTGTACTTATGTCGGCATTGTCCCTTTTGTATTCAATCCCCATGCGATTTCTGTGTTTCATAGGCAATGTGAAGGCCCAAGAGATACAGTAAAACGGCACTGGTGCATCGGAATATAATACTGGTCTCCCAGGAGCTGCTCAAAGCACAAACTCGTAGAACAATCACTCTTCTTGTACTTTAGTTGGCATTGTGCTTTTTGTATTCAATCCCGATGCGAATTCTGTGTTTCGTGGTCAATGTGAAGGTCCAAGGTATACAGTAAACCTGCACCTGTGCATCGGAATCTAATACTGGTCTCCCAGGACCCACCCGAACCACAAACTCTTTTTGTAATCAAGTCGTCATTGTCCCTTTTGTATTCAATCCCGATGCATTTTCTCTGTTTCATGGTCAATGTGAAGGTTCAAGGGATTCAGTAAACCTGCCCTGGTGCATCGGAATCTAATACTGGTCTCCCAGGAGCCGCTCAAACCCCAAACACTTAGAAGATTCATTCTTCTTGTACTTAAGTCGGAATTGTCTCTCTTCTATTCAAGCCCGATGTAATTTCTGTGTTTCATGGTCAATGTGTTGGAGAAAGGGATACCGTAAACGTGCACTGGTGCATCGGAATCTAATACTGGTCTCCGAAGCCGCTAAAACCACAAACTCCAAGAAGATTAACTCTTCTTGTACTTAATTCGGCATTGTGCCTTTTGTATTCAATCCCGATGCGATTTCTGTGTTTCATGCTCAATGTGAAGGACCAACGGATACACTAAACCTGCAGTGGTGGATCGGAATCTAATACTGGTCCCCCAGGAGCCGCTCAAAACCCAAAATCTTAGAAGATTCACTCTTCTTGTACATAAGTCGGCATTGTTCCTTCTGTATTCACCCCGATGCAATTTCTGTGTTTCATGGTCAATGTGAAGGTCCAAGGGATACAGTAAACCTGCACTGGTGCATCGGAATCTAATACTGGCCTCCCAGGAGCCGCTCAAAACACAAACTCTTAGAAGATTCAGTCTTCTTGCACTTAAGTTGGCATTGTGCTTTTGTATTCAATCCCGATGCAATTGCTGTGTTTCATGGTCAATGTGAATGTCCAAGTTATACAGTAAACCTGCACTGGTGTATTGGAATCTAATCCTGGTCTCCTAGGAGACGCTCAAAGCACAAACCCGTAGAAGATTCACTGTTCTTGAATTTAAGTCGGCATTGTCCCTTTAGTAGTCAATCCGATGCAATTTTTGTGTTTCATGGTCAATGTGAAAGTCCAAGGGATACAGTAAACCCATACGGGTGTATCATAATGTAATACTGGTCTCCCAGGAGCCGCTCATACCACAAACTCTTAGAAGATTCACTCTTCTGGAACTTAAGTCGGAATTGTCCCTTTTGTATTAAATCCCGATGTACTTTCTGTGTTTCATGGTCAATGTTTTGGAGAAAGGGATACAGTAAACATGCACTGGTGCATCGGAATCTAATACTGTCCTCCCAGGAGCCGCTGAAATCACAAACTCATGGAAGATTCAAACTTCTTGCATTTAAGTTGGCATTGTGCCTGTTGCATTCAGTCCCGATGCAATTTCTGTGTTTCATGGTCAATGTGAAAGTAAAAGGAATACAGTATACCCAAACGGGTGTATCTTAAAGTAATACTGGTCTCCCAGGAGCCGCTCAAACCACAAACTCTATGAAGATTGCTCTTCTTGTTCTTATGTCGGCATTGTCCCTTTTTTATTGAATCGCGATGCAATTTCTGTGTTTCATGGTCAATGTAAAGGTCCAATGGATACAATAAACCTGCACTGGTGCATCGGAATTTAATACTGGTCTCCCAGGAGCTACTCGTACCATAAACTCTTAGAAGATTCAATCTTCTTGTACATAGGTCGATATTGTCTCTTATGTATTCCATCTCGATGCAATTTCTGTGTTTCATGGTCAATGCGAATGTCAAAGGGATACAGTAAACCTGCACTGGTGCATCGGCATCTAATACAGGTCTTCCAGGAGCCGCTAAAACCACAAACCCTTTGAAGATTCGTTGTTCTTGTACTTAAGTCGGCATTGTCCCTTTTGTATTCAATCCCGATGCAATTTCTGTGTTTCATGGTCAATGTGAAGGTCCAAGGGATCCAATAAAGCTGCACTGGTGCATCGGAATCTAATACTGGTATCCCAGGAGCCGCTCATACCACAAACTCTTATAAGATTCACACTTCTTGTACTTAAGTCGGCATTGTGCCTTTAGTATTCAATCCCGATGCGATTTCAGTGTTTCATGGTCAATATGAAGGTACAAGGGATACAGTAAACCTGAACTGTTGCATCGGAATCTAATACTGGTCTCCCAGGAGCCGCTCAAAGCACCAGCTCACAGACGATACACTCATCTTGTTCTTATGTCGGCATTGTGCCTTTTGCATTCAATCCCGATGCGATTTCTCTGTCTCATGGCCAATGTGAAGGTCCAAGGGATTCAGTAAACCTGCCCTGGTGCATCGGAATCTAATACTGGTCTCCCAGGAGCCGAAAAAACCACAAACTCTTAGAAGAATCACTCTTCTTGTACTTAAAACGGCATTGTCCCTATTGTATTCAATACCGATGCAATATCTGTGTTTCATGGTCAATGTGAAGGTCCAAGGGTTACAGTAGACCTGCACTGGTGCATCGGAATCTAATTCTGATCTTCCTGGAGCCGCTCAAAAAGCAAACCCTTAGAAGATTCACTCTTCTTGTACTTAAGGTGGCATTTTGCCTTTTGTATTCCATACCGATGCGATGTCTGTGTTGCATGGTCAATGTGAAAGTCCAAGGGATACATTAAACCTGCACTGGTGCATAGGAATCTAATACTGGTCGCCCAGGAGCCGCTCAAAGCACAAACTCTTAGAAGAATCACTCTTCTTTTACTAAATTTGGCATTGTGCGTTTTGCATTCAATCCCGATGCAATATCTCTGTTACTATGTCAATGTGAAGGTCCAAGAGATACAGTAAACCTGCACTGGTGCATCGGAATCTAATACTGGTCTCCCAGGAGCCGCTGAAACCACGAACACTTAGAAGGTTCATTCTTCTTGAATTTAAGTCGGCATTATCCCTTTTGTATTCAATCCCGATGCAATATCTGTGTTCTTTGGTCAATATGAATGTCCAAGGGATACAGTAAACCTGCACTGGTGCATCGGAATCTAATTCTGATCTCCCAGGAGCCCCTCAAAGCACAAACTCTTAGAAGATTCACTCTTCTTGTACTTAAGTCGGCATTGTCCCATTTGTAATCACCCCAATGCAATATCTGTGTTTCATGGTCAATGTGAAAGTCCAAGGAATACAGTAAACCAGCACTGGTGCATCGGAATCTAATACTGGTATCCCAGGAGACGCTCAAAGCAAAAATTCTTAGAGGATTCACTCTTCTTGTACTTAAGTTGGCATTATGCCTTTTGTATTCAATCCCATTTCAATTGCTGTTTTTCGTGGTCAACGTGAATATCCAAGGGATACAGTAAACCTGCACCGGCGCATCGGAAACTAATACTGGTCTCGGAGGAGCCGCTCATAGCACAATCTCTTAGAAGATTGACTCTTCTTGAATATAAGTCGGCATTGTCCATTTTGTATTCAATCACGATGCAATTTTTGTGATTCATGGTCAATGTGAAGGTTCAAGGGATCCAATAAAGCTGCACTGGTGCATCGGAATCTTATACTGGTATCCCAGGAGCCGCTCATACCACAAACTCTTATAAGATTCACACTTCTTGTACTTAAGTCGGCATTGTGCCTTTTGTATTCAATCCCGATGCGATTTCAGTGTTTCATGGTCAATGTGAAGGTACAAGGGAAACAGTAAACCTGAACTGTTGCATCGGAATCTAATACTGGTCTCCCAGGAGCCGCTCAAACCACAAATTCTTTGAAGATTCACTCTTCTTGTACTTTAGTCAGAATTGTGCCTATCGTATTCATCCTGATGAGATTTCTGTGTTTGATGGTCAATGTGAAGGTTCAAGGGATACAGAAAACCTACACTGGTGCATCGGAATCTAATACTTGTCTCCCAGGAGCCGCTCAAAGCACAAACCCTAACATGATTCACTCGTCATGTACTTGAGTCGGCATTGTCCTGTTAATATCTAATCCCGATGCAATCTCTGATTTTCATGGTCAATGTGAAGGGCCAATGGATACAGTAAATCTGTACTGGTGCATCGGAATTTAATAATGGTCTCCCAGGAGCCGCCCAAATCACAAACTCTTTGAAGATTCACTCTTCTTGAATTTATGTCGGCATTGTCCCTTTTGTAGTCAACCCGATGCAAGTTTTGTGTTTCATGGTCAATTTGAAGGTACAAGGGATAAAGTAAACCTTCACTGGTGCACCGGAACCTAATACTGGTCACCCAGGAGCAGCTCAAACCACAAACTCTTAGAAGATTCACTCATTCGCACAAATGTTGGCATTGTGCCTTTTGTATTCAATCCCGATGCGATTTCTGTGTTTCATGGTCAATGTGAGGGTCCAAGAGATACAGTAAACCTGCACTGGAGCATCGGAATCTAATACTGGTCTCCCAGGAGCCACTCAAAGCAGAAAATCATAGAGGATTCACTCTTCTCGTACTTAAGTCGGCATTGTTCCTTTTGTATTCAAGCCCGATGTAATTTCTGTATGTCATGGACAATGTGAAGGCCCATGGAATACAGTAAATTTGCACTGGTGCATCGGAATCTAATACTGGTCTCCCAGGAGCCGCTCAAAGTACAAACCCCAAAAAGATTTACTCCTCTTGTACTTAAGTCGGCATTGTCCCTTTTATATTCAATCCCGATGCGATTTCAGTGTTTCATGGTCAATGTGAAGGTTCAAGTATACTATAAACCTGCACTGGTACACGGAATCTAATACTGGTCTCCCAGGAGCCGCTGAAACCACGAACTCTTAGAAGGTTCATTCTTCTTAAATTTAAGTCGGCATTGTCCCTTTTGTATTCAATCCCGATGCAATTTCTGTGTTTCTTGGTCAATGTGAGAGTCCAAGGGATACAGTTAACCTGCACTGGTGCATCGGAATCTAATTCTGGTCTCCCAGGAGCTGCTCAAAGAAAAACTCTTAGAAGATACACTCTTCTTGTATTTAAGACGGCATTGTGCCTTTTGTATTCAATACCGATGCGATTTCTGTGTTTCATGGTCAATGTGAAAGTCCAAGAGATACAGTAAACGCAAACGGGTGTATCGGAAAGTAATACTAATCTCCCAGGAGCCGCTCAAACCACAAACTCTTAGAAGATTCACTCTTCTTGTACCCAACAGGGCATTGTGCCTTTTGTAATCAATTCTGATGCGATTTCTGTGTTTCATGGTCAATGTGAAGCACCAACGGATACATTAAACCTGCATTGGTTCGTCGGAATCTAATACTGGTCCCCCAGGAGCCGCTCAAAGCCCAACATCTTAGAAGATTCACTCTTCTTGTACATAAGTCGGCATTGTTCCTTCTGTATTCACCCCGATGCAATTTCTGTGTTTCATGGTCAATGTGAAGGTCCAAGGAGTACAGTAAACCTATACTGGTGCATCGGAATCTAATACTGGCCTCCCAGGAGCCGCTCAAAGCACAAACTCTTAGAAGATTCAGTCTTCTTGCATTTAAGTTGGCATTGTGCTTTTGTATTCAATCCCGATGAAATTGCTGTGTTTCATGGTCAATGTGAATGTCCAAGTTATACAGTAAACCTGCACTAGTGTATTGGAATCTAATCCTGGTCTCCTAGGAGCCGCTCAAAGCACAAACTCGTAGAAGATTCACTGTTCTTGAATTTAAGTCGGCATTGTCCCTTTAGTAGTCAATCCGATGCAATTTTTGTGTTTCATGGTCAATGTGAAAGTCCAAGGGATACAGTAAACCCATATGGGTGTATCATATTGTAATACTGGTCTCCCAGGAGCCGCTCAAACCACAAACTCTTAGAAGTTTCACTCTTCTTGTACTTAAGTCGGAATTGTCCCTTTTGTATTCAATCCCGATGTAATTTCTGTCTTTCATGGTCAATGTTTTGGAGAAAGGGATACAGTAAACATGCACTGGTGCATCGGAATCTAATACTGTCCTCCCAGGAGCCGCTCAAATCACAAACTCATGGAAGATTCAGTCTTCTTGCACTTAAGTTGGCATTGTGCTTTTGTATTCAATCCCAATGCAATTTCTGTGTTTCACGGTCAATGTGAAGGTCCAAAAGATACAGTAAACATGCACTCGAGCAACGGAATCTAATTCTGGTCTCTCAGGAGCCACTCAAACCACAAACTCTTAGATGATTCACTCTTCTTGTACTTAATACGGCATTGTGCCTTTTGTATTCAATCCCGATGCGATTTCTGTGTTTCATGGTCATTGTGAAGGAATAACGGATACATTAAACTTGCACTGGTGGATCGGAATCTAATACTGGTCCCCCAGGAGCCGCTCAAAGCCCAAAATCTTAGAAGATTCAATCTTCTTGTACTCAAGTCGGCATTGTTTCTTCTGTATTCACCCCGATGCAATTTCTGTGTTTCATGGTCAATGTGAAGGTCCAAGGGATACAGTAAACTTGCAATGGTGCGTCGGAATCTAATACTGGCTTCCCAGGAGCCGCTCAAAACACAACGTCTTGGGAGATTCAGTCTTCTTGCACTTAACTTGGCATTGTGCTTTTGTATTCAATCCCGATGCAATTGCTGTGTTTCATGGTCAATGTGAATGTCCAAGTTATACAGTAAACCTGCACTGGTGCATTGGAATCTAATACTGGTCTCCTAGGAGCCGCTCAAACACAAACTCTTAGAAGATTCACTCTTCTTGTACCCAACAGGTCATTGTGCCTTTTGTAATCAATCCTGATGCGATTTCTGTGTTTCATGGTCAATATGAAGGACCAACGGATACATTAAACCTGCATTGGTTCATCGGAATCTAATACTGGTCCCCCAGGAGCCGCTCGAAGCAAAAATTCTTAGAAGATTCACTCTTCTTGTACATAAGTCGGCATTGTTCCCTTTGTATTCACCACGATGCAATTTCTGTGTTTCACGGACAATGTGAAGGTCGAAAAGATACAGTAAACCTGCACTCGAGCATCGGAATCTAATTCTGGTCTCCCAGGAGCCACTAAAACCACAAACTCTTAGAAGATTCACTCTTCTTGTACTTAATTCGGCATTGTGCCTTTTGTATTCAATCCCGAAGCGATTTCTGAGTTTCATGGTCAATGTGAAAGTAAAAGGGATACAGTATACCCAAACGGGTGTATCGGAAAGTAATACTGGTCTCCCAGGAGCCGCTCAAACCGTAAACTCTTTGAAGATTGCTCCTCCTGATCTTATGTCGGCATTGTCCCTTTTGTATTGAATCGCGATGCAATTTCTGTGTTTCATGGTCAATGTAAAGGTCCAATGGATACAATAAACCTGCACTGGTGCATCGGAATTTAATACTGGTCTCCCAGGAGCTACTTGTACCACAAACTCTTAGAAGATTCAATCTTCTTGTACATAGGTCGATATTGTCTCTTATGTATTCCATCTCGATGCAATTTCTGTGTTTCATGATCAATGCGAAAGTCAAAGGGATACAGTAAACCTGCAGTGGTGCATCGGCATCTAATACAGGTCTTCCAGGAGCCGCTAAAACCACAAACTCTTTGAAGATTCATTGTTCTTGTAGTTAAGTCGGCATTGTCCCTTTTGTATTCAATCCCGATGCAATTTCTGTGTTTCATGGTCAATGTGAGGGTCCAAGGGATACAGTAAACCTGCACTGGTGCATCGGAATGTAATACTGGTCTCCCAGGAGCCGCTCAAAGCACAACCCTTAGAAGATTCTCTCTTCTAGTAAGTATGTCGGCATTGTCACTTACGTATTCAATCCCGATGCAATTTCAGTGTTTCTGGTCAATGTGAAGTACGAAGGGATACAGTAAACCTGCACTGGTGCATCGGAATGTAATACTGGTCTCCCAGCAGCCTCTCAAACCAAAAACTCTTAGAAGATTCACTCTTTTTGTACTTATGTCGGCATTGTGCGTTTTGTATTCATCCCGATGATATTTCTGAGTTTCATGGTCAATGTGAAGGTCCACGATATACAGTGAACTTGCACTGGTGCATCGGAATCTAATACTCCTCACCCAGGAGCAGCTCAAGCAACAAACTCCTAGAAGATTCACTCTTTTTGTACTTATTTCGGCATTGTGCCTTTTGTATTCAGTCCCTATGAGATTTCTGTGTTTCATGGTCAATGTGGAGGTCCAATTGATAGAGAGAACCTCCACTGGTGCATCGAAATCTAATACTGGTCTCCCAGGAGCCGCTCAAAGCACCAACTCATAGAAGATACACTCTTCTTGTACTTATGTCGGCATTGTGCCTCTTGCATTCAATCCCGGTGCGATTTCTCTGTCTCATGGCCAATGTGAAGGTCCAAGGGATTCAGTAAACCTGCCCTGGTGCATCGGAATCTAATACTGGTCTCCCAGGAGCCGAAAAAACCACAAACTCTTAGAAGAATCACTCTTCTTGTACTTAAAACGGCATTGTCCCTATTGTATTCAATACCGGTGCAATATCTGTGTTTCATGGTCAGTGTGAAGGTCCAAGGGTTACAGTAGACCTGCACTGGTGCATCGGAATCTAATTCTGATCTTCCTGGAGCCGCTCAAAAAACTAACCCTTAGAAGATGCACTCTTCTTGTACTTAAGTTGGCATTTTGCCTTTTGTATTCTATCCCGATGCGATGTCTGTGTTGCATGGTCAATGTGAAGGTCCAAGGGATACATTAAACCTGCACTGGTAAATAGGAATCTAATACTGGTCGCCCAGGAGCCGCTCAAAGCACAAACTCTTAGAAGAATCACTCTTCTTTTACTAAATTTGGCATTGTGCGTTTTGCATTCAATCCCGATGAAATATTTCTGTTTCATGGTCAATGTGAAGGTCCAAGAGATACAGTAAACCAACACTGGTGCATCGGAATCTAATACTGGTCTCCCAGGAGCCGTTCAAAGCACAAAGCCCAAAAAGATTCACTCTTCTTGTACTTAAGGCGGCATTGTGCCTCTTGTATTCAATACCGATGCGATTTCTGTGTTTCATGGTCAATGTGAAGGTCCAAGGGATACATTAACACTGCACAGGTGCATAGGAATCTAATACTGGTCCCCCAGGAGCCCCTCAAAGCACAAACTCTTAGAAGATTCACTCTTCTTGTACTTAAGTCGGCATTGTCCCTTTTGTAATCACCCCGATGCAATTTCTGTGTTTCATGGTCAATGTGAAAGTCCAAGGAATACAGTAAACCAGCACTGGTGGATCGGAATCTAATACTGGACTCCCAGGAGACGCTCAAAGCACAAATTCTTAGAGGATTCACTCTTCTTGTACTTAAGTTGGCATTATGCCTTTTGTATTCAATCCCATTTCAATTGCTGTGTTTCGTGGTCAACGTGAATATCCAAGGGATACAGTAAACCTGCACCGGCGCATCGGAAACTAATACTGGTCTCGGAGGAGCCGCTCATAGCACAAACTCTTAGAAGATTGACTCTTCTTGAATTTAAGTCGGCATTGTCGCTTTTGTATTCAATCACGATGCAATTTTTGTCATTCATGGTCAATGTGAAGGTCCAGGGGATCCAATAAAGCTGCACTGGTGCATCGGAATCTAATACTGGTATCCCAGGAGCCGCTCATACCACAAACTCTTATAAGATTCACACTTCTTGTACTTAAGTCGGCATTGTGCCTTTTGTATTCAATCCCGATGCGATTTCTGTGTTTCATGGTCAATGTGAAGGCCCAACGGATACATTAAACCTGCACTGGTGGATCGGAATCTAATACTGGTCCCCCAGGAGCCGCTCAAAGCCCAAAATCTTAGAAGATTCGCTCTTCTTGTACATTAGACGGCATTGTCCCTTCTGTATTCAACCCGATGCAATTTCTGTGTTTCATTGTCAATGTGACGGTCCAAGGGAAACAGTAAACCTGCACTGGTGCATCGGAATCTAATACTGGCCTCCCAGGAGCCGCTCAAACACAAACTCGTAGAAGATTCACTCTTCTTGTATTTAAGTCGGCATTGTCCCTTTTGTAGTCAACCCGATGCAATTTTTGTGTTTCATGGTCAATGTGAAAGTCCAAGGTATACAGTAAACCCATACGGGTGTATCGGAATGTAATACTGTTCTTCCAGGAGCCGCTCAAACCTCAAACTCTTAGAAGATTCACTCTTCTTGTACTTAACAGTGCATTATGCCTTTTGTATTCAATCCTGATGCGATTTCTGTGTTTCATGGTCAATGCGAAGGTCAAAGGGATACAGTAAACCTGCACTGGTGCATCGGAATCTAATACTGGTATCCCAGGAGCCGCTCAAACCACAAACTCTTAGAAGATTCACACTTCTTGTACATAAGTCATAATTATGCCTTTTGTATGCAATCCCGATGCGATTCTTGTGTTTCATGGTCAATGTGAAGGTTCAAGGGATACAGTAAACGTTCACTGGTGCATCGGAATCCAATACTTGTCTCGCAGGAGCCGCTCAAAGCACAAACTCTTAGAGGATTCACTCTTCTTGTACTTAAGTCGGCATTGTCCCTTTGGTTTCAATCCCGACGCAAGTTCTGTGTTTCATGGTCAATGTGAAGTCCAAGGAATACAGTAACCCCGCACTGGTGTATCGGAATGTAATACTGGTGTCCCAGGAGCCGCTCAAACCACAACCTCTTAGAAGATTCACTCTTCTTGTACTTAAGTGGGCTTTGTCCCTTTCGTGTTCAATCCCGATGTAATTTCTGTGTTTTACGGTCAATGTGTAGCTACAAGGGACACAGTGAACCTGCACTGGTGCATCGGAATCTAATACTGGTCTCCCAGGAGTCGCCCAATCTACAAACTCTTAGAAGATTCACTCGTATTGTACTTAAGTTGGTATTGTGCGTTTAGTATTCATCCAGATGAGATTTCTGTTTTCATGGTCAATGTGAAGGTCCAAGGGTTACAGTGCACATGCAATGGTGTATCGGAATCTAATACTGGTCATCCAGGAGCCGCTCAAACAACAAACTCTTAGAAGATTCACTCTTCTTGTACTTAAGTCGGCATTGTCCCTTCCGTATTTAATCCCGATACAATATCAGTGTTTCATGGTCAATGTGAGGGTCCAAGGGATACAGTAAACCCAAACTGGTCCATCGGAATCTAATACTGATCTCCCAGGAGCCGCTCAAAGCACAAACCCTTAGAAGATTCTCTCTTCTAGCACGTATGTCGGGATTGTCACTTATGTATTCAATCCCGATTCAATTTCTGTGTTTCATGGTCAATGTGAAGTACGAAGGGATACTGTAAACATGCACTGGCGAATCGGAATGTAATACTGGTCTCCCAGGAGCCTCTCAAACCACAAACTCTTAGAAGATTCACTCTTTTTGTACTTATGTCGGCATTGTGCATTTTGTATTCTATCCCGATGCGATTTCTGTGTTTCATGGTCAATGTGAAGGTCCAAGGGATACAGAGAACCTCCAGTAGAGCATCGGAATCTAATACTGGTCATCCAGGAGCCGCTCAGAGCACAAACCCCAGAAGATTCACTCTTCTTGTACTTAAGTCGGCATTGTCCCTTTTGTATTTAATCCCGATACAATATCAGTGTTTCATGGTTAATGTGAAGGTCCAAGGGTTACAGTAAACCTGCACTGGTGCATCGGAATCTAATTCTGATCTCCCTGGAGCCGCTCTAAAAACTAACTCTTAGAAGATTCACTCTTCTTGTACTTCAGTCGGCATTGTGCGTTTTGTATTCATCCCGATGATATTTCTGAGAATCATAGTCAATGTGAAGGTCCACGATAAACAGTGAACTGGCACTGGTGCATCGGAATCTAGTACTCGTCACCCAGGAGCAGCTCAAACCACAAACTCCTAGAAGATTCACTCTTTTTGCACTTATTTCGGCATAGTGCCTTTTGTATTCAGTCCCTATGAGATTCCTGTGTTTCATGGTCAATGTGAAAGTCCAAGGGATAGAGAGAACCTCCACTGGTGCATCGAAATCTAATACTGGTCTCCCAGGAGCCGCTCAAAGCACAAACTCTGAGAAGATTCACTCTTCTTGTACTCAGGTCGGCATTCTGCCTTTTGCATTCAATCCCGATGCGATTTCTCTGTCTCATGGCCAATGTGAAGGTCCAAGGGATGCAGTACACCCGCCTTGGTGCATCGGAATCTAATACTGGTCTCCCTGGAGCCGAAAACACCACAAACTCTTAGAAGATTCACTCTTCTTGTACTTAAGTCGTCATTGTCCCTTTTGTATTCAATCCCGATGCAATATCTGTGTTTAATGGTCAATGTGAAGGTCCAAGGGTTACAGTAAACCTGCACTGGTGCATCGGAATCTAATTCTGATCTTCCTGGAGCCGCCCAAAAAACACACCCTTAGAGGATTCACTCATCTTGTACTTAAGTCGGCATTGTCCCTTTTGTATTCAATCCCAATGCAATTTCTGTGTTTCATGGTCAATGTGATGGTCCAAGGAATATAGTAAACTTGCACTGGTGCATCGGAATCTAATACTGGTCTCCCAGGAGCCGCTCAAACCAAAAAACTCTTAGAAGATTCATTCTTCTTGTACTTAAGTCCCCATTGTCCCTTTTGTTATCAATCTCGATGCAATTTCTGTGTTTCATGGTCAATGTGAAGGTCCTAGGAATATAGTAAACTTGCACTGGTACATCGGAATCTAATACAGGTCTCCCAGGACCCGCTGAAACCACAAACTCTTATAAGATTCACTGTTATTGTACTTAAGTTGGTATTGTGCGTTTAGTATTCATCCAGATGAGAATTCTGTGTTTGATGGTAAATGTGAAGGTCGAAGGGTAACAGTGGACATGCACTCGTGCATCGGAATCTAATACTGGTCACCCAGGAGCAGCTCAACCCACAAACTCTTAGAAGATTCACTCTTTTTGTACTTAAGTCGGCATTGTAACTTTTGTATTCAATCCCGATGCATATTGTGTGTTTCACGGTTAATGTGAAGGTCCAAGGGAAGCAGTAAGCCTGCACTGCTGCATCGGAATCTATTACTGGTCTCCCGGGAGCCGCTCAAACCACAAACCCTTGGAAGATTCACTCATCTTGTATTTCTGTCGGCATTGTGCATTTTCTATTCAATCCAGATGAGATTTCTGTGTTTTATGGTCAATGTGAAATTGCAAGGGATACAGTAAACCAGCACTGGTGCATCGGAGTCTAATACTGGTCTTCCATGAGCCGCTCAAAGCACAAACTCTTAGACGATTCACTCTTCTTGCACTTACGTCAGCATTGTCGATTTTGAATTCAATCCCAATGAAAATGCTAATTTTCTTGGTCATTGTGCAGGTCCAAGGGATACAGTAAACCTGCACAGGTGCATTGGAATCTAATACTGATCTCCCAGGAGCCGCTCAAAGCACAAACTCTTAGTAGATTCACCTTTCTTGTACTTAAGTTGGCATTGTGCCTTTTGTATTCAATCCCGATGAAAATGCTGCGTTTCGTGGTCAATGTGCAGGTGCAAGGGATACAGTAAACCTGCACTGGTTCATCGGAATCTAATACAGGTCTCCCAGGGGCCGCTCAAACCACAAACTCTGAGAAGATTCACTCTTCTTGTTCCTAAGTCGGCATGGCCCCCTTTGTATTCAATCCCTATGCAATTTCTGTTTCTCATGTTCAATGTGAAGTTCCAAGGGATACAGTAAAGCAGCATTGGTGCGTCGGAATCTAATACTGCTCACCCAGAAGCTGCTCAAACCAAAAAACTCTTAGAAGATTCACTCTTCTTGTACTTAAGTCGGCATTGTCTCTTCTGTCTTTAATTACGATGCTGATTCTGTGTTTCATGGTCAACGAGAAGCAATTTCTGTATTTCATGATCAATGTGAAAGTCCAAGGGCTACAGTAAACCTGCAGTGGTGTATCGGAATCTAATACTGGTCTCCCAGGAGCCATTCAAACCACAAACTCTTAGAAGATTCACTCTTCTCATACTTATGTCGGCGTTGTTCCTTTTGTATTCAATCCCGATGTAATTTCTGTGTTTCATGGACGATGTGAAGGTCCAAGGGATACAGTACACCTGCACTGGTGGATCGGAATCCAACACTGGTTTCCCAGGACCGTTCAAAGCACTAACTCTTTGAAGATTCATTCATCTTGTACTTAAGTCGGCATTTGCCTTTTGTATTCAATCCCGATGCTAATTCTGTGTTTCATGGTCAATGTGATGGTCCTAGGGATACAGTAAACCTGAACTGGTGCATGGGAATCTAATACTGGTCTCCCAGGAGCCGCTCAAACCACAAACCCTTAGAAGATTCACTCTTCTTGTACTTAAGTTGACATTGTACCGTTTGTATTCAATCCCGATACCATTGCTGTGTTTCATGGTCAATATGAAGGTCCAAGGGATACAGTAAACGTGCACTGGTGCATCGTAATCTAATAATGGTCTCCCAGGAGCCGCTCAAAACACAAACTCTTAGAAGATTCACACTTATTGTACTTCCGCCGGCATTGTGCATTTTCTATTCAATCGCAAAGCGATTTTTGTGTTTTATGGTCAATGTGAAGGTCCAAGGAATACAGTAAATCAACACTGGTGCATCGGAATCTAATACTGGTCTCCCAGGAACCGCTCAAACCACAAATTCTTAGAGTACTCACTCTTCACGTACTTAAGTTTGCATTGTGCCTCTTGTTTTCATTCCCGATGCTATTGCTGTGTTTCATGGTCAATGTGAGGGTCCAAGGGATACAGTAAACAAGCACTGGTGCATCGGAATCTACTACTGGCTTACCTGGAGATGCTCAAACCACAAACTCTTAGAAGATTCACTCTTCGTGTTCTTAAGTCGCTATGTGCATTTTGTATTCAATCCCGATGCAATTTCTCTGTTTCATGGTCAATTTGAAGGTCCAAGGAATACAGTAAACCTGCACTGGTGTACCGGAATCTAATACTGGTCTCCCAGGTGCACCTCAAAGCACAACCTCTTAGAAGATCCACTCTTCTCGTACTTAAGTTGGAGTTATGCATTTTGTACTCAATCCCGATCCAAATGCTGTGTTCCATGGTCAATGTGAAGGTCCTAGGGATACAGTAAACCTGCACTGGTGGATCGGAATCTAAGACTGGACTCCCAGGAGCGCACAAAGCACAAACTCTTACAAGATTCACTCTTCTTGTACTTAAGTTGGCATTGTGCTTTTTGAATTCTATCCCGATGCAATTGCTGTTTTTCATGGACAATGTGAAGGTCCGAGGGATACAGTAAACAAGCACTGGTGCATCGGAACCTAATACTGGCTTACCTGGAGCCGCTCAAACCACAAACTCTTAGAAAACTCACTCTTCTTGTTCTTAAGTCGGTATGTGCACTTTGTATTCAATCCCGATGCAATTTCTGTGTTTCATGGTCAATGTAAGTGTCCAAGGGATACAGTAAAACCGCACTGCTGCATTGGAATCTATTACTGGTCTCCCATGAGCCGCTCAAACCATAAACTATTAGAAGATTCATTCTTCTTGAATTATAGTCGGCATTGTCCCTTTTCGATTCAATCCCGTTGCAAGTTCTGTATTTCATGGTCAATGTGAAGGTATAAAGGATTCAGTAAATCGGCACTGGTGTATCGGAATGTAATACTGTTCTCCCAGGTGCCGCTAAACCAACAAAGTCTTTGAAGATTCACTCTTCTTGTACTTCAGTCGGCATTGTGCATTTTGTATTCAATCCCGATGTGATCTCTGTGTTTTATGGTCAATGTGAAAGTCCAAGGGATACAGTAATCCTAAATTGATGCATCGTAATTTAAAACTGGTCCCCCACGAGCCGCTCAAATCACAAACACTTAGAGGATTCACTCTTCTTGTTCTTAAGTAGGCATTGTGCCATTTGTATTAAACCCGATGCCATTGCTGTGTTTCATGGTTTCTGTGAAGGCCCAAGGTATAGAGTAAACCTGCACTGTTGCACCGGAATCTAATACTGGTGACCCAGGAGCCGCTCAGAGCACAATCTCTTAAAAGATTCACACTTCTTGTACTTAAGTCGAAATTTTCCCTTTTGTATTCAATCCCGATGCAATTTCTGTGTTTCATGGTCAATGTGAAGGTGCAAGGGATAAAGTAAACCTGCACTGGTGCACCGAAATCTAATACTGGTCTCCCAAGAGCCGCTCAAACCAAAAACTCTTAGAAGATTAACTCTTCCTGTACTTAAGTCGGCATTGTGCCTACTGTATTCAATCCCGATGCGGTTTCTGTGTTTCATGGTAAACGTGAAGGTCCAAGGGATACAGTAAACATTCAGTGGTGCAACGGAATCTAATACTCATCTTCCAGGAGACGCTCAAAGCTGAAAATCTTAGAAGATTCAATCTTCTCGTTTTTAAGTCGGCATTGTCCCTTTTGTGTTCAATCCCGATGGAGTTTCTGTGTTTCATGGTAAATGTGAAGGTCCAAGGGATACAGTAAACATGGACTGGGGCATCGGAATCTAAGACTCGTCTCCCAGGAGACGCTCAAAGCAGAAAATCTTAGAAGATTCACTCTTCTTGTTTTTCAGTCGGTATTGTTCATTTTGTATTCAATCCCGATGCTATTTCTGTGTTTCATGGTAAATGTGAAGGTGCAAGGGATACAGTAAACATGCACTGGTGCATCGGAATCTAATACTCGTTTACCAGGAGACGCTCAAAGCAGAAGATCTTAGAAGATTCACTCTTCTTATACTTAAGTCGGCATTGTGCCTTTTGGAACCAATCCCGATACGATTTCTGTGTTTCATGGTCAATGTGAAGGTCCAAGGCATACAGTAAACCTACACTGGTGCATCAGAATCTATTACTGTTATCCCAGGAACCGCTCAAACCACAAACTCACAGAAGACTCACTGTTCTTGTACCTAAGTTGGCATTGTCCCTTTGGTTCTCATTCCCAATGCAATTGCTATGTTTCATGGTCAATGTGAAGGTCCAAGGGATACAGTTAACCTGCACTGGTGCATTGGAATCTAATACTGGTCTCCCAGGAGCCGCTCCAACCACAAACTCTTAGAAGATTCACTCTTCTTAACTTAAGTCGGCATTGTCCCTTTTGTATTCAATCCCGATGAAATTTCTGTGTTTCATGGTTGATGTGAGGGTCCAAGGTATACAGTATACCTGCACTGGTGCATCGGAATCTAATACTGGTCACCCAGGAGCCGCTCAAACCACAAACTCTTAGAGAATTCACTCTTCTTGTACTTAAGTCGGCATTGTCCCTTTTGTATTCAATCGCGATGCTGAATCAGTGTTTCATGGTCAATGTGAAGGTCCAAGGGATAGAGTATACCTGCACTGGGGCATCGGAATGTAAAACTGTTCTCCCAGGAGCCGCTAAAACGACATAATCTTTGAAGATTCGCTCTTCTTGTACTGCAGTCGGCATTGTGCATTCTGTATTCAATCCCGATGCGATCTCTGTGTTTTATGGTAAATGTGAGAGTCCAAGGGATACAGTAAACCTGAATTGGTGCATCGGAATCTAACACTGGTCCCCCACGAGCCGCTCAAACACAAACCCTTAGAAGATTCACTCTTCTTGTTCTTAAGGAGGCATTGTGCCTTTTGTATTAAACCCAATGCCATAGCTGTGTTTCATGGACAATGTGAAAGTCCAAGGGATACAGTAAACTTGCACTGGTGCATCGTAATCTAATAATGGTCTCCCAGTAGCCGCTCAAACCACAAACCCTTAGAAGATTCACTCTTCTTGTACATAAGTAGCATGGTCCTTCTTGTATTCAATCCCGATGCTGTATCTGTGTTTCATGGTCAATGTGAAGGTCCGAGGGATAGAGTAAACCTGCACTGCTGCATCAGAATATATTACTGTTCTCCTAGGAGCCGCTGAAATCACAAATTCTTAGTAGATTCACTCTTCTTGTACCTAAGTCGCCAATGTCCCTTTTGTATTCAACCGGATCCAATTTCTCTGCTTCATGGTCAATGTGAAGGTCCGAGGGATACAGTAAACCTGCACCGGAGCATCGGAATCTAATACTGGTCTCCCAGGTGCCGCTTAAAGCACAAACTCTTGGGAGATTCACTCTTCTTGTATTCAAGTCGCCATTGACCATTTTGTATTCAATCCCGTTGCAAGTTCTGTGTTTCATGCTCAATGTGAAGGTACAAGGGTTACAGTAAAACCGCACTGGTGCATCGAATTCAATACTGGTAGCCCAATAGCCGGTCAAACAACAAACACTTGGAAGATTCACTCATCTTGTACTTCAGTCGGCATTGTGCCTTTTGTATTAAATCCCGATTAGATTTCTGTGTTTTATGGTCAATGTGAAATTGCAAGGGATACAATATACTTGCACTGCTGCATCGGAATCAAATACTGGTCTCCCATTAGTCGCTCAAACACAAACTCTTATAAGATTCGATCCTCTTGTATTTAAGTCAGCATTGTCCCTTTTGTATTCAATCACGATGCAATTTCTGTGTTTCAGGGTCAATGAGAAAGTCCAAGGGATTTAGCATACCTGCACTGGTTTATCGGAATGTAATACTGTTCTCCCAGGAGCCGCTAACGCGACAAACTCTATGAAGATTCACTCTTCCTGCACTTCAGTCGGCATTGTGCATTTTGTATTCAATCCCGATGCGGTTTCTGTGTTTCATGGCGAATGTGAAGGTCCAAGGGATACAGTAAACCTGCACTGGTGCATCGAAATCTAATACTGGTCTCCCAAGAGCCGCTCAAACCACAAACTCTTAGAAGAATTCACTGTTCTTGTACTTAAGTCGGCATTGTGCCTATTGTATTCAATCCCGATGCAGTTTCTGTGTTTCATGGCGAATGTGAAGGTCCAAGGGATATAGTAAACCTGCACTGGTGCATCGAAATCTAATACTGGTCTCCCAAGAGCCGCTCAAACCACAAACTCTTAGAAGAATTCACTGTTCTTGTACTTAAGTCGGCATTGTGCCTATTGTATTCAATCCCGATGCGGTTTCTGTGTTTCATGGCGAATGTGAAGGTCCAAGGGATACAGTAAACCAGCACTGGTGCATCGGAGTCTCATACTGGTCTCCCAGGAGCCGCTCAAACCACTAACGCTTAGAAGATTCACTCTTCTTGTTTTTAAGTCGGCATTGTCCCTTTTGTATTCAATCCCGATGCAATTTCTGTGTTTCATGGTAAGTGTGAAGGTCCAAGGGATACAGTAAACATGCAGTGGTGCATCGGAATCTAACACTCGTCTCCCAGGAGAATTTCAAGGCAGAAAATCTTAGAAGATTCAATCTTCTCGTTTTTAATTCGGCATTGTCCCTTTTGTGTTCAATCCCGATGCAATTTCAGTGCTACATGGTAAATTTGAAGGTCCAAGGGATACAGTAAACATGCACTGGTGCATCGGAATCTAATACTTGTCTCCCAGGAGACGCTCAAAGCAGAAAATCTAAGAAGATTCACTCTTCTTGTTTTTAAGTCAGTGTTGTACCTTTTGTATTCAATCCCGATGTTATTTCTGTGTTTCATGGTAAATGTGAAGGTCCAAGGGATACAGTAAACATGCACTGGTGCATCGGAATCTAATACTCGTCTACCAGGAGACGCTCAAAGCAGAAAATCTTAGAAGATTCACTCTTCTTGTACTGAAGTTGACATTGTGCCATTTGTATTCATTCCCGATGCAATTGATGTGTTTCATGGTCAATGTGAAAGTCTGAGGGATACAGTTAACCTGCACTGGTGCATCGGAATCTAATACTGTTCTCCCAGGAGCCGATCAATTCACAAACACTTAGAAGAATCACTCTTCTAGTTCTTAATTTGGCATTGTTCCTTTTGTATTCATACCCGATGCCATTGCTGTGATTAATGGTCAATATGAATGTCCAAGGTATACAGTAAACCTGCACTGGTGCATTATAATCTAATAATGATATTCCAGGAGCCGCTAAAAGCACAGACTCTTAGAAGATTCACACTTCTTGTACTTCAGCCTGCATTGTGCTTTTTGTATTCAATCCCAATGCGATTTCTGTGTATCATGGTCAATATGAAGGTCCAAGGGATCCAGTAACCTTCACTGGTGCAAAGAAATCTTACACTGGTCTCCCAGGAGCCGCTCAAAGCACATACTCTTAGAATATTCACTCTTCTTGTACTTAAGTCGGCATTGGGCCTTTTGTATTCAATACCGATGCGATTTCTGTTATCCATGGACAATGTAAAGGTCCTAGGTATATAGTAACCGGCACTGGTGCAACGAAATCTAATACTGGTCTCCCAGGAACCGCTCAAACCACAAACTCTTAAAAGATTCACTTTTCTTGTACTTAAGTTGGCATTGTGCCTTTTTTATTCATTCCCGATGCAATTGATGTGTTTCATGGACAATGTGAAAGTCCCAGGGATACAGTAAACCTGCACTGGTGCATCGGAAAGTAATACTGTTCTCCCAGGTGCCGATCAATTGCTAACACTTAGAAGAATCACTCTTCTAGTTTTAAGTTGGCATTGTTCCTTTTGTATTCAAACCCGATGCCATTGCTGTGCTTCATGGTCAATGTGAAGGTCCAAGGGATACAGTAAACTTACACTGGTGCATCGTAATCTAATAATGGTCTCCCAGGAGCCGCTCAAACTTCAAACTTTTAGAAGATTCACTGTTATTGTACTTCAGCCGGCATTGTGCCTTCTGTATTCAATCCCGATGCTATTACTGTGTTTTTGATGGTCAATGCGAAGGCCCAAGTTATACAATAAACCTGCACTGGTGCATCAGAATCTAATACTGGTATCCCAGGAGCCGCTCAAACCACAAACTCACGGAAGACTCACTGTTCTTGTACTTAAGTTGGGATTGTCCCTTTGGTACTCATTCCCGATGCAATTGCTATGTTTCATGGTCAATGTGAAGGTCCAAGGGATAGAGTAAACCTGCACTGGGGCATCGGAATGTAATACTGTTCTCCCAGGAGCCGCTAAAACGACATATTCTTTGAAGATTCGCTCTTCGTGTACTGCAGTCGGCATTGTGCATTCTGTATTCAATCCCGATGCGATCTCTGTGTTTTATGGTCAGTGTGAGAGTCGAAGGGATACAGTAAACCTGACTTGGTGCATCGGAATCTAACACTGGTCCCCCACGAGCCGCTCAAACACAAACACTTAGACGATTCACTCTTCTTGTTCTTAAGAAGGCATTATGCCTTTTGTATTAAACCCGATGCCATAGCTGTGTTTCATGGACAATGTGAAGGTCCAAGGGATATAGTGAACTTGTACTGGTGCATCGTAATCTAATAACGGTCTCCCAGGAGCCGCTCAAACCACAAACCCTTAGATGATTCACTCTTCTTGTACTTAAGTCGGCATTGTCTTTTTTGTGTTCACCCCGAAGCAATTTTTGTGTTTCATGTTCAATCTGAAGGTCCAAGGGATACACTAAACTTGCACTGGTGCATCGGAATCAAATACTGGTCTCTCAGGAGCCGTGCAAAGCACAAACTCTTAGAAGATTCACTCTTCTTGTACTTAAGTCGGCATTGTGCCTATTGTATTCAATCCCGATGCGGTTTCTGTGTTTCATGGCGATTGTGAAGGTCCAAGGGATACAGTAAACCTGCAATGGTGCATCGAAATCTAATACTGGTCTCCCAAGAGCCGCTCAAACCACAAACGCTTAGAAGATTCACTCTTCCTGTACTTAAGTCGGCATTGTGCCTATTGTATTCAATCCCGATGCGGTTTCTGTATTTCATGGCGAATGTGAAGGTCCAAGGGATACAGTAAACCTGCACTGGTGCATCGGAATCTCATACTGGTCTCCCAGGAGCCGCTCAAACCACTAACGCTTAGAAAATTCACTCTTCTTGTCTTTAAGTCGGCATTGTCCCTTTGTATTTAATCCCGATGCAATTCCTGTGTTTCATGGTAAGTGTGAACGTCCAAGGGATACAGTAAACATGCAGTGGTGCATCGGAATCTGACACTCGTCTCCGAGGAGAATTTCAAAGCAGAAAATCTTAGAAGATTCAATCTTCTCGTTTTTAAGTCGGCATTGTCCCTTTTGTGTTCATTCCCGATGCAATTTCAGTGTTTCATGGTAAATTTGAAGGTCCAAGGGATACAGTAAACATGCACTGGTGCATCGGAATCTAATACTCGTCTCCCAGGAGACGCTCAAAGCAGAAAATCTAAGAAGATTCACTCTTCTTGTTTTTAAGTCGGTATTTTACCTTTTGTATTCAATCCCGATGCTATTTCTGTGTTTCATGGTAAATGCGAAGGTCCAAGAGATACAGTAAACATGCACTGGTGCATCGGAATCTAATACTCGTCTACCAGGAGACGCTCAAAGCAGAAAATCTTAGAAGATTCACTCTTCTTGTACTGAAGTTGACATTGTGCCGTTTGTATTCATTCCCGATGCAATTGATGTGTTTCATTGTCAATGTGAAAGTCCAAGGGATACAGTAAACCTGCATTGGTGCATCGGAAAGTAATATTGTTCTCTCAGGTGCCGATTAATCCACAAACACTTAGAACAATCACTCTTCTAGTTTTAAGTTGGCATTGTTCCTTTTGTATTCAAACCCGATGAAATTTCTGTGTTTCATGGTTAATGTGAAGGTCCAAGGTATACAGTATACCCGCACTGGTGCATCGGAATCTAATACTGGTCACCCAGGAGCCGCTCAAACCACAAACTCTTAGAGAATTCACTCTTCTTGTACTTAAATCGGGATTGTCCCTTTTGTATTCAATCCCTATGCTGAATCAGTGTTTCATGGTCAATGTGAAGGTCCAAGGGATAGAGTAAACCTGCACTGGGGCATCGGAATGTAAAACTGTTCTCCCAGGAGCCGCTAAAACGAAATAATATTTGAAGATTCGCTCTTCTTGTACTGCATTCGGCATTGTGCATTCTGTATTCAATCCCGATCCGATCTCTGTGTTTTATGGTAAATGTGAGAGTCCAAGGGATACAGTAAACCTGAATTGGTGCATTAGAATCTAACACTGGTCCCCCACGAGCCGCTCAAACACAAACCCTTAGAAGATTCACTCTTCTTGTTCTTAAGGGGGCATTGTGCCTTTTGTATTAAACCCAATGCCATAGCTGTGTTTCATGGACAATGTGAAAGTCCAAGGGATACAGTAAACTTGCACTGGTGCATCGTAATCTAATAATGGCCTCCCAGGAGCCGCTCAAACCACAAACCCTTAGAAGATTCACTCTTCTTGTACATAGGTAGCATTGTCCTTCTTGTATTCAATCCCGATGCTGTATCTGTGTTTCATGGTCAATGTGAAGGTCCGAGGGATAGAGTAAACCTGCACTGCTGCATCAGAATATATTACTGTTCTCCTAGGAGCCGCTGAAATCACAAATTCTTAGTAGATTCACTCATCTTGTACCTAAGTCGCTAATGTCCCTTTTGTATTCAATCGGATCCAATTTCTCTGCTTCATGGTCAATGTGAAGGTCCGAGGGATACAGTAAGCCTGCACTGGTGCATTGGAATCTAACACTGCTCTCCCAGGAGGCGATCAAACCACAAAATCTTAGAAGATTCACTCTTATTGTACTTAAGTCGGCAATGTGACTTTTGAATTCAATCCCGATGCAATTTCTGTGTTTCATGGTCAATGTGAAGGTCCAAGGGATACAGTGAATCTGCACTGGTTCTTCGGAATATAATACTGGTCTCCCAGGAGCCGCTCAAAAAACAAACTCTTAGATGATTCACCCTTTTTGTACTTAAGTCGGAGGCATTGTCCCTTTTGTATTCCTTCCCGACGCAATTTCTGTGATCATGGTCAATGTGAAGGTCCAAGGGATAGAATAAACCTGCATAGGTGCATCGGAACGTAATACTGGTATCCCAGGATCCGCTCAACCACAAACTCTTAAAAGATTCACTTTTCCAGTACTTAAGTCGGCATCGTACCTTGTGTATTCAATCCCGATGCGATTTCTGTGTTTCTTGGACAATGTGAAAGTCCAAGGGATACAGTAAACCTGCACTGGTGCATCGGATTCTAACACTGCTCTCCCAGGAGGCGATCAAACCACAAAATCTTAGAAGAATCACTCTTATTGTACTTAAGTCGGCAATGTGACTTTTGAATTCAATCTCGCTGCGATTTCGGATTTTCATGGTCAATGTGAAGGTCCAAGGGATACTGTGAATCTGCACTGGTTCTTCGGAATGTTATACTAGTCTCCCAGGAGCCCCTCAAACGAGAAACTCTTAGAAGATTCACTCTTCTTGTACAAAGATTTGGTATTCTGCCTTTTGTATTGAATCACGATGCAATTGCTGTCTATCATGGTCAATGTGAAAGTCCAAGGGTTACAGTAAGCCTGCAGTGGTGCATCGGAATCTAATACTGGTCTCCCAGGAGCCGCTCAAACCACAAACCCTTAGAAGATTGACCCTTCTTGTACTTACGTTGGCATTGTGCCTTTTGTTTCATTCTCGATGCAATTGCTGTGTTACATGGTCAATGTGAAGGTCCAAGGGATACAGTAAGCCTGCACTGGTGCATCGGAATCTAATACTGGTCTCCCAGGTGCCGCTCAAAGCTCAAAATGTTAGAAGATTCACGCTTCTTGTACTGAAGTCGCCATTGTCCATTTTGTATACAATCCCGATGCAATTTCTGTGTTTCATGGTCAATGTGAAAGTCCAAGGGATACAGTAAACCTGCTCTGGTTCATCGGAATATAACACTGGTATCCCAGGAGCTGCTCAATCCACAAATTCTTAAAAGATTCACCCGTCTTGTACTTAAATCGGCATTGTCCTTTTTGTATTCCATCCCGATGCAATTTCTGTGATACATGATCAATGTGTAGGTCCAAGGGATACAGTGAACCCGCACTGCTGCATCGGAGTAAAATACTGGTGTCGCAGGAGCCGCTCAAAGCACAAACCCTTAGAAGAATAACTCTTCCTGTACTTAAGTATGCATGGTCACTCTTGTATTCAATCCCAATGCAATTTCTGTCTGTCATGTTCAATGTGAAGTTCCAGGGGATACAGTAAACCTGCACTGGTGCATCGGAATCTAATACTGGTCTGCCAGGAGCCGCTCAAGCGAAAAAATTCTTAGAAGATTCACTCTTCTTGTACTTAAGTCGGCATTGTCAGTTTTGTATTAAATCCCGATGCAATTTCTGTGTTTCATGGTCAATCTGTAGGTCCAAGGGATACAATAAACCTGCACTGGTGCATCGGATTCTAATACTGGTCTCCTAGGAGCCGCTCAAACCACAAACTCTTATAACATTCATCCTTCTTGTATTTAAGTAGGCTTTGTCCCTTTTGTATTCAATCCCGATGCAAATTCTATGTTCCATGGTAAAACTGAAGGTCCAAGGGATCTAGTAAACCTGCACTGGTGCATCGGAATCTAATACTCCTTTCCCAGGAGCAGCTCAAAGCAGAAAATCTTAGAGGATTCACTCATCTTGTACTTAAGTCGGCATTGTGATTTTTGTATTCAATCCCGTTGCGATTTCTGTGTTTCACGGTCAATCTGAAGGCCCAAGGGATAGAATGAACCTGCACTGATGCATCGGAATCTAATACTGATCTCTCAGGAGCCGCTCAAACCACAAACACTTAGAAGACTCACTCTTCTTGTATTTAAGTTGGCATTGTGACTTTTGTACTCATTCCCGATGCAATTGCTGTGTTTCATGGTCAATGTGAAGGTCAAAGGGATACAGTGAACCTGCACTGGTGCATCGGAATCTAATACTGGTCTCCCAGGCGCCGCTCAAAGCACAAACTCTTAGAAGATTAACTCTTCTTGTACTTAAGTCGGCATTGTGCATTTTGTATTAAATACCGATGAAAGTGCTGTGTTTGATGATCAATGTGCAGGTCCAAGGGATGCAGTAAACCTGCACTGGTGCATCGGAATCTAATACTGGTCTGCAAGGAGCCGCTCAAAGCACAATTTCTTAGAAGATTCACTCCTCTTATACATAAGTTGGCAATGTCCCATTTATACACAATCCCGAAGCTATTTCTGTGTTTCATGGTCAATGTGAAGGTCCAAGGGATAGAGTAAACCTGCACTGGTGCATCGGAATGTAGTATTGGTCTCCCAGGCGCCGCTCAAGGCGCAATCTCTTAGAAGATTCACTCTTCTTGTATTGAAGTCGGCATTGTGCCTTTTTTAATCAATCCCGATGTGATTACTGCGTTTCATGGTCAATTTGAGGGTCCGATGGATACAGTCAACCTGCATTGGTGCATCGGAATCTAATACTGGTCTCGCAAAAACCGCTCAAACCACTGACCCTTAGAAGATTCACTCTTCTTGTACTTAAGTCTGCATTGTGCCTATTGTATTCAATCACGATGTAAACTCTCCGTTTCATGGTCAATGTAAAGGTCCAGTTGATACAGTAAAACTATACTGGTGCATCGGAATCTAATACTGGTCTCCCAGGAACCGCTCAAAACACTAACACTTAGTAGTTTCACTCTTCTTGTACATAGGTTGGCATTGTGCCTTTTGCATTCAATACCGATGCAATTGCTGTGTTTCATGGTCAATGTGAAGGTCCAAGAGATGCAGTAAACCTGCACTGGTGCATCGTAATCTAATACTAGTCTCCCAGGAGCCGCTCATACCACAAACTCTTAGAAGATTAACTCTTCTTGTACTTAAGTTGGCATTGGCCATTTTGTATTCAATGCCAATGCGAATTCTGTGTCTCATGGTCAATGTGAAGGTCCAAGGGATACAGTAAACCTGCACTGGTGCATCGTAATCTAATAATGATCTCCCAAGAGCCGCACAAAACACAAACTCTTAGAGGATTCACTCTATTTGTACTTCACCCGGCATTTTGCCTTTGTATTCAATCCCGATGCGATTTCTGCGTTTCATGGTCAATGTGAAGGCACAAGGGATACAGTAAACCTGCACTGGTGCATCGGTATCTAATACTGGTCTCCCAGGAGCTGATCAAACCACAAACTCTTAGAAGATTCACTCTTATTGTACTTAAGTTGGCATTGTCCCTTTGACATTCAATCCCGATGCGATTTCTGTGTTTCATGGTCAATGTGAAGGCAAAATGGATACAGTAAACCTACACTGGTGCATCGCAATCTAATACTGGCCTCCCAGGTGCCGCTCGAACCACGAACTCTGAGACGACTCACTCTTCTTGCACTTAAGTTGGCATTGTGCGTTTTGTATTCTTTCCCGGTGCAATTGCTGTGTTTCATGGTCAATGTGAAGGTCCAAGGGCTACAGTAAACCTGCAGTGGTGCATCGGAATCTAATACTGGTCTCCCAGGAGCCGCTCAAACCACAAACTCTTAGATAATTAACCCTTCTTGTACTTACGTTGGCATTGTGCATTTTGTTTCATTCTCGATGCAATTGCTGTGTTACATGGTCAATGAGAAGGTCCAAGGGATACAGTAAGCATGTACTGGTGCATCGGAATCTAATACTGGTCTCCCAGGTGCCGGTCAAAGCTCAAAATGTTAGAAGATTCACGCTTCTTGTACTGAAGTTGGCATTGTGCATTTTTACTCAATCCCGATGCGATTTCTGTGTTTCATGGACAATGCGAAGGTCCAGGGGATACAGTAAACCTGCACCAGTGCATCGGAATCTAATTCTGGTCTCTCAGGAGCCGATCAAACCACAAACTCTTAGAAGATTCGCTCTTAATGTACTCAAGTCGACATTTTCACTTTTGTAATCAATCCCGATGCATTTTCTGTGTCTCATGTTCAATGTGAAGGTCCAAGGGATACAGTAATCCTGCACTGGTGCATCGGATTCTAATACTGGTCTCCCAGGAGTCGCTCAAACCACAATCTCTTAGGAGATTCACTCTTCTTGTACATAAGTCGCCACTGTCCATTTTGTATACAATCCCGATGCAATTTCTGTGTTTTATGGTCAATGTGAAGGTCCAAGGGAAACAGTAAACCTGCACTGGTTCATCGGAATATAATACTGGTCTCCCAGGAGCTGCTTAATCCACAAACTCTTAGAAGATTCACCCTTCTTGTACTTAAATTGGCATTGTCCCTTTTGTATTCCATCCCAATGCAATTTCTGTGTTTGATGGTCAATTTGATGTGCCAAGGGATAGAGTAAACCTGCACTGGTGCATCGGAATGTATTACTGGTCTCCCAGGAGCCGCTCACACCACAAACTCTAAGGAGATTGAATCTTCTTGTACTTAAGTCTGCATTGTCCCTTTTGTATTCGTTCCCGATGCAATTTCTGCGTTTCATGGTCAATGTGAAGGTCCAATGGATACAGCAAACCTGCACTGGTGCATCGTAATCTAATACTGGGCTCCTAGGAGCCGCTCAAACCACAAACTCTTAGAAGACTCACTCTTCTAGTACATAAGTTGGCATTTTGCCTTTTGTACTCATTCCCGTTGCAATTGCTGTGTTTCATGGTCAATGTGAAGGTCCAAGGGATACAGTAAACCTGCACTGGTGCATCGTAATCTAATACTGGTCTCCCAGGAGCCGCTCAAAGCACAAACTCTTAGAAGATTCACTCGTCCTGTACATAAGTCGGCATTGTGCCTTTTGTATTCAACACCGATGCGATTTCTGTGTGTCATGGACAACGTGAAGGTCCAAGGGATACAGCAAACATGCACTGGGTCATCGGAATCTAATGCTGGTCTCCCAGGAGCTGATCAAACCAGAAACTCTTTAAAGATTTACTCTTATTGCACTTAGGTCGGCATTGTCTCTTTTGTACTCAATCCGGATGCGATTTCAGTGTTTCATCGTCAATGGGAAGTCCCAAGCGATAAATCAAACCTGCACTGGTGCTACGGAATCTAATTCTGGTCTCCCAGGAGCCGGTCCAACCACTAACCCTTAGAAGATTCACTCTTCTTGTACTTAAGTCGATACTGTCCCTTTTGTATTCTGTCCCGATTTAATTTCTGTGTTTGATGGTAAATGTGAACGTCCATGGATACAGTAACCCTGCACTGGTTCATCGGAATCTAATACTTGTCTCACAGGAGCCGATCAAACCTCAAACTCTTAGAGGTTTCAGTCTTCTAGATTTTAAGTCGGCATTGTCCCTTTTATATACAATCCGATGCAATTCCTGTGATTCATGGTCAACGTGAAGGTCCAAGGGATAGAGTATACCAGCACTGGTGCATGGGAATGTAATACTGGTCTCCCAGGAGCCGCTCAATCCACAAACGCTTACAAGATTCACTCCTCTTGTACTTAAGTCTGCATTGTCCGTTTTGTATTCAATCCCGATGCAATTTCTCCGTTTCATGGTCAATGTGATGGTCCAATGTATACAGTAAACCTATACTGGTGCATCGGAATCTAATACTGGTCTCCCAGGAGCCGCTCAAACCACACACACTTAGAAGATTCACTCTTCTATTTTTTAAGTTTGCATTGTGCCTTTTGCATTCAATCACGACGTTTTTCCTGTTTTGCATGGTCAATGTGAAGGTCCAAGGGATACTGTAAAAATGCACATGTGCATCGTAATCTAATAATGGTCTTCCAGGAGCCGCTCAACGCACAAACTTTTAGAAGATTCACTCTTCTTGTACTTAAGTCGGCATTGTAGCTTTTGTATTCAACACCGATACGATTCCTGTGTTTCATGGACAATGTGAAGGTCCAAGGGATTCACTAAACGTGCACTGGTGCATTGGAATCTAAAACTGGTCTCCCAGGAGCCGCTCAAACTACAAACTCTTGGAAGATTCACTCTTCTTAAACTTACGTTGGCATTGTGCCTTTTGTATTCATTCCCGATGCAATTGCTGTGTTTCATGGCCAATGTGAAGGTCCAAGGGATACAGTTACCCCGCACTGGTGTATCGGAATTTAATACTGGTCTCCCAGGAGCCGCTCATAGCACAAACTCTTAGAAGAATCACTCTTCTTGTACTTAAGTCGGCATTGTGCCTTTTGTATTCAATCCAGATGCGATTTCTGTGTTTCATAGACAATGTGAATGTCCGAGGGATACAGTAAACCTGCACTGGCGCATCGGAATATAATACTGGTCTCCCAGGAGCCGCTCAAACCATAAACTCATAGAAGATTCACTCTTCTTGTACATAAGTTGGCATTGTGCTTTTTTTATTCAATCCCGATGCAATTGCTGTATTTCATGGCCAATGGGAAGGTCCAAGAGATTCAGTAAACCTGCACTGGAGCATCGGAATCCAATAGTGGTCTCCCAGGAGCCGCTCATACCACAAACTCTTAGAAGATTCACTCTTCTTGTTCTTTAGTCGGCCTTGTCCCTTTTGCATTCAATCACGATGCGATTTCTATGTTTCATGGTCGATGTGAAGGTCCATGGGATAACGTAAACCTGCACAATTGCATCTGAATGTATTACTGGCCTCCCAGGAGCCGCTTAAACCTCAAACTCACGGAAGATTCACTCTTCCTGTACATTAGTTCTCATTGTGCCTATTATATTCCATCACGATGCGATATCTGTGTTTCATAATCAATGTGAAAATCCAAGGGATACAGTAAACTGCCACTGGTGCATCGGAATGTAATATTGGTCTCCCAGGAGCCGCTCAAGGCACAAACTCTTAGTAGATTCACTTATCTTGTACTTCAGTCGGCACTGTGCGTATTGAATTCAATCCCGATGCGATTTCTCTGTTTCACGGTCAATGTGAAGGTGCAAGGGATAGAGTAAACCTGGACTGGTGCATCGGAATGTAATACTGGTCTCCCAGGAGCCGATCAAACCACAAACTCTTAAAAGATTCGCTCTTATTGTGTTTAAGTCGGCATTGTCCCTTTTGTATTCAATCCCGATGCGATTTCAGTGTTTCATGGTCAATGTGAAATCCCAAGTAATGCATTAAACCTGCACTGGTGCACCGGAATCTAATACAGGTGTCCCTAGGAGCCGCGCTAATCACAAATTCTTAGAAGATTCACTCTTCTTGTACTAAGGTCGGCATTGTGCCTTTTATTATTCAATCCCGGTGCGATTTCTGTGTTTCATGGTCAGTGTGAAGGTCCAATGGATACAGTATACCTGCATTGGTGCATCGGAATCTAATACTGGTCTCCCAGGAACTGCTGAAACCACTAACTCTTAGAAGATTCACCGTTCTTGTACTTAAGTCGGCAACCTGCCTTTTGTATTCAACCCCGATGCAATATCTGTGTTTCATGGTCTATGTGAAGAACCAAGGGATACAGTTAACCTGCACTGGTGTATCGGAGTCTAATACTGGTCTTCCAGGAGCCGCTTAAAGCACAAATTCTAAAAAGATTCATTCTTCCCGTACATAAGTTGCCATTGTACCTTTTGTATTCAAACCCGATGCGATATCTGTGATTCATGGTCAATAAGGAGATCCAAGGGATTCAGTAAACCGCCGCTGGTGCATCGGAATCTAATACTGGTCTGCCAGGAGCCCATCAAACCTCAAACTCTTAGAGGATTCACTCATCTAGAATTTAAGTCGGCATTGTTTCCTTTGTATACAATCCGATGCAATTTCTGTGCTTCATGGTCAATGTGAAGGACCAAGGAATACAGTAAACTTGCACTGGTGCATGGGAATGTAATACCGGTCTCACAGGAGCCGCTCAAACCACTAACGCTTAGAAGATTAACTCCTCTTGTACTTAAGTCCGCATTGTCCATTTTTTATTCAATCCCGATGCAATTTCTCCGTTTCATGGTCAATGTGAAGGTCCAATTCATACAGTAAACCTATACTGGTGCATCGGATTCTAATACAGGTCTCCCAGGGGCCGCTCACAGCACAAACACTTAGAAGGTTCACTCTTCTATTACTTAAGTTTTCAATGTGCCTTTTGTATTCAATCACGATGTCTTTGCTGTGTAGCATGGTCAATGTGAAGGTCCAAGGGATACAGTAAACCTGCACTGGTGCATCGTAATCAAATAATGGTCTCCCAGGAGCCGCTCATTGCACAAACTCTTATAAGTTACACTCTTCTTGTACTTAGATCGGCATTGTGCCCTTTGTATTAAATCCCGATGCGTATCCTGTGTTTCATGGACAATGTGAATGTCCAAGGGATACAGTAAACTTGCACTTGCGCATCGGAATATAATACTGGTCACCCAAGAGCCGCTCAAACCACAAAATCTTAGAAGATTCACTCTTCTTATACATAAGTAGGCATTGTGCCTTTTGTATTCAATCCCGATGCAATTGCTGTCTTTCATAATCAATGGGAAGGTCCAAGAGATACAGTAGACCTGCACTGGTGCATCGGTATCTAAAACTGGTCTCCCAGGAGCCCCTCAAAGCACAAACCCTTAGTAGATTCACTCTTCTTGTACTTAAGTCGGCATAGTGCATTTTGTATTCAATCCCGATGCCATTTCTCCGTTTCATGGTCAATGTGAAGGTCCAATGCATACAGTAAACCTATACGGGTGCAGCGGAATCTAATACTGGTCTCCCAGGGGCCGCTCACAGCAAAAACACTTTGAAGATTCACTCTTCTATTATTTAAGTTTGCACTGTGCCTTTTGTATTCAATCACGATGTCTTTGCTGTGTTGCATGGTCAATGTGAAGGTCCAATGGATACAGTAAACCTGCACTGGTGCATCGTAATCTAATAATGGTCTCCCAGGAGCCGCACACACCACAAACTCTTAGAAGATTCACTCCTCTTAAACTTACGTTGGCATTGAGCCTTTTGTATTCATTCCCGATGCAATTGCTGTATTCATGGTCAATGTGACAGTCCAAGGGATACAGTTAACCCACAATGGTGTATCGGAATCTAACAAGGGTCTCCCAGGAGCCGCTCATAGCACAAACTCTTAGAAGAATCACTCTTCTTGTACTTAAGTCAGCATTGTGCCTTCTGTATTCAATCCCGAGGCGATTTCTGTGTTTCATTGTCAATGTGTAGGTCCAAGGGATAGAGTAAACGTGCACTGGTGCATCGGAATGTAATAGTGGCCTCCCAGGAGCCGCTCAAACCACAAACTCTTAGAAGATTCACTCTTCTTGTACTTAAGTCTGCCGTGTCCCTTTTGTATTCAATCCCGATGCAATTTCTCCGTTTCATGGTCAATGTGAAGGTCCAATGGATACAGTAAACCTATTCTGGTGCATCGGAATCTAATACTGGTCTCCCAGGAGCCGCTCAAAGGACAAACACATAAAAGATTCACTCCTCTATAACTTAAGTTTGCATTGTGCCTTTTGTATTCAATCACGATGCGATATCTGTGTTTCATGGTCAATGTGAAGATCCAAGGGATACAGTAAACCGCCACTGGTGCATCGGAATTTAATACTGGTGTGCCAGGAGCCGCTCAAAACACAAACTCTTATTAGATTCACTCTTCTCGTACATAAGCCGTCATTGTGCATTTTGTATTCATTCCCGATGCGATTTCTGTGTTTCACGGTCAATGTGAAGGTGCAAGGGATAGAGTAAACCTGCACTGGTGCATCGGAACGTAGTACTGGTCTCCCAGGAGCCGATCAAACCACAAACTCTTAAAAGATTCACTCTTATTGTATTTAAGCCGGCATTGTCCCTTTTGTAATCCATCCCGATGCGATTTCAGTGTTTCATGGTCAATGCGAAGGCCCAAGGGATACAGTAAACCTGGACTGGAGCATCGGAATCTAATCCTGGTCTCCCAGGGGCCGATCAAACCTCAAACTCTTAGAGGATTCACTCTTCTAGAAATTAAGTCGGCATTGTCCCTTTTGTATACAATCCGATGCAATTTCTATGCTACATGGTCAATGTGAAGGTCCAACGGATAGAGTAATCCTGCACTAGTGCTTGGGAATGTAATAATGGTTTCCCTGGAGCCGCTCAAACCACAAACGCTTAGAAGACTCACTCCTCTTGTACTTTAGTCTGCATTGTCCGTTTTGTATTCAATGCCAATGCGATTTCTCCGTTTCATGGTCAATGTGAAGGTCCACTGCATACAGTAAACCTATACTGGTGCTTCGGAATCTAATAATGGTCTCCCAGGAGCCGCTCAACGCACAAACTCTTAGAAGATTCATTCATCTTGTACTTAAGTCGGCATTGTCCCTTTTGTATTCAATCCCGATGCGATTTCTATGTTCATGGTCAACTTGAAGGTCCAACGGACAACGTAAACCTGCACTGGTGCATCTGAATCTAATACTGGTCTCCGAGGAGCCCCTCAAACCTCAAACTTGCGGAAGATTCACTCTTCCTGTACATAAGTTGGCATTGTGCCTTTTGTATTCAATCACGATGCGATATCTGTGTTTCATGGTCATTGTGAAGGTCCAACGGATACAGTAAACCTGCACTGGTGCATCGTAATGTAATAATGGTGTCCCAGGAGCCGCTATAAGGCACAAACTCCTAGAAGAATCTTTCTTCTTGTACTTCAGCCGGCGTTGTGCGTTTTGTATTCAATCCCGACGCAATTGCTGTGTTTCATGGACTATATGAAGGTCCAAGAGATACAGTAAACCTGCACTGGTGCATTGGAATCTAATACTGGTCTGCCAGGAGCCGATCAAACCACAAAATCTTAAAAGATTTACTCTTATTGTTTCCAAGTCGGCATTGACCCCTTTGTATTCGATCCCGATGAGATTTCTGTGTTTCATGGAAAATGTGGAATCCCAAGGGATACAGTAAACTTGCAGTGGTGCATCACAATCTAATACTGGTCTCAAAGGAGCCGATCAAACCACAAACTCTTAGAAGATTCACTGTTCTTGTACTTATGTTGGCATTGTACTTTTTTTATTCATTCCCGATGCAATTGCAGTGTTTTACGGTCAATGTGAATGTCCAAGGTATACAGCAAACCTGCACTGGTGCATCGGAATCTAATACTGGTCTCCCAGGAGCCGCTCAAAGCACAAACTCCAAAAGATTCACTCCTCTTGTACCTAAGTCGGCATTGTGCTTTTGTATTCAATCCCGATGCGATTTCTATGTTTCATGGAATTTGTGAAGGTCCAAGGGATACTGTAAACCTCCACGGGGGCATCGGAATCTAATACTGGTCTCCCAGGAGCCGCTCAAAGCACAACTCTTAGAAGATTCGCTCTTCTTGTACTTAAGTCGGCATTATGCCTTTTGTATTCAATACCGATGCGATTTCTGTGTTTCATGGACAATTTGAAGGTCCAAGGGATATAGTAAACATGCACTGGTGCATCGGAATCTAATATTGGTCTCCCAGGAGCCGCTCAAACAACTAAATCTTAGAAGATTAACTCTTCTTATACATAAGTTTTCATTGTGCCTTTTGTATTCAATCCCGATGCAATAGCTGTCTTTCATGGTCAATGTGAAGGTCCAATGGATACAGTAAACCTATACTGGTGCATCGGAATTTAATACTGGTCTCCCAGGAGCCGCTCAAAGCACAATCACTTAGAAGATTCAATCATCTATTACTTAAGTATTGCATTGTGCCTTTTGTATTCAATCACGATGCCTTTGCTGTGTTTCATGGTCAATGTATAAGCTCAAGGGATACAGTTAACCTGCACTGGTGCATCGTAATCTAATACTGGTCTCCTAGGAGCCGCTCAAACCACAAACTCTTGGAAGACTCTCTTTTCTTCTACTTAAGTTGGCATTGTGCCTTTTGTATTTATTCCTGACGCAATTGCCGTGTTTCATGGACAATATGAAGGTCCAAGAGATACAGTAAACCTGCACTGCTGCATCACAATCTAATACTGGTCTCAAAGGAGACGATCAAACCACAAACTCTTAGAAGATTCACTGTTGTTGTTCTTATGTTGGCATTGTACTTTTTGTATTCATTCCCGATGCAATTGCTGTATTTCAAAGTCAATGTGGAATTCCAAGGGATACAGTAAATCTGCACTGGTGTATCACAATCTAATACTGGTCTCAAAGGAGCCGCTCAAACCACAAACTCTTAGAAGATTCACTATTCTTGTACTTATGTTGGCATTGTGCTATTTGTGTTCATTCCCGATGCAATTGCTGTGTTTCAAGGTCAATGTGAAAGTCTAAGGGATACAGTAAACCTGCACTGGTGCATCGGAATCTAATACTGGCCTCCCAGGAGCCGCTCAAATCACAAACTCCAAAAGATTCACTCATCTTGTACCTAAGTCGGCATTGTGCCTTTTGTATTCCATCCCGATGCGATTTCTATGTTTCATGGACAATGTGAATGGCCAAGGGATACAGTAAACCTGCACGGGTGGATCGGAATCTAATACTGGTCTCCCAGGAGCCGCTCAATGCACAACTCTTAGAAGATTCACTCTTCCTGTACTTAAGTCGGCATTATGTCTTTTGTACTCATTACCGATGCGATTTCTGTGTTTCATGGTCAAAGTGAAGGTTCTAGGGATACAGTAAACCTGCACTGGTGCATCGGAATCTTATACTGGTCTCCCAGGAGCCGCTCAAACCACAAACTCGTAGAAGATTCACTCCTCCTCTACATAAGTTGGCATTGTGGTTTTTGTATTCAATCCCGATGCGATATCTATGTTTCATTTTCAATGTGTGGGTGCAGGGGATACAGTAAACCTGCTTTGGTGCATCGAAACCTAATCCTGGTCTCGCATGAGCCGCTCAAACTTCAAACTCTTAGAGGATTCACTCTTCTTGAATTTAAGTCGCCATTGGCTCTTTTGTATTCAATACCGATGCAATTTGTGTGCTACATGGTCAATGTGAAGATCCAAAGGATACAGTAAACCTGCACTGATGCATCGGAATCTAATACTGGTTCCCCAGGAGACGCCCAAAGCACAAACCCTTTGAAGATTCGCTCTTCTTGTACTTAAGTCGGCATTGTGCCTTTTGTATTCAATCCCGAAGCGATTTCTGAGTTTCATTGTCAATGGGAAGGTCGAAGAGATACAGTAAACCTGCACTGGTGAATCGGAATTTAATACTGGCCTCCCAGGAGCCACTCAAAGCACAAACTCTTTGAAGATTCTCCCTTCTTGTACTTAAGTCGGCATTGTGCCTTTTGTATTCAATCCCGATGCGATTTCTATGTTCATGGTCAACTTGAAGGTCCAACGGACAACGTAAACCTGCACTGGTGCATCTGAATCTAATACTGGTCTCCGAGGAGCCCCTCAAACCTCAAACTTGCGGAAGATTCACTCTTCCTGTACATAAGTTGGCATTGTGCCTTTTGTATTCAATCACGATGCGATTTCTGTGTTTCATGGACAATGTGAATGTCCAAGGGATACAGTAAACCTGCACTGTTGCATCGGAATATAATACTCGTCTCCCAGGCACCGCTCAAACCACTAACTTTTAGAAGATTCACCCTTCTCTCGGTTAAGTCGGCATTGTGCCTTTTGTATTCAACCCCGATTCAATTTCCGTGTTTCATGCTCAATGTGAAGGTCCAATACGTACAGTTAACCTGCACTGGTGCATTGGAATCTAATACTGGTCTCCCAGGAGAAGCTCAAAGCACAAATTCTTAGAAGATTCACCCTTCTTGTATTTAAGCCGGCATTGTGCCTTTTGTATTAAATACCGATGCGATTTCTGTGTTACATGGACAATGTGAAGGTCCAAGGGATACAGTAAACCTGCACTGGTGCATCGGAATCTAATACTGGTCTCCCAGGAGCCGCTCAAACCACAAGCTCCTCTTGTACTTAAGTCGGCTTTGTGCCTTTTGTATTCAACCCCGTTGCAATTACTGTGTTTCATGGTCAATGTGAAAGTCCAAAGGATACAGTAAACCGCCACTGGTGCATCGAAATGTAATCCTAGTCTCCCAAGAGCCGATCAAACCTCAAACTCTTAGAGGATTCACTCTTCTTAAATTTAAGTCGGCATTGTCCTTAGTAAACCTATACTGGTGCATCGGAATTTGATACTGGTCTCCCAGGAGCCGCTCACAGCACAAACACTTAGAAGATTCACTCTTCTATTACTTAAGTTTCCATTGTGCCTATTGTATTCAATCACGATGCCTCTGCTGTGTTTCATGGTCAATGTGAAGGTCCAAAAGATACAGTAAGCTTGCATTGGTGCATCATAATAATAATCGTCTCCCAGGAGCCGCTCAAAGCACAACCTCTCAGAAGATTCACTCTTCTTGTACTTCAGCCGGCATTATGCTTTTTGTATTCAATCCCGATGGGATTTCTGTGTTTCATGGTCAATGTGAAAGCTCAAGGGCTACAGTTAACATGCACTGGTGCATCGCAATATAATACTGGTCTCCTAAGAGCCGCTCAAACCACAAACTCTTAGAAGACTCACTTTTCTTCTACTGAAGTTGGCATTGTGCCTTTTGTATTCATTCCCGATGCAATTGCCGTGTTTCATGGAAAATATGAAGGTCCAAGGGATACAGTAAACCTGCACTGTTGCATCGGAATATAATACTGGTCTCCCAGGAGCCGCCCAAACCACAACCTCTTAGAAGATTCACTCTTCTTGTACTTACATTGGCATTGTACCACTTTGTATTCATTCCCGATGCAATTGTTGTGTTTCATGGTCAATGAGATGGTCCAAGGGATATAGTAAACCTGCACTGGTTCTTCGGAATCTAATACTGGTCTCCCAGGAGCCGCTCTAAGCACAAACATCTAGAAGAATCACTCTTCTTGTACTTAAGTCGGCATTGTGCCATTTGTATTCAATCCCGATGCGATTTCTGTGTTTCATGGACAATGTGAATGTCCAAGGGATACAGTAAGCCTGCACAGGTGCATTGAATTTAATACTGGTCTCCCAGTCTATTACTTAAGTTTGCATTGTGCCTTTTGTATTCAATCACGATGCCTTTGCTTTGTTTTATGGTCAATGTGAAGGTCCAAGATACAGTAAGTTTGCATTGGTGCATCGTAATCTAACAATGGTCTCCCAGGAACCGCTCAAAGCACAAACACTTAGAAGAATCACTCTTCTTTTACTTCGTCTGCCAATGTGATTTTTGTAATCAATCCCAATGGGATTTCTGTGTTTCATGGTGAATGTGAAAGCCCAAGGGATACAGTAAACCTGCATTTGTGCATCGTAATCTAATACTGGTCTCCTAGGAGCCGCTTAAATCACAAACCCTTAGAAAACTCACTCTTCTTGTACTTAGGTTTTCATTGTGCATTTTGTATTCATTCCCAATGCAATTGCTGTGTTTCATGGTCAATGTGAAGGTCCAAGGGATACAGTAAACCTGCATTGGTGCATGGGAATCTAATACTGGTCTTCCAGCAGCCGCTCAAAGCACAAATTCTTAGAAGATTCACTCTTCGTGTACTTAAGTCGGCATTTGCCTTTTGTAATCAATCCCGATGCAATTTCTGTGTTTCATGGTCAATCTGAATGTCCAAGGGATACAGCGAACCTGCACTGGTGCATCGGAACCTAATACTGGTCTCCCAGGAGCCGTTCAAAGCTCAAACTCTCAGAAGTTTCACTCTTCTTGTACTTGCGTCGCCATTGTCCTTTTTGTATTTAATCCCGATTTAATTTCTGTATTTCATGGTCAATGTGAAAGTCCAAGAAATTCAGTAAAGCTGCACTGGTGCATCGGAATCCAATACTGGACTCCCAGGAGCCGCTCATACCACAAACTCTTGGAAGATTCACCTTTCTTGTACTTAAGTCGGCATTGTCCGTTTTGTATTCAATCCCGATTCGATTTCTATGTTCATGGTCAATGTGCAGGTCCAAGGGATACAGTAAACCTGAAGTGAAGCATCGGAGTCTAAAACTTGTCTCACAGAAAAGGCACAAAACATAGAATGTAAGATGAGTCAGTCCAATTGTACTTAAGTCTGCATTGTCCCTTTTGTATTTAATTCCGTCGCAATATCTGTATTTCATCATCAATAAGAAGGTCTAAGGGATACAGTAAACCTGAAGTCAAACATCGGAATCTAAAACTGGTCTCACAGAATATGTTTAGACATTAAGAAGAGTCAGACATCTTGTACTTAAGTCGACATTGCGCCTTTTGTATTTAATTCCGATGCAATTTTTGTATTTCATCGTCAATAAGAAGGTCCAAGGGATACAGTAAACCTGAAGTGAAGCATCGGAATCGAAAACTTGTCGCATAGGAAAGGCTCAAAACATAGATGTAAGATGAGTCAGTCCTCTTGTACTTAAGTCAGCATTGTGCCTATTGTACTTAATTCCGATGCAATTTCTGAGTTTCATCGTCAATATGAAGGTCCAAAGGGTACAGTAAACCTGCACTGGTGCATCGGAATCTAATACTGGTCTCCCAGGAGCCGCTCAAGTCACAAACTCTTATAAAATTCACTCTTGTAGTACTTCAGTTGGAATTGTCCCTTATGTATTCCATCCTGATACTATGTCTGTGTCTCATGGTCACTGTGATGGTCCAATGGATACAGTAAACTTGCACTGGTGCATCATATTCTAATAATGGTCTCCCAGGAGCCGCTCAAAGCACAAACTCTTAGAAGATTCACTCTTCTTGTACTTCAGCCGGCATTATGCTTTTTGCATTCAATCCCGATGGGATTTCTGTGTTTCATGGTCAATGTGAAAGGTCAAGGGCTACAGTTACCATGCACTGGTGCTTCGTAATCTAATACTGGTTTCCTAGGAGCCGCTCAAACCACAAACTCTTAGAAGACTCACTTTTGTTCTACTTAAGTTGGCCTTGTGCCTTTTGTATTCAATCCCGATGCAATTGCTGTGTTTCATGGTAAATGTGAAGCTCCAAGAGATTCAGTAAACCTGCACTGGTGCATCGGAATCCAATTCTAGTCTCCCAGGAGCCGCTCATACCACAAACTCTTAGAAGATTCACTCTCCTTGTACTTAAGTCGGCATTGTCCCTTTTGTATTGAATCCCGATGCGATTACTATGTTTCATGCTCCATGTGAAGGTCCAAGGGATACAGTAAACCTGCACCGGTGCATCGGAATGTAATACTGGTCTCCCAGGGGCCGCTCAAAGCACAAACACTTAGAAGATTCACTCTTCTATTACTTAAGTTTGCATTGTGCCTTTTGTATTCAATCACGATGATTTGCTTTTTTTCATGGTCAATGTGAGGTCCAAGATACAGTAAATTTGCACTGTTGCATCGTAATCTAATAACGGTCTCCCAGGAACCGCTCAAAGCACTAACTCTTAGAAGAATCACTCTTCTTTTACTTCAGCCGCCATTGTGATTTTTGTATTCAATCCCGATGGGATTTCTGTGTTTCATGGTGAATGTGAAAGTCCAAGGGATACAGTAAACCTGCACTGGTGCATCGTAATCTAATACTGGTATCCTAGGAGCCGCTCAAACCACAAACCCTTAGAAGACTCACTCTTTTTGTACTTAAGTTGGCATTGTGCATTTTGTATTCATTCCCGATGCAATTGCTGTGTTTCATGGTCAATGTGAAGGTCCAACGTATACAGTAAAGCTGTACTGGTGCATCGGAATCTATTACTTGTCTCCTAGGAGCCGCTCAAAGCACAAACTCTTAGAACATTCACTCTTCTTGTATTTAAGTCGCCATTGTGCCTTTTGTATTCAATCCCGATGCGATTTCTGTGTTTCATGGACAATGGGAATGTCCAAGGGATACAGTGAACGTGCACTGGTGCCTCGGAATACAATACTCGTCTTCCAGGAGCCGCTCAAACCACTAACTCTTAGAAGTTTCACGTTTCTTGTACATAAGTTGGCACTGTGCCTTTAGTATTCAATCCCGATGCAATTGCTGTGTTTCATGGTCATTGGGAAAGTCCAAGAGGTACAGTAAACCTGCACTGGTGCATGGGAATCTAATACTGGTCTTCCAGCAGCCGCTCAAAGCACAAATTCTTAGAAGATTCACTCTTCGTGTACTTAAGTCGGCATTTGCCTTTTGTAATCAATCCCGATGCAATTTCTGTGTTTCATGGTCAATCTGAATGTCCAAGGGATACAGCGAACCTGCACTGGTGCATCGGAACCTAATACTGGTCTCCCAGGAGCCGTTCAAAGCTCAAACTCTCAGAAGTTTCACTCTTCTTGTACTTAAGTTGGCATTGTGCCTTTGGTATTCAATTCCGATGCAATTGCATTGTTTCATGGTCAATGTGAACGTCCAAGTGATACAGTAAACCTGCACTGGTGCATCGGAATATAATACTCGTCTCCCAGGAGCCGTTCAAACCACAAACACATAGAAGAATCAGTCTTCTTGTACTGAAGTTGGCATTGTGCCTTTGGTATTCAATCCCGAGGCAATTGCTCTGTTTCATGGTCAATAGGAAGGTCCAAGAGATACAGTAAACCTGCACTGGTGCATCGGAATCCAACACTGGTCTCCCAGGAGCCGCTCAAAGCACAAACTCTTAGAAGATTCACTCTTCTTGTACTTGCGTCGCCATTGTCCTTTTTGTATTTAATCCCGATTTAACTTCTGTGCTTCATGGTCAATGTGAAAGTCCAAGAAATTCAGTAAAGCTGCACTGGTGCATCGGAATCCAATACTGGACTCCCAGGAGCCGCTCATACCACAAACTCTTGGAAGATTCGACTTTCTTGTACGTATGTCGGCATTGTCCGTTTTGTAATCAATCCCGATGCGATTTCTATGTTCATGGTCAATGTGCAGGTCCAAGGGACACAGTAAACCTGCACTGGGGCATCGGAATCTAATACTGGTCTCCCAGGAGCCGCTCAAACCTCAAACTAGTAAAAGATTCACTCTTCCTGTACATTAGTTGGCATTGTGCATTTTGTATTCAATCCCCATGCGATATCTGTGTTTCATGGTCAATGTAAAGATCCAAGGGATGCAGTCAACCGCCAGTGGTGCATCGGAATCTAATATGGTCTGCCAGGAGCCGCCCAAAGCACAAACTCTTAGTAGATTCACTCTTCTTGTACTTAAGTTGGCATTGTGCATTTTGTATTCATTCCCGATGCGATTTCTGTGTTTCACGGTCAATGTGAAAGTGCAAGGGATAGAGTAAACCTGCACTGGTTCATCGGAAATTAATACTGGTCTCCCAGGAGCCGTGCTAACCACAATCTCTTAAAAGATTCACTCTTATTGTACTTAAGTCGGCATTGTCCCTTTTGTATTCAATCCCGATGCGATTTCAGTTTCATGGATAATGTGAAGGCCCAAGGAATACAGCAAACCTGCACTGGTGCATCTGAATGTAGTACTGGTCTCCCAGGTGCCGCTCAAAGCACAAACTCTTAGAAGATTCACTCTTCTTGTACTGAAGTCGGCTTCGTCCCTTTTGTATTCAATCCCGATTTAATTTCTGTGTTTCATGGTCAATGTGAAGGTCCAAGGGATATAGTAATTCTATACTGGTGCATCGAAATTTCTTACTGGTCACCCAGGAGCCGCTCAAAGCACAAACACTTAGAAGATTCACTCTTCTCTTACTTAAAATTGCATTGTGCCTTTTGTATTGAATCACGATGCCTTTGCTGTGTATCATGGTCAATGTGAAGGTCCAAGGGATACAGTAAACCTGCACTGGTGCATCGTAATGTAATACTGGTCTCCTAGGAGCCGCTCAAACCACAAACCCTTAGAAGACTCACTTTTCTTCTACTTAAGTTGGCATTGTGCCTTTTGTATTCAATCCCGATGCAATTTCTGTGTTTCATGGTCAATGTGAAGGACCAAGCGATACGGTAAACCTGCACTGGTGCATCGGAATCTCATGCTGGTCTCCCAGGAGCCGCTCAAACCACTACCTCTTATATGATTCACTCCTCTTGTACTTGCGTCGCCATTGTCCTTTTTGTATTTAATCCCGATTTAATTTCTGTGTTTCATGGTCAATGTGAAAGTCCAAGAAATTCAGTAAAGCTGCACTGGTGCATCGGAATCCAATACTGGACTCCCAGGAGCCGCTCATACCACAAACTCTTGGAAGATTCACCTTTCTTGTACTTAAGTCGGCATTGTCCGTTTTGTATTCAATCCCGATTCGATTTCTATGTTCATGGTCAATGTGCAGGTCCAAGGGATACAGTAAACCTGAAGTGAAGCATCGGAGTCTAAAACTTGTCTCACAGAAAAGGCACAAAACATAGAATGTAAGATGAGTCAGTCCAATTGTACTTAAGTCTGCATTGTCCCTTTTGTATTTAATTCCGTCGCAATATCTGTATTTCATCATCAATAAGAAGGTCTAAGGGATACAGTAAACCTGAAGTCAAACATCGGAATCTAAAACTGGTCTCACAGAATATGTTTAGACATTAAGAAGAGTCAGACATCTTGTACTTAAGTCGACATTGCGCCTTTTGTATTTAATTCCGATGCAATTTTTGTATTTCATCGTCAATAAGAAGGTCCAAGGGATACAGTAAACCTGAAGTGAAGCATCGGAATCGAAAACTTGTCGCATAGGAAAGGCTCAAAACATAGATGTAAGATGAGTCAGTCCTCTTGTACTTAAGTCAGCATTGTGCCTATTGTACTTAATTCCGATGCAATTTCTGAGTTTCATCGTCAATATGAAGGTCCAAAGGGTACAGTAAACCTGCACTGGTGCATCGGAATCTAATACTGGTCTCCCAGGAGCCGCTCAAGTCACAAACTCTTATAAAATTCACTCTTGTAGTACTTCAGTTGGAATTGTCCCTTATGTATTCCATCCTGATACTATGTCTGTGTCTCATGGTCACTGTGATGGTCCAATGGATACAGTAAACTTGCACTGGTGCATCATATTCTAATAATGGTCTCCCAGGAGCCGCTCAAAGCACAAACTCTTAGAAGATTCACTCTTCTTGTACTTCAGCCGGCATTATGCTTTTTGCATTCAATCCCGATGGGATTTCTGTGTTTCATGGTCAATGTGAAAGGTCAAGGGCTACAGTTACCATGCACTGGTGCTTCGTAATCTAATACTGGTTTCCTAGGAGCCGCTCAAACCACAAACTCTTAGAAGACTCACTTTTGTTCTACTTAAGTTGGCCTTGTGCCTTTTGTATTCAATCCCGATGCAATTGCTGTGTTTCATGGTAAATGTGAAGCTCCAAGAGATTCAGTAAACCTGCACTGGTGCATCGGAATCCAATTCTAGTCTCCCAGGAGCCGCTCATACCACAAACTCTTAGAAGATTCACTCTCCTTGTACTTAAGTCGGCATTGTCCCTTTTGTATTGAATCCCGATGCGATTACTATGTTTCATGCTCCATGTGAAGGTCCAAGGGATACAGTAAACCTGCACCGGTGCATCGGAATGTAATACTGGTCTCCCAGGGGCCGCTCAAAGCACAAACACTTAGAAGATTCACTCTTCTATTACTTAAGTTTGCATTGTGCCTTTTGTATTCAATCACGATGATTTGCTTTTTTTCATGGTCAATGTGAGGTCCAAGATACAGTAAATTTGCACTGTTGCATCGTAATCTAATAACGGTCTCCCAGGAACCGCTCAAAGCACTAACTCTTAGAAGAATCACTCTTCTTTTACTTCAGCCGCCATTGTGATTTTTGTATTCAATCCCGATGGGATTTCTGTGTTTCATGGTGAATGTGAAAGTCCAAGGGATACAGTAAACCTGCACTGGTGCATCGTAATCTAATACTGGTATCCTAGGAGCCGCTCAAACCACAAACCCTTAGAAGACTCACTCTTTTTGTACTTAAGTTGGCATTGTGCATTTTGTATTCATTCCCGATGCAATTGCTGTGTTTCATGGTCAATGTGAAGGTCCAACGTATACAGTAAAGCTGTACTGGTGCATCGGAATCTATTACTTGTCTCCTAGGAGCCGCTCAAAGCACAAACTCTTAGAACATTCACTCTTCTTGTATTTAAGTCGCCATTGTGCCTTTTGTATTCAATCCCGATGCGATTTCTGTGTTTCATGGACAATGGGAATGTCCAAGGGATACAGTGAACGTGCACTGGTGCCTCGGAATACAATACTCGTCTTCCAGGAGCCGCTCAAACCACTAACTCTTAGAAGTTTCACGTTTCTTGTACATAAGTTGGCACTGTGCCTTTAGTATTCAATCCCGATGCAATTGCTGTGTTTCATGGTCATTGGGAAAGTCCAAGAGGTACAGTAAACCTGCACTGGTGCATGGGAATCTAATACTGGTCTTCCAGCAGCCGCTCAAAGCACAAATTCTTAGAAGATTCACTCTTCGTGTACTTAAGTCGGCATTTGCCTTTTGTAATCAATCCCGATGCAATTTCTGTGTTTCATGGTCAATCTGAATGTCCAAGGGATACAGCAAACCTGCACTGGTGCATCGGAACCTAATACTGGTCTCCCAGGAGCCGTTCAAAGCTCAAACTCTCAGAAGTTTCACTCTTCTTGTACTTAAGTTGGCATTGTGCCTTTGGTATTCAATTCCGATGCAATTGCATTGCTTCATGGTCAATGTGAACGTCCAAGTGATACAGTAAACCTGCACTGGTGCATCGGAATATAATACTCGTCTCCCAGGAGCCGTTCAAACCACAAACTCATAGAAGAATCAGTCTTCTTGTACTGAAGTTGGCATTGTGCCTTTGGTATTCAATCCCGAGGCAATTGCTCTGTTTCATGGTCAATAGGAAGGTCCAAGAGATACAGTAAACCTGCACTGGTGCATCGGAATCCAACACTGGTCTCCCAGGAGCCGCTCAAAGCACAAACTCTTAGAAGATTCACTCTTCTTGTACTTGCGTCGCCATTGTCCTTTTTGTATTTAATCCCGATTTAACTTCTGTGCTTCATGGTCAATGTGAAAGTCCAAGAAATTCAGTAAAGCTGCACTGGTGCATCGGAATCCAATACTGGACTCCCAGGAGCCGCTCATACCACAAACTCTTGGAAGATTCGACTTTCTTGTACGTATGTCGGCATTGTCCGTTTTGTAATCAATCCCGATGCGATTTCTATGTTCATGGTCAATGTGCAGGTCCAAGGGACACAGTAAACCTGCACTGGGGCATCGGAATCTAATACTGGTCTCCCAGGAGCCGCTCAAACCTCAAACTAGTAAAAGATTCACTCTTCCTGTACATTAGTTGGCATTGTGCATTTTGTATTCAATCCCCATGCGATATCTGTGTTTCATGGTCAATGTAAAGATCCAAGGGATGCAGTCAACCGCCAGTGGTGCATCGGAATCTAATATGGTCTGCCAGGAGCCGCCCAAAGCACAAACTCTTAGTAGATTCACTCTTCTTGTACTTAAGTTGGCATTGTGCATTTTGTATTCATTCCCGATGCGATTTCTGTGTTTCACGGTCAATGTGAAAGTGCAAGGGATAGAGTAAACCTGCACTGGTTCATCGGAAATTAATACTGGTCTCCCAGGAGCCGTGCTAACCACAATCTCTTAAAAGATTCACTCTTATTGTACTTAAGTCGGCATTGTCCCTTTTGTATTCAATCCCGATGCGATTTCAGTTTCATGGATAATGTGAAGGCCCAAGGAATACAGCAAACCTGCACTGGTGCATCTGAATGTAGTACTGGTCTCCCAGGTGCCGCTCAAAGCACAAACTCTTAGAAGATTCACTCTTCTTGTACTGAAGTCGGCTTCGTCCCTTTTGTATTCAATCCCGATTTAATTTCTGTGTTTCATGGTCAATGTGAAGGTCCAAGGGATATAGTAAACCTGCACTGGTGCATCGTAATGTAATACTGGTCTCCTAGGAGCCGCTCAAACCACAAACCCTTAGAAGATTCACTCTTCTTGTACTGAAGTCGGCTTCGTCCCTTTTGTATTCAATCCCGATTTAATTTCTGTGTTTCATGGTCAATGTGAAGGTCCAAGGGATATAGTAATTCTATACTGGTGCATCGAAATTTCTTACTGGTCACCCAGGAGCCGCTCAAAGCACAAACACTTAGAAGATTCACTCTTCTCTTACTTAAAATTGCATTGTGCCTTTTGTATTGAATCACGATGCCTTTGCTGTGTTTCATGGTCAATGTGAAGGTCCAAGGGATACAGTAAACCTGCACTGGTGCATCGTAATGTAATACTGGTCTCCTAGGAGCCGCTCAAACCACAAACCCTTAGAAGACTCACTTTTCTTCTACTTAAGTTGGCATTGTGCCTTTTGTATTCAATCCCGATGCAATTTCTGTGTTTCATGGTCAATGTGAAGGACCAAGCGATACGGTAAACCTGCACTGGTGCATCGGAATCTCATGCTGGTCTCCCAGGAGCCGCTCAAACCACTACCTCTTATAAGATTCACTCCTCTTGTACTTATGTCGCCATTGTCCATTTTGTATTCAATCCCGATTTAATTTCTGTGTTTCATGGTCAATGTGAAGGTCCAAGGATACAGTAAACCTGCACTGGTTCATCGGAATCTAATACTGGTCTCCCAGGAGCCGCTCAAAATACAAACTCTTAGAAGATTCACCCTTCTTGTATTTAAGTTGTTATTGTCCTTTTTGTATTCAATCCCTATGTAACTTCTGTGTTTCATGGTCAATGTGAAGGTCCAACGGAAACAGTAAACCTTCACTGGTGCATCGGAATCTAATACTGGTCACCCAGGAGCCGCTCAAAGCACAGACACATAGAAGATTCACTCCTCTATAACTTAAGTTTGCATTGTGCCATTTGTATTCAATCACGATGCGATATCTGTGTTTCATGGTCAATGTAACGATCCAAGGGATACAGTAAACCGCCAGTGGTGCATCGGAATCTAATATGGTCTGCCAGGAGCCGCTCAAAGCACAAACTCTTAGTAGATTCACTCTTCTTGTACTTAAGTCGGCATTGTGCCTTTTGTATTCAATCCCGATGCAATTTCAGAGTTTCATGGTCAATGTGGAGGTCCAAGGGATACAGTAAACCTGCACTGGTGCATCAGAATGTAATCCTGGTCTCCCAGGAGCCGATCAAACCTCAAACTCTTAGAGGATTCACACTTCTTCAATTTAAGTCGGCATTGTTTCATTCGTATTCAATCCAGATGCAATTTCTGTGTTTCATGGTCAATGTGAAGGTCCAAGGGATACAGTAAACCTGCACTGGTGCATCGGAATCTAATACTGGTCTCCTAGGAGCCGCTCAAACCACAAACCCTTAGAATACTCACTTTTCTTCCACTTAAGTTGGCATTGTGCCTTTTGTATTCCATCCTGATGCAATTTCTGTGTTTCATGGTCAATGTGAAGGACCAAGCGATACGGTAAACCTGCACTGGTGCATCGGAATCTCATGCTGGTCTCCCAGGAGCCGCTCAAACCACTACCTCTTATAAGATTCACTCTTCTTGTACTTACGTCGCCATTGTCCATTTTGTATTCAATCCCGATTTAATATCTGTGTTTCATGGTCAATGTGAACGTCCAAGGATACAGTAAACCAGCACTGGTTCATCGGAATCTAATACTGGTCTCCTAGGAGCCGCTCAAACCACAAACCCTTAGAAGACTCACTTTTCTTCTACTTAAGTTGTTATTGTCCCTTTTGTATTCAATCCCGATGCCACTTCTGTGTTTCATGGTCAATGTGAAGGTCCAAGAGATACAGTAAACCTGCACTGGTGCATCGAAACCTAATCCTGGTCCCCCAGAACCGCTCAAACCTTAAACTCTTAGAGGATTCGCTCTTCATGAATTTAAGCCATTTGGTATTCAATACCGGTGAAATTTCTATGTTTCATGGTCAATGTGAAGGTCCAAGGGATACAGTAAACCTGAACTGGTGCATCTGAATCTAATACTGGCCTTCCAGGAGCCGCTCAAACCACAAACTCGTAGAAAATTCACTCTTCTCGTACATAAGTTGGCATTGTGCCTTTTGAACTCAATCGCGATGAAATTGCTGTGTTTCATGGTCAATGTGAAGGTCCAAAGGGTACAGTAAACCGGCACTGGTGCATCGGAATCTAATCCTTGTCACCCAGGAGCCGATCAAACCACAAACTCATAGAAGATTCACTCTTCTTGAATTTAAGTAGGCATTGTCCTTTTTGTATTCAATCCCAATGCTATTTCTGTGTTTCATGGTCAATGTGAACGCCCATGAGATAGAGTAGACCGGCACTGGTGCATGGGAATGTAATACTGGTCTCCAAGGAGCCGCTCAAACCACAAACTCTTAGAAGATTCACTCTTCTTGTACTTAAGTCGGCATTGTGCCTTCTGTATTCAATACCGATAAGATTTCTGTGTTTCATGGAAAATGTGAAGGTCGAAGGGACACAGGAAACCTGCACTGGTGCATCGGAATCTAATACTGGTCTCCCAGGAGCCGCCTAAACCACAAACTCTTACAGGATTCACTCTTATTGTACTTAAGTTTGTATTGTGCGTTTAGATTTCACTCTCGATGCTATTGCTGTCTTTCACGGACAATGTGAAAGTCCAAGCTACACAGCACACCTGCATTGTTGTATAGGAATCTAATACTGGTCTCCCAGGAGCTGCTCAAAACACTAATTGTTACAAGTTTTTCTCTCCTTGTTCGTAAGTCGGCATAGTGCCTTTTGTATTCAATCCCAATGCGATTTCTGTGTTTATGGACACTGTGAAGGCCCACGAGATACAGTAATTCAGCACTGGTGCATCGGAACCTAATAGTTGTCTCCCAGGAGCCGCTCAAACCACATACTCTTCGAAGATTCACTCTTCTTGTACATAAGTTGACATTGTGCTTTTGGTATTCAATCCCGATGCATTTGCTCTGTTTCATGGTCAATGTGAATGTCCAAGAGCTACAGTAAACCTGCACTGGTGCATCGGAATGTAATTCTGGTCTCCCAGGAGCCGTTCATACCACAAACTGTTACAAGGTTCACTCTTCTCGTACTAAAGTCGGCATTGTCCCTTAGGTATTCAATCCAGATGCGATTTCTGTGTTTCATGGTCAATGTGGAGGTCCAAGGGATACAGCAAATCTGCACTGGTGCATCGGAATATAATACTGGTCCCCCAGGATCCGCTCAAACCACAAATTCTTAGAAGATTCACTCTTCTTGTACATAAGTTGGCATTGTGCCTTTTGTATTCAATCCGGATGCTTTGCTGTGTTTCATGGTCAATGTGAAGGTCCAAGTGATTCAGTAAACCAACACTGGTGCATCGGAATGAAATACTGGTCAGCCAGGAGCCGCTCAAAGCTAATCCCTTTGTAGATTCACTCTTCTTGTACTTAAGTCGGCATTGTGCATTTTGTATTCAAACCCGATTCGATTTCTGTGTTTCATGGTCAATCTGAAGGTCCAAGGGGTACAGTAAACCTGCACTGGTGCATCGGAATCTATTACTGGCCTCCCAGAAGCCGCTCATACCACAAACTCTTAGGAGATTCTCTCTTCTTTTACTTAAGTCGGCATTGTCCCTTTTCTATTCAATCCCGATGCGATTTCTGAGTTTCATGGTCAATTTGAAGGTCCAAGGGATACTGTGAACCGGAAGTGGTGCATCGGAATCTAATACCGGTCTCCCAGGAGCCGCTCAAAGAACAAACTCTTAGAAGATTCACTCATCTTGTACTTAAGTTAGCATTGTACCTTTTGTATTCAATCCCAATGGTAATTCTCTGTTTCATGATCAATGTGAAGGTCCAAGAGGAAGAGTAAATGTGCACTGGTGCATCGGAATCTAATACTGGTCTCCCTGGAGCCGCTCACACCACAAATTCTTAGATGATTACCTCATCTTGTTCTTAAGTTGGCATTGTGCCTTTTGTATTCTTTCCTGATGCAATTGCTGTATTTCATGGTCAATGTGAAGGTCCAAGGGATACAGTAAACCTGCTTTGTTGCATCGGAATATAATACTGGTCTCCCAGGAGACGCTCAAGACACAAACTCTTAGAAGATTAACTCATCCTGTACTTAAGTTGGCATTGTGACTTTTGTATTCAATTCGGGTGCCTTTGCTGTGTTTCATGGTCAATGTGAAGGTCCAAGGGATACCGTAACCGGCACTGGTGCATCGGAATCTAACACTGGTCTGCCAGGATCCGCCCAAAGCACAAACTCTTAGTAGATTCACACTTCATGTTCTTAAGTCGGCATTGTGCATTTTGAATACAATCCTGATGCGATTTCTGTGTTTCATGGTGAATGTGGGGGTCCATGGGATAGAGTAAACCTGCACTGGTGCATCGGAATGTAATACTGGTCTCCCAGGAGCCGCTCAAAGCTCAAACAATTAGAAGATTCACTCATCTGGTACTTAAGTTTGCATTGTGCCCTTTGCATTCAATCCCGATGCGATTTCTGTGTTTCACGGTCAATGTGAAGGTGCAAGGGATACAGTAAAACTGAACTGGTGCATCGGAGTCTAATACTGGTCTCCCAGGAGCCGCTCAAAGCACAAACATGTAGAAGAATAACTCATCTAGTACTTAAGTTTGCATTGTGCCTTTTGTATTCAATCCGGATGCCTTTGCTGTGTTTCAATGACAATCTGAAGGTCCAAGAGATACAGTTAACCTGCAATGGTGCATCGGAATCAAATACTGGTCTCCCAGTAGCCGCTAAAACCACAAACTTTTGGAAGATTCACTCTCCTTGTATTTTAGTCGGCATTGCCCTTTTTGTATTCAAACCCGATGCAATATCTCCGTTTCATGGTCAATGTGAAGGTCCAAGGGATACAGTAAAACTGAACTGGTGCATAGGAGTCTAATACGGGTCTCCCAGGAGCCGCTCAAAGCACAAACACTTAGAAGATTCACTCTTCTAGTACTTAAGTTTGCATTGTGCCTTTTGTATTCAATCCGGATGCCTTTGCTGTGTTTCAATGTCAATGTGAAGGTCCAAGGGATACAGTAAACCTGCAATGGTGCATCGGAATCAAATACTGGTCTCCCAGTAGCCGCTCAAACCACAAACTCGTAGAAGACTCACTCGTCTAGTACAAAAGTTGGCATTGTACCTTTTGTACTCAATTCCGATGAATATATGTGTTTCATGGTCATTGTGAAGGTCCAAGGGATACAGTAAACCGGCACTGGTGCATCGGAATTTGATACTGTTTTGCCAGGAGCCTCTCAAGTCACAAACTCTTAGTAGATTCACTCTTCTTGTACTAAAGTCTGCATTGTGCATTTTGAATACAATCCCGATGCGATTTCTGTTTTTCACGGTCAATGCTAAGGTGCAAGTGATACAGAAAACCTGCACTGGTGCATCGGAATCTAATCCTAGTCTCCCAGGAAGCGCTCGAACCACAAAGTCTTAGAAGATTCACTCTTCTTGTAGTTCTGCCGGCAATGTGCCTATTGTATTCAATCCCGATGCGATTTCTGTGTTTCATGGTCAATGTGAAGGCCCAAGGCATACAGTAAACCTGCACTGGTGTATCGGAATCTAATACTATTTTCCCAGGACCCGCTCAAAGCACAAACCCTTAGAAGATTCACTCTTCTTGTACTTAACTCGGCATTGTGCCTTTTGTATTCAATCCCGATGGGATTTCTGTGTTTCATGGACAATGTGAAGGTCCAAGGGTTACAGTAAACTTGCACTGGTGCTTCGGAATCTAATACTGGTCTCCCAGGAGCCGATGAAACCACAAACTCTTAAAAGATTTACTCTTATTGTACTTAAGTCGGCATTGTCCCTTTTGTATTCAATCCCGATGCGATATCTGTGTTTAATGGTCAATTGTGAAGGCCCAGGTGATACAGTTTACCTGCACGGGAGCATCGGAATCTAATAATGGTCACCCAGGTGCTGATCAAACCACAAATTCTTAGAAGATTCACTCTTCTTGTACTTCAATTGGCATTGTATATTTTGAATTCAATCCCGATGCAATTTCAGTGTTTCATGGTCAATGTGAGGATCCAAGGGATACAGTACACCTGCACTGGTGCATCGGAATCTAATACCGGTCTCTCATGAGCCGCTCTCACCACAAACCTTTAGAAGATTCACTATTCTTGAATTTATGTCGGCATTGTCCCATTTCTATGCCATTCCGATGCAATTTCTGTGTTTCTTGGTCAATGTGAAGTTCCAAGGGTACAGCAAACCTGCACTGGTCCATCGTAGTCTGATACTGGTTTGCCAGGAGCCGCTCAAAGCACAAACTCTTAGTAGATTCACTCTTCTTGTACTTAACATGGCACTGTGCATTTTGAATTCAATCCCGATGCGATTTCTGTGTTTCATGGTCAATGTGAACATCCAAAGGATACAGTAAACCTGCACTGATGCATCGGAAACTAATACTAATTTCCAAGGAGCTACTCAAAGCACAAACTGCTAGAAGATTCAATCTTCTTGCACTTCAGCCGGCATTGTGCCTTTAGTATTCAATCCCGATGCGATTTCTGTGTTTCATGGTCAATGTGAAGGTCCACGTAATTTAGTAAGCCTGCACTGGTGCATCGGAATCTAATACTGATCTCCCAGGAGCCGCTCAAAACAAAAACTCTTAGAAGACTCACTCTTCTTGTACATAAGTTAGCATTGTGCCTTTTGTATTCAATCCCTATTAAATTGCCGTGTTTCATGGTCAATGCGAAGGTCCAAGGGATACAGTAAACCCTCACTGGTGCATCGGAATCTAATACTGGTGTGCCAGGAGCCGCTCAAAGCACTAACTGTTAGTAGAATAACTCTTCATGTACTTAAGTCGGCATATTGCATTTTGAATTCGATCCCGATGCAATTTATGTGTTTCACGGTCAATGTGAGAGTCCAAGGGATACAGTAAACCTGCACTGGTGCATCGGAATCTAATACTGGTCTCCCGGGAGCCGCGCAAAGCACATACTCTTAGAAGATTCACTCTTCTTGTTCTTAAGTCGGCATTGTACTTATGTAATCAATCCCGATGCGATTTCTGATTTTCATGGTCAATGTGAAGGTCCAAGGGATACAGCAAACCTGCACTGGTGCATCTAAACCCAATACTGGTCTCCCAGGTGCCGCTCAAACCAGAACCTCTTAGAAGATTCCCTCTTCTTGTACATAGGTTGGAATTGTGCATTTGGTATTCAATTGCGATGCAATTTCTGTATTTCATGGTCAATGTGAAGGTACAAGGGATACAATAAGCCTGCACTGGTGCATGGGAATCTAATACTGGTCACCCAGGAACCGCTCAAAACAGAAACTCTTAGAAGATTCACTCTTCTTGTACTTAAGTTGGCATCGTGTCTTTTGTATTCATTCCCGATGCGATTTCTGTGTTTCACGGTCAATGCCAAGGTCCACGGGATGCATTAAACCTGCACTGGTGCATCGAAATCTAATCCAGGTCACTCAGGAGCCGCTCAAACCACAAACTCTTAGAAGATTCGCTCTTCTTGAATTTACGTCTGCATTGTCCCTTTTCTATTCCATCCCGATGCAATTTCTGTGTTTCATGGTCAATGTGAAGGTCGAAGGGATACAGTAAACCTGCACTGGTGCATCGGAATCTAATAATGGTCTCCCAGGTGCGAACAAAAAACAAACTCCTAGAAGATTCCCTCTTCTTGTACATAGTTTGGCATTGTGCTATTGGTATTCAAATCCGATGCAATTTCTGGGTTTCATGGTCAATGTGAAGGTCCAAGGGATACAATAAACCAGCAGTGGTGCATCGGATTATAATACTGGTCCCCCAGGGGCCGCTCAAACCACAAACTCTTAGAAGATTCACTCTTCTTGTACTTAAGGTTGCATTGCGCCTTTTGTTTTGAATACTGTTGCAATTGCTCTGTTTCATGGCCAATGTGAAGGGCCAAGAGATACTGTAAACCTGCACTGGTGAATCTGAATGTAATACTGGTCTCCCAGGAGCCGCTCAAACCACAAACTCTAAGAAGATTCACTCTTCTTGAATTTATGTCGGCATTGTCGCTTTTCTATTCCATCCCGATGCAATTTCTGTGTCTCATGGGCAATGTGAAGTTCAAAGGGATACAGTAATCTTGCACTGGTGCATCAGATTCTAATACTGGTTTCCCACGAGCCGCTCAAACCATAAACCCTCAGAAGATTCACTCTTCTTGTACTTCAGCCGGCATTGTGCCATCTGTATTCAATCCAGATGCGATTTCTTTGTTTCATGTTCATTGTGAAGGTCCAAGTGATACTGTAAACCTGCACTGGAGCATCGGAATCTAATAATGGCCTCCCAGGTGGTGATCAAACCACAAACTCTTAGAAGATTCACTCTTCTTGTACTTGAATCGGCACTGTATATTTTGAATTCAATCCCGATGCAATTTATGTGTTTCATGGTCAATGTGAAGTTCCAAGGGATACAGCAAACCTGCACTGGTGCATCGGAGTCTAATACTGGTCTGCCAGGAGCCGCTCATAGCACAAACTCTTAGTAGATTCACTCTTCTTGTATTTAACACGGCATTGTGCATTTTGAATTCAATCCCGATGCGATTTCTGTGTTTCGTGCTCAATGTGAACATCCAAGGGATACAGTAAACCTGCACTGGTGCATCGGAATCTAATACTGGTCACCCAGCCGCCGCTCAAAACACAAACTCTTAGAAGATTCACCCTTCTTGTACTTAAGTTATCATTGTGCATTTGGTATTCAATCCCGTTGCAATTGCTATATTTCATGTTCAATGTGAGGGTCCAAGGATAGAGTAAACCCGCACTGGTGCATCGGAATGTAATACTGGTCTCCCAGGAGCCGCTCAATCCACAAACTCTTAGAAGATTCTCACTTCTTGTACTTAAGTCGGCATTTTCCATTTTGTATTCAATCCCGATGCAATTTCTGTGTTTCATGGTCAATGTGAAGGTCCAAGGGATACAATAAACCAGCACTGGTGCATCGTAATCTAATACTGGTTTCCCAGGAACCTCTGAAAGCACGAACTCTTAGAAGATTCACTCATCTTGTACTTCAGCTCGCATTGTGCCTTTTGTATTCAATCCCGATGCGATTTCTGAGTTTCATGGTCAATATGAAGGTCCAAGATATTCAGTAAACCTGCACTGATGCATCGGAATATAATACTGGTCTCCCAGGAGCCGCTCAAAGCACAAACCCTCAGAAGATTCATTCTTCTTGTACTTCAGCCGGCATTGTGCCTTTTGTATTCAATCGTGATGCGATTTCTCTGAGCAATGTGAAAGTCAAAGGGATACAGTGAACCTGCACTGGTGCGTCGGAATCTAATACTGGTCTCCCAGGAGCCGCTCAAACACAAATTCTTAGAAGATTCACTCTTCTAGTACTTACGTAGTCAGTGCGCCTTTTGTATTCAATCCCGATGCCTAAGCTGTGTTCCATGGTCAATGTGAAGGTCCAAGGGATACAGTAACCCTGCACTGGTGCACCGTAATCTAATGATGGTCTCCCAGGAGCCGCTCAAAGCACAAACTCTTAGAAGATTCACTCTCCTTGTACTTCAGCCGCATTTGTGCCTTTCCTATTCAATCCCGATGCGATTTCTGTGTTTCATGGTCAATGTGAAGGCCCAAGGGATACAGTATACCTGCACTGGTGACTCGGAATCTAATACTGGTCTCCCAGGAGTGCTCAAAGCACAAACTCTTAGAAGATTCAGTCATCTTGTACTTAAGTCGGCATTGTGCCTTTTGTATTCAATACCGATGCGATTTTAAGTTTCATGGAGAATGTGACGGGCCAAGGAATACAGAAACCTGCACTGGTGCATCGCAATCTAATACTGGTCTATCAGGAGCCGATCAAACCACAAATTATTGATACACTCACTCTTATTGTACTTAAGTCGGCATTGTCCTTTTTGTATTCAATCCAGATGCGATTACTATAATTCATGTTTAATGTGAAGGCCCAAGGGATACAGTAAACCTGCACTGGTGCATCGGAATCAACCACTGGTCTCCCAGGAGCCGCTCAAACCCCAAACTTTAATAAGATTCACTCATCTTGTACTTAAGTAGGCATTGTGCCTCTTGTATTCATTCCCGATGCTATTTCTGTATTTCATGGTCAATGTGAAGGTCCAAGGGATACAGCAAACCTGCACTGGTGCATCTAAACCCAATACTGGTCTCCCAGGTGCCGCTCAAACCAGAACCTCTTAGAAGATTCCCTCTTCTTGTACATAGGTTGGAATTGTGCATTTGGTATTCAATTGCGATGCAATTTCTGTATTTCATGGTCAATGTGAAGGTACAAGGGATACAATAAGCCTGCACTGGTGCATGGGAATCTAATACTGGTCACCCAGGAACCGCTCAAAACAGAAACTCTTAGAAGATTCACTCTTCTTGTACTTAAGTTGGCATCGTGTCTTTTGTATTCATTCCCGATGCGATTTCTGTGTTTCACGGTCAATGCCAAGGTCCACGGGATGCATTAAACCTGCACTGGTGCATCGAAATCTAATCCAGGTCACTCAGGAGCCGCTCAAACCACAAACTCTTAGAATATTCGCTCTTCTTGAATTTACGTCTGCATTGTCCCTTTTCTATTCCATCCCGATGCAATTTCTGTGTTTCATGGTCAATGTGAAGGTCGAAGGGATACAGTAAACCTGCACTGGTGCATCGGAATCTAATAATGGTCTCCCAGGTGCGAACAAAAAACAAACTCCTAGAAGATTCCCTCTTCTTGTACATAGTTTGGCATTGTGCTATTGGTATTCAAATCCGATGCAATTTCTGGGTTTCATGGTCAATGTGAAGGTCCAAGGGATACAATAAACCAGCAGTGGTGCATCGGATTATAATACTGGTCCCCCAGGGGCCGCTCAAACCACAAACTCTTAGAAGATTCACTCTTCTTGTACTTAAGGTTGCATTGCGCCTTTTGTTTTGAATACTGTTGCAATTGCTCTGTTTCATGGCCAATGTGAAGGGCCAAGAGATACTGTAAACCTGCACTGGTGAATCTGAATGTAATACTGGTCTCCCAGGAGCCGCTCAAACCACAAACTCTAAGAAGATTCACTCTTCTTGAATTTATGTCGGCATTGTCGCTTTTCTATTCCATCCCGATGCAATTTCTGTGTCTCATGGGCAATGTGAAGTTCCAAGGGATACAGTAATCTTGCACTGGTGCATCAGATTCTAATACTGGTTTCCCACGAGCCGCTCAAACCATAAACCCTCAGAAGATTCACTCTTCTTGTACTTCAGCCGGCATTGTGCCATCTGTATTCAATCCAGATGCGATTTCTTTGTTTCATGTTCATTGTGAAGGTCCAAGTGATACTGTAAACCTGCACTGGAGCATCGGAATCTAATAATGGCCTCCCAGGTGGTGATCAAACCACAAACTCTTAGAAGATTCACTCTTCTTGTACTTGAATCGGCACTGTATATTTTGAATTCAATCCCGATGCAATTTATGTGTTTCATGGTCAATGTGAAGTTCCAAGGGATACAGCAAACCTGCACTGGTGCATCGGAGTCTAATACTGGTCTGCCAGGAGCCGCTCATAGCACAAACTCTTAGTAGATTCACTCTTCTTGTATTTAACACGGCATTGTGCATTTTGAATTCAATCCCGATGCGATTTCTGTGTTTCGTGCTCAATGTGAACATCCAAGGGATACAGTAAACCTGCACTGGTGCATCGGAATCTAATACTGGTCACCCAGCCGCCGCTCAAAACACAAACTCTTAGAAGATTCACCCTTCTTGTACTTAAGTTATCATTGTGCATTTGGTATTCAATCCCGTTGCAATTGCTATATTTCATGTTCAATGTGAGGGTCCAAGGATAGAGTAAACCCGCACTGGTGCATCGGAATGTAATACTGGTCTCCCAGGAGCCGCTCAATCCACAAACTCTTAGAAGATTCTCACTTCTTGTACTTAAGTCGGCATTTTCCATTTTGTATTCAATCCCGATGCAATTTCTGTGTTTCATGGTCAATGTGAAGGTCCAAGGGATACAATAAACCAGCACTGGTGCATCGTAATCTAATACTGGTTTCCCAGGAACCTCTGAAAGCACGAACTCTTAGAAGATTCACTCATCTTGTACTTCAGCTCGCATTGTGCCTTTTGTATTCAATCCCGATGCGATTTCTGAGTTTCATGGTCAATATGAAGGTCCAAGATATTCAGTAAACCTGCACTGATGCATCGGAATATAATACTGGTCTCCCAGGAGCCGCTCAAAGCACAAACCCTCAGAAGATTCATTCTTCTTGTACTTCAGCCGGCATTGTGCCTTTTGTATTCAATCGTGATGCGATTTCTCTGAGCAATGTGAAAGTCAAAGGGATACAGTGAACCTGCACTGGTGCGTCGGAATCTAATACTGGTCTCCCAGGAGCCGCTCAAACACAAATTCTTAGAAGATTCACTCTTCTAGTACTTACGTAGTCATTGCGCCTTTTGTATTCAATCCCGATGCCTAAGCTGTGTTCCATGGTCAATGTGAAGGTCCAAGGGATACAGTAACCCTGCACTGGTGCACCGTAATCTAATGATGGTCTCCCAGGAGCCGCTCAAAGCACAAACTCTTAGAAGATTCACTCTCCTTGTACTTCAGCTGCATTTGTGCCTTTCCTATTCAATCCCGATGCGATTTCTGTGTTTCATGGTCAATGTGAAGGCCCAAGGGATACAGTATACCTGCACTGGTGACTCGGAATCTAATACTGGTCTCCCAGGAGTGCTCAAAGCACAAACTCTTAGAAGATTCAGTCATCTTGTACTTAAGTCGGCATTGTGCCTTTTGTATTCAATACCGATGCGATTTTAAGTTTCATGGAGAATGTGACGGGCCAAGGAATACAGAAACCTGCACTGGTGCATCGCAATCTAATACTGGTCTATCAGGAGCCGATCAAACCACAAATTATTGATACACTCACTCTTATTGTACTTAAGTCGGCATTGTCCTTTTTGTATTCAATCCAGATGCGATTACTATAATTCATGTTTAATGTGAAGGCCCAAGGGATACAGTAAACCTGCACTGGTGCATCGGAATCAACCACTGGTCTCCCAGGAGCCGCTCAAACCCCAAACTTTAATAAGATTCACTCATCTTGTACTTAAGTAGGCATTGTGCCTCTTGTATTCATTCCCGATGCTATTTCTGTATTTCATGGTCAATGTGAAGGTCCAATGGATACCACAAGCCTGCTCTGGTGCATCGGAATCTAACAGTGGTCTCCCAGGAGCCGCTCAAAGCACAAACTCTTAGAAGATTCACTTTTCTTGTACTGAAGTCGGCATTGTAGAAATTGTATTCAATCTTGAAGCGATTTCTGTGTTTCAAGGTCAATCTGAAGGTCCAAGGGATACAGTAAACCTGCACTGGTGCATCGGAATCTAATACTGGTCGCCCAGGAGCCGCTCACACCACAAACTCTTAGAAGATTCACTCTTCGTGTACTTAAGTCGGCATTGTCCATTTTGTATTTAGTCCCGATGCAATTTCTGTGTTTCATGGTCAACGTGAAGGTCCAAGGGATACAGTAACCCTGCACTGGTGCATCAGAATTTAATACTGGTCTCCCAGGAAACGCTCGAACCATATACTCTTAGCAGATTCACTCTTCTTGATTTTATGTCGGCATTGTCCCTTTTCTATTCCATCCCGATGCAATTTCTGTGTTTCATGGTCAATGTGAAGTTCCAAGGGATACAGTAAACCTGCACTGGTGCATCAGAATCTAATATTGGTTTCCCATGAGCCGCTAAAAGCACAAACCCTTAGAAGATTTACTCTTCTTGCACTTGAGTCGGCAATGTGCATCTTGTATTAAATCCCGATGCAATTTCTATGTTTCATGGTCAATGTGAAGGTCCAAGGGATTCAGTGAACCTGCACTTGTGCATCGGAAACAAATACTGGTCTCCCAGCAGCCGCTCAAACCTGAAACACTTAGAAGATTCACACTTCTTGTACTTAAGTCGGTATTATCCCTTTTGAATACAATCCCGATGCCATTTCTGTGTTTCATGGTCAAAGTGAAGGTCAAAGGGATACAGTAAACCTCCACTGGTGCAACGGAAACTAATACTGGTCACCCATATGCCGCTCAAAGCACTAACCCTTAGGAGATTCACTCTTTTAGTACTTAAGTCTGCATTGTCCTTTTGTATTCAATCCCGATGCTATTTCATTGTTTCATGGTCAATGTAAGGGTCCAAAGGATACACTAAACCTGCACTGGTGCATCGGAATCTAATACTGGTCTCCCTGGAGCCGCTCTTACCAAAAACTCTTAGAAGAATCACTCTTCTTGTACTTAAGTCGTCATTGCCCCTTTTGTATTCAATCCCGATGCGATTTCTGTGTATCACGGTCAATATGAAGATCCAAGGGATACAGTAAACATGCACTGGTGCATCGCAATCTAATACTGGTCTCCCAGGAGCCGCCCAAACCTCAAACTCTTAGTAGATTCACACTTATTGCACTTAAATCGGTATTATCCCTTTTGTATTCCATCCCGAACTAATTTCTATGTTTCACGGTCAATGTGAAGGTTTAAGGGATACAGTAAACCTGCACTGGCGCTTCGGTATCTAATACAGGTCTCCCATACGCCGCTCAAAGCACAAACTCTTAGTAGATTCACTCTTCTTCTACTTAACACGGCATTGTGCATTTTGAATTCAATCCCGATGCGATTTCTGTGTTTCATGGTCAATGTGAACATCCAAGGGATATAGTAAACCCGCACTGGTGCAACGGAATGTAATACTTGTCCCCCAGGAACCGCTCAATCCACAAACTCTTAGAAGATTCTCACTTCCTGTACTTAAGTCGACCTTTTCCATTTTGTATTCAATCCCGATGCAATTTCTCTCTTTCAGGGTTAATGTGAAGTTCCAAGGCATACAGTTAACCTGCACTGGTGCATCGGAATCTAATACTGGTCTCCCAGGATCCGCTCTAAGAACAAACTTTTAGAAGATTCACTCTTCTTGTACTTCAGCCGGCATTGTACCTAATGTATTCAATAACGATGCGATTTCTGTGTTTCATGGTCAATGTGAAGGCCCAAGGTATACAGTAAACCTGCACTGGTGATTCGTAATCTAATACTGGTCTCCCAGGAGCCGCTCAATCCACAAACTATTGGAAGAGTCACTCTTCTTGAACTTAAGTTGGCATTGTGCCTTTTGTATTCATTCCCGATGCAATTGCTGTGTTTCATGGTCAATGTGAAGGTCCAAGGGATACAGTAAACCTGCACTGGTGCATCGGAATCTAATACCGGTCTCCCATGAGCCGCTCTTACCACAAACGTCTAGAAGATTCACTCTTCTTGAATTTATGTCGGCATTGTCCCTTTTCTTTGCCATCCCGATGCAATTTCTGTCTTTCTTGGTCAATCTGAAGTTCCAAGGGTACAGCAAACCTGCACTGGTGCTTCGGAGTCTGATTGTGGTCTGCCAGGAGCCGCTCAAAGTACAAACTTTTAGTATTATTCCTTCTTCTTGTACTTAACATGGCATTGTGCATTTTGAATTCAATCCCGATGCGATTTCTGTGTTTCATGGTCAATGTGAACATCCAAGGGATACAGTAAACCTGCACTGGTGCATCGGAATCTAATCCTGGTCACCCAGGAGCCGCTCAAAACACACACTCTTAGAAGATTCTCTCTTCTTGTACTTAAGTTATCATTGTGCCTTTTGTATTCAATCCCGTTGCAATTGCTATGTTTCATGGTCAATGTGAGGGTCCAAGGGATACAGCAAACCTGCACTGGAGCATCGGAATCTAATACTGGTTTCCCAGGAGCTGCTCAATGCACAAACTGTTAGAAGATTCAATCTTCTTGCACTTCAGCCGGCATTGTGCCTTTAGTATTCATTCCCGATGCGATTTCTGTGTTTCATGGTCAATGTGAAGGTCCACGTGATACAGTAAACCTGCACTGGTGCATCGGAATCTAATACTGATCTCCCAGGAGCCGCTCAAATCAAAAACTCGTAGAAGATTCACTCTTCTTGTACATAAGTTAGCATTGTGCCTTTTGTATTCAATCCCGATGAAATTGCTGTCTTTCATGGTCAATGTGAAGGTCCAAAAGATACAGTAAACCGGCACTGGTGCATCTGAATCTAATACTGGTGTGCCAGGAGCCGCTCAAAGCACAAACTGTTAGTACAATAACTCTTCATGTACTTAAGTTGGCATTGTGCATTTTGAATTCGATTCCGATGCAATTTCTGTGTTTCACAGTCAATGTGAGGGTCCAAGGGATACAGTAAACCTGCACTGGTGCATCGCAACTAATAATGGTCTCCCAGGTGCCGATCAAATCACAAACTCCTAGAACATTCCCTCTTCTTGTACATAGGTTGGCATTGTGCATTTGGTATTCAATTCCGATGCAATTTCTGGGTTTCATGGTCAATGTGAAGGTCCAAGGGATACAATAAACCAGCACTGGTGCATCGTAATATAATACTGGTCTCTCAGGAGCCGCTCAAACCACAACCTCTTAGTAGATTCCCTCTTCTTGTACATAGGTTGGCATTGTGAATTTGGTATTAAATTCCGATGCAATTTCTGTGTTTCATGGTCAATGTGAACGTCCAAGGGATACAATAACCCAGCACTGGTGCATCGGAATATAATACTGGTCTCCCAGGAGCCGCTCAAACCCCAAACTCTTAGAAGATTCACTCTTCTTGTACTTAAGGTTGCATTGCGCCTCTTGTTTTCAATACCGTTGCAATTGCAATGCTTCATGGTCAATGGGAAGGTCCAAGAGATACTGTAAACCTGCACTGGTGCATCGGAATGTAATACTGGTCTCCCAGGAGCCGCTCAAACCACAACTCTGAGAAGATTCACTCTTCTTGAATTTATGTCGGCATTGACCCTTTTCTATTCCATCCCGATGCAATTTCTGTGTTTCATGGGCAATGTGAAGTTCCAAGGAATACAGTAAACCTGCACTGGAGCATCAGATTCTAATACTGGTTTCCCACGAGCCGCTCAAAGCACAAACCCTCGGAAGATTCACTCTTCTTGAACTTCAGCCGGCATTGTGCCTTTTGTATTCAATCCCGATGCGATTTCTTTGTTTCATGTTCTTTGTGAAGGTCCAAGGGATACAGTAAACCTGCACTGGAGCATCGGAATCTAATAACGGTCTCCCAGGTGCCGATCAAACCACAAACTCTGAGAAGATTCACTCTTCTTGTACTTAAATCGGCATTGTATATTTTGAATTCAATCCCGATGCAATTTCAGTGATTCATGGTCAATGTGAGGGTCCAAGGGATTTAGTAAACCTGCACTGGTGCATCGCAATCTAATAATGGTCTCCCAGGAGCAGCTCAAACCACAAACTCTTAGAAGATTCACTTTTCTTGTACTTCAGCCGGCATTGTACTTTTGTATTCAATAACGATGAGATTTCTGTGTTTCATGGTCAATGTGAAGGCACAAGGGATACAGTAAACCTGCACTGGTGAATCGTAATCTAATACTGGTCTCACAGGAGCCGCTCAAACCACAAACTATTAGAAGAGTCACTCTTCTTGTACTTATGTTGGCATTGTGCCTTTTGTATTCATTCCCGATGCAATTGTTGTGTTCCATGGTCAATGTGAAGTTCCAAGGGATACAGTAAACCGGCACTGGTGCTTCGGAATCTAATACCGGACTCCCATGAGCCGCTCTTACCACAAAGTTTTAGAAGATTCACTCTTCTTGAATTTATGTCGGCATTGTCCCTTATCTATGCCTCCCCGATGCAATTTCTGTGTTTCTAGGTCAATGTGAAGTTCCAAGTGTACAGCAAACCTGCACTGGTGCATCGGAGTCTGATACTGGTCTGCCAGGAGCCGCTCAAAACACAAACTCTTGGTAGATTCACACTTCTTGTACTTAACATGGCATTGTGCATTTTGAACTCAAACCCGATGCGATTTCTGTGTTTCATGGTCAATGCGAACATCTAAGGGATACAGTAAACCTGCACTGGTGCATCGGAATCTAATACTGATTTCCCAGGAGCCGTTCAAAGCACAAACTGTTAGAAGATTCACTCTTCTTGCACTTCAGCTGGCATGGGGCCTTTAGTAATCAATCCCGTTGCGATTTCTGTGTTTCATGGTGAATGTGAAGGTCCACGTGATACAGTAAACCTGCACTGGTGCATCGGAATTTAATACTGATCTCCCAAGAGCCGCTCAAACCAAAAACTCGTAGAATATTCAGTCTTCTTGTGCATAAGTTGGCATTGTGCCTTTTGTATTCAATCCCAATGAAATTGTTGTGTTTCATGGTCAATGTGAAGTTCCAAGGGATACAGTAAACTGGCACTGGTGCATCGGATTCTAATACTGGTGTGCCAGGAGTGGGTCAAAACACAAACTATTAGTAGATTAACTCTTCATGTACATAAGTCGGCATTGTGCATTTTGAATTCGATCCCAATGCACTTTCTGTGTTTCAAGGTCAATGTGAGGGTCCAAGGGATACGGTAAACCGGCACTGGTCCATCGGAAACTAATACTGGTCTCCCAGGAGCCGCGCAATGCACAAACTCTTAGAAGATTCACTCTTCTTGTACTTAAGTCGGCATTTTCCATTTTGTATTCAATCCCGATGCAATTTCTCTCTTTCAGGGTCACTGTGAAGTTCCAAGGCATACAGTTAACCTGCACTGGTGCATCGGATTCTAATACTGGTCTCCCAGGATCCGCTCTAAGCACAAACACTTAGAAGACTCACTCTTCTAATACTTAAGTTGGCATTGTGCTATTTGTATTCAATCCCGATGCGATTTATGAGTTTCATGGTCAATATGAATGTCCAAGGTATACAGTAAACCTGCACTGATGCATCGTAATATAATACTGGTCTCCCAGGAGACACTCAAATCACAAACTCTCAGAAGATTCACTCTTCTGGTACTTAAGTCGGCATTGTCCCTTATGTATTCAATCCCGATGCGATTTCTGTGTTTCATGGTCAATGTGAAGGACCAAGAGATACAGTAATCCTGCACTGGTGCATCGGAATCTAATACTGGTCTCCCAGGAGTCGCTCAAACCACAAACTCGTAAAAGATTCGTTCTTCTTGTACATAAGTTGGCATAGCGCGATTTGCATTCAATCCCAATGCAATTGCTGTGTTTCATGGTCAATTTGAAAGTCCAAGAGTTACAGTAAACCTGCACTGGTGCATCGGAATCTAATACTGGTCTCTCAGGAGCCGCCCATACCAAAACTCTTAGAAGATTCACTTTCTTGTACTTGAGTCGGCCTTGTCCCTTTAGTATTCAATCCAGATGCGATTTCTGTGTTTCACGGTCAATGTGAAGGTCAAAGGGATACAGTAACCCTGCACTAGTGCATCGGAATCGAAAACTGGTCTACCAGGAGCCCTCAAATCACAAACTCTAAGAAGATTCACTCTTCTTGTACTTAAGTCGGCGATGTACCTTTTGTATTTAATCCCGATGCTAATTCTGTTTTTCACGGTCAATGTGTGGGTCCAAGGTATAGAGTAAACCCGCACTGGTGCATCGGAATGTAATACTGGACTCCCAGGACCCGCTCAATCCACAAACTCTTAGAAGATTTACTCTTCTTGTAGTTAAGTCGGCATTGTCCCTTTAGTATTCAATCCCGTGCAATTTCTCTCTTTCAGGGTCAATGTGAAGGTCCAAGGCATACAGTAAACCTGCACAGGTGCATCGGAATCTAATACTGGTCACCCAGGAGCTGCTCAAAACACAAACTCTTAGAAGATTCACTCTTCTTGTACTTAAGTTATCATTGTGACTTTTGTATTCAGTCCCGTTGCAATTGCTATGTTTCATGGTCAATGTGAGGGTCCAAGGGATACAGTAAACCTGCACTGGTGCATCGGAATCTAATACTGGTTTCCCAGGAGCTGCTCAAAGCACAAACTGTTAGAAGATTCAATCATCTTGCACTTCAGCCGGCATTGTGCCTTTAGTTTTCATTCCCAATGCGATTTCTGTGTTTGATGGACAGTGTGAAGGTCCACGTGATACAGTAAACCTGCACTGGTGCATCGGAATCTAATACTGATCTCCCAGGTCCTGCTCAAAGCAGAAACTCGTAGATGATTCACTCTTCTTGTACGTAAGTTGGCATTGTGCCTTTTGTATTCAATCCCGATGAAATTGCTGTGTTTCATGGTCAATGTGAAGGTCCAAGGGATACAGTAAACCAGCACTGGTGCATCGGAATCTAATACTGGTGTGCCAGGAGCCGTTCAAAGCACAAACTATTAGTAGATTAACTCTTCATGTACTTAAGTCGTCATTGTGCATTTTGAATTCGATCCCGATGCAATTTCTGTGTTTCACGGTAAATGTGAGGGTCCAAGGGATACAGTAAACCAGCACTGGAGCATCGGAATCTAGTACTGGTCTCCCTGGAGCCGCGCAAAGCATATACTCTTAGAAGATTCACTCTTCTTGTACTTAAGTCTTCATTGTACTTTTGTAATCAATCCCGATGCGATTTCTGGTTTTCATGGTCAATGTGAAGGTCCAAGGGATACAGCAAACTTGCACTGGTGCATCGGAATCTAATACTGGTCTCCCAGGAGCAGCTCAAACCACAACCTCTTAGAAAATTCCCTCTTCTTGTACATAGGTAGGCATTGTGCCTTTGGTATTCAATTCCGATGACATTTCTGTGGTTCATGAACAATGTGAGGGTCCAAGGGATACATTAAACCTGCAGTGGTGCATCGAAATCTAATCCAGGTCACTCAGGAGCCGCTCAAACCACAAGCTCTTGGAAGATTCACTCTTCTTGAATTTACGTCGGCATTGTCTGTTTTCAATTCCATCCCGATGCAATTTCTGTGTTTCATGGTCAATGTGAAGGTCCAAGGGATACAGTAAACCTGCACTGGTGCATCGGAAACTAATAATGGTCTCCCAGGTGCCGATCAAACCACTAACTCTTACAAGATTCACCCTCCTTGTACTTAAGTCGGCATTGTCCCTTTTGTTTTCAATCCCGATGCAATTTCTGTGATTCATGGTCAATGTGAAGGTCCAAGGGATACAATAAACCAGCACTGGTGCATCGGAATATAATACTGGTCTCCCAGGAGCCGCTCAAACCACAACCTCATAGAAGATTCCCTCTTCTTGTACATAGGTTGGCATTGTGCCTTTAGTATTCAATCCCGATGAAATTTCTGTGGCTCATGGACAATGTGAGGGTCCAAGGGATACATTAAACCTGCACTGGTGCATCGAAATCTAATCCAGGTTACTCAGGAGCCGCTCAAACCACAAACTCTTAGAAGGTTCACTCTTCTTGTACTTAAGTCGGCATTGTACTTTTGTAATCATTCCCATCGCTAAATCTGTGCTGCACGGTCAATGTGATGGTCCAAGGGATAGAGTAAACCCGCACTGGTGCATCGGAATGTAATACTGGTCCCCCAGGAGCCGCTCAATCCACAAACTCTTAGAAGATTCTCACTTCTTGTACTTAAGTCGGCACTTTCCATTTTGTATTCAATCCCGATGCAATTTCTGTCTTTCAGGGTCAATGTGAAATTCCAAGGCATATGGTTAACATGCACTGGTGCATCGGAATCTAAAACTGGTCTCCCAGGATCCGCTCTAAGCACAAACACTTAGAAGACTCACTTTTCTAATACTTAAATTGGCATTGTGCTATTTGTATTCAATCTCGATGCCATTACTGTGTTTCATGGTCAATGTGAAGGTCCAAGGGATGCAATAAACCAGCACTAGTGCATCGGAATATAATACTGGTCTCCCAGGAGCCGCTCAAAACACTAACTCTTAGAGGATTCACTCTTTTTGTACTTAAGTTGGCATGGTGCCTTTTGTATTCATTCCCGATGCAATTGCTGTGTTTCACGGTCAATGTGAAGGTCCAAGGGATACTGTAAACCTGCACTGTTGCATCGGAATCTAATACTGGTCACACAGGAGATGCTCAAAGCTTAAACACTTAGATGATTCACTATTCTTGAACTTTAGTCGGCATTGTGCTTTTTGTATTCACTCCCGTTGCGATATCTGTGTTTCATGGACACTGTGAAGGTGCTAGGGATACAGCAAACCTGCACTGGAGCATCGGAATCTAATACTGGTCTCCCAGGATCCGCTGAAAGCACAATCTCTTAGAAGATTCACTCTTCTTGTCCTCAAGTCGGCATTATGCCTTTTGTATTTAATGCCGATCCTATTTCTGTGTTTCATGGACAATGTGATGGTCCAAGGGATACAGTAAAACTGCACTGGTGCATCGGAATCTAATACATGTCTCCCAGGAGCCGATCAAACCACAAACTCTTAAAAGATTAACTCTTATTGTACTTATGTTGGCATTGTCCCTTTTGTATTCAACTCCGATGCGATTTCTGTTTTTCATGGTCAATGTGTAGGTCCAAGGGATGCAGTTAACCTGCACTGGTGCATCTGAATCTAATACTGGTCTTCCAGGAGCCGCTCAAACCACAAACCCGTAGAAGATTCACTTTTCTTGTACATATGTTGGCGTTGTGCCTTTTGTATTCAATTCCGATGAAATTCCTGTGTTTCATGGTCAATGTGTAGGTCCAAGGGATGCAGAAAACCGGCACTGGTGCATCGGAATCTAATACTGGTCTGCCAGGAGCAGCTCAAAACACAAACTCTTACTTGATTCACACTTCTTGTACTTACGTCGACATTGTGCATTTGAATTCAATACCGATGCGATTTCTGTGTTTCACGGTCAATATAAAGGTGCAAGGGAAACAGTAAACCTGTACTGGTGCGTCGGAATCTAATCCCGGCCTCCCAGGTGCCGCTCAAACCACAAACTCTTAGAAGATTCACTCTTATTGCATTTAAGTCGGTATCGTCCTTTTGTATATAATCCGGATGCAAGTTCTGTGTTTCATGGTCAATGTGAATGTCCAAGGAATAGGGAAAACCTGCACTGGTGCATCAAAATGTAATACTGGTCTCCCAGGAGCCGCTCAAAGCACAAACTCTAGGAAGATTCACTCTCCTTGTACTTCAGCCGGCAATGTGCCTTTTGTATTCAATCCCGATGCGATTTCTGTGTTTCGTGGTCAATGTGAACTCCTAAGGGCTACAGTAAACCTGCACTGGTGCATCGTTATCTAATACTGGTCTCCTAGTAGCCGCTCAAACCACAAAGTCTTAGAAGACTCACTCTTCTTGTACGTAAGTTAGCATTGTGCCTTGTGTATTCATTTCCGATGCAATTGCTGTGTTTCATTGTCAATGTGACGGTCCAAGGGATACAGTAAACCTGCACTGGTTCATCGGAATCTAATACTGGCTTCCCAGGAGCCGCTCAAAAAACTCTCTTAGAAAATACACCCTTCTTGTACTTAAGTCGGCATTGTCTATTTTATATACAATTCCGATGCAATTTCCATGTTTCATGGACAATGTCAAAGTCCAAGGGATACAGTAAACCTGCACAGGTGCATCGTAAACTAATACTGGTCCCCCAGGAGCCACTCAACGCTCAAACTCTTTGAAGATTTACTTTTCTTGTACTTAAGTCGGCATTGTGCCTTTTGTATTCAATCCCGATGCGATTTCTGTGTTTCATGGACAATGTGATTCCAAGGGATACAGTAAACCTGCACTGGTGCATCGGAATTTTATACTGGTCTCCCAGGTGCCGCTCAAAGCACGAACTCTTAGAAGATTCACTCTTCTTGTACTTAAGTTGGAATTATGCCTTTTGTATTTAATCCCAGTGCCATTGCTGTGATTCATGGTCAATGTGAAGTTCCACGGGATACAGTAACCCTACACTGGTGCATCGTAATCTAATAATGGTCTCCCAGGATCCGCTCAAATCACAAACTCTTAGAAGAATCACTCTTCTTGTACTTCAGCCAGCATTGTGCCTTTTATGTTCAATCCCGATGCGATTTCTGCTTTACATAGTCAATGTGAAGGCCCAAAGGATACAGTAAACCTGCACTGGTGCATCGTAATCTAATACTGGTCTTCCAGGAGCCGCTCAAACCACAAACTCTCAATAGAACTCACTCTTCTTGTACTTAATTTGCCATTGAGCCTTTTGTATTCATTCCCGATGCAATTGCTGTGTTTCATGGTCAATGTGAAGGTCCAAGGGATACAGTAAACCTGCACTGGTGCATCGGAATCTAATACTGGTCTCCCAGGAGTCGATCAAACCAAAAACTCTTAAAAGATTCACTCTTATTGTACTTAAGTCGGCATTCTCCATTTTGTATTCAATCCCGATGCGATTTCTGTGTTTCATGGTCAATATAAAGGCCCAAGGGGTACAGTAAACCAGCACTGGTGCATCGGAATCTAATACTGATCTCCCAGGAGCCGGTCAAACCACAAACTCTAAGAAGATTCACTCTTCTTGTACATAAGTTGGCATTGTGCATTTTGTATTTAATCCCGATGCGATTTCCGTAATTCGTGATCAATGTGACGGTCCAAGGGATACAGTAAACCTGCACTGGTTCATCGGAATCTAATACTGGCTTCCCAGGAGCCGCTCAAAAAACTCTCTTAGAAGATACACCCTTCTTGTACTTAAGTCGGCATTGTCTATTTTATATACAATCCCGATGCAATTTCTATGTTTCATGGATAATGTCAAGGTCCAAGGGATACAGTAAACCTGCACTGGTGCATCGGAAACTAACACTGGTCCCCCAGGAGCCACTCAAAGCACAAACTCTTTGAATATTTGCTTTTCTTGTACTTAAGTCGGCATTGTGCCTTTTGTATTCAATCCCGATGCGATTTCTGTGTTTCATGGACAATGTGATTCCAAGGGATACAGTAAACCTGCACTGGTGCATCAGAATTTTGTACTGGTCTCCCAGGTGCCGCTCAAAGCACAAACTCTTAGAAGATTTACTCTTCTTGTACTTAAGTTGGCATTATGCCTTTTGTATTTAATCCCGGTGCCATTGCTGTGTTTCATGGTCAATGTGAAGTTCCACGGGATACAGTAAACCTACACTGGTGCATCGTAATCTAATAATGGTCTCCCAGGATCCGCTCAAATCACAAACTCTTAGAAGAATCATTCTTCTTGTACTTCAGCCAGCATTGTGCCTTTTGTGTTCAATCCCGATGCGATTTCTGTTTTACATAGTCAATGTGAAGGCCCAAAGGATACAGTAAACCTGCGCTGGTGCATCTTAATCTAATACTGGTCTTCCAGGAGCCGCTCAAACCACAAACTCTCAATAGACTCACTCTTCTTGTACTTAATTTGCCATTGTGCCTTTTGTATTCATTCCCAATGCCATTGCTGTGTTTCATGGTCAATGTGAAGTTCCAAGGGATACAGTAAACCTGCACTGGTGCATCGTAATCTAATAATGGTCTCTCAGGTGCCGCTAGAAGCACAAACTCTTAGAAGATTCACTCTTGTTGTGCTTCAGCCGGCATTGTGCCTTTTGTGTGCAATCCCGATGCGATTTCTGTGTTTCATGGTCAATGTGAAGGCCCAAAGGTTCCAGTAAACCAGCACTGGTGCATCGTAATCAAATACTGGTCTCCTAGGAGTCCCTCAAACCACAAACTCTTAGTAGACTCACTCTTTTTGTACTTATGTCGGCATTGTGCCGTTTGTATTTATTCCCGATGCAATTGCTGTGTTTCATGGTTAATGTGAAGGTCCAAGGGATACAGTAAGCCTGTAACTGGTGGATCGGAATCTAATACTGGTCTCCCAGGAGCCGCCCAAACCACAAACTCTTAGAAGATTCAAACTTCTTGTACTTAAGTCGGCATTGTCCCTTTTGTATTCAATCCCGATGCCATTTCTGTGTTTCATGGTCAATGTGAAGGTCCAAAGGATACGGTAAACCTGCACTGGTGCATCAGAATCTAATACTGGTCTCTGAGGAGCCGTTCAAACCAAAAACTCATAAAAGATTCACTCTTAATTTACTTAAGTCGGCATTGTCCGTTTTGTATTATATCGCGATGCGTTTTCTGTGCTTCATGGTCAATGTGAAGGCCCAAGAGGTACAGTAAACCTGTACTGGTGCATCGGAATCTAATACTGGTCACCCAGGACCGGTCAAAGCACTAACTCTTAGAAGATTCACTCTTCTTTTACATAAGTCGGCATTTCCCTTTTGTATTCAATTCCGATGCTAATTATGTGTGTCATGGTCAATGTTAAGGTCCAAGGGATACAGTAAACCTGCACTGGTGCTTCGGAATAGAATACTGATCTCCCAAGGGCCGTTCAAACCACAAATTCTTAGAAGATTCTCTCTTCTTGTATTTAAGTCGCCATTGTCCCTTTTGTATCCAATCCCGATGCAATTTCTGTGTTTCATGGTCAATCTGAAGGTCCAAGGGATACAGTAAACCTTCAATGGTGCATCGGAATGTTATACTGGTCTCCCAGGAGTCGATCAAACGAAAAACTCTTAAAAGATTCACTCTTATTGTACTTAAGTCGGCATTCTCCATTTTGTATTCAATCCCGATGCGATTTCTGTGTTTCATGGTCAATATAAAGGCCCAAGGGGTACAGTAAACCAGCACTGGTGCATCGGAATCTAATACTGATCTCCCAGGAGCCGGTCAAACCACAAACTCTAAGAAGATTCACTCTTCTTGTACATAAGTTGGCATTGTGCCATTTGTATACAATCCCGATGCAATTTCTGTGTTTCAAGGTCAATGTGAAGGTCCAAGGGAACAGTAAACCTGCACTGGTGCATCGGAATCTAATACTGGTCTCCCAGGAGCCGCTCAAACCGCAAACTCTTAGAAGATTCACTCTTCTTGTACTTATGTTTGCATTACGACTCTTGTATTCATTCCCGATGCAATTACTGCATTTCACGTTCAATGTGAAGGTCCAAGGGATACAGTAAACCCGCACTGGTGCATCGGAATCTAATACTGGTAACCCCGGATCGGCTCAAATCACAAACTCTTAGAAGATTCACTCTTCTAGTACTTAAGTTGGCATTGTGCATTTTGTGTCCATTCCCGATGCCATTCCTGTGTTTCATGGTCAATGTGACGGTCCAAGGGATACAGTTAACTTGCACTGTTGCATCGGAATCTAATACTGGTCTCCCAGGAGCCGCTCAAAGCACAAACTCTTAGAAGATTCACTCTTCTTGTACTTAAGTTGGCATAGTCCCTTTTGTATTCACTCCCGATGCAATTTCTCTGTTTCATGGTCAATGTGAAGGTCCAACGGATACAGTAAACCTGCACTGGTGCATCGGAATTTAGTACTGGTCTCCCAGGATCGGCTCATAGCACAAACTCTTAGAGGATAAATCTTATAGTACTTAAACTATCATTGTGCCTTTTGTATTCAATCCCGATGCCATTGCGTTGTTTCATGTTCAATGTGAAGGTCCAGGGGATACAGTAAACCTGCACTGGTGCATCGTAAACTAATAATGGTTTCCCTGGAGCCACTCAAAGCACAAACCATTAGAAGATTCACTCTTCTAGTACCTCAGCCGGCATTGTGCCTTTTGTATTCAATCCCGTTGCGATTTCTGTGTTTCATGGTCAATGTGAAGGCCCAAGGGATATAGTAAACCAGCACTCGTGCATTGTAATCTAATACTGGTCTAGCAGGAGCCGCTCATACCACAAACTCTTAGAAGACTCACTTTTCTTGTAATTAAGTTGGCATTGTGCCTTTTGTATCCATTCCCGATGCAATTACAGTGTTTCATGGTGAATGTGAAGGTCCAAGGGATACAGTAAACCTGCGCTGGTGCATCGGAATCTAATACTGGTCTCCCAGGAGACGCTCAAACCACAAACTCTAAGAAGATTCAAACTTCTTGTACTTAAGTTTGCATTGTGCCTTTTGTATTCATTCCCGATGCAATTGCTGTATTTCATGGTCAATGTGAAGGTCCAAGAGATACAGAAAACCTGCACTGGTACATCGGAATCTAATACTGGTCTCCCAAGAGCCGCTCAAAACACAAACTCTTAGAAGATTCCCTCTTCTTGTACATAAGTCGCCATTGTGCACTTTGTATTCAATCCCGATGCATTTTCTGTGTTTCATGGTCAATGTGAAGGTCCAACGAATACGGTAAACCAGCATTGGTGCATCGGAAAAAAATACTGGTTTCCCAGGAGCCGCTTAAAGCACAAACTCTTAGAAGATTCACTCTTCTTGTTCTTAAGTTGGCGTTGTGCCTCTTGTGTTCAATCCCGTTGCAATTTCTCTGTTTCATGGTCAATGTGTAGGTCCGAGGGATACAGTAAACCTGCACTGGTGCATCGGAATCTAATACTGGTCTCCTAGGAGCCGCTCATACCACAAACTCTTAGAAGATTCACTCTTCTTGTACTTAAGTCGGCATTGTCCCTTTTGTATTCAATCGCGATGCAATTTCTGTGTTTTATGGTCAATGTGATGGTCCAAGGGATACGGCAAACGTGCACTGGTGCACCAGAATCTAATACTGGTCTCCCAGGAGCCGATCAAACCACAAACTCATAAGAGATTCACTCTTATTTTACTTAAGTCGGCATTGTCCCTTTTGTATTATATCCCGATGCGATTTCTGTGTTTCATGGTCAATGTGAAGGTCCAAGGGATACAGTAAACCTGCACTGGTGAATCATAATCTAATACTGGTCTCGCAGGAGCCGCTCAAACCACAAACGCTTAGACGATTCACCCTTCCTGTACGTAAGTCGGCATCATCTCTTTTGTACTCAATCCCGATGCAATTTCTGTGATTCATAATCAATGTGAAGGTCCAAGGGATACAGTAAACCTGCACTGGTGCATGGGAATCAAATACTGGTTCCCCAGGAGCCACTCAAAGCACAAACCATTAGAAGATTCACTCTTCTAGTACCTCAGCCGGCATTGTGCCTTTTGTATTCAATCCCGTTGCGATTTCTGTGTTTCATGGTCAATGTGAAGGCCCAAGGGATATAGTAAACCAGCACTCGTGCATTGTAATCTAATACTGGTCTAGCAGGAGCCGCTCATACCACAAACTCTTAGAAGACTCACTTTTCTTGTAATTAAGTTGGCATTGTGCCTTTTGTATCCATTCCCGATGCAATTACAGTGTTTCATGGTGAATGTGAAGGTCCAAGGGATACAGTAAACCTGCGCTGGTGCATCGGAATCTAATACTGGTCTCCCAGGAGACGCTCAAACCACAAACTCTAAGAAGATTCAAACTTCTTGTACTTAAGTTTGCATTGTGCCTTTTGTATTCATTCCCGATGCAATTGCTGTATTTCATGGTCAATGTGAAGGTCCAAGAGATACAGAAAACCTGCACTGGTACATCGGAATCTAATACTGGTCTCCCAAGAGCCGCTCAAAACACAAACTCTTAGAAGATTCCCTCTTCTTGTACATAAGTCGCCATTGTGCACTTTGTATTCAATCCCGATGCATTTTCTGTGTTTCATGGTCAATGTGAAGGTCCAACGAATACGGTAAACCAGCATTGGTGCATCGGAAAAAAATACTGGTTTCCCAGGAGCCGCTTAAAGCACAAACTCTTAGAAGATTCACTCTTCTTGTTCTTAAGTTGGCGTTGTGCCTCTTGTGTTCAATCCCGTTGCAATTTCTCTGTTTCATGGTCAATGTGTAGGTCCGAGGGATACAGTAAACCTGCACTGGTGCATCGGAATCTAATACTGGTCTCCTAGGAGCCGCTCATACCACAAACTCTTAGAAGATTCACTCTTCTTGTACTTAAGTCGGCATTGTCCCTTTTGTATTCAATCGCGATGCAATTTCTGTGTTTTATGGTCAATGTGATGGTCCAAGGGATACGGCAAACGTGCACTGGTGCACCAGAATCTAATACTGGTCTCCCAGGAGCCGATCAAACCACAAACTCATAAGAGATTCACTCTTATTTTACTTAAGTCGGCATTGTCCCTTTTGTATTATATCCCGATGCGATTTCTGTGTTTCATGGTCAATGTGAAGGTCCAAGGGATACAGTAAACCTGCACTGGTGAATCATAATCTAATACTGGTCTCGCAGGAGCCGCTCAAACCACAAACGCTTAGACGATTCACCCTTCCTGTACGTAAGTCGGCATCATCTCTTTTGTACTCAATCCCGATGCAATTTCTGTGATTCATAATCAATGTGAAGGTCCAAGGGATACTGTAAACCTGCACTGGTGCATGGGAATCAAATACTGGTTCCCCAGGAGCCGCTCAGAGCACAAACTGTTAGAAGATTCACTCCTCTCGTAGTTCAGCCGCCATTGTGCCTTTTGTATTCAATCCCGTTGCAATTGCTGTGTTTCATGGTCAATGTGAAGGTCTAAGGGATACAGTAAATCGGCACTGGTGTATGGGAATCTAATACTGGTCTTCCAGAAGCCGCTCGAACCACAATCTCTTAGAAGATTCACTCTTCTTGTACATAAGTTGGCATTGTGCCTTTTGTATTCAAACCCGATGCAATTGCTGTCTTTCATTGTCAATGTGAAAGTCCAAGAGATGCAGTAAACGTCCACTGGTGCATAGGTATCTGATACTTCTCTCCCAGGAGCCGCTCAAACGACCAACCCTTTGAAGAATCACACTTCTTGTACTTAATTCGGCATAGTGCCTTTTGTATTCAATCCCGATGCAATTTCTGTGTTTCATGATCAATACGAAGGTGCAAGGGATACCGTAAACCAGCACTGGTGCATCGGAATGTCATACTGGTCTCCCAGGAGCCGATCACACCACAAACTCATAAAAGATTCACTCTTATTGTACTTAAGCCGGCATTGTCCCTTTTGTATTATATCCCGATGCGATTTCTGTGTTTCATGGTCAATGTGAAGGCCCAAGGGGTACAGTAAACCTGTACTGGCGCATCGGAATCTAATACTGGTGTCCCAGTAGCTGCTCAAACCGCATACTCTAAGAAGATTCACTCTTCTTGTACTTAAGATGGAATTGTGCCTTTTGTATTCTTTCCCGATGCAATTGCTGTATTTCATGGTCAATGTGAAGGTCCAAGAGATACAGAAAAATCTGCACTGGTACATCGGAATCTAATACTGGTCTCCCAGGAGCCGCTCAGTGCACAAATTCTAAGAAGATTCCCTCTTCTTGTACTTAAGTCGCCATTGTGCCTCTTGTATTCAATCCCGATGCATTTTCTGTGTTTCATGGTCAATGTGAAGGTCCAAAGGATACAGTAAACCTGCACTGGCACAATGGAATCCAATACTGATCTCCCAGGGGCCGTTCAAACCACAAATTCTTAGAAGATTCACTCTTCTAGTACTTCAGCTGGCATTGTGCATTTTGTATTCAATCCCGTTGCGATTTCTATGTTTCATGGTCAATGTGAAGGCCCAAGGGATACAGTAAACCAGCACTGGTGCATTGCAGTCTAATACTGGTCTAGCAGGAGCGGCTCAAACCACAAACTCTTAGAAGACTCACTCTTCTTGTAATTAAGTTGGCATTGTGCCTTTTGTATTCATTTCCGATGCAATTACTGTGTTTCATGGTGAATGTGAAGGTCCAAGGGATACAGTATACCTGCACTGGTGAATCATAATCTAATACTGGTTTCGCAGGAGCCGCTCAACCCACAAACTCTTAGACGATTCACCCTTCTTGTACTTAAGTCGGCATCATCACTTTTGTACTCAATCCCGATGCAATTTCTGTGATTCATTATCAATGTGGAGGTCCAAGGGATACTGTAAACCTGCACTGGTGCATCGGAATCAAATACTGGTTCCCCAGGAGCCGCTCAGAGCACAAACTGTTAGAAGATTCACTCCTCTCGTAGTTCAGCCGCCATTGTGCCTTTTGTATTCAATCCCGTTGCAATTGCTGTGTTTCATGGTCAATGTGAAGGTCTAAGGGATACAGTGAATCGGCACTGGTGTATGGGAATCTAATACTGGTATTCCAGAAGCCGCTCGAACCACAATCTCTTAGAAGATTCACTCTTCTTGTACATAAGTTGGCATTGTGCCTTTTGTATTCAATCCCGATGCAGTTGCTATCTTTCATCGTCAATGTGAAGGTCCAAGAGATGCAGTAAACTTCCACTGGTGCGTAGGAATCTAATACTTGTCTCCCAGGAGCCGCTCAAACGACCAACCCTTTAAAGAATCACACTTCTTGTACTTAATTCGGCATAGTGCATTTTGTATTCAATCCCGATAGAATTTCTGTGTTTCATGATCAATACGAAGGTCCAAGGGATACAGTAAACCTTCACGGGTGCATCGGAATCTCATACTGGTCTCCCAGGAGCCGCTCAAACCGCAAACTCTTAGAAGATTCACTCTTCATGTACTTCAGTTGGCATTGGGATTTTTTTTTTCAATCCCGATGCTATTTCTGTGTTTCATGGACAATGTGAAGGTCCAAGGGACACAGTAAACTTGCACAGGTTCATCGGAATCTAATACTAGTCTCCCAGGAGCCCCCCAAACCACAAACTCTAAGAAGTTTCACTCTTCTTGTACTTAAGTCGGCATAGTCCCTGTTGTATTCAATCCCGATGCAATTTCTCTTCATGGTCAATGTGAAGGTCCAAGGGATACAGTAAACCTGCACTGGTGCATCGGAATATAATACTGGTCTCCCAGGATCCGCTCAAGGCGCAAACCCTTAGAAGATTCACTCTTCTTGTCCTAAGTCGGCATTGTCCGTTTTGTATTCAATCCCGATGCAATTTCAGTGTTTCATGGTCAATGTGAAGGTCCACAGGATACAGTAAACCTGCGCTGGTGCATCGGAAGCTAATACTGGTCTCCCAGGAGCTGATCTTACCACCAACTCTGAGAAGATTTACTCTTCTTGTACTTAAGTCGGCATTATCCCTTTTGTATTCATTCCCGATTCAATTTCTGTGTTTCATGGTCAATGTGAAGGTCCATGGGGTACTGTAAACCTGCACAGGTGCATCGGAATCTAATACTGGACTCCCAGGAGCCGATCAAACCACAAACTCATAATAGATTCACTGTTATTGTACTTAAGTCGGCATTGTCCCTTTTGTATTATATTCCGATGCGATTTCTGTGTTTCATGGTCAATGTGAAGGACCAAGGGGTAAAGTAAACCTGTACTGGTGCATCGGAATCTAATACAGGTCTCCCAGGAGCCGCTGAAACCACAAATGCTAAGAAGTTTCACTCTTCTTGTACTTAAGTTGGCATTGTGCCTTTTGTATTCATTCCCGATGCTATTGCTGTATTTCATGGTCAATGTGAAGGTCCAAGAGATACAGCAAAAGCTGCACTGGTACATCGGAATCTAATGCTGGTCTCCCAGGAGCCGCTCAAAACACAAACTCTTAGAAGATTCCCTCTTCTTGTACTTAAGTCGCCATTGTGATTTTTGTATTCAATCCCAATGGATATTCTGTGATTCATGGTCAATGTGAAGGTCCAAGGGATACAGTAAACCTGCACTGGTTTATCGGAATTTAATACTGGTCTCCCAGGAGCCGCTCAAACCACATACTGTTAGAATATTCACCCTTCTTGTACTTAAGTCGGCATTGTCCCTTCTGTATTCAATCCTGTAGCAATTTATGTGTTTCATTGTCATAGTGATGGTCCAAGGGATACAGTAAACCTGCACTGGTGCATCGGAATCTAATACTGGTGTCCCAGGAGCCGCTCATACCACAATCTCTTAGTAGATTCACTCTTCTTGTACTTAAGTCGTCATTGTCCTTTTGTATCTAATCCCGATGCGATTTCTGTGTTTTATGGTCAATGTGAAAGTCCAAGTGATACAGTAAACCTGTACTGGTACATCGGATTCTAATACTGGCCTCCCAGGACTGGTCAAAGCACTAAATCTTAGAAGATTCAGTCTTTTTGTACATAAGTCGGCATTTGCCTTTTGTATTCAATCCCAATGCTAATTCTGTGTGTCATGGTCAATGTTAAGGTCCAAGGGATACAGTAAACCTGCACTGGTGCTTCGGAATCCAATACTGATCTCCCAGGGGCCGTTCAAACCACAAATTCTTAGAAGATTCTCTCTTTGTGCCTGAGTCGACATTGTCCCTTTTGTATCCAATCCCGATGCAATTTCTGTCTTTCATGGTCAATCGGAAGGTCCAAGGGATACAGTAAACCTGCACTGGTGCATCGGAGTCTAATACTGATCTCACAGCAGCCGCTCAAACCACAAATTCTTAGAAGATTCGCTCTTTTTGTACATAGGTTGGCATTGTGCCTTTTGTATTCAATCCCGATGCAATTGGTGTGCTTCATGGTCAATGTGAAGGTCCAAGGGATACAGTAAACCTGCACTGATGTATCAGATTCTAATACTGGTCAACCAGGAGCCGCTCAAGGCACAAACTCTTGTAAGACTCACTCTTCTTGTACTTACGCCGGCATTGTGCATTTTGTATTCAATCTTTATGCGATTTCTGAGTTTCATGGTCAATGTGAAGGTCTAAGGGAGACAGTAAACCTGCACTGGTGCATCGGATTGTAGTACTGGTCTCCCAGGAGCATCTAAAACCACAAACTCTTAGAAGATTCACTCTTGTTGTACTTAAGTCGGCATTGTCCCTTTTGTATTCAATCTCGATGCAATTGCCTTGTTTCAAGGTCAATGTGAAGGACCAAGGGATACAGTAAAAATGCACTGGTGCATCGGAATCAAATACTGCTCTCCCAGGATCCGCTCAAAGCTCAAACTCTTAGTAGATTCACTGTTTTTGTTCTTAAGTCGGCACTGTGCTTTTTGTACTCAATCCCGATGTGATTTCTGTGTTTTTTTTTACGGTCAATGTGAAGGTCCAAGTGATACAGTAAACCTACACTGGTGCATCGGAATCTAATACTGGTCTCCCAGGAGCCGCTCAAAGCACAAACTGTAAGAAGATTCACTCTCTTTGCACTTCAGCCGGCATTGCGCCATTAGTATTCCATCCCGATGCGATTTCTGTGTTTCATGGTCAATGTGAAGGCCCAACGAATACCGTAAACCTTCACTGGTGGATCGGAGTCTAAAACTGGTCTCCCAGGAGCCGCTGAAACCACAAACTCTTAGAAGATTCACTGATCTATTACTTAATTCGGCAATGTGCATTGTGTATTCTATCCCGATGCAATTTCTCTGTTCCATGGTCAATGTGAAAGTCCAAGTGATACAGTAATCCTGCACTGGTGGATTGGAATCTAATACTAGTCTCCCAGGAGCCGCTCAAACCAGATATTTTAGAGGATTAGTACTTCTTGCACTTAAGTCGGCATTGTCCCTTTTGTATGACATCCCGATATAATTTCTGTGTTTCATGGTCAATGTGAGGGTCCAAGGGATACAGTAAACCTACGCTGGTGCATCGGAGTTTAATAATGATCTCCAAGGCCCCGCTCAAACTACAAAATCTTAGAAGATTCGCTCTTCTTCTACTTATATCGGGATTGTCCCTTTTGTAATCAATCCCGATGCAGTTTCTGTGTTTCATGGTCAATGTGAAGGTCCATTTGATACAGTAAACCTGCACTGGTGCATCGGAATGTAATACTGGTCTCCCAGGAGCCGCTCAGACCACGAACTCTTAGAAGATTCACTCTTCTTGTACTTAAGCCGGCATTGCAATATTTGTGTTCAATCCCGATGCAATTTCTCTGTTTCATGGTAATTGTGAACGTCCAAGGGATGCAGCAAACCTGCACTAGTGCTTCGGAACCTAATAATAGTCTCCCAGGAGCCGCTCAAAGCACAAATTCTTAGAGGATTCACTCTTCTTGTACTTATGTCGGCATTGTCCCTTTTGTATTCAATTCCGATCCAATTTCTGTGTGTCATGGTCAATATGAAGTTCCAAGGGATACAGTAAACCTTCACTGGTGCATCGGAAACTAATACTGCTCTCCCAGGAGCCGCGCAAAGCTCAATCTCTTAGTAGATTCACTGTTTTTGTACTTACGTCGGCACTGTGCTTTTTGTACTCAATCGCGATTTGATTTCTGTGTTTTTTTTACGGTCAATGTGAAGGTCCAAGTAATACAGTAAACCTGCACTGGTGCATCGGAATCTAAAACTGGTCTCCCAGGACCCGCTCAAAGCACAAACTTTTAGAAAATTCACTCTCCTTGTACTTCAGCCGGCATTGTGACGATAATATTCAATCCCGATGCGATTTCTGTGTTTCATTATCAATGTGAAGGCCCAACGAATACAGTAAATGAGCACTGGTGCATCGGAGTCAAAAGCTGGTCTCCCAGTAGTCGCTCAAACCACAAATACTTAGAAGATTCCCTCAACTATTACATAATTCGGTAATGTGCCTTTTGAAATCAATCGCGATGCAATTTCTCTGTTTCATGCTCTACGTGAAGGTCCAAGTAATACACTTAACCTGCACTGCTGGATTGGAATCTAATACTAGTCTAACAGGAGCCGCTCAAACCAGAAACTATTAGAGGATTCACTCTTCTTGCACTTAAGTTTGCATTGTCCCTTTTGTATTACATGCCGATATAATTTCTGTGTTTCATGGTCAATGTGAAGGTCCTAGGGATACAGTTTACCTGCACTGGTGCATCTAAATCTAATACTGGTGTGCCAGGAGCCGCTCAAGACACAAAATCTTAGTAGATTCACTCTTCTTGTTCTTAAGTCGGCATTGTGCAGTTTGAATTCAATCCCGATGCGATTTCTGTGTTTCACGGTCAATGTGAAGGTCCACGGGATACAGCAAAACCTGCACTGGTGCATCGAACTCCAATACCGGTGTCTCAGGAGCCGATCAAACCACAAACTATTAGAAGATTCACCCTTCTTGTACTTAAGTCGGCATTGTTCATATTTTGCTCAATCCCGATGCGATTTTTGTGTTTGATGGAAAATGTGAAGGTCCAAGGGATACAGTAAACCTGCACTCTTGCATCGCAATCTAATACTGGTCTCAAAAGAGCCGCTCAATTCAACAAACTCTGAGAAGATTCACTCTTCTTGTACTTAACTCGGCATTGTCCATTTTCTATTCAATCCCGATGCAATTTCTGTGTGTCATGGTCAACGTGAAGTTCCAAGGGATACAGTAAAAATGCACTGGCGCATCGGAATCAAATACTGCTCTCCCAGGAGCCGCTCAAAGCTCAAACTCTTAGTAGATTCACTGTTTTTGTACTTAAGTCGGCACTGTGCTTTTTGTACACAATCCTGATGTGATTTGTGTGTTTTTTTTTTTTTTACGGTCAATGTGAAGGTCCAAGTGATACAGTAAACCTACACTGGTGCATCGGAATCTAATACTGGTCGCCCAGGAGCCGCTCAAAGCACAAACTGTTAGAAGATTCACTCTCCTTGTACTTCAGCCGGCATTGCGACTTTAGTATTCAATCCCGATGCGATTTCTGTGTATCATGGTCAATGTGAAGGCCCAACGAATACAGTAAACCTGCACTGGTGCATCGGAGTCTAAAACTGGTCTCCCAGGAGCCGCTTAAACCACAAACTCTTAGAAGATTCACTGATATATTGCTTAATTCGGCAATGTGCTTTGTGTATTCAATCCCGATGCAAGTGCTTTGTGTATTCAATCCCGATGCAATTTCTATGTTTCATGGTCAATGTGAAGGTCCAAGTGATACAGTAAACCTGCACTGGTGGATTGGAATGTAATACTAGTCTCCCAGAAGCCGCTCAAACCAGCAAATCTTAGAGGATTCACACTTCTTAACTTAAGTCGGCATTATCCCTTTTGTATCACATCCCGATATAATTTCTGTGTTTCATGGTAAAAGTGAGGGTCCAAGGGATAAAGTAAACCTGCACTGGTGCATGGGAGTTTAATAATGATCTCCAAGGCCCCGCTCAAATTACAAAATCTTAGAAGATTCGATCTTCTTCTATATATGTCGGCATTGTCCCTTTTGTAATCAATCCCGATGCAATTTCTGTGTTTCATGGTCAATGTAAAGGTCCATGTGATACAGTAAACCTACACTGGTGCATCGGAATCTAACACTGGTCTCCCAGGGGCCGCTCAAAGCACAAACTCTTAGAAGGTTCACTCTTCTTGTACTTATGTCGGTATTGTCCCTTTTGTATTCAATCCCGATCTAATTCCTGTGTTTCATGGTCTATGTGAAGGTCCAAGGTATACTCTAAACTTGTACTGCTTCATCGGAATGTAATACTGCTCTCCCAGGAGCCGCTCAGACCACGAACTCTTAGAAGATTCACTCTTCTTGTACTTATGTCGGCATTGCCTTATTTGTATTCAATCTTGATGCAACTTCTGTGTGTCATGGTCAATGTGACGGTCCACGTGATACAGTTAACCTGCACTGGTGCATCGGAATCCAATACTGGTCCCCCAGGGGCCCCTCAAAACACAAACTCTTAGAAGATTCACTCTTCTTGTACATATGTCGGCATTGTCCCTTTTGTATTCAATCGCGACGCAAATTTTGTGTTTCATGGTCAATGTGAAGGTCCAAGAGATACAGTAAACCCGCACTGGTGCATCGGAATGTTATACTTGTCTCCCAGGAGCCGCTCAAACTACAAACTCTTGGAAGATTCACTCTTCTTGTACTTAAGTTGGCATTGCCCTATTTGTATTCAGTCCCGATGCAATTTCTGTGTTTCATGGCCAATGTGAAGGTCCAAGGGATACATTAAACCTGCACTGGTGCATTGGAATCTAACAATGGTCTCCCAGGAGCCGCTCAAAGCACAAACTCTTAGAGGATTCACTCTTCTTGTACTTATGTCAGCATTGTCCCTTTGTATTTAATCCCGATGCGATTTCTGTATTTCATGGTCAATGTGAAGTACCAAGGGATACAGTAAACCTGCACTGGTGCATCGGAATCTAATACTGATCTCACAGCAGCCGCTCAAACCACAAATTCTTAGAAGATTCGCTCTTTTTGTACATAGGTTGGCATTGTGCCTTTTGAATTCAATCCCGATGCAATTGGTGTGTTTCATGATCAATGTGAAGGTCCAAGGGATACAGTAAACCTGCACTGATGCATCAGATTCTAATACTGGTCACCCAGGAGCCGCTCAAGGCACAAACTCTTGTAAGACTCACTCTTCTTGTACTTCAGCCGGCATTGTGCATTTTGTATTCAATCCTGATGCGATTTCTGAATTTCATGGTCAATGTGAAGGTCCAAGGGAGGCAGTAAACCTGCACTGGTGCATCGGAACTTAATACTGGTCACCCAGGGGCCTCTCAAACACAAACTCTTAGAAGATTCACTCTACACGTACATATGGTCGCATTGTGCCTTTTGTATTCAATCCTGTTTCAATTGTTGTGTTTCATGGTCAATGTGAAGGTCCAAGGGATACAGTAAACCTGCACCAGTACATCGGATTGTAATACTGGTCTCCCAGGAGCATCTCAAACCACAAACTCTTAGAAGATTCACTCTTATTGTACTTAAGTCGGCATTGTCCCTTTTGTATTCAATCTCGATGCAATTGCCTTGTTTCAAGGTCAATGTGAAGGACCAAGGGATACAGTAAAAATGCACTGGTGCATCGGAATCAAATACTGCTCTCCCAGGATCCGCTCAAAGCTCAAACTCTTAGTAGATTCACTGTTTTTGTACTTAAGTCGGCACTGTGCTTTTTGTACTCAATCCCGATGTGATTTCTGTGTTTTTTTTTACGGTCAATGTGAAGGTCCAAGTGATACAGTAAACCTACACTGGTGCATCGGAATCTAATACTGGTCTCCCAGGAGCCGCTCAAAGCACAAACTGTAAGAAGATTCACTCTCCTTGCACTTCAGCCGGCATTGCGCCATTAGTATTCCATCCCGATGCGATTTCTGTGTTTCATGGTCAATGTGAAGGCCCAACGAATACCGTAAACCTTCACTGGTGGATCGGAGTCTAAAACTGGTCTCCCAGGAGCCGCTGAAACCACAAACTCTTAGAAGATTCACTGATCTATTACTTAATTCGGCAATGTGCATTGTGTATTCAATCCCGATGCAATTTCTCTGTTTCATGGTCAATGTGAAACTCCAAGTGATACAGTAATATTCCACTGGTGGATTGGAATCTAATACTAGTCTCCCAGGAGCCGCTCAAACCAGAAATTTTAGAGGATTAGTACTTCTTGCACTTAAGTCGGCATTGTCTCTTTTGTATCACATCCCGATATAATTTCTGTGTTTCATGGTCAATGTGAGGGTCCAAGGGATACAGTAAACCTACACTCGTGCATCGGAGTTTAATAATGATCTCCAAGGCACCGCTCAAACTACAAAATCTTAGAAGATTCGCTCTTCTTCTACTTAAGTCGGCATTGTGCTTTTCGTACTCAACCCCGATATGATTTCTGTGTTTTTTTTTACGGTCAATGTGAAGGTCCCAGGGATACAGTAAAACTGCACTGGTGCATCGGAATCTAATACTGGTCTCCCAGGAGCCGCTCAAACCACAAACTCTCAGAAGATTTACTCTTCTTGTACTTAAGTGGGCATTGTCCCTTTTGTATTCAATCCTGATGCACTTTCTGTGATTCATGGTCAATGTGAAGGTCCAAGGGATGGAGTGAACCTGTACTGGTGTATCGGAATCTAATAATGGTCTCCCAGGAGCCACTCAAACCACAAACTCTTAGATGATTCATTCCTCTAGTAATTAAGTCGGCATTGTCCGTTTTATATTCAATCCCGGTGCTAATTCTGTGTTTCATGGTCAATGTGAAGGTCCAAGGGATACAGTAAACCTGCACTGGCACATCGGAATCTAATACTGGTCTCCCAGGAGCCGCTCAAACCACAAACTCTTAGAAGATTCACTGTCCTTTATTTAAGTCGCCATTGTGCCTTTTGAATTCACTCCCGTTTCGATTTCTGTGATTCATGGTGAATGTGAAGGTCCAAGGGATACAGTAAACCCACACTGGTGCATCGGAATCTAATACTGGCTTCCAAGAAGCCCCTCAAACCACAAACTCTAGGAAAATTCTCTCTGCTTGTACTTAAGTCAGCATTGTCCCTTTTGAATTGAATCCCGAAACAATTACTGTGATTTATGGCCAATCTAAATGTTCATGGGATATAGAATACATGCACTGGTGCATCGGAATCTAATACAGGTCTCCCAGGAGATACTCTAAGCACAAACTCTTAGAAGATTCCATTTTCTTGTTCTTAAGTCGGCATTGGCCCCTTTGTAATAAATCCCGATGCAATTTCTGTATTTCACGGTCAATGTGAAGGTCCAAGTTAAACAGTAAACCTGCACTGATGCATCAGAATCTAATACTGGTTTCCCAGGAGCCGCTCAAATCACAAACTCTCAGAAGATTCACTCTTCTTGTACTTAAGTCAGCATTGTGCCTTCTGTATTCAATTCACATGCGCTTACTGGGTTTCATGGTCAATGTGAAGGTCCAAGGGATACAGTGAACCTGCACTGGTGCATCGGAATCTGATAATGGTTTCCCAGGAGTCGCTCAAAGCACAAACTCTTAGCAGATTCACTCTTCTTGTACTTAATTCGGCATTGTGCCATTTGTATTCAATCCGGATTCGATTTCTGTGTTTCATGGTCAATGTGAAGGTCCAAGGGATACAGGAAACCTGCACTGGTGCATTCTAATCTAATACTGGTCTCCCATTAGTAGCTCAAACCACAAACTCTTAGAAGAATCACTCTTCTTTTACTTATGTCGGCATGGTCCATTTTGTATTCACTCCCGATAAGAATTCTGTGTTTCATGGTCAATGTGAAAGTCCATCGGATACAGTAAACCTGCACTTGTGCATGGGAACCTAATACTGGTCTCCCAGGAGCCGCTCATAATACAAGTTCTTAGAAGATTCACTCTTCTTGTACTTAAATCGGCAATGTCCATTTCGTATTCAATCCCGATGCAATTTCTGTGTTTCATGGTCAATGTGAACGTCCAAGGGATACAGTAAACCTGCACTGGTGCATCGGAATCTTATACTGGTCTCCCAGGAGCAGCTCAAAGCACAAACTCTGAGAAGATCCACTCTACAAGTGCTTAAGTCTGCATTGTTCGTTTTGTATTCAATCCCGATGCCATATCTGTGTTTCATGGTCAATGTGAAGGTGCAAGGGGATACAGTACACCTGCACTGGTGCATCGGAAACTAATACTGGTCTCCTAGGAGCCGCTCGAACCACAAACACTTAGAAGATTCACTCTTCCTGTACTTAAGTCAGCATTGTCCGTTTTTTGTTCAATCTCGATGCCATTCCTGTGTTTCATGTTCAATGTGAAGGTCCAAGAATACAGTAAACCTGCACTGGTGCATCACAATCTAATACTGGCCTCCCAGGAGCCGCTCAAACAACAAACTCTTAGAAGATTCAATCTTCTTCTATTGCTGTCGGCACTGTCCCTTTCGCATTCAATCCTCATGCTAATTCAGTGTTTCATGGTGAATGTGAAGGTCCGAGGGATACAGTAAACCTGAATTGGTGCATCGGAATCTAATACTGGTCTCCCAGCAGCCGCTCAAACCACAAACTCTAACAAGATTCACTCTTCCTGTACTTAGGCCGGCATTGTCCGTTTTGTATTCAATCTCGATGCCATTCCTGTGTTTCATGGTCAATGTGAATGTCCAAGGGATACAGTAAACCTGCACTGGTGCATCGGAATCAAATACTGGTCTCCCAGGGGCCGCTCAAACCACAAACTCTTAGAAGATTTGCTGTTCTTGTACTTCAGTAGGCTTTGTGCCTTTTGTATTCAATCCAGATGCGATTTCTGTGTTTCATGGTGAATGTGAAAGTCCAAGGGATACAGTAAACCTGCACTGGTGCATCGGAATCTAATACTGGTCTCCTAGGAGCCGCTCAAACCACAAACTCTAAGAAGATTTACTCTTCTTGTACTTAAGTGGGCATTGTCCTTTCTGTATTCAATCCTGATGCAATGTCTGTGTGTCATGGTCAATGTGAAGTTCCAAGGGATACAGTAAACCTGCACTGGTGCATCGGAATCTAATACTGGTCTCCCAGGAGCCGCCCAAACATTAACACTTAGAAGAATCATTCCTCTTGTACTTAAGTTGGCATTGTCCCTTTTGTCTTCAATCCCGATGCCAATTCTGTGTTTCATGGTCAATGTGAAGGTGTAAGGGGATACAGTATACCTGCTCTGGTGCATCGGAAACTAATACTGGTCTCCCAGGAGCCGCTCGAACCACAAACACTTAGAAGATTCACTGTTCCTGTACTTAAGTCAGCATTGTCCATTTTGTATTCAATCTCGATGCCATTCCTGTGTCTCATGTTCAATGTGAAGGTCCAAGGGATACAGCAAACCTGCACTGGTGCATCGGAATCTAATACTGGTCTCCCAGGAGCCGCTCAAACCACAAACTTTTAGAAGATTCAATATTCTTGCATTCAAGTCGGAACTGTCCCTTTCGCATTCAATCCCAATGCTAATTCTGGGTTTCAAGGTCAATTTGGAGGTCCAAGGGTTACAGTAAACCTGCTCTGGTGCATCGGAATCTAATACTGGTCTCCCAGGAGCCGCTCAAACCACAAACTCTAACAAGATTCACTCTTCCTGTACTTAGGCCGGCATTGTCCGTTTTGTATTCAATCTCGATGCCATTCCTGTGTTTCATGGTCAATGTGAATGTCCACGGGATACAGTAAACCTGCACTGGTGCATCGGAATCAAATACTGGTCTCCCAGGGGCCGCTCAAACCACAAACTCTTAGAAGATTTGCTGTTCTTGTACTTCTGTAGGCATTGTGCCTTTTGTATTCAATCCCAGTGCAATTTCTGTATTCCATGGTCAATGTGAAGGTCCAAAGGATACAGTAAACCTGCACAGGTGCATGGGAATCTAATACTGGCTTCCCAGGGCCGCTCAAAGCACAAATTCTGAGCAGAGTTACCCTTCTTTTACTTAAGTCGGCATTGTGACTTTTGTATTCAATCCAGATGCGATTTCTGGGTTTCATGGTCAATGTGAAGGTCCAAGGGATACAGTAAACCTGCACTAATGCATCGGAATCTAATACTGGTCTCCCAAATGATGCTCAAAGCACAAACTCTGAGAAGATTCACTCTTCTTGTACTTAAGTCGGCATTGTCCATTTTGTATTCAATCCCGATGCAATTTCTGTGTTTCATCGTCAATGTGAAGGTCCATGGGATACAGTAAACCTGCACTGGTGCATCGGAATGTAATGCTGGTGTCCCAGGAGTCGCTCAAACCACAAACTCTTAGAAGATTTACTCTTCTTGTACTTAAGTCGGCATTGTCCCTTTTGAGTTCAGTCCCAATGCAATGTCTGTGAGTCATGGTCAATGTGAAGTTCCAAGGGATACTGTAAACCTGCACTGGTGCATCGGAATCTAATACTGGTCTCCCAGGAGCCGCTCAAACCACAAACTCTTATAAGATTCTCTCTTCTTGTCCTTTAGTCGTCATTGTCAGTTTTGTATTCAATCCCAATGCAATTTCTGTACTTCATGGTCAATGTGAAGGTCCAAATGATACAGTAAACCTACACAGGTGCATGGGAATCTAATACTGGCTTCCCAGGGCCGCTCAAAGCACAAATTCTGAGCAGAGTTACTCTTCTTTTACTTAAGTCGGCATTGTGACTTTTGTATTCAATCCAGATGCGATTTCTGGGTTACATGGTCAATGTGAAGGTCCAAGGGATACTGTAAACCTGCACTAATGCATCGGAATCTAATACTGGTCTCCCAAATGATGCTCAAAGCACAGACTCTGAGAAGATTCACTCTTCTTGTACTTAAGTCGGCATTGTCCCTTTTGTATTCAATCCCGATGCAATTTCTGTGTGTCATGGTCAAATTGAAGTGCCAAGGGATACACCAAACCTGCACTGGTGCATCGGAATCGAATACTGGTCTCCCTGGAGCCGCTCAAACCACAAACTCTGAGAAGAATCACTCTGCTTGTACTTAAGTCGGCATTGTCCCTTTTGTATTCAATCCCGATGCAATTTCATTGTTTGATGGTCAATATGAAGGTCCAAGGGATTCAGTAAACCTACACTGGTGCATCGGAATCTAAGTCTAGTCTCCCAGGAGAAGCTCAAAGCACAAACTCTTAGAAGATTCACTCTTCTTGTACTTAAGACGGCATTGTCCATTTTGTATTCAATGCCGATGCAATTTCTGTGTTTCATGGTCAATGTGACGGTCCAAGGGATACAGTAAACCTGCACTGGTGCATCGGAATCTAATACTGGTCCCCCAGGAGCGCTCAGACCACAAACTTTGAGAAGAATCACTCTGCTTGTACTTAAGTCGGCATTGCCCTTTTGTATTCAATCCCGATGCAATTTCTTTGTTTGATGGTCAATATGAAGGTCCAAGGGATTCAGTAAACCTGCACTGGTCCATCGGAATCTAAGTCTAGTCTCCCAGGAGAAGCTCAGAGCACAAACTCTTAGAAGATTCACTCTTCTTGTACTTAAGACGGCATTGTCCATTTTGTATTCAATGCCGATGCAATTTCTGTGTTTCATGGTCAATGTGACGGTCCAAGGGATACAGTAAACCCGCACTGGTGCATCGGAATCTAATACTGGTCCCCCAGGAGCGCTCAAACCACAAACTCTGAGAAGAATCACTCTGCTTGTACTTAAGTCGGCATTGCCCTTTTGTACTCAATCCCGATGCAATTTCTTTGTTTGATGGTCAATATGAAGGTCCAAGGGATTCAGTAAACCTGCACTGGTCCATCGGAATCTAAGTCTAGTCTCCCAGGAGAAGCTCAGAGCACAAACTCTTAGAAGATTCACTCTTCTTGTACTTAAGACGGCATTGTCCATTTTGTATTCAATGCCGATGCAATTTCTGTGTTTCATGGTCAATGTGACGGTACGAGGGATACAGTAAACCTGCTCTGGTGCATCGGAATCTAATACTGGTCCCCAAGGAGCGCTCAAACCACAAACTCATACACGATTCACTCTTCTTGTCCTTGAGTCGGCATTGTGTATTTTGTATTCAATCCCATTGCGATCTCTGTGTTTCATGGTCAATGTGAAGGTCCAATTGATACAGTAATCCTGCACTGGTGCATCGGAATCTAATACTGGTCTCCCAGGAGCTGCTCAAACCACAAACTCTTATAAGATTCACTCTTCTTGTACTTATGTCGGCATTACCCGTTTTGTATTCAATCCCGATGCAATTTCTGTGTTTCATGGTCAATGTGAAGGTCCAAGGGATACAGTAAACCTGCACTGGTGCATCGGGATCTAATACTGGTCCCCCAGGAGCGCTCAAACCACAAACTCTTAGAAGATTCGCTGCTCTTGTACTTAAGTCGGCATTGTGCCTCTTGTATTCAATCCCGATGCGATTTCTGTGTTTCATGGTGAATGTGAAGGTCCAAGGGATACAGTAAACCTGCACTGGTGCATCGGAATCTAAGACTGGTATCCCAGGAGTCTCTCGAACCACAAACTCTTAGAAAATTTACTCTTCTTGTACATAAGTCGGCATTGTCTCTTTTGTATTCAGTCCCAATGCAATGTCTGTGTGTCATGGTCAATGTGAAGTTCCAAGGGATATAGTAAACCTGTACTGGTGCATCGTAATCTAATACTGGTCTCCCAGGAGCCGCTCAAACCACAATTTCTTAGAAGATACAATCATCTTGTACTTAAGTTGGCACTGTCCCTTTCGCGTTCAATCCTCATGCTAATTGTGTGTTTCAAGGTCAATGTGAAGGTCCAAGGGTTACAGTAAACCTGCACTGGTGCATCTGAATCTAATACTGGTCTCCCATGAGCCGCTCAAAGCACAGACTCTTACAAGATTCATTCTTCCTGTACTTAAGACGGCATTGTCCGTTTTGCATTCAATCTCGATGCCATTCCTGTGTTTCATGGTCAATGTGAATGTCCAAGGGATACAGTAAACCTGCACTGGTGCATCGGAATCTAATACTGGTCTCGCAGGAGCCGCCCAAAGCACAAACTCTTCGAAGATTAACACTTCTTGTACTTAAGTCGGCATTGTTCCATTTGTATTCAATCCAGATGCGGCAACTGTGTTTCATGGTGAATGTGAAGGTCCGAGGGATACAGTAAACCTGAACTGGTGCATCGGAATCTAATACTGGTCTCCCAGGAGCCGCTCAAACCACAAACTCTAACAAGATTCACTCTTCCTGTACTTAGGCCGGCATTGTCCGTTTTGTATTCAATCTCGATGCCATTCCTGTGTTTCATGGTTAATGTGAATGTCCAAGGGATACAGTAAACCTGCAGTGGTGCATCGGAATCAAATACTGGTCTCCCAGGGGCCGCTCAAACCACAAACTCTTAGAAGATTTGCTGTTCTTGTACTTCAGTAGGCATTGTGCATTTTGTATTCAATCCCGATGCGATTTCTGTGTTTCATGGTGAATGTGAAGGTCCAAGGGATACATTAAACCTGCACTGGTGCATCGGAATCTAATACTGGTCTCCTAGGAGCCGCTCAAACCACAAACTCACAGAAGATTTACTCTTCTTGTACTTAAGTGGGCATTGTCCTTTCTGTATTCAATCCTGATGCAATGTCTGTGTGTCATGGTCAATGTGAAGTTCCAAGGGATACAGTAAACCTGCACTGGGGCATCGAAATCTAATACTCGTCTCCCAGGAGCCGCTCAAACCACAAACTCTCAGAAGATTCACTCTTCTTGTACTTAAGTCGGCATTGTACCTCTTGTAAACAATCCCGATGCACCTTATGTGTTTCATGGTTCTGTGAAGGCCCAGGGGATACGGTAAAACTGCACTGGTGCACCGTAATCTAATATTGGTCTCCCAGGAGCCGCTCAAACCACAAACTCTAAGAAGATTCACTTTTCTTGTACTTTTGTCGGCATTACCCCATTTGTATTCAATCCCGATGCAATTTCATTGTTTCATGGTCACTGTGAAGGTCCAAGGGATACAGTATATCTGCACTGGTGCATCGGAATGTAACACTCGCTTCCCAGGAGCCGCTCAAACCACAAACTCTTTGAAGATTCACTCTTCTTGCACTTCAGTCGGTAAAGCCCTATTTGTATTCAATCCCGATGCCATTTCTGTGTTTGATGGTCAATGTGAAGGTCTAAGGGATACAGTACACCTGCTATCTTGCATCGGAATCTAAGTCTCGTCTCCCAGGAGCTGCTCAAAGCACAAACTCTTAGAGGATTCACTCTTCTTGTATTTAAGTCGGCATTGTCCCTTTTGTATTCAATCCCGATGTAATTTCTGTGTTTCATGGTCAATGTGAAGGGCCAAAAGGATACAGTAAGCCACCACTGGTGCATTGGAATCTAATACTGGTCTCCCATGAACCGCTCAAACCACAAACTCTTAGAAGATTCAAACTTCTTGTACTTAATTCGGCTTTGTGCCTTTTGTATGCAATCCCGATGCAATTTCTGGGTTTCATGGTCAATGCGAGAGTCCAAGGGATAGATTAGACATGCACTGGTGAATCACATTCTAATACTGGTCACCCAAGAGCCGCTCAAAGCTCGAACTCTTAGAAGATTCACTCTTCCTGTGTTTAAGTCGGCATTGTCCGTTTTGTATTCAATCTCGATGCCATTTCTGTGTTTCAAGGTCAATACGAAGGTCCAAGGGATACAGTAAACCTGCACTGGTACATCGACAACTAATACTAGTCTCCCAGGATCCGCTCAAACCACAAACTCTTATAAGATTCACTCTTCTTGTCCTTTAGTCGTAATTGTCACTTTTGTATTCAATCCCAATGCAATTTCTGTATTTCATGGTCAATGTGAAGGTCCAAATGATACAGTAAACCTGCACAGGTGCATGGGAATCTAATACTGGCTTCCCAGGGCCGCTCAAAGCACAAATTCTGAGCAGAGTTACTCTTCTTTTACTTAAGTCGGCATTGTGACTTTTGTATTCAATCCAGATGCGATTTCTGGGTTTCATGGTCAATGGGAAGGTCCAAGGGATACTGTAAACCTGCACTAATGCATCGGAATCTAATACTGGTCTCCCTGGAGCCGCTCAAACCACAAACTCTTAGAAGATTCATTCTTCTTGTACTTAAGCCGGCATTGTGACCTTTGTATCCAATCCAGTTGCGATTTCTGTGTTTCATGGTCAATGTGAAGGTCCAAGGGTTACAGTAAACCTGCACTGGTGCATCGGAATCTAATACTGGTCCCCCAGGGGCGCTCAAACCACAAACTCTTACAAGATTCACTCTTCTTGTCCTTGAGTCGGCATTGTGTATTTTGAATTCAATTCCAATGCGATCTCTGCGTTTCATAGTCAATGTGAAGGTCCAATTGATACAGTAATCCTGCACTGGTGCATCGGAATCTACTACTGGTCTCCCAGGAGCCGCTCAAACCACAAACTCTTGTAAGATTCACTCTTTTGTACTTATGTCGGCATTACCCCTTTTGTATTCAATCCCGATGCAATTTCTGTGTTTCATGGTCAATGCGAAGGTCCATGGGATACACTAAATCTGCACTGGTGGATCGGAATGTAACACTGGTTTCCCAGGGGCCGCTCAAACCACAAACTCTTTGAAGATTCACTCTTCTTGCACTTCAGTCGACAATGCCCTATTTGTATTCAATCCCGATGCCTTTTCTGTGTTTGGTGGTCAATGTGAAGGTCCAAGGGATACAGTAAACCTGCTATCTTGCATCGGAATCTAAGTCTAGTCTCCCAGGAGCTGCTCAAAGCACAAACTCTTAGAGGATTCATTCTTCTTGTATTTAAGTCAGCATTGTCCCTTATGTATTCAATCCCGATGTAATTTCTCTGTTTCATGGTCAATGTGAAGGCCCAAGGGATACAGTAAGCCACCACTGGTGCATTGGAATCTAATACTGGTCTCCCATGAAACGCTCAAACCACAAACTCTTAGAAGATTCACTCTTCTTGTACTTAATTCGGCATTGTGCCTTTTGTATGCAATCCCGATGCAATTTCTGGGTTTCATGGTCAATGCGAGAGTCCAAGGGATAGATTAAACATGCACTGGTGAATCACATTCTAATACTGGTCACCCAAGAGCCGCTCAAAGCTCGAACTCTTCGAAGATTAACTCTTCCTGTGTTTAAATCGGCATTGTCCGTTTTGTATTCAATCTCGATGCCATTTCTGTGTTTCAAGGTCAATATGAAGGTCCAAGGGATACAGTAAACCTGCACTGGTACATCGAAATCTAATACTAGTCTCCCAGGATCCGCTCAAACCACAAACTCTTATAAGATTCACTCTTCTTGTTCTTTAGTCGTCATTGTCACTTTTGTATTCAATCCCAATGCAATTTCTGTATTTCATGGTCAATGTGAAGGTCCAAAGGATACAGTAAACCTGCACAGGTGCATCGGAATCTAATACTGGCTTCCCAGGGCCGCTCAAAGCACAAACTCTGAGCAGAGTTACTCTTCTTTTACTTAAGTCGGCATTGTGACTTTTGTATTCAATCCAGATGCGATTTCTGGGTTTCATGGTCAATGTGAAGGACCAAGGGATACAGTAAACCTGCACTAATGCATCGGAATCTAATACTGGTCTCCCAAATGATGCTCAAAGCACAAACTCTGAGAAGATTCACTCTTCTTGTACTTAAGTCAGCATTGTCCCTTTTGTATTCAATCCCGATGCAATTTCTGTGTGTCATGGTCAAATTGAAGTGCCAAGGGATACACCAAACCTGCACTGGTGCATCGGAATCGAATACTGGTCTCCCTGGAGCCGCTCAAACCACAAACTCTGAGAAGAATCACTCTGCTTGTACTTAAGTCAGCATTGTCCCTTTTGTATTCAATCCCGATGCAATTTCTTTGTTTGATGGTCAATATGAAGGTCTAAGGGATTCAGTAAACCTACACTGGTGCATCGGAATCTAAGTCTAGCCTCCCAGGAGAAGCTCAAAGCACAAACTCTTAGAAGATTCACTCTTCTTGTACTTAAGACGGCATTGTCCATTTTGTATTCAATGCCGATGCAATTTCTGTGATTCATGGTCAATGTGACGGTTCAAGGGATACAGTAAACCTGCACTGGTGCATCGGAATCTAATACTGGTCCCCCAGGAGCGCTCAAACCACAAACTCTGAGAAGAATCACTCTGCTTGTACTTAAGTCGGCATTGCCCTTTTGTATTCAATCCCGATGCAATTTCTTTGTTTGATGGTCAATATGAAGGTCCAAGGGTTTCAGTAAACCTGCACTGGTGCATCGGAATCTAAGTCTAGTCTCCCAGGAGAAGCTCAGAGCACAAACTCTTAGAAGATTCACTCTTCTTGTACTTAAGACGGCAATGTCCATGTTGTATTCAATGCCGATGCAATTTCTGTGTTTCATGGTCAATGTGACGGTCCAAGGGATACAGTAAACCTGCACTGGTGCATCGGAATCTAATACTGGTCACCAAGGAGCGCTCAAACCACAAACTCTTACAAGATTCACTCTTCTTGTCCTTGAGTCGGCATTGTGTATTTTGTATTCAATTCCATTGCGATCTCTGTGTTTCATGGTCAATGTGAAGGTCCAATTGATACAGCAATCCTGCACTGGTGCATCGGAATCTAATACTGGTCTCCCAGGAGCTGCTCAAACCACAAACTCTTATAAGATTCACTCTTCTTGTAGTTATGTCGGCATTACCCCTTTTGTATTCAATCCCGATGCAATTTCTGTGTTTCATGGTCAATGCGAAGGTCCAAGGGATACAGTAAATCTGCACTGGTGCATCGGAATGTAGCACTGGTTTCCCAGGAGCCGCTCAAACCACAAACTCTTAGAAGATTCACTCTTCTTGTACTTCAGTCGGCAATGCCCTATTTGTATTCTATCCCGATGCAATTTCTGTGTTTCATGGTCAATATGTAGGTTTAAGGGATACAGTAAACCTGCACTGGTGCATCGGAATCTAATACTCGTCTCCCAGGAGCCGCTCAAACCACAAACTCTCAGAAGATTCACTCTTCTTGTACATAAGTCGGCATTGTCCCTTTTGTAAACAATCCCGTTGCACCTTATGTGTTTCATGGTTCTGTGAAGGTCCAGGGGATACGGTAAAACTGCACTGGTGCATCGTAATCTAATACTGGTCTCCCAGGAGCCGCTCAAACCACATACACTTAGAAGATTCACTCTTCTTGTACTTAAGTCATCATTGTCCCCCTTGTGTTCAATCCCGATGCAAATTCTGTGTTTCATGTTCAATGTGAAGGTCCAAGGGATACAGTAAACCTGCACTGGTGCATCGGAATCTAATACTGGTCTCCCAGGAGCCGCTCAAAGCACAGAGTCTTAGAAAATTCACTCCGCTTGTATTTAAGTCGGCATTGGGCCTTTTGTATTCTATGCCGTTGCGATTTTTTTCTTTCATGGTCAATGTGAAGCTCCTAGGTACACAGCAAAACCTGCACTGGTGCATCGGAATCTAATACTTGTCTCTCAGGAGCCGCTCAAATCACAAACTCTTCGTAGATTCACTCTCCTTGTACTTCTTCAGTAAACGGTAAACCTGCATTGTCATTTTTGTAATCAATCCCGATGTAACTTATGTGCTTCATTCTCCCTGTGAATGTCCAAGGGATACAGTAAACCTGCACTGGTGCATCGGAATCTAATACTGGTCTCCCAGGATCCGCTCAAACCACAAACTCTTAGAAGATTCACTCTTCTTGTACTTAAGTCGGCATTGTGCCTTTTGTATTCAATCCCGATGCGATTTCTGTGTTTCATGGTGAATATGAGGGTCCAAGGGATAGAGTGATCCCGCACTGGTACATCGAAATCTAGTACTGGTGTCCCAGGAGCCGCTCACACCACAAACTCTTAGACAATTCACTCTTCTTGTACTTAAGTCGGCATTATCCCTTTTGTATACAGTCCCCATGAAACTTCTGCATTTCATGGTCAATGTGAAAGTCCAAGGGATACAGTAAACCTGCACTGGTGCATCGGAATCTAATACTGGTTTCCCAGGGCCGCTCAAGGCACAAATTCTGAGCAGAGTTACTCTTCTTTTACGTAAGTCGGCATTGTGAATTTTGTATTCAATTCAGATGCGATTTCTGTGTTTCATGGGCAATGTGAAGGTCCTAGAGATACAGTAAACCTGCACTAATGCATCGGAATGTAATACTGGTCTCCCAAATGCCGCTCAAACCACAAACTCTGAGAAGAATCACTCTTCTTGTACTTAAGTCCGCATTGTCCCCTTTGTATTTTATCCCGATGCAGTTTCTGTGTTTGATGGTCAATATGAAGGTCCAAGGGATACAGTTAACCTGCACTGGTGCATCGGAATCTATGTGTAGTCTCCCAGGAGCCGCTCAAAGCACAAACTCTCAGAAGATTCACTCTTCTTGTACTTAAGTCGGCATTGTCCCTTTTTTATTCAATCCCGATGCAATTTCTGTGTTTCATGGTCAATGTAAAGGTCCAAGGGATACAGTAAACCTACACTGGTGCATCGGAATCTAATACTGGTCCCCCAGGAGCGCTCAAACCACAAACTCTTACAAGATTCACTCTTCTTGTCCTTGAGTCGGCATTGTGTCTTTTGTATTCAATTCCAATGCGATCTTTGTGTTTCATGGTCAATGTGAAGGTCCAATTGATACAGTAATCCTGCACTGGTGCATCGGAATCTAATTCTGGTCTCCCAGGAGCCGGTCAAAAGAGAAACTCTTAGAAGATTCACTCTTCTTGTACTTAAGTCGGCATTGTCCGTCTTTTATTATATCCTGATGCAATTTCTGTGTTTCATGGTGAATGCGAAGGTCCAAGGGATACAGTAAACCTGCACTGGTGCATCGAAATCTAATACTGGTCCCAAAGGAGCCGCTCAAACCACAAACTCTTACAAAATTCACTCTTCTTGTTCCTAAGTCGGCATTGTGACTTTTGTATTCAATCCCAATGTGATTTCTGTGTTTCATGGTCAATGTGAAGGTCCAAGGGATACAGTAAAAGTGCACTGGTGCATCGAAATCTATTACTGGTCTCCCAGGAGCCGTTCAAGGCACAAATTCTTAGAAGATTCACTTTTCTTGTCCTTAAGTCGGCATTGTATCTCTTGTAATCAATCCCAATGTGATTTCGATGTTTCATGGTCAATGTGAAGGTCCAAGGGATACATTAAACTTCCACTGGTGCATCGTAATCTAATACTGATCTCCCAGGAGCCGGTCAAAACACAAACTCTTAGAAGATTCACTCTTCTTGTACTTAAGTCGGCATTGTCCGTTTTTTATTATATCCTGATGCAATTTCTGTGTTTCATGGTCAACGTGAAGGACCAAGGGATACAGTAAGCCAGCACTGGTGCATCGGAATATAATACTGGTCTCCCAGGAGCCGCTCAAACGACAATCTCTTAGAAGATTCACTCTTTTCTTACATAAGTCGGCATTGTCCCTTTTGTATTCTATCCCGATGCTATTTCTGTGTTTCACGGTCTATGTGTAGGTCCAAGGGATACAGTAAATTTGTACTGGTGCATCGTAATCTAATACTAGTCTGCAAGGAGCCGCTCAAACCACAAACTCTTAGAAGGTCCACTCTTCTTGTACTTAAGTCGGCTTTGTCCCACTTGTACTCAATCCCGATGCAAATTCTGTGTTTCATGGTCAATGTGATGCTCCATCGGATACAGTAAACCCTCACTGGTGCATCGGAAACTAATACTGGTCTCCGAGGAGCCGCACAATTCACAATCTCTTAGATGATTCACTCATCTTGTACTTAAGTCGGCATTGTCCCATTGGATTCAATTCCGATGCGATTTCTGTGTTTCACGATCAATGTGAAGGTCCAACGGATACAGTAAACCTGCATTGGTGCATCGGAATCTAATACCGGTCCCCAGGAGCCGCTCGAACCACATACTCTTAGAAGATTCACTCTTCTAGTACTCTTGTTGGCTTTGTGCCTTTTGTAATTTATCCGGTTGCGATTTCTGTGTTTCATTGTCAATGTGAAGGTCCAAGGGATCCAGTAAACCTGCACTGGTGCATCGGAATCTAATACTGGTCCCCAGGAGCCGGTCAAAGTACAAACTCTGAGACTTTTCACTCTTCTTGTACTTAAGTCGGCATTGTGACTTTTGTATTCAATCCCAATGCGATTTCTGTGTTTCATTGTCATTGTGAAGGTCCAAGGGATACAGAAAACCTGCACTGGTGCATCGGAATCTAATACTGGTCTGCCAGGAGCCGCTCAAATCACAGACTCTAAGCAGATTCACTATTCTTGTACTTATGTCGACATTGCCACTTTTGAATTGAATCCCGATGCAATTTCTGTATTTCATGGTCAATGTGGAGGTCCAAGGGACTCAGCAAACCTACACTGGTGCATCGAAAACTAATACTGGACCCAAAGGAGCCGCTCAAACCACAAACTCTTACAAGATTCACTCTTCTCGTCCTTAAGTCGGAATTGTGACTTTTGTATTCAATCCCAATGCGATTTCTGTGTTTCATGGTCAATGTGAAGGTCCAACGGATACAGTAAAAGTGCACTGGTGCATCGGAATCTACTACTGGTCTCCCAGGAGCCGTTCAAGGCTCAAATTCTTAGAAGATTCACTTTTCTTGTCGTTAAGTCGGCATTGTGTCTCTTGTAATCACTCCCAATGCGATTTCTGTGTTTCATGGTCAATGTGAAGCTCCAACGGATACAGTAAACCCTCACTGATGCATCGGAAACTAATACTGGTCTCCGAGGAGCCGCTCGATTCACAATCTCTTAGATGATTCACTCTTCTTGTACTTAAGTCTCCATTGTCCCTATTGGATTCTATCCCGAAGGGATTTCTGTGTCTCATGGTCTATGTGAAGGTCCAAGGTATACAGTCAACCTGCACTGGCGCATCGGAATCTAATACTGGTCTGCCACCAGCCGCTCAAAACACAAACACTAAGGGGTTCACTCTTCTTGTACTTACCACGGCATTGCCCCTTTTGAATAGATTCCCGATGCAATTTCTTCGTTTCATGGTCAATGTGAAGGTCCAAGGAATACAGTAAACAAGCACTGGTGCTTCGAAAACCAATACTGGTCCCCCAGGAGCCGCTCAATCCAAAAACTCTTACAAGATTCACTCTTGTTGTCCTTAAGTCGGCATTGTGTCTTTTGTAATCAATCCCTATGCGATTTCTGTGTTTCATGGTCAATGTGAAAGTCCAAGGGATAGAGTAAACCGGAGCTGGTGCGTCGGAATCTAATACTGGTCTCCCAGGAGCCGCTCAAAGCACAAACTCTTAGAAGATTCACTCCTCTTGTACTTAAGTCAGCATTGTCCCTTTTGTATTCAATCCTGATGCTATTTCTGTGTTTCATGGCCAAAGTGAAGGTCCATGGGATACAGTAAGCCTGCACTGGTGCAACGGAATCTAATACTGGTCTCCCAGGAGCCGCTCAAAGCACAAAATCTTAGAATACTAACTTTTCTTGTACTTAAGACGGCATAGTGCCTTTGTGTTCAGTCCCCATGCAATTTCTGTGTTTCATGGTCAATGTGTAGGTCCACGGGATACAGTGTACCAGCACTGGTGCATCGGAATCTAATACTGGTCTCCCAGGAGCCGCTCAAAATACAATCTCTTTCAAGATTCACTCTTCTCGTACATAAGTCGGCATTGTCCATTTTGTATTCAATCCCGATGCAATTTCTGTGTTTTATGGTCAATGTGAAGGTCCAAGGGATACAGTAAATCTGCACTGGTGCATCGGAATGTAACACTGGTTTCCCAGGAGCCGCTCAAACCACAAATTCTTAGAAGATTCACTCTACTTGTGCTTCAGTCGGCAATGCCCTTCTTGTATTCTATCCCGATGCAATTTCTGTGTTTCATGGTCAATATGAAGGTCCAAGGGATACAGTAAATTTGTACTGGTGCATAGTAATCTATTACTGGTCTGCCAGGAGCCGCTCAAATAACAAACTCTTAAAAGATTCTCTCTCCTTGTACTTCTTCAGTAAACGGTAAACCTGCATTGTTACTTTTGTAATCAATCCCGATGCAACTTATATTCCATGGTTAGTGTGAAGGTCCAAGGGACATGGTAAAACTGCCCTGGTGTATCGGAATCTAATTCTGGTCTCCCAGGAGCCGCTCAAACCACAAACTCTTAGAAGATACATTCACCTTGTACTTAAGTCGGCATTGTATCATTTGTATTTAATCCCGATGCAAAATCTGTGTTTCATGCTCAATTTGAATGTCCAAGGGATACAGTAACCCTGCACTGGTGCATCGGAATCTGATACTGGTCTCCCAGGAGACGCTCAAACCACAAACTCTTAGAAGATTCACTCATCTTGTACTTAAGTCTGCATTGTGCCTTTTGTGATCTATCCCGTAGCGCTTTCTGTGTTTCATGGTAAATGTGAAGGAGCAAGGGATCCAGTAAACATGCACTGGTGCATCGGAATCTAATTCTGGTCTCCCAGGAGCCGGTCAAAAGAGAAACTCTTAGAAGATTCACTCTTCTTGTACTTAAGTCGGCATTGTCCGTCTTTTATTATATCCTGATGCAATTTCTGTGTTTCATGGTGAATGTGAAGGTCCAAGGGATACAGTAAACCTGCACTGGTGCATCGAAATCTAATACTGGTCCTAAAGGAGCCGCTCAAACCACAAACTCTTACAAAATTTACTCTTCTTGTTCCTAAGTCGGCATTGTGACTTTTGTATTCAATCCCAATGTGATTTCTGTGTTTCATGGTCAATGTGAAGGTCCAAGGGATACAGTAAAAGTGCACTGGTGCATCGTAATCTAATACTGATCTCCCAGGAGCCGGTCAAAACACAAACTCTTAGAAGATTCACTCTTCTTGTACTTAAGTCGGCATTGTCCGTTTTTTATTATATCCTGATGCAATTTCTGTGTTTCATGGTCAACGTGAAGGACCAAGGGATACAGTAAGCCAGCACTGGTGCATCGGAATATAATACTGGTCTCCCAGGAGCCGCTCAAACGACAATCTCTTAGATGATTCACTCTTCTCTTAAATAAGTCGGCATTGTCCCTTTTGTATTCTATCCCGATGCTATTTCTGTGTTTCATGGTCTATGTGTAGGTCCAAGGGATACAGTAAATTTGTACTGGTGCATCGTAATCTAATACTGGTCTGCAGGAGCCGCTCAAACCACAAACTCTTAGAAGGTCCACTCTTCTTGTACTTAAGTCGGCTTTGTCCCACTTGTACTCAATCCCGATGCAAATTCTGTGTTTCATGGTCAATGTGAAGCTCCATCGGATACAGTAAACCCTCACTGGTGCATCGGAAACTAATACTGGTCTCCGAGGAGCCGCACAATTCACAATCTCTTAGATGATTCACTCATCTTGTACTTAAGTCGGCATTGTCCCATTGGATTCAATTCCGATGCGATTTCTGTGTTTCATGATCTATGTGAAGGTCCAACGGATACAGTAAACCTGCATTGGTGCATCGGAATCTAATACCGGTCCCCAGGAGCCGCTCGAACCACATACTCTTAGAAGATTCACTCTTCTAGTACTTCTGTTGGCTTTGTGCCTTTTGTAATTTATCCGGTTGCGATTTCTGTGTTTCATTGTCAATGTGAAGGTCCGAGGGATCCAGTAAACCTGCACTGGTGCATCGGAATCTAATACTGGTCCCCAGGAGCCGGTCAAAGTACAAACTCTGAGACGATTCACTCTTCTTGTACTTAAGTCGTCATTGTCCCTTTTGTATACAATCCCGATGTAATTTCGGTGTTTCATGGTTAATGTGCAGGTCCAAGGGATAAGGTGAACCTGCACTGGTGCATCGGAGTCTAATACTGGTCTCCCGAGAGCCGCTCAAACAACAATCGCTTAGAAGATTCACTCTTCTCGTACTTAAGTTGGCATTGTCCCTTTTCCAATCAATCCCGATGCAATTTTTGTATTTCATGGTCAATTTGAAAGTCCAAGGGATACAGTAAACATGCACTGGTGCTTCGAAGTCTAATACTGGTCCCCCAGGAGCCGCTCAAACCACAAACCGTTACAAGATTCACTCTTCTTGCACTTAAGTCGGCATTGTGACTTTTGTATTCAATCCCAATGCGATTTCTGTGTTTCATTGTCATTGTGAAGGTCCAAGGGATACAGCAAACCTGCACTGGTGCATCGGAATCTAATACTGGTGTCCCAGGACCCGCTCAAAACACAAACTCTAAGAAGATTCACTATTCTTGTACTTAAGTTGAAATTGGCCCTTTTGAATTGAATACCGATGCAATTTCTGTATTTCATGGTCAATGTGAAGGTCCAAGGGACTCAGTAATTTTGCACTGGTGCATCGAAAACTAATACTGGTCCCCCAGGAGCCGCTCAAACCACAAACTCTTACAAGATTCAGTCTTCTCGTCCTTAAGTCGGCATTGTGACTTTTGTATTCAATCCCATTGCGATTTCTGTGTTTCATGGCCAATGTGAAGGTCCAATTGATACAGTAAACCTGCATTGGTGCATCGGAATCTAATACTGGTCCCCAGCAGCCGCTCAAACCACAAACTCTTAGAAGATTCACGCTTATTGTACTTAAGTCGGCTTTGTGCCTTTTGTAATCTATCCCGCTGCGATTTCTGTGTTTCATTGTCAATGTGAAGGTCCCAGGGATCCAGTAAACCTGCACTGGTGCATCGGAATCAAATACTGGTCCCCAGGTGCCGGTCACAGTACAAACTCTCAGACAATTCACTCTTCTCGTACTTAAGTTGGCATTGTCCCTTTTGCATTCAATCCCGATGCATTTTTTGTATTTCATGGTCAATTTGAAGGTCCAAGGGATACAGTTAACCTGCACTGGTGCATCGAAATCTAATACTGGTCCACCAGGAGCCGCTCAAACCACAAACCGTTACGAGGTTCACTCTTCTTGTCCTTAAGTCGGCATTGTGACTTTTGTATTCAATCCCAATGCGATTTCTGTGTTTCATTGTCATTGTGAAGGTCCAAGGGATACAGTAAACCTGCACTGGTGCATCGGAATCTAATACTGGTCTCCCAGGAGCCGCTCAAAGCACAGAGTCTTAGAAAATTCACTAAGCTTGTACTTATGTCGGCATTGTGCCTTTTGTACTCTATCCCGTTGCGATTTCTGTGTTTCATGGACAATGTGAAGCTCCTAGGTACACAGTAAACCTGCACTGGTGCATCGGAATCTAATACTCGTCTCTCAGGAGCCGCTCAAATCACAAACTCTTAAAAGATTCACTCTCCTTGTGCTTCTTCAGTAAACGGTAAACCTGCATTGACCCTTTTGTAATCAATCCCGATGCAACTTATATTTCATGGTTAGTGTGAAGGTCCAAGGGACATGGTAAAACTGCCCTGGTGCATCGGAATCTAATTCTGGTCTCCCAGGAGCCGCTCAAACCACGAACTCTTAGAAGATACATTCACCTTGTACTTAAGTCGGCATTGTATCATTTGTATTCAATCCCGATGCAAAATCTGTGTTTCATGCTGAATTTGAATGTCCAAAGGATACATTAACCCTGCACTGGTGCATCGGAATCTGTTGCTGGTCTCCCAGGAGACGCTCAAACCACAAACTCTTAGAATATTCACTCTTCTTGTACTTAAGTCTGCATTGTGCCTTTTGTAATCTATCCCGTAGCGCTTTCTGTGTTTCATGGTCAATGTGAAGGCCCAAGGGATCCAGTAAACCTGCACTGTTGCATCGGAATCTAATACTGGTCTCCCAGGAGCCGCTCAAACCACAATCCGTTACAAGATTCCCTCTTCTTGTCCTTAAGTCGGCATTGTGACTTTTGTATTCTATCCCAATGCGATTTCTGTGTTTCTTTGTCATTGTGAAGGTCCAAGGGATACAGAAAACCTGCACTGGTGCATCGGAATCTAATACTGGTCTGCCAGGAGCCGCTCAAATCACAGACTCTAAGCAGATTCACTATTCTTGTACTTAAGTCGACATTGCAACTTTTGAATTGAATCCCGATGCAATTTCTGTATTTCATGGTCAATGTGGAGGTCCAAGGGACTCAGTAAACCTACACTGGTGAATCGAAAACTAATACTGGACCCAAAGGAGCCGCTCAAACCACAAACTCTTACAAGATTCACTCTTCTCGTCCTTAAGTCGGCATTGTGACTTTTGTATTCAATCCCAATGCGTTTTCTGTGTTTCATGGTCAATGTGAAGGTCCAACGGATACAGTAAAAGTGCACTGGTGCATCGGAATCTACTACTGGTCTCCCAGGAGCCGTTCAAGGCACAAATTCTTAGAAGATTCACTTTTCTTGTCCTTAAGTCGGCATTGTGTCTCTTGTAATCACTCCCAATGCGATTTCTGTGTTTCATGGTCAATGTGAAGGCCCAAGGGATACAGTAAACCTGCACTGGTGCATCTTAATCTAATACTGATCTCCCAGGAGCCGGTCAAAACATAAACGCTTAGAAGATTCACTCTTCTTGTACTTAAGTCGTCATTGTCCATTTTTTATTATATCCTGATGCAATTTCTGTGTTTCATAATCAACGTGAAGGACCAAGGGATACAGTAAGAAAGCACTGGTGCATCGGAATATAATACTGGTCTCCCAGGAGCCGCTCAAACGACAATCTCTTAGCAGATTCACTCTTCTCTTACTTAAGTCGGCATTGTCCCTTTTGTATTCTATCCCTATGCTGTTTCTGTGTTTCATGGTCTATGTGTAGGTCCAAGGGATACAGTAAATTTGTACTGGTGCATCGTAATCTAATACTGGTCTCCCAGGAGCCGCTCAAACCACAAACTCTTAGAAGGTTCCCTCTTCTTGTACTTAAGTCGGCTTTGCCCACTTGTACTCAGTCCCGATGCAAATTCTGTGTTTCATGGTCAATGTGAAGCTCCAACGGATACAGTAAACCCTCACTGCTGCATCGGAAACTAATACTGGTCTCCGAGGAGCCGCTCGATTCACAATCTCTTAGATGATTCACTCTTCTTGTACTTGAGTCGGCATTGTCCGTATTGGATTCTATCCCGATGCGATTTCTGTGTCTCATGGTCTATGTGAAGGTCCAAGGTATACAGTAAACCAGCACTGGCACATCGGAATCTAATACTGGTCTGCCAGCAGCCGCTCAAAACACAAACACTAAGGGGTTCACTCTTCTTGTACTTACCACGGCATTGCCCCTTTCGAATAGATTCCCGATGCAATTTCTTTGTTTCATGGTCAATGTGAAGGTACAAGGGATACAGTAAACAAGCACTGGTGCATCGAAAACCAATACTGGTCCCCCAGGAGCCGCTCTATCCAAAAACTCTTACAAGATTCAGTCTTGTTGTCCTTAAGTCGGCCTTGTGTCTTTTGTAATCAATCCCTATGCGATTTCTGTGTTTCATGGTCAATGTGAAAGTCCAAGGGATAGAGTAAACCGGAGCTGGTGCGTCGGAATCTAATACTGGTCTCCCAGGAGCCGCTCAAAGCACAAACTCTTAGAAGATTCACTCCTCTTGTACTTAAGTCAGCATTGTCCCTTTTGTATTCAATCCTGATGCTATTTCTGTGTTTCATGGTCAAAGTGAAGGTCCATGGGATACAGTAAGCCTGCACTGGTGCAACGGAATCTAATACTGGTCTCCCAGGAGCCGCTCAAAGCACAAAATCTTAGAATACTAACTCTTCTTGTACTTAAGACGGCATAGTGCCTTTGTGTTCAGTCCCCATGCAATTTCTGTGTTTCATGGTCAATGTGTAGGTCCACGGGATACAGTGTACCAGCACTGGTGCATCAGAATCTAATATTGGTCTCCCAGGAGCCGCTCAAAATACAATCTCTTTCAAGATTCACTCTTCTCGTACATAAGTCGGCATTGTCCATTTTGTATTCAATCCCAATGCAATTTCTGTGTTTCATGGTCAATGTGACGGTCCAAGAGATACAGTAAACCTGCACTGGTGCATCGGAATCTAATACTGGTCTCCCAGGAGAGGCTCATACCACAATCTCTTAGGAGATTCACTCTTCTCGTACTTAAGTCGGCATTGTCCCTTTTGAATTCCATCCCGATGCAATTTCTGTGTTTCATAGTCAATGTGAAGGTGGAAGGGATACAGTAAAACTGCACTGTTATATCGGAATCTAATACCAGTCTCCCAGGAGCCGCACAAACCACAATCTCTTAGAAGATTCACTCTTCTTATACTTAAGTCGGCATTGTCCCATTTGTACTCAATCCCGATGCAAATTTTGTGTTTCATGGTCAATGTGAAGGTCCAAGGGATACAGTAAACCTGCACTGGTGCATCGGAATCTATTACTGGTCTCCCAGGAGCCGCTGAAACCACAATCTCTTAGAAGATTCACTCTTCTCGTACTTAAGTCGGGATTGTCCCTTTTGAATTCAATCCCGATGCAATTTCTGTGTTTCATGGTTATTGTGAAAGTCTAAGGGATACAGTACAACTGTACTGGTGCATCTGATTCTAATACTGAGCTTCCAGGAGCCGCTCAAACCACAAACTCTTAGAAGATTCACTCTTCTTGTACTTAAGTCGGCATTGTCCCATTTTTACTCAATCCCGATGCAAATTCTGTGTTTCATGGTCAATGTGAAGGTCCAAGGGATACAGTAATTCTGCACTGGTGCACGGGAAACTAACACTGGTCTCCCAGGAGCCAAACAAACCACAAACTCTTAGAACATTCACTCTTCTTGTCCATAAGTCGGCATTGTGTCTTTTGTTTTCTATCCCAATGCGATTTCTGTGTTTCATGGTCAATGTGAAGGTCCAAGGGATACAGTAAATGTGCACTGGTGCATCGGAATCTAATACTGGTCTCCCAGGAGCCGTTCAAGGCACAAACTCTTAGAAGATTCACTGTTCTTGTACTTAAGTCGGCATTGTGTCTTTTGTACTCAATCCCGATGGCATTTTGGTGTTTCATGGTCAATGTGAAGGTCCAATTGATACAGTAAACCTGCACTGGTGCATCGGAATCTGAGACTGGTGTCCCAGGAGCCGCTCAAACCACAAACTATTAGAAGATTCACTCTTCTTGTACTTAAGTCGGCATTATCCCATTTGTATTCAAGCCCGATGCAAATACCGTGTTTCATGGTCAATGTGAAGGTCCAAGGGATCTAGTAAACCTGCACTGGTGCATCGGAATCTAATACTGTTCTCCCAGGAGCCGCTCAAAGCACAAACTCTTACAAGATTCCCTCTTCTTGTACTTAAGTCGGCATTGTGCCTTTTGTATTTTATTCTGTTGCGATTTCTGTGATTCATGGTCAAAGTGAAGGTCCAAGGGATTCAGTAAACCTGCAGAGGTGCATCGGAATCTAATACTGGCATCCCAGCAGCCACTCAAACGACAAACTCTTGGAAGATTCACTCTTCTTGTACTTAAGTCGTTATTGTCTCTCTTGTATACAATACCGACGTAATTTCGGTGTTACATGGTCAATGTGAAGGTCCAAGGGGTACAGTAAACCTGCACAGGTGCATCGGAATATAATTCTGGTCTCCCAGGAGCCGGTCAAATCACAAGCTTCTAGAAGATTCACTCTTCTCGTACTTAAGTTGGCATTGTACCTTTTGTATTCAATCCCGATTCAATTTCTGTGTTTCATGGTCAATGTGAAGGTCCAAGGGATGCAGTAAACCTGCACTGGTCCACCGAAATGTAATACTGGTCTCCCAAGAGCAGCTCAAACCACAATCCCTTAGAAGATCCACACTTCTTGTACTAAGGTCGGCATTGTGCCTTTTTTTTCTATCCCGTTGTGATTTCTGTGTTTCATGGTCAAAGTGAAGGTCTAAGGGATACAGTAAACCTGCAAGGGTGCATCAGAATATAATAATCGTTTCCCAGGAGCCGTTCAAGAGCACAAACTCTTAGAAGATTCGCTCTTCTTGTACTTAAGTCGGCATTGTCCCATTTGTATTCAATCCCGATGCAAATTCTGTGTTTCATGGTCAATGTGAAGGTCCAACAGATACAGTAAACTTTCACTGGTGCATCAGAATCTAATACTGGTCTCCCACGAGCCGCTCAAAGCACAAACTCTTACAAGATTCACTCTTCTTGTCCTTAAGTCGGCATTGTGACTTTTCTATTCAATCCCAATGCGATTTCTGTGTTTCATGGTCAATGTGAAGGTGCAAGGGATACAGTTAAAGTGCACTGGTGCATCGGAATCTAATACTGGTCTCCCAGGAGCCGGTCAAAGCGCAAACTCTTGGAAGATTCACTCTTCTTGTACTTACGCCGGCATTGTGCCTTTTGTATTCTATGCCGTTGCGATTTCTAAGATTCATGGTCAATGTGAAGGTCCAAGGGATGCAGTAAACCTGCACTGGTGCCTCGAAATGTATTACTGGTATCCCACGAGCCGCCCAATTCACAAACCGTTTGAAGACTCACTCTTCTTGTACCTAAAACTGCATTGTCCCTTTTGTATTCAATCCCGATACAAATTCTGTGTTTGATGGTCAATGAGATGGTCCAAGGGATACACTAAACCTGCACTGTGGCTTCGGAATCTATTACTGGTCTCCTAGGAGCCGGTCAAACCACAAACTGTTAGAAGATTTACTCTTCTTGTGCTTAAGTCAGCATTGTGCCCCTTGCATTTAATCTCGATGCGATCTCTGTGCTTCATGGTCAATGTGAAGGTCCAATTGATACGGTAAACCTGGACTGGTGCATCAGAATCTAGTACTGGCCCCTCAGGAGCCGCTCAAAGCACAATCCCTTAGAAGATTCACTCTCCTTGTACTTAAGTAGGCATTGTGCCTTTTGTATTCTATCCCGTTGTGATTTCTGTGTTTCATGGTCAAAGTGAAGGTCCAAGGGATAGAGTAAACCTGCACGGGTGCATCAGAATATAATAATCGGCTCCCAGGAGCCGTTGAAACCACAAACTCTTAGAAGATTCACTCTTCTTGTACTTAAGGTGGCATTGTCCCTTTTGTAATCGTTCCCGATGCAACTTATGTGTTTCATGGTCACTGTGAAGGTCCAAGGGATACGGTAAAACGGCACTGGTGCATCGGAATCTAATACTGGTCTGGCAGCAGCCGCTTAAACCACAAACTCTTCGAAGATTCACTCTTCTTGTACTTAAGTCGGCATTGTCCCATTTGTATTCAATCCCGACGCACATTCTGTGTTTCATGGTCAATATGAAGGTCTAAGGGATACAGTAAACCTGCACTGGGGCATCGGAATATAATACTGGTCTCCCAGGAGCCGTTCAAAGCACTAACTCTTAGGAGATTCACTCTTCATGTACTTAAGTTCGCATTGCATTTATCTATTGTATCCTGATGCAATTTCTGTGTTTCATGGTCAATGCGAGGGCCCAAGGGATGCAGTAAGTCTGCACTAGTGCATCGGAATCTAATACTGGTCTCCCAGGAGAAGCCTAAAACACAAACTCTTAGAAGATTCACTCTTCTTGTACTTCTGTCGGCATTGTCTCTTTTGTATTCAATCCCGATGCAATTTCTGTGTTTCATGGTCAATGTGTAGGTCCAAGGGATACAGTGAACCAGCACTGGTGCATCGGAATCTAATACTGCTCTAGCAGGAGCCGATCAAAATACAATCTCTTACAAGATTGACTCTTCTCGTACTTAAGTCGGCATTGTCCATTTTGTATTCAATCCCAATGCAATTTCTGTGTTTCATGGTCAATGTGAAGGTCCAAGGGATACAGTAAACCTGCACTGGTGCATCGGAATCTAATACTGGTCTCCCAGGAGCCGCTCAAACCACAATCTCTTAGAATTATCACTCTTCTTGACACAGTAAACCTGGACTGGTGCATCAGAATCTAGTACTGGTCTCTCAGGAGCCGCTCAAAGAACAATCCCTTAGAAGATTCACTCTTCTTGTACTTAAGTCGCATTGTGCGTTTGGTAATCTATCCCGTTGCGATTTCTGTCTTTCATGGTCAATGTGAAGGTCCAGGGGATCCAGTAAATCTGCATTGGTGCAACGAAATCTAATACTGGTCTCCCAGGAGCCGGTCAAAGCACAAACTCTTAGAAGATTCACTCTACTTGTACTTAAGTCTGCATCGTCCCTTTTGTATTATATCCTGACGCAATATCTGTGTTTCATGGTCAATGTGAAGGTCAAAGGGATACAGTAAACCAGCACTGGTGCATCGGAATCTAATACTGGTCTCCCAGGAGACGCTCAAACGACAATCTCTTAGAAGATTCACTCTTCTCGTACTTAAGTCGGCATTGCCCCTTTTGTATTCAATCACGATGCAAATTCTCTGTTTCATGGTCAATGTGAATTTCCAAGGGATACAGTAAATGTGCACTGGTGCATCGGAATCTAATACTGGTCTCCCAGGAGCCGTTCAAGGCACAAACTCTTAGAAGATTCACTGTTCTTGTACTTAAGTCGGCATTGTGTCTTTTGTACTCAATCCCGATGGCATTTTGGTGTTTCATGGTCAATGTGAAGGTCCAATTGATACAGTAAACCTGCACTGGTGCATCGGAATCTGAGACTGGTGTCCCAGGAGCCGCTCAAACCACAAACTATTAGAAGATTCACTCTTCTTGTACTTAAGTCGGCATTATCCCATTTGTATTCAAGCCCGATGCAAATACCGTGTTTCATGGTCAATGTGAAGGTCCAAGGGATCTAGTAAACCTGCACTGGTGCATCGGAATCTAATACTGTTCTCCCAGGAGCCGCTCAAAGCACAAACTCTTACAAGATTCCCTCTTCTTGTACTTAAGTCGGCATTGTGCCTTTTGTATTTTATTCTGTTGCGATTTCTGTGATTCATGGTCAAAGTGAAGGTCCAAGGGATTCAGTAAACCTGCAGAGGTGCATCGGAATCTAATACTGGCATCCCAGCAGCCACTCAAACGACAAACTCTTGGAAGATTCACTCTTCTTGTACTTAAGTCGTTATTGTCTCTCTTGTATACAATACCGACGTAATTTCGGTGTTACATGGTCAATGTGAAGGTCCAAGGGGTACAGTAAACCTGCACAGGTGCATCGGAATATAATTCTGGTCTCCCAGGAGCCGGTCAAATCACAAGCTTCTAGAAGATTCACTCTTCTCGTACTTAAGTTGGCATTGTACCTTTTGTATTCAATCCCGATTCAATTTCTGTGTTTCATGGTCAATGTGAAGGTCCAAGGGATGCAGTAAACCTGCACTGGTCCACCGAAATGTAATACTGGTCTCCCAAGAGCAGCTCAAACCACAATCCCTTAGAAGATCCACACTTCTTGTACTAAGGTCGGCATTGTGCCTTTTTTTTCTATCCCGTTGTGATTTCTGTGTTTCATGGTCAAAGTGAAGGTCTAAGGGATACAGTAAACCTGCAAGGGTGCATCAGAATATAATAATCGTTTCCCAGGAGCCGTTCAAGAGCACAAACTCTTAGAAGATTCGCTCTTCTTGTACTTAAGTCGGCATTGTCCCATTTGTATTCAATCCCGATGCAAATTCTGTGTTTCATGGTCAATGTGAAGGTCCAACAGATACAGTAAACTTTCACTGGTGCATCAGAATCTAATACTGGTCTCCCACGAGCCGCTCAAAGCACAAACTCTTACAAGATTCACTCTTCTTGTCCTTAAGTCGGCATTGTGACTTTTCTATTCAATCCCAATGCGATTTCTGTGTTTCATGGTCAATGTGAAGGTGCAAGGGATACAGTTAAAGTGCACTGGTGCATCGGAATCTAATACTGGTCTCCCAGGAGCCGGTCAAAGCGCAAACTCTTGGAAGATTCACTCTTCTTGTACTTACGCCGGCATTGTGCCTTTTGTATTCTATGCCGTTGCGATTTCTAAGATTCATGGTCAATGTGAAGGTCCAAGGGATGCAGTAAACCTGCACTGGTGCCTCGAAATGTATTACTGGTATCCCACGAGCCGCCCAATTCACAAACCGTTTGAAGACTCACTCTTCTTGTACCTAAAACTGCATTGTCCCTTTTGTATTCAATCCCGATACAAATTCTGTGTTTGATGGTCAATGAGATGGTCCAAGGGATACACTAAACCTGCACTGTGGCTTCGGAATCTATTACTGGTCTCCTAGGAGCCGGTCAAACCACAAACTGTTAGAAGATTTACTCTTCTTGTGCTTAAGTCAGCATTGTGCCCCTTGCATTTAATCTCGATGCGATCTCTGTGCTTCATGGTCAATGTGAAGGTCCAATTGATACGGTAAACCTGGACTGGTGCATCAGAATCTAGTACTGGCCCCTCAGGAGCCGCTCAAAGCACAATCCCTTAGAAGATTCACTCTCCTTGTACTTAAGTAGGCATTGTGCCTTTTGTATTCTATCCCGTTGTGATTTCTGTGTTTCATGGTCAAAGTGAAGGTCCAAGGGATAGAGTAAACCTGCACGGGTGCATCAGAATATAATAATCGGCTCCCAGGAGCCGTTGAAACCACAAACTCTTAGAAGATTCACTCTTCTTGTACTTAAGGTGGCATTGTCCCTTTTGTAATCGTTCCCGATGCAACTTATGTGTTTCATGGTCACTGTGAAGGTCCAAGGGATACGGTAAAACGGCACTGGTGCATCGGAATCTAATACTGGTCTGGCAGCAGCCGCTTAAACCACAAACTCTTCGAAGATTCACTCTTCTTGTACTTAAGTCGGCATTGTCCCATTTGTATTCAATCCCGACGCACATTCTGTGTTTCATGGTCAATATGAAGGTCTAAGGGATACAGTAAACCTGCACTGGGGCATCGGAATATAATACTGGTCTCCCAGGAGCCGTTCAAAGCACTAACTCTTAGGAGATTCACTCTTCATGTACTTAAGTTCGCATTGCATTTATCTATTGTATCCTGATGCAATTTCTGTGTTTCATGGTCAATGCGAGGGCCCAAGGGATGCAGTAAGTCTGCACTAGTGCATCGGAATCTAATACTGGTCTCCCAGGAGAAGCCTAAAACACAAACTCTTAGAAGATTCACTCTTCTTGTACTTCTGTCGGCATTGTCTCTTTTGTATTCAATCCCGATGCAATTTCTGTGTTTCATGGTCAATGTGTAGGTCCAAGGGATACAGTGAACCAGCACTGGTGCATCGGAATCTAATACTGCTCTAGCAGGAGCCGATCAAAATACAATCTCTTACAAGATTGACTCTTCTCGTACTTAAGTCGGCATTGTCCATTTTGTATTCAATCCCAATGCAATTTCTGTGTTTCATGGTCAATGTGAAGGTCCAAGGGATACAGTAAACCTGCACTGGTGCATCGGAATCTAATACTGGTCTCCCAGGAGCCGCTCAAACCACAATCTCTTAGAATTATCACTCTTCTTGACACAGTAAACCTGGACTGGTGCATCAGAATCTAGTACTGGTCTCTCAGGAGCCGCTCAAAGAACAATCCCTTAGAAGATTCACTCTTCTTGTACTTAAGTCGCATTGTGCGTTTGGTAATCTATCCCGTTGCGATTTCTGTCTTTCATGGTCAATGTGAAGGTCCAGGGGATCCAGTAAATCTGCATTGGTGCAACGAAATCTAATACTGGTCTCCCAGGAGCCGGTCAAAGCACAAACTCTTAGAAGATTCACTCTACTTGTACTTAAGTCTGCATCGTCCCTTTTGTATTATATCCTGACGCAATATCTGTGTTTCATGGTCAATGTGAAGGTCAAAGGGATACAGTAAACCAGCACTGGTGCATCGGAATCTAATACTGGTCTCCCAGGAGACGCTCAAACGACAATCTCTTAGAAGATTCACTCTTCTCGTACTTAAGTCGGCATTGCCCCTTTTGTATTCAATCACGATGCAAATTCTCTGTTTCATGGTCAATGTGAATTTCCAAGGGATACAGTAAATCTGCACTGGTGCATCGGAATCTAATACTGGTCTCCCAGGAGCCGCTCAAACCTAAATCTCTTAGAAGATTCACTCTTCTCGTACTTAAGTCGGCATAGTCCCTTTTGTATTCAATCCCGAAGCAATTTCTGTGTTTCATGGTCAGTGTGAAGGTCCAAGGGATACAGTAAAACTGCACTGGTGCATCGGAATCTAATACTCATTTCCCAGGAGCCGCTCCAACCACAAACTCTCAGGAGATCCACTCATCCTATACTTAAGTCGCCATTGTCCCATTTGTACTCAATCCCGCTGCAAATTCTGTATTTCATGGTCAATGTGAAAGTCCAAGGGATACAGTAAACCTAAACTGGTGCATCGGCATCTAATACTGGTCTCCGAGGTGCCGCTCAAATCATTATCTCTTAGATGATTCACTCTTATTGCTCTTACGTCGGCATTGCCCCTTATTACATTCAATCCCGATGCGATTTCTGTGTTCCATGGTCAATGTGAATGTCCAAGGGATACACTAAAACAGCTTTGGGGCATCGATTACTAATTCAGGACCCCCAGGAGCCGCTCAAACCACAAAATCTTCACTCTTCTTGCACTTAAACCGGTATTGTGCCTGTTGTAATCTATCCCGATGCGATTTCTTTGTTTCATGGTCAATGTGAAGGTCCAAGGGATACAGTAAACTTGCACTGATCCATCGGAATCCAATAATATTCTCTCAGGAGCCGCTCAAACCAGAAACTCTTACAAGATTCACTCTTCTTGTCCTTCAGTCATCATTGTGTCTTTTATATTCAATCCCAATGGGATTCCTGTGTTTCATGGACAATGTGAAGGTCCAAGGGATACAGTAAACCTGCACTGGTGCATCGGAATCTAATACTGGTCTCCCCGGAGCCGCTCAAACCACAAACACTTAGAAGATGCACTCCTCTTGTACATAAGTCGGCATTATCCCTTTTGTATTATATCCCGATGCATTTTCTGTGTTTCATCGTCAATGTGAAGATCCAAGGGATACAGTAAACCTTCACTAGTGCATTGGAATCTAATACTGGTCTCCGAAGAGCCGCTCAAATCACAATCTCCTAAAAGATTCACTCTTCTCGTACTTAAGTCGGCATTGTCCCTTTTGTATTCAATCCCGATGCAATTTCTGTGTTTCATGGCAAATGTGAAGGTCCAAGGGATACAGATAACCAGCACTGTTGCATCGGAATCTAATACTGGTCTCCTAGGAGCCGCTCAAACCACAAACTCTTAGAAGATTCACTCTTCGTGTACTTAAGACGGCATTGTCCTTTTGTAGTCAATCCCGATGCAACTTATGTGTTTCATGGTCACAGTGTAGGTCCAAGGGATACGGTAAAAGTGACTGGTGCATCGGAATCTAATAATGGGCTCCCAGGAGCCGCTCAAACCACAAACTCTTAGGAGATTCACTCATCTTGTACTTAAGTAGGCATTGTGCCATTTGTATTCAATCTCGATGTGATTTCTGTGTTTTAAGGTCTATTTGAAGTTCCAAGGTATACAGTAAATTCTGCACTGGTGCATCGGAATCTAAGTATGGTCTCCCAGGAGCCGCTCAAACCTAAATCTCTTGAAAGATTCACTCTTCTTGTACTTAAGTTGGCATTGTCCCTTTTGTATTATATCCCGATGCAATTTCTGTGTTTCATGGTCAATGTGAAGGTACAAGGAATACAGTAAATCTGCACTGGTGCATCGGAATCTAATACTGTTCCCCCAGGAGCCGCTCAAACCACAAACTCTTAGAAGATTCACCCTCCTTGTACTTAAGTCGGCATTGTCCTTATGTATTCAATCCCGATGCAATTTCTGTGTTTGTTGGTCAATGTGAAGGTGCGAGGGATACAGTAAACTGGCACTGGTGCATCGGAATCTAATACTGGTCTCCAAGGATACGCTCAAAACACAAACTCATAGAAGATTCACACTTCTTGCCCTTAGTTGGCCATGTCCCTTTGTATTCAATCCCATTGAGATTTCTGTGTTTCATGGTCAATGTGAAGGTCCTAGGGATACAGTTAACCTCCACTGCTCCATCAGAATGTAATAATGGTCTCCCAGGAGCAGTTTAAAGCACAAACCCTTAGAACATTTACTATTCATGTACTTAAGTCGGCATTGTACCTTTTGTAATCAATCCCGATGCGATTTCTGTGTTTCAACGTCAATTTGAAGTTCCAAGGGATACAGTAAATTCTGCACTGGTGCATCGGAATCTACGTTTGGTCTCCCAGGAGTTTCTCACACCACAAACTCTTAGAAGATTCACTCTACTTGTACATAGGTCGGCATTGTGACTTTTGTATTCAATTCCAATGATATTTTTGTGTTTCACGGTCAATGTGAAGGTCAAGGGATACAGTAAACCTGCACTGGTGCATCGGAATCTAATACTGGTCTCCCAGGAGCCGCTCAAACGCCAATCTCTTGGAAGATTCACTCTTCTTGTACTTAAGTTGGCATTGTCCCTTTTGTATTATATCCCGATGCAATTTCTGCGTTTCATGGTCAATGTGAAGGTACGAGGAATACAGTAAACCTGCACTGGTGCATCGGAATCTAATACTGGTCTCCCAGGAGCCGCTCATACCACAAACTCTTAGAAGATTCACTCTTCTTGTACTTAATACTGCATTGTGCCTTTTGTAATTTATCCCGTTGCGATTTGTGTAATTCATGGTCAATGTTAAGGTCCAAGGGATACAGCAAACCTAAACTGGTGCAACGGAAGCTAATACTGGTCTCGCAGGAGCCGCTCAAACCTCAAGCTCTTGCAAGATTCACTCTTCTTGTCTTTAAATCGGCATTGTGTCCTTTATATTCAATCCTAATGCGTTTTCTGTGGTTAATGGTCAATGTGAAGGTCTAAGGGTTACAGTAAAAGTGCACTGGTGCATCGGAATCTAATACTGGTCTCCCAGGAACCACTCAAACCACAAACTCTTAAAAGATTCACTCTTCTTGTACTTAAGTCTGCATTGTGCCTATTGTAATCCATCCCGTTGCGATTTCTGTAATTCATGGTCAATGTGAAGGTCCAAGGGATACAGTAAATTCTGCACTGGTGTATGAAAATCTAAGTTTGGTCTCCCATTAGCCGCTCAAACCAAAAACTCTTAGAAGATTCACTCTACTTGTACTTAAGTCGGCATTGTGAATTTTGTATTCAATCCCAATGCCATTTCTGTGTTTTACGGTCAATGTGAAGGTCCAACGGGTACATTAAACCTGCACTGGTACATCGGAATCTAATACTGGTCACCTAGGAGCCCCTCAAACCAAGAATTCTTAGAAGATTCACTCTTCTTGTACCTAAGTCGGCATTGTCCCTTTTATATTATATCCTGATGCAATTTCTGTCTTTCATGGTCAATGTGAAGGTCCAAGGGATACAGAAAACCTGCACTAGTGTGTCGGAATCTAATACTGGTCTCCCAGGAGAAGCTCAAAACGCAAATTCTTAGAAGATTCACTCTACTTGTATTTAAGTCGGCATTGTCTCTTTTCTATTCAATCCCGATGTAATTTCTGTGTCTCATGGTCAATGTGAAGGTCCAAGGGATACAGTACACCAGCACTGGTGCATCGGAGTCTAATACTGGTCTCCAGGGAGCCGCTCAACCCACAAACTCTTAGAAGATTCACTCTTCTTGTACTTAAATCGTCATTATCCCTCTTGTATACAACCCCGATGTAATTTCTGTGTTTCATGGACAATGTGATGGTCCAAGGGATACAGTACACCAGCACTGGTGCATCGGAATCTAATACTGTTCTCCCAGGAGCCGTTCATAGCACAAACCCTTAGAACATTTACTCTTCATGTACTTAAGTCGGCATTGTGCCTTTGTATTCAATCCCGATGCGATTTCTGTGTTTCAAGGTCAATGTGAAGTTCCAAGGGATACAGTAAATTCTGCACTGGTGCATCGGAATCTAATACTGGTCTCCCAGGAGCCCCTCAAACCACAAACTCTTAGAAGATTCACTCTTCATGTACTTAAGTCGGCATTGTCCCTTTTGTATTATATCCTGATGCAATTTCTGTGTTTCATGGTCAATGTGAAGGTCCAAGGGATACAGTAAACCAGCACTGGTGCATCGGAATCTAATACTGGTCTCCCAGAAGCCACTCAAAACACAAACTCTTAGTAGATTCACTTTTCGTGTACTTAAGTCGTCATTGTCCGTTTTGTATTAATCCCGATGCAATTTCGGTGTTTCATGGTCTATGTGAAGGTCCATGGGATACAGTAAACTTGCACTGGTGCATCGGAAACTAAGACTGGTCTCCCAGGAGCCGCTCAAACCACAATCTCTTAGAAGTTTCACTCTTCTCGTACTTAAGTCGGCATTGTAAGTTTTGTATTCAATCCCGATGCAATTTCTGTGTTTCACGGTCAATGTGAAGGTCCAAGGGATACAGTAAACCTGCACTGTTGCATCGTAATCAAATTCTAGTCTCCCAGGAGCCGCTCAAAGCATTAACTCTTAGAAGATTCACTCTTCTTGTACTTATGTCGGCATTGTGCCTTTTATATTCAATCCCTATGCGATTTCAGCTTTTCAAGGTCAAAGTGATGGTCCAAGGGATACAGTAAACCAGCACTGGGGCATCGGAATCTAATACTGGTCTCCCAGGAACCACTCAAACCACAAACTCTTAGAAGAATCACTCTTCTTGTACTTAAGTAGGCATTGTCCCTTCTGTATTATATCCCGATGCGATTTCTGTGTTTCATCGTCAATGTGAAGGTCCAAGGGATACAGTAAACCTGCACTGGTGCATTGGCATCTAATACTGGTCTCCCAGGAGTCGCCCAAACCACAAACTCTTAGAAGAATCACTCTTCTTGTTCTTAAGTCGGCATTGTCCCTTTTGAATTATATCCGGAAGCAATTTCTGGGTTTCATTGTCAATGTGAAGGTACAAGGGATACATTAAACCTACACTGGTATATCGGAATCTAATACTGTTCTACCAGGAGCCGCTCAAACCACAAACTTCTAGAAGATTCACTCTTCTTGTCCTTAAGTCGGCATTGTGCCTACTGTATTCAATCCCGATGCAATTTCTGTGTTTCATGGTCAATGTGAAGGTCCAAGGGATACAGTAAACCTGCACTGTTGCATCGTAATCAAATTCTAGTCTCCCAGGAGCCGCTCAAAGCTCTAACTCTTAGAAGATTCACTCTTCTTGTTCTTATGTCGGCATTGTCCCTTTTGTATTATATCGCGAAGCAATTTCTGGGTTTCATCGTCTATGTGAAGGTACAAGGGATACAGTAAACCTGCACTGGTATATCGGAATCTAACACTGGTCTTCCAGGAGCCGCTCAAACCACAATCTCTTAGAAGATTCACTCTTCTCGTACTTTAGTCGGCTTTGTCGAGTTTGGATTCAATCCCGTTGCAATTTCTGTGTTTCATGGTCAATGTGAAGGTCCAATGGATACAGTAAACCTGCACTGGTGCATCGGAATCTAATACTGGTCTCCCAGGAGCCGCTCAAACCACAATCTCTTAAAAGATTCACTCTTCTCGTACTTAAGTCGGCATTGTCTCTTTTATATTCAATCCCGATGCAATTTCTGTGTTTCATTGTCAATGTGAAGGTCCAAGGTATACAGTTGAACTGCACTGGTGCATCGGAATCTAATACCGGTGTCCCAGGAGGCACTCAAACCACAAACTCTTAGAAGATTCACTCTTCTTGTACTTATGTCGGCACTGTGCTTTTTGTATTCTATCCCAATGCAATTTCTGTGTTTCATGGTAAGTGTGAAGGTCCATGGGATACAGTAGACCTACACTTGTGCGTCGGAATATAATACTGGTCTCCCAGGAGCCGCTCAAACCACAAACTCTTAGAAGATTCACTCTTCTTGTACTTAAGTCGGCAGTGTCCCTATTGTATTATATCCCGATGCAATGTCTGTAATTCATCGTCAACGTGTAGATCCAAGGGATACAGTAAAAACTCACTGGTGCATCGGAATCTAATACTGGTCTCCCAGGAGCCGCTCAAACTACAAAATCTTGGAAGATACACTCTTTTTGTACTTACGTCTGCATTGTATATTTGTATTATATACCTACGCATTTTCGGTGTTACATGGTCAATGTGAAGGTCCAAGGTATACAGTAAACCTGCACTGGTTCATCGGAATCTAATACTGGTCTCCCAGGAGCCGCTCAAACCACAAACTATTAGAAGATTCACTTTCCTTGTACTTAAGTAGGCATTGTCCCTTTTGTATTATATCCCGATGCAATTGCTGTATTTCATCGTCAATGTGAAGGTCCAAGGGATTCAGTAAACCTGCACTGGTACATCGGAATCTAATACTGGTCTCCCAGGAGCCGCTCAAACCACAAACTCTTAGAAGATTCACTCTTCTTGTTCTTATGTCGGCATTGTCCCTTTTGTATTATATCGCGAAGCAATTTCTGGGTTTCATCGTCTATGTGAAGGTACAAGGGATACAGTAAACCTGCACTGGTATATCGGAATCTAACACTGGTCTTCCAGGAGCCGCTCAAACCACAATCTCTTAGAAGATTCACTCTTCTCGTACTTAAGTCGGCTTTGTCGAGTTTGGATTCAATCCCGTTGCAATTTCTGTGTTTCATGGTCAATGTGAAGGTCCAATGGATACAGTAAACCTGCAATGGTGCATCGGAATCTAATACTGGTCTCCCAGGAGCCGCTCAAACCACAATCTCTTAAAAGATTCACTCTTCTCGTACTTAAGTCGGCATTGTCTCTTTTATATTCAATCCCGATGCAATTTCTGTGTTTCATTGTCAATGTGAAGGTCCAAGGTATACAGTTGAACTGCACTGGTGCATCGGAATCTAATACCGGTCTCCCAGGAGGCACTCAAACCACAAACTCTTAGAAGATTCACTCTTCTTGTACTTATGTCGGCACTGTGCTTTTTGTATTCTATCCCAATGCAATTTCTGTGTTTCATGGTAAACGTGTAGGTCCATGGGATACAGTAGACCTACACTTGTGCATCGGAATATAATACTGGTCTCCCAGGAGCCGCTCAAACCACAAACTCTTAGAAGATTCACTCTTCTTGTACTTAAGTCGGCAGTGTCCCTATTGTATTATATCCCGATGCAATGTCTGTAATTCATCGTCAACGTGTAGATCCAAGGGATACAGTAAAAACTCACTGGTGCATCGGAATCTAATACTGGTCTCCCAGGAGCCGCTCAAACTACAAAATCTTGGAAGATACACTCTTTTTGTACTTTCGTCTGCATTGTACTTTTGTATTATATACCTACGCATTTTCGGTGTTACATGGTCAATGTGAAGGTCCAAGGTATACAGTAAACCTGCACTGGTTCATCGGAATCTAATACTGGTGTCCGAGGTGCCGCTCAAATCAGAATCTCTAAGATGATTCACTCTTCTTGTACTTAAGTCTGCATTGTCCCTATTGGATTAAATCCCGATGCGATTTCTGTGTTTCATGGTCAATGTGAATATCCAAGGGATACACTAAAACTGCTATGGTGCATCGGTTTCTAATACTGGTCTCCCAGGAGACGCTCAAACCACAATCTCTTAGATGATTCACTGTTCTCGTACTTAAGCCGGCTTTGTGTATTTTGGATTCAATCACGATGCAATTTCTGTGTTTCATGGTCAATGTGAAGGTCCAATGTATACAGTAAACCTGCACTGGGGCATCGAAATCTAATACTGGTCCCCCAAGAGCCGCTGAAACCACAATCTCTCAATAGATTCACTCTTCTCGTACTTAAGTCGGCATTGCCCCTTTTGTAATATATCCCTACGCAATTTCGGTGTTTCATGGTCAATTTGAAGGTCCACGGTATACAGTAAACCTACACTGGTGCATCGGAATCTAATACTGGTCTCCCAGGAGACGCTCGAACCACAAACTCTTAGAGGTTTCACTCTTCTTGTACTTAAGTCGTCACTCTCCCTTTTGTATTATATCCCAATGCAATGTCTGTGTCTCATCGCCAACGTGAAAATCCAAGGGATACAGTAAAAATACACTGGTGCATCGGAATCTACTACTGGTCTCACAGAAGCCGCTCAAACAACAAAATCTTAGTAGATCCACTCTTCTTGTACTTAAGTAGGCATTGTCCCTTTTGGATTATATCCCGATGCAATTTCTGTGTTTCCTGTTAACTGTGAAGTTCCAAGGGTTACAGTAAACCTGCACTGTTGCATCGGAATCAAATTCTAGTCTCCCAGGAGCCGCTCAAAGCTCTGACTCTTACAAGATTCACTCTTCTTGTACTTATGTCGGCATTGTGCATTTTGTATTCAATCCTAATGCGATTTCAACGTTTCATGGTCAATCGAAGGTCCAGGGGATACAGTAAACCAGCACAGGGGCATCGGAATCTAATACTGGTCTCCCAGGAGCCGCTCAAACCACAAACTCTTAGAAAATTCACTCTTCTTGTACTTAAGTAGGCATTGTCCCTTTTGTATTATATCCCGAAGTAATTTCTGTGTTTCATCGTCAATGTGAAGGGCCAAGGGATACAGTAAACCTGCACTGGTGCATCGGAATCTAATACTGGTCTCCCAGGAGCCGCTCAAACTACAATCTCTTAAAAGATTCACTCTTCTCGTACTTAAGTCGGCATTGTCTCTTTTGTGTTCAATCCCGATGCAATTTCTATGTTTCATGGTCAATGTGAAGGTCCACGGTATACAGTAAACCTGCACTGGTGCATCGGAATCTAATACTGGTCTCCCAGGACCCGCTCAAACCACAAACTCTTAGAAGATTCATTCATCCTGTACTTATGTCTGCATTGTCCCTTTTGGATTATATCCCGATGCAATTTTTGTGTTTCATCGTCAATGTGAAGTTCCAAGGGATACAGTAAACCTGCACTGGTTCATCGGAATCTAATACTGGTGTCCGAGGTGCCGCTTAAATCAGAATCTCTAAGATGATTCACTCTTCTTGTACTTAAGTGGGCATTGTCCCTATTGGATTCAATCCCGATGCGATTTCTGTGTTTCATGGTCAATGTGAATATCCAAGGGATACACTAAAACTACACTGGTGCATCGGTTTCTAATACTGGTCTCCCAGGAGACGCTCAAACCACAATCTCTTAGAAGATTCACTCTTGTCGTACTTAAGTCGGCTTTGTCCATTTTAGATTCAATCCCGATGCAATTTCTGAGTTTCATGATCAATGGGAAGGTCCAATGGATACAGTAAATCTGCACTGGTGCATCGGAATCTAATACTGGTCTCCCAGGAGCCGCCCAAACCACAATCTCTTAAAAGATTCACTCTTCTCGTACTTAAGTCGGCATTGTCTCTTTTGTATTCAATCCCGATGCAATTTCTGTGTTTCATGGTCAATGTGAAGGTCCAAGGTATACAGTAGAACTGCACTGGTGCATCAGAATCTAATACCGGTCTCCCAGGAGCCACTCAAACCACAAACTCTTAGAAGATTCACTCTGCTTGTACTTAAGTCGGCATTGTGCCTTTTGTATTAAATCCCAATGCAATTTCTGTGTTTCATGGTCAATGTGAAGGTCCATGGGATACAGTAAATCTACACTGGTGCATCGGAATATAATACTGGTCTGCCAGGAGTCGCTTAAACCACAAACTCTTGGAAGATTCACTCTTCTTGTACTTAAGTCGGCATTGTACCTTTTGTATTATATCCATACGCAATTTCGGTGTTACATGGTCAATGTGAAGGTCCACGGTATACAGTAAACCTGCACTGGTGCATCGGAATCTAACACTGGTCTCCCAGGAGCCGCTCAAACCACAAACTCTTAGAAGATTCACTCACCTTGTACTTAAGTCGGCACTGTCCCTTTTGTATTATATCCCGATGCAATGTCTGTGTTTCATCGTCAACGTGAAGATCCAAGGGATACAGTAAAAATTCACTGGTGCATCTGAATTTAATACTGATCTCCCAGGAGCCGCTCAAACCACAAAATCTTAGAAGATCCACTCTTCTTGTACTTAAGTCGGCATTGTCCCTTTTGTATTCAATCCTAATGCGATTTCAGCGCTTCATGGTCAATGTGAAGGTCCGGGGGATACAGTAAACCAGCACTGGGGCATCGGAATCTAATACGGGTCTCCCAGGAGCCGCTCAAACCACAAACTCTTAGAAGATTCACTCTTCTTGTACTTAAGTAGGCATTGTCCCTTTTGTATTATATCCCGATGCAATTTCTGTGTTTCATCGTCAATGTGAAGGTCCAAGGGATACAGTAAACCTGCGCTGGTGCATCGGAATCTAATACTGGTCTCCCAGGTGCCGCTCAAACCACAAACTCTTAGGAGATTCACTCTTCTTGTTCTTAAGTCGGCATTGTCCCTTTTGGATTATATCCCGAAGCAATTTCTGGGTTTCATCGTCAATGTGAAGGTCCAAGGGATACAGTAAACCTGCACTGGTTCATCGGAATCTAATACTGGTGTCCGAGGTGCCGCTCAAATCAGAATCTCTAAGATGATTCACTCTTCTTGTACTTAAGTCTGCATTGTCCCTATTGTATTCAATCCCGATGCGATTTCTGTGTTTCATAGTCAATGTGAATATCCAAGGGATACACTAAAACTGCACTGGTGCATCGGTTTCTAATACTGGTCTCCCGGGAGACGCTCAAACCACAATCTCTTAGAAGATTCACTGTTCTCGTACTTAAGTCGGCTTTGTCCATTTTGGATTCAATCCCGATGCAATTTCTGTGTTTCATGGTCAATGTGAAGGTCCAATGTACACAGTAAACCTGCACTGGTGCATCGGAATCTAATACTGGTCTCCCAAGAGACGCTCAAACCACAAACTCTTAGAACATTCACTCTTCTTGTCCTTAAGTCGGCGTTGTCCCTTTTGTATTCGATCCCAATGCGATTTCTGTGTTTCATGGTCAATGTGAAGGTCCAAGAGATACAGTAAACCTGCACTGGTGCACCGGAATCTAAAACTGGTCTCCCAGGAGCCGCTCAAACCACAATCTCTTAAAAGATTCACTCTACTCGTACTTAAGTCGGCATTGTCTCTTTTGAATTCAATCCCGATGCAATTTCTGTGTTTCATGGTCAATGTGAAGGTTCACGGTATACAATAAACCTGCAGTGGTGCATCGGAATCTAATACTGGTCTCCCAGGACCCGCTCAAACCACAAAATCTTAGAAGATCCACTCTTCTTGTACTTAAGTCGCCATTGTCCCTTTTGGATTATATCCCGATGCAATTTTTGTGTTTCATCTTCAATGTGAAGGTCCAAGGTTACAGTAAACCTGCACTGGTTCATCGGAATCTAATACTGGTGTCCGAAGTGCCGCTCAAATCAGAATCACTAAGAAGATTCACTCTTCTTGTACTTAAGTCGGCATTGTCCCTATTGGATTCAATCCCGATGCGATTTCTGTGTTTCATGGTCAATGTGAATGGCCAAGGGATACACTAAAACTGCACTGGTGCATCGGTTTCTAATAATGGTCTCCCAGGAGACGCTCAAACCACAAACTTTTAGAAGATTCACTCTTCGTGTACTTAAGTCGGCATTGTGCCTTTTGTAATCCATCCCGTTGCGATTTCTGTAGTTCATGGTCAATGTGAAGGTACAAGGTATACAGTAAATCAGCACTTGTGCATCGAAATCTAGTACTGTTGTCCGAGGTGCCGCTCAAATCAGAATCACTAAGGTGATTCACTCTTCTTGTACTTAAGTCGGCATTGTCCCTTTTGTATTATATCCCGATGCAATTGCTTTGATTCATCGTCAATGTGAAGGTCCAAGAGATACAGTAAACCTGCACTGGTGCATCGGAATCTAATACTGATCTCCCAGAAGCCTCTCAAACCACAAACTCTTAGAAGATTCACTCTTTTTGTACTTAAGTTGGCATTGTCCCTTTTGTATTATATCCCGAAGCAATTTCTGTGTTTCATCGTCAAAGTGAAGGTACAAGAGATGCAGTAAACCTGCACTGGTTCATCGGAATCTAATACTGGTCTCCAAGGAGCCGCTCAAACCACAATCTCCTAGAAGATTCACTCTTCTCGTATTTAAATTGGCATTGTCCCTTTTGTATTCAATCCCGATGCAATTTCTGTGTTTCATGGTGAATGTGAAGGTCCGATGGATACAGTATACCTGCACTGTTGCATCGTAATCTGATACTGGTCTCCCAGGAGCCGCTCAAACCACAATCTCTTAGAAGATTCACTCTTCTCGTACTTAGGTCGGCATTGTCCCTTTTGTTTTCAATCCCGTTGCAATTTCTGTGTTTCATGGTCAATGTGAAGGTCCAAGGGATACAGTAAAACTGCACTGGTGGATCGGAATCTCATACTGGTGTTCCAGGAGCCGCTCAAATCACAATCTCTTAGATGATTCACTCATCTTGTACTGATGTCATCATTGTCCCGATTGGATCTAATCCCGATGCGATTTCTGTGTTTCATGGTCAATGTGAATGTCCAAGGGATGCACTAAAACTGCACTGGTGCATCGGTTTCTAATACTTGTCTCCCAGGAGCGCTCAAACCGCAAACTCTTAGAAGATTTACTCTTCTTGTACTTAAGTCGGCATTGTGCGTTTTGTATTTAATCTCAATGCGCTTTCTGTGTTTCATGATCAATGTGAAGGTCCAAGGGATACAGTAAACCTGCACTGGTGCATCGGAATCTAATTCTGGTCTCCCAGGAGCCGCTCAAACTACAAACTATTGTACTTAAGTCGGCATTGTCTCTTTTGTATTCAATCCCGATGCAATTTCTGTGTTTCATGGTCAATGTGAAGGTCCAAGGGATACAATAAACCGGCACTGGTGCATCGGAATCTAATACTGGTCTCCCAGGGGCCGTTCAAAGCACAAACCCTTAGAACATTTACTCCTCATGTACTTAAGTCGGCATTGTGCCTTTTGTATTCAATCCCGATGCGATTTCTGTGTTTCATGGTCAATGTGAAGGTCCAAGGGATACAGTAAACATGCACTGGTGCATCGGAATCTAATACTGGTCTCCCAGGAGCCGCTCTGACCACAAACTCTTAGAAGATTCACTCTTCTTGTACTTAAGTTGGCATTGTTCCTTTTGTATCCAATCCCGATGCAATTTCTGTGTTTCATCGTCAATGTGAAGGTTCAAGGGATACAGTAAACCAGCTCTGGTGAATCGGAAATTAATACTGGTCTCCCAGGAGCCGCTCAAACCACGAACTCTTAGAAGATTCACTCTTCTTGTACTTATGTCGGCATTGTGCCTTCTGTATTCAATCCCGATGCGATTTCTTTGTTTCATGGTAACTGTGAAGGTCCAAGGGATACAGTAAACCTGCACTGTTGCATCGGAATCTAATACTAGTCTCCCAGGAGCCGCTGAAAACACTAACTCTTAGAAGATTCACTCTTCTTGTCCTTATGCCGCCATGTGCCTTTTGTATTCAATCCCAATGCGATTTCTGCGATTCATGGTCAATGTGAAGTTCCAAGGGATACAGTAAACCAGCACTGGGGCTTCGGAATCTAATACTGGCCTCCCAGGAGCCGCTCAAACCACAATCTCTTAGAAGATTCACTCTTCTTGTAGTTAAGTTTTCATTATCCCTTTCTGCTGCAAAAGGATAGAGTTTACATCCAATTTGAAGCCCTAAGAATTAGAGAATTTGTTGCTGTCCAGAAGTGTTTTAGGTGTTGCGGTCTGGGACATTCCACCAGGCACTGTGACAGAGAACAAGCATGTGCAAAATGTGGAAAGACAGGCCATAATAGGTCAGAATGTAAAGAGCAGACGGTAGTTGGGTGCATTCCATGCCATCACAGGATGAGGGTATGTAAAAAAGCTGGGGGTCCAGACTGTCCAACCTTCAGACAACTTTACGAAAGGCAGATCCAACGTACAGACTACGACTTGTGTAATGTTAACTAAGCCTAACTCTCAAATGTTTACGAACTACACTAACATTCTGCATACTCAGCGGAGATATAGGTCACCGTCCACGAGAGCCAGAGCATGGCGACGTGCAGTTGCATGGAGAAGACAAGTGAGTATTTTAGCACAGGGAGAAGGAGATACGGCACCGGAATCACTCTTAGTGGCCATTCAAAACAAACACTTTCGATGACCGACATGTTGGATGATGCTTGCATTCATGGAGCAATGGAGAATCATCTTAGCGAGAAATTAAGCATGAGTTATTTCAATGGGCAATGCTCCATTCAGCCTTGTTATTTCGCATAGAGGACTTGGAGGCTCAATTGCTCGTCGAGAACAGTGATAATAACCCAGCATCAGCTTCTGACAACTTCTCAGCTGCGGAACCCTCACTGCATTCTTCGCAGCAGGCTATGAGTGAGAATGGGTACTTTGTTACTGACTGTCACGAGGGATCATCCACAGTGTCACCTGAGTACGATGTGTCTAAATGTGAGTCTTACATCAAACCTGTTCGCTTTATTTATGGAGGTAGCACACATGATGGATCAAACCATGGGTTGGTGTCCAGAAGTAATGATTCAAATTCTCAGGGTCCTACAAACAAGGAAATAGAAAGAGACAAAGTACGCAATGAAGGACGTCACATCGAAGATAAAGAGAGGAAAACTGAAACTCCTCACTCTGTGGACTTAAAGAATGTTACAGATGAGGAACCAAGATCTGAGGAGCAGGAAGTACCTACCGTGCCATCCAAACATACTGTTGACTCAGTTGATTACTGTGACTTAGAGAATAACATTAGACTCAGTAGGTTAGAAAATAAGGACATATTTCAAACTGCACTACGTCTGGTGACGCGATTAACTCACCCTGAGGGAAATACAATTTGTTACCCCACGACTGAACAGACAGATCGTATGATATTAAGGGTAGAAAACTTCCCAACTGATAAAAGGGAACTTTGTAAATTGCTGGCTATGGTATGTACGCGTCGTGGCGAGGGGCTAAACTTGCATAACGTATACAAAGACCTGGTTCGGGCCCATGGCAGAGTGTATTTCGACCCCAAGGAAACTACTCCTAGGTGTTTTGTATTCACCAAATATTCATCGTGAAATTTATACAACTTAATTGTATGAGAAGTAGACTGGTTATGGCTGAACTGGGTAGATTGATTGATGACGTTGGAGCACAAATTGCCTATCTTCAGGAGCCTTATATCCACGGCGGTAAGATTCCCGGATTACCAACGCATTGCACGACAATCACAGGAACAAGTGATGCTAAGGCGGCAATTGTGATAACAAATAGGAAGATCAAAGTCACACGTATTGCACAACTGTGTTCTGAGCATGTTGTGACGATTGAGGCATTAATAAGGGGAGACGTTTGGATAATCTCCTCAATTTATGCCCAGTACTCCTTGGAAATTGAGCCCTTTCTTGACAATATTAGGAACATAGTAAATTTTTCCAGACGGAGAAAATTACTAATTTTGGCAGATATAAATGCAAAATCCACACTGTGGCATGCAGACAGGACAGATACAAGGGGACTTCTAGTGAATGATCAGTGTCAGCTGGTAGTATTGAATAAGGAAGGACATGGGCCCACATATAGGGGCCATGCTGGTGGCACAAGTAATATAGATATATCGCTTGCGAATGAACTAGCTTATCCCCATGTCGCGACCTGGCGGATTTGCGATGGTGCATCACAAAGTGATCACAATATGATTATAATAGAGGTGGATAACTCTTATCGCTCAAATGCGCAGGCAGATTCATCATGTCACCCACGATTGCTGTTTGAGAAGGTCAACCTGGAGACCTTGTTTAATGTAATAGACAGTTTCAACATTAATGAAGTACAAGGAAGTGTGGAAAAATGGTTCAAATGGCTCTGAGCACTATGGGACTCAACTGCTGTGGTCATATGTCCCCTAGAACTTAGAAGTAATTAAACCTAACTAACCTAAGAACATCACACACATCCATGCCCGAGGCAGGATTCGAACCTGCGACCGCAGCGGTCGTGCGGTTCCAGACTGTAGCGCCTTTAACCGCTCGGCCACTCCGGCCGGCTGGAAGTGTGGATTTCAGAGCTCACTTCCTGGTACATGTGCTGCAAGAGGCGCAGGTCAGGGCCATTCCGTCTGTGAGTGGTGGAAGACAATCTCGTTTCCCCTGGTCCCGACAGCTAACAACACTAAGGAAGAAAGCTCGAGATGCTAGACGATATTACCAACTAGCAAAGACATATAATGAGAGGCATATAAGGCTGCAACTGTATTTGGCTGCCAAAAACAGGTACAAGGATGAACTGCAGAAGACAAGACAGGTCCATTGGGACAAGTTTGTCAAGACAAATTTGTCTAAAGACATCTGGGGCGAGCCATACAGAGTGCAAACAGAACGGGTCAAATCACCTCTGATTATGTCAACACTGCGGCAGGCAGATGGACGCATGACGGATGGATGGCGGCGTACGGCAGAATTTCTCTTACATAGGCTCCTTCCTGACGATGATGTAATTGAAGATGACGTTTACCATCGTGATCTTCGCAGGCAAATTGGTGAAGAATACGTCAACGACTTAGCTGTAATTCCGTTTGCGCAGGAAGAGGTTGCATTAGCAATTCAAAACTTGAAAAATAAGAAGGCCTCTGGCCCGGATGGCGTACATGCTGAGACCGTGAAGGCTGCTGCCCCTCTCATTATTCCGTACCTGACAAAATTGTTTAACGACTGCCTACTGGAGGGTAGAGTTCCAGCCACCTGGAAGACGGCTAGTGTCATAATTATCAAAAAATCGGAGGATAAAGATCCGACAGATGCCAAAACATACAGGCCAATCTGCCTACTAAACATTTTAGGCAAATTGCAGGAGAGACTATTGTGTGATAGACTTCAGACTCACCGGCAGCTGAGGGGCCTATCACCCCATCAGTTTGGCTTTCGCCCTAAGAAATATATCGAAGACGCAATAAACAGGGCAATCGAAATTACCAAGAATACGGACTGCAGTTATGTTCTAGCAGTGTTCATAGACATCTCAGGCGCCTTTGACAATCTCTGGTGGCCTGCTCTGTTCGCCAGATTGCGGGACTTGGAAATTCCAACTGCATTGTACACAAATTTTCTTGATTATTGTAGACATAGGACGGTAGAATGGAGGGCAGGAAATCAGACAGTTGTCAAAAGAATATCTAAGGGTTGCCCTCAAGGCTCCATCTGTGGTCCCATTTTCTGGGACATTGTAATTGAACCACTGCTGGACATGATAGATAAGGATAGCAGGGCTTCAGGAGTTGTTGCTTATGCTGACGACTAATGGTGCTAGTAACAGCGAACTCTCGGAAACAACTAGAGACTATGACTTCTGATTTGCTTCGTGACATTACTGATTGGTGTAAGAAAAACAAACTGACTGTGGCGGCGAGTAAGACTGTGTATATGCTCTTAAAGGGTCAGCTGCTACGTAACCCAATTATTAAACTGAATGACGTGTCATTGAAACGACATGAGGTAACGCGGTATTTAGGGCTTTATTTGGATGAGAAGCAGTCTTTCATACCACATGCAAGAACAATGACGGAAAAAGGACTGAGTATTAGGCATAAAGTGGCGAGACTGAACAGTGCCTCCTTTAGGCTGCCGCTGAACGTTATGAGAGCGTATCACACTGCTCTATTTGAATCTATTACATACTTTGCAGCTAGTGTCTAGGCACATCGGCTGCACCTAGGTACTCACGTAAACATAGTTAGGAGTGGCCAACGGAGTGTTCCGCTCCGATTGTCAGGGGCGTTCAATACCACTTCCATCGAAGCCTTGTGTGTTGTACTAGGTGTATGCCCAATTGATCTTACCATCAGGCAACGTGCGGCAGCCTACTGGTTGAGGAGAGGGGAAGAAGGGAAGGTGAGAGATATTACAGAGCAAAATCTAAGGAACATGAAGGATTTAAGAGACTGGAAGCTACAGACATGGCAGTCTGAATGGGGAGCGACAGACAAAGGACGACGAGTGTACAACTTTTTTCCTGATGTACGTGAGAGATTAAGATTGCGACAGTGTGATCCTACGCGCGGTATGGTCCATTTCCTGACGGGTCATGGACCATATCCTGCGCACTTACAAGTTGGTACACCGGAACACGTCGTTCTACACTGTCACAGGCTTTCAAAGACACGACAACCAACTGTGAGTGAGGACTTATATAATCTAATACGACAGCAGGAAGAGTGGGTGAGACTGAACAATTTAAGCAATGAAATTTCAAATGTCCTCCATGAATAGATTAGGGAGGATCGTCCTTATGCACGGGTCAGACAGGGTGCACAGGTTAGGCAGCATCAATGGAGTAACACTGACACAGACTCAAATACACAATCTGACCCAGATGAAGTTGTGAATGAGGACATGGAATGAAGGTCCTGGCATCCCAAGAGTGACTGGCTCGAAGTCAATTCCGAGCCCTCGCACTTGGATGTTAATGTATACAGATAGATGTGTATTGTTGAAATAGAATTGTATAAACATTATGTATTGTCTAAAATTGTTATTGTTTTCGTAACTAATGTTAATGTGATGATTGGTAACAAATGTAAGGTGCTCCTAAGATTATATATTAGTGCACATTTATCATGAACATGGTAGTATGGTTCTTGTTTGCACAGAGTAATGAATGTAGAGGTTCGAATGTACAGGAGCCACATCCACTAAGACAGGCTCGAGGATTTGCCGAGCCCTCATATGGGTGTGGCTTTCTGTGGAACCAGAGCTTGCAGTTCTTAGTCACATTGCCTTGGCCATCTGCCAAAGAAATAGATATTAAGTTTATATATATCATGTTAATTTCATTCTTCTCTGATTTTATATATTTCTAAATCTTAAATTTTCAAATTGTTTTAGAGTTTTTTCTGCATTAACAATATAAATTTAAAAAAAGGGAATACAAACAGAAGAAGGTTAGTGGCACACCGAGGACGAAATCTGGTCCGCCTCCACGTGGCTAGGGACGTGCAACGGTGTGAGAACTTTTACGACCATCTAGAAGTTCTCACACAGGCTAAGAGACCATGAGTGCTACTAACGCTACATATTGTAGAAGACATACAACCCACCATAACTACTACACGGTGGGTTATTCTGTAAATTAAATGAAAACAAAAAATGTAGCTTTTGTATTATATCCCGATGCAATTTCTGTGTATCATCGTCAATGTGAAGGTCCAAGGGAAACAGAAAACCTGCACTGGTGCATTGGAATCGATACTGGTCTCCCAGGAGCCGCTCAAACAGCAAACTCTTAGATGATTCAGTCTTCTTGTACCTAAGTCGGCATTGTCCATTTTGTATAATAACCCGATGCAATTTCTGTGTCTCATCGTCATTGTGAAGGTCCAAGGGATACAGTAATCCTGCACTGGTGCATCGGAACCTAATACTGGTCTCCCAGGAGCCGCTCAAACCACAAACTCTTAAAAGATTCACTCTTCTTGTACTTAAGTCGGCATTGTGCCTTCTGTATAGAATCCCGATGCAATTTCTGCGTTGCATGGTAACTGTGAAGGTCCAAGGGATACAGTACACCTGCACTGTTGCATCGCAATCTAATACTAGTCTCCCAGGAGCCGCTCAAATCACAAACTCTTAGAAGATTCACTCTTCTTGTACTTAAGTCGGCATTGTACCTTTTGAATTTTTTCCCGTTGCGATTTCTGTGTTTCATGGTCAATGTGAAGGTCCAAGGGATCCAGTAAACCTACACTGGTGCATCAGAATCTAATACTGGTCTCCCAGGAGCCGTTCAAAGCACAAACCCTTAGAACAATAACTCGTTATGTACTTAAGTCGTCATTGTGCCTTTTGTATTCAATCCCGATTCGATTTCTGTATTTCATGGTCAATGTGATGGTCCAAGGTACACAGTAAATTCTGCACTGGTGCATCGGAATCTAATACTGGTCTCCCAGGACCGCTCAAACCACAAACTCTTACAAGATTCACTCTTCTCGTACTTAAGTCGGCATTGTGCTTTTTGTATTCTATCCCGTTGCGATTTCTGTGTTTCATGGTCAATGTGAAGGTCCAAGGGATACAGTAAACCTGCAGTTGTGCACCGGAATCTAATGCCGGCCTCCCAGGAACTGCTCAAACTGCAGACTCTTAGAATTTTCACTCTTCTTGTACTTAAGTCGTCATTGTGTCTTTTGTATACAATCCCGATGTAATTTCGGTGTTTCATGGTCAATGTGAAGGTCCACGGGGTACAGACATCCTGCACTGGTGCATCGGAATCTAATACTGATCTCCCAGGAGCCGCTCAAATCACAATCTCTTAGAAAATTCACTCTTCTCGTACTTAAGTCGGCATTGTCAATTTTGTATTCAAACCCGATACCATTTCTGTGTTTCATGGTCAATGTGAAGGTCCAAGGGATACAGTAAACCTGCACTGGTGGATCGGTATCTATTACTGGTCTCCTTGGAGCCGCTCAAACCACAAACTCTTAGATGATTCACTCTGCTTGTACTTAAGTCTGCATTGTGCCTTTTGCATTCAATCCCGATGCGATCTCCGTGTTTCTTGGTCTATGTGAAGGTCCAATTGATACGATAAACCTGCACTGGTGCATCGGAATCTAATAGTGGTCTCCTAGGAGCCGTTCACGGTGCAAACTCTTAGAAGATTCACTCTTATTGTACTTATGTCGGCATTGTGCCATTTGTATTGTATCCCGTTGCGATTTCTGTGTTTCATGGTCAATAAGAAGATCCAAGGGATACAGTAAACCTGCAATGGTGCATCGGAATCTAATACTCGTCTCCCAGGAGCCGCACAAACCACAAACTCTTAGAAGATTCACTCTTCTTGTACTTAATTCGGTATTGTCCCTTTTGTAATCAATCCCGATGCAACTTATGTGTTTCATGGTCACTGTGAATGTCCAAAAGATATAGTTAAACAGCACTGGTGAATCGGAATCTACTACTGGTCTCCCAGGAGCCGCCCAAACCACAAACTCTTGGAAGATTCAGTCTTCTTGTACTTAAATCGGCATTGACTCATTTGTATTCAATCCCTGTGCAAATTCTGTATCTCATCGTCAATGTAAAGGTCCAAGGGATACAGGAAACCTGCACTGATGCATCGGAATCTAATACTAGTCTCCCATCAGGCGCTCAAACCACAATATCTTAGAAGATTCACTCTTCTTGTACTTAAGTCGGCATTGTCCAATTTTTATTCAATCCCGATGCAAATTCTGTGTTTCATGGTCAATGTGAAGGTCCAAAGGATACAGTAAACCAGCACTGGTACATCGCAATCTAATACTGGTCTCCCAGGAGCCGCTCAAAGCACATGCTCTTAGAAGATTCACTCATCTTGTACTTAAGTCGGCACTGTCCCTTTTGTATTCAATTCCGATGAGATTCCAGTGTTTCATGGTCAATGTGAATATCCAAGGGATGCAGTGAAAGCGCACTGGAGCATCGGAATCTAATACTGGTTTCCCAGGAGCCGCTCAAACCACAAACTCTTAGAGGATTCAGTCTACTTGTCATTATGTCGCCATTGTGTCATTTGTATTCAATTACTATGCGATTTCTGTGTTTCAAGGTCAATGTGAAGTCCAAGGGATACAGTAAACCCGCACTAATGCATCGGAATCTAGTACTGGTGTCCCAGGCGCCGTTCGAGTCACAAATTCTTAGAAGATTCACTGTTCTTGTACTTAAGTCGGCACTCTGCCATTTTTATTCAATATCGATGCGATTTCTGTGTTTCATGGTCAATATGAAGGTACATGGGATACAGTAAATTCTGCACTGGTGCATCGGAATCTAATACTGGTCTCCCAGGAGCCGCTTAAACCACAAACTCTTAGAAGATTCACGCTTCTTGTACTTCAGTCGGCATTGTACCTTTTGTATTCAATCCCGTTGCGATTTCTGTGTTTCATGGTCAATGTGATAGTACAAGTGATACAGTATACCTGCACGGGTGTATCGGAATCTAATTTGGCCTACCAGGAGCCGCTCAAACCACAAACTCCTAGAAGATTCACTCTTCTTGTACTTAAGTCGGCATTTTCCCTTTATGTATTCAATCCCGATGCAAAATCTATGTTTCATGGTGAGAGTGAAGGTCCAATTCATACAGTAAACCTCCATTGGTGCATCGGAATCTAATACTGGTCTCAGAGGAGCCGCTCACAGCACAAACTCTTGGGAGATTCACTCTTCTTGTACTTAAGTCGGCATTATGCGTTTTGTATTCAATCCCGATTAATTTCGGTGTTTCATGGCCAATGTGAAGGTCCAAGAGGTACAGTAAACCTGCACTGGTGCATCGGAATCTAATACTGACATCCCAGGAGACGCTCAAACCACAAACTCTTTGAAGAATCATTCTTCTTGTGCTTAAGTTGGCTTGGTCCCTTTTGTATTCACTCCCGATTCAAAAGGGATACAGTAAACCAGCATTGGTGCATCGGAATCTAATACTATTCTCCCCGGAGCCGCTCAAACCACAAACTCTTAGAAGATTCACTCTTCTTGTACTTAAGTCGGCATTGTCCGTTTTTTATTATATCCTGATGCAATTTCTGTGTTTCATGGTCAACGTGAAGGTCCAAGGGATACAGTTAACCTTCACGCGTGCATCGGAATCTAATACTGGTCTCCCAGGATTCGCTCAAACCACAAACTCTTGGAAGATTCCTCTTCTTGTACTTATGTCGGCATTGTCCATTTTGTATTCGATCCCGATGCGATTTCTGTGTTTCATCGTCAATGTGAAGGTCCAAGGGATACAGTTAACCTTCACGCGTGCATTGGAATCTAATACTGGTCTCCTAGGAGGCACACATAGCAGAAAATCTTGGAAGATTCCTCTTCTTCTACTTATGTCGGCATTGTCCATTTTGTATTCAATCCCGATGCAATTTCTATGTTTCACGGTCAATGTGAAGATCCAACGGATACAGTAAACCTGCACTGGTGCATCGGAATCTAATTCTGTTCTCCCAGGAGCTGCTCACACTACAAACTCTTAGAAGATTCACTCTTCTTGTACTTCAGTCGGCATTGTGCCTTTTGTATTCAATTCCGTTGCGATTTCTGTGTTTCATGGTCAATGTGAAGGTCCAAGGGATACAGTAAACCTGCACTCGTGCATCGGAATCTAATACTGGTCTCCCAGGAGCCGCTCAAACCACAAACTCTTAGATGATTCACTCTTCATGTACTTATGTCGGCATTGTGCCTATTGTATTCAATCGCGATGCAATTTCTGTGTTTCAAGTCAATGTGAAAGTCCAAGGGATACAGTAAACCTGCACTGTTGCATCGGATTCTAATATTGGTCTCCCAGAAGCCACTCAAACCACAAACTCTTAGAAGAATCATCCTTCTTGTACTTAAGTCGGCATTGTCCCTTTTGTATTCAATCCCGATGCAAAATCTATGTTTCATGGTGAGAGTGAAGTTCTAATTCATACAGTAAACCTCCACTGGTGCATCGGAATCTAATACAGGTCTCAGAGGAGCCGCTCAGAGCACAAACTCTTGAGAGATTCACTCTTCTTGTACTTAAGTCGGCATTGTGCCTTTTGTATACCTTCCCGTTGCGATTTCTGTGTTTCATGGTCAATGTGAAGGTCCAAGGGATACAGAAAACCTGCACAAGTGCATCGGAATCTAATACTCGTTTCCCAGGAGCCGTCAAACCACAAACTATTAGAAGATTCATTCTCCTTGTACTTAAGTCGGCATTGTCATTTTTGTAATCAATCCCGATACAACTTATATGTTTCATGGTCACTGTGCAAGTCCAAGGGATACGGTAAAACTGCACTGGTGCATCGGAATCTAAAACTGGTGTTCCAGGATCCGCTCAAACCACAAACTCTTAGAAGATTCACTGTTCTTGCACTTAAGTCGGCATTGTGCCTTTTGTATTCAATCCCGATGCAATTTCTGTGTTTCATGGCCAATGTGAAGGTACAAGTGATACAGTATACCTGCACGGGTGCATCAGAATCTAGCTTGGCCTCCCAGGAGCCGCTCAAACCATAAACTCCTAGAAGATTCACTCTTCTTGTACTTAATTCGCATTTTCCGTTATGAATTCAATCCCGATGCAAAATCTATGTTTCATGGTGAGAGTGAATGTCCAATTCATACAGTAAACCTCCATTGGTGCATCGGAATCTAATACTGGTCTCAGAGGAGCCGCTCAAAGCACAAACTCCTGGGAGATTCACTCTTCTTGTACTTAAGTCGGCATTATGCGTTTTGTATTCAATCCCGATTAATTTCGGTGTATCATGGCCCATGTGAAGGTCCAACAGGTACAGTAAACCTGCACTGGTGCATCGGAATCTAATACTGACATCCCAGGAGACGCTCAAACCACAAACTCTTAGAAGAGTCATTCTTCTTGTGCTTAAGTTGGCTTGGTCCCTTTTGTATTCACTCCCGATTCAAAAGGGATACAGTAAACCAGCATTGGTGCATCGGAATCTAATACTATTCTCCCAGGAGCCGCTCAAACCACAAACTCTTAGAAGATTCACTCTTCTTGTACTTAAGTCGGCATTGTGCAATTTGTATTCAATCCCGATGCGATATCTGTGTTTCATGGTCAATGTGAAGGTCCAAGGGATACAGTAAACCTGCACAGGTGCATCGGAATCTAATACTGGTCTCCCAGGATTCGCTCAAACCACAAACTCTTGGAAGATTCCTCTTCTTGTACTTATTTCGGTATTGTCCATTTTGTATTCAATCCCGATGCGATTTCTGTGTTTCATGGTCAATGTGAAGGTCCAAAGGATACAGTAAACCAGCACTGGTACATCGCAATCTAATACCGGTCTCCCAGGAGCCGCTCAAAGCACATGCTCTTAGAAGATTCACTCATCTTGTACTTAAGTCGGCACTGTCCCTTTTGTATTCAATTCCGATGAGATTCCTGTGTTTCATGGTCAATGTGAATATCCAAGGGATGCAGTGAAAGCGCACTGGAGCATCGGAATCTAATACTGGTTTCCCAGGAGCCGCTCAAACCACAAACTCTTAGAGGATTCAGTCTACTTGTCATTATGTCGCCATTGTGTCATTTGTATTCAATTTCTATGCGATTTCTGTGTTTCAAGGTCAATGTGAAGTCCAAGGGATACAGTAAACCTGCACTAATGCATCGGAATCTAGTACTGGTGTCCCAGGCGCCGTTCGAGTCACAAATTCTTAGAAGATTCACTGTTCTTGTACTTAAGTCGGCACTCTGCCATTTTTATTCAATATCGATGCGATTTCTGTGTTTCATGGTCAATATGAAGGTACATGGGATACAGTAAATTCTGCATTGGTGCATCGGAATCTAATACTGGTCTCCCAGGAGCCGCTTAAACCACAAACTCTTAGAAGATTCACGCTTCTTGTACTTCAGTCGGCATTGTACCTTTTGTATTCAATCCCGTTGCGATTTCTGTGTTTCATGGTCAATGTGATAGTACAAGTGATACAGTATACCTGCACGGGTGTATCGGAATCTAATTTGGCCTACCAGGAGCCGCTCAAACCACAAACTCCTAGAAGATTCACTCTTCTTGTACTTAAGTCGGCATTTTCCCTTTATGTATTCAATCCCGATGCAAAATCTATGTTTCATGGTGAGAGTGAAGGTCCAATTCATACAGTAAACCTCCATTGGTGCATCGGAATCTAATACTGGTCTCAGAGGAGCCGCTCACAGCACAAACTCTTGGGAGATTCACTCTTCTTGTACTTAAGTCGGCATTATGCGTTTTGTATTCAATCCCGATTAATTTCGGTGTTTCATGGCCAATGTGAAGGTCCAAGAGGTACAGTAAACCTGCACTGGTGCATCGGAATCTAATACTGACATCCCAGGAGACGCTCAAACCACAAACTCTTTGAAGAATCATTCTTCTTGTGCTTAAGTTGGCTTGGTCCCTTTTGTATTCACTCCCGATTCAAAAGGGATACAGTAAACCAGCATTGGTGCTGCGGAATCTAATACTATTCTCCCCGGAGCCGCTCAAACCACAAACTCTTAGAAGATTCACTCTTCTTGTACTTAAGTCGGCATTGTCCGTTTTTTATTATATCCTGATGCAATTTCTGTGTTTCATGGTCAACGTGAAGGTCCAAGGGATACAGTTAACCTTCACGCGTGCATCGGAATCTAATACTGGTCTCCCAGGATTCGCTCAAACCACAAACTCTTGGAAGATTCCTCTTCTTGTACTTATGTCGGCATTGTCCATTTTGTATTCGATCCCGATACGATTTCTGTGTTTCATCGTCAATGTGAAGGTCCAAGGGATACAGTTAACCTTCACGCGTGCATCGGAATCTAATACTGGTCTCCTAGGAGGCACACATAGCAGAAAATCTTGGAAGATTCCTCTTCTTCTACTTATGTCGGCATTGTCCATTTTGTATTCAATCCCGATGCAATTTCTATGTTTCACGGTCAATGTGAAGATCCAACGGATACAGTAAACCTGCACTGGTGCATCGGAATCTAATTCTGTTCTCCCAGGAGCTGCTCACACTACAAACTCTTAGAAGATTCACTCTTCTTGTACTTCAGTCGGCATTGTGCCTTTTGTATTCAATTCCGTTGCGATTTCTGTGTTTCATGGTCAATGTGAAGGTCCAAGGGATACAGTAAACCTGCACTCGTGCATCGGAATCTAATACTGGTCTCCCAGGAGCCGCTCAAACCACAAACTCTTAGATGATTCACTCTTCATGTACTTATGTCGGCATTGTGCCTATTGTATTCAATCGCGATGCAATTTCTGCGTTTCAAGTCAATGTGAAAGTCCAAGGGATACAGTAAACCTGCACTGTTGCATCGGATTCTAATATTGGTCTCCCAGAAGCCACTCAAACCACAAACTCTTAGAAGAATCATCCTTCTTGTACTTAAGTCGGCATTGTCCCTTTTGTATTCAATCCCGATGCAAAATCTATGTTTCATGGTGAGAGTGAAGTTCTAATTCATACAGTAAACCTCCACTGGTGCATCGGAATCTAATACAGGTCTCAGAGGAGCCGCTCAGAGCACAAACTCTTGAGAGATTCACTCTTCTTGTACTTAAGTCGGCATTGTGCCTTTTGTATACCTTCCCGTTGCGATTTCTGTGTTTCATGGTCAATGTGAAGGTCCAAGGGATACAGAAAACCTGCACAAGTGCATCGGAATCTAATACTCGTTTCCCAGGAGCCGTCAAACCACAAACTATTAGAAGATTCATTCTCCTTGTACTTAAGTCGGCATTGTCATTTTTGTAATCAATCCCGATACAACTTATATGTTTCATGGTCACTGTGCAAGTCCAAGGGATACGGTAAAACTGCACAGGTGCATCGGAATCTAAAACTGGTGTTCCAGGATCCGCTCAAACCACAAACTCTTAGAAGATTCACTGTTCTTGCACTTAAGTCGGCATTGTGCCTTTTGTATTCAATCCCGATGCAATTTCTGTGTTTCATGGCCAATGTGAAGGTACAAGTGATACAGTATACCTGCACGGGTGCATCGGAATCTAGCTTGGCCTCCCAGGAGCCGCTCAAACCATAAACTCCTAGAAGATTCACTCTTCTTGTACTTAATTCGCATTTTCCGTTATGAATTCAATCCCGATGCAAAATCTATGTTTCATGGTGAGAGTGAATGTCCAATTCATACAGTAAACCTCCATTGGTGCATCGGAATCTAATACTGGTCTCAGAGGAGCCGCTCAAAGCACAAATTCCTGGGAGATTCACTCTTCTTGTACTTAAGTCGGCATTATGCGTTTTGTATTCAATCCCGATTAATTTCGGTGTATCATGGCCCATGTGAAGGTCCAACAGGTACAGTAAACCTGCACTGGTGCATCGGAATCTAATACTGACATCCCAGGAGACGCTCAAACCACAAACTCTTAGAAGAGTCATTCTTCTTGTGCTTAAGTTGGCTTGGTCCCTTTTGTATTCACTCCCGATTCAAAAGGGATACAGTAAACCAGCATTGGTGCATCGGAATCTAATACTATTCTCCCAGGAGCCGCTCAAACCACAAACTCTTAGAAGATTCACTCTTCTTGTACTTAAGTCGGCATTGTGCAATTTGTATTCAATCCCGATGCGATATCTGTGTTTCATGGTCAATGTGAAGGTCCAAGGGATACAGTAAACCTGCACAGGTGCATCGGAATCTAATACTGGTCTCCCAGGATTCGCTCAAACCACAAACTCTTGGAAGATTCCTCTTCTTGTACTTATTTCGGTATTGTCCATTTTGTATTCAATCCCGATGCGATTTCTGTGTTTCATCGTCAATGTGAAGGTCCAAGAGATACAGTAAACCCTCACTCGCGCATCGGAATCTAATACTGGTCTCCTAGGAGCCACACATAGCAGAAAATCTTGGAAGATTCACTCTCCTTGTTCTTATGTTGGCATTGTCCCTTTTGTATCCAATGCCGATGCAATTTCTATGTTTCACGGTCAATGTGAGATACAACGGATACAGTAAACCTGCACTGGTGCATCGGAATCTAATTCTGGTCTCCCAGGAGCCGCTCACACCACAAACTCTTAGAAGATTCACTCTTCTTGTACTTAAGTCGGCAATGTCCCTGTTGTATTTAATCCCAATGCAATTCCTGTGATTCATGGTCAATGTGAAGGTCCAAGGGATACAGTAAACCTGCACTGGTGCATCAAAATTTAATACTGGCCTCCAAGGAGCCGATCAACTCACGAACTCCTAGAAGATTCACTCTTCTAGCATTGAAGTCGGCACCGTGCCTTTTGTATGCCTTCCCGTTGCGCTTTCTGTGTTTCATGGTCAATGTGAACGTCCAAGGGATACAGTAAACCTGCACTGGTGCATCGGAATCTATTACTGGTCTCCCAGGAGCCGCTCACACCACAAACTCTAAGAAGATTCACTCTTCTTGTACTTAAGTCAGCATTGTGCAATTTGAATTCAATCCCGATGCGATTTCTGTGTTTCATGGTCAATGTGAAGGTCCAAGGGATACAGTAAACCTGCACAGGTGCATCGGAATCTAATACTGGTCTCCCAGGAGTCGCTCAAACCACAAGCTCTTGGAAGATTCCTCTTCTTGTACTTATGTCGGCATTGTCCCTTTTGTGGTATATCCCGATGCAATTTCTGTGTTTCATCGTCAATGTGAAGGTCCAAGGGATACAGTAAACCTGCATTGGTGCTTCGGAATCTAATACTGGTCTCCCAGGAGCCGCTCAAACCACAAACTCTTAGATGATTCACTCTTCATGTACTTAAGTGGGCATTGTGACTTTTGTATTCAATCCCGATGCGATTTCTGTGTTTCATGGTCAATGTGAAGGTCCAAGGGATTCAGTAAACCTTCACTCGTGCATCGGAGTCTACTACTGGCCTCCCAGGAGCCGCACATAGCAGAAAATCTTAGAAGATTCACTCTTCTTGTACTTAAGTTGGCATGGTCCCTTTTGTATCCAATCCCGATGCAAATTCTGTGTTTCATTGACAATGTGAACGTCCAAGGGATACAGTAAACCTGCACCGGTGCATCGGAATCTAATACTCGTCTCCCAGGAGCCGTCAAACCACAAACTATTAGAAGATTCATTCTCCTTGTACTTAAGTCGGCATTGTCATTTTTGTAATCAATACCGATGCAACTTATGTGTTTCATGGTCACTGTGCAAGTCCAAGGGATACGGTAAAACTGCACTGGTGCATCGGAATCTAAAACTGGTCTTCCAGGAGCCGCTCAAACCACAAACTCTTAGAAGATTCACTGTTCTTGCACTTAAGTCGGCATTGTGCCTTTTGTAAATTATCCCGTTGCAATTTCTGTAATTCATGGTCAATGTGAAGGTCCGAGGGATCCAGTAAACCTGCACTGGTGCATCGGAATCTAATACTGGTCCCCAGTAGCCGCTCAAACCACAAACTCTTAGAAAATTCACCCTTGTTGTTCTTAAGTCGTCATTGAGCCTTTTGTATTCAATCTCGATGCAATTTCTGTGTTTCACGGTCAATGTGAAGGTCCAAGGGATACAGTAAACCTGCACTGCTGCATCGGAATCTAATACTTGAACCCCAGGAGCCGCACAAACCACAAACTCTTAGAAGTTTCACTCTAATTGTACTTAAGTCGGCATTGTGCTTTTGTGCTCAATCCCAATGCAATTTCTGTGTTTCATGGTCAATGTGAAGGTCCATGGGATACAGTAAACCTGCACTGGTGCATCGGAATCTAATACTGGTCTCCCAGGAGCCGTTCAAAGCACAAACCCTTCAAGGATTTACTCTTTCTGTACTTAAGTCGGCTTTGTGACTTTTGTATTCAATCCCGATGCGATTTCTGTGTTTCATGGTCAATGTGTAGGTCCAAGGGATAAAGTAAATTCTGCACTGGCGCATCGGAATCTAATACTGGTCTCCCAGGTGCCACTCAAACCACAAACTCTTAGAAGATTCAGTCTTCTTGTACTTAAGTCGGCATTGTGCTTTTGTACTCAATCCCAATGCAATTTCTGTGTTTCATGGTCAATGTGAAGGTCCAAGGGATACAGTAAATCTGCACTGGTGCATCGGAATCTAGTACTGGTCTCCCAGGAGCCTCTCACATCACAAACTCTTGGAAGATTCACTCCTCTTGTACTTAAGTCGGCATTGTCCATTTTGTATTATATCCCGATGCATTTTCTGTGTTTCATCTTCAATGTGAAGATCCAAGGGATACAGTAAACCTGCACTAGTGCATCGGAATCTAATACTGCTCTCCCAGGAGAGGCTCAAACCACTAACTCTTAGAAGATACTCTCTTCTTGTACTTAAGTCGCAATTGTACCTCTTGTTTTCAATCCCGATGCAATTTCCGTGTTTCAAGTAAATGTGAAAGTCAAGGGATATAGTAAACCTACACTGTTGCATCAGAATCTAATACTGGTCTCCCAGGAGCCGCTCAAACCACAAACTCTTATAAGATTCACTCTTCTTGTACTTAAGTCGGCATTGTCAATTTTGTGTTATATCCCGATGCTATTTCTGTGTTTCATCGTCAATGTGAAGGCCCTAGGGATACTGTAAACCTGCACTGGTGGATCGGATTCTAATACTGGACTCCCAGGAGCCGCTCAAACCACAAACTTGTAGGAGATTCACTTCTCTCGTACTTAAGTCGGCATTGTGACAGATGTATTCTTCCCAATGCGATTTCTGTGTTTCATGGTCAATGTGAAGTTCCAAGGGATACAGGAAACCTGCACTGGTCAATCTGAATCTAATACTGGTCTCCCAAGAGCCGCTCAAAACACAAAGTCTTAGTAGATTCACTCTTCTTGTACTTAAGTCGGCATTGTGTCTTTTGTATTCAATCCCGATGGGATATCGGCGTTTCATGGTCAATGTGAAGGTCCAATTGATACAGTAAACCAGCACTGGTGCAACGGAATCTTATACTCGTCTCCCAGGAGCCGCTCAAAGCACAAACTCTCACAAGATTCACTCTTCTTGTACTTAAGTCGGCATTGTGCCTCTTGTATTCTATCCCGTTGCGATTTCTGTTGTTCATGGTCAATGTGAACGTGAAAGGGATACAGTATACCTGCAGTTGTGAATCGGAATCTAATACCGGCCTCCCAGGGGCCGCTCAAACTGCAAACTCGTAGAAGATTCTCTCTTCTTGTACTTAAGTCGTCATTGTTTCTTTTGTATACAATCCCGATGTAATTTCGAAGTTTCATGGTCAATGTGAAGGTCCAAGGGATACAGTCATCCTGCACTGGTGCATCGGAATTTAATACTGGTCTCCCAGGAGCTGCTCAAATCATAATCTCTTAACAATACACTCTTCTCTTACTTAAGTCGGCATTGTGCTTTTGTACTCAATCCCAATGCAATTTCTGTGTTTCATGGTCAATGTGAAGGTCCAAGGGATACAGTAAATCTGCACTGGTGCATCGGAATCTAGTACTGGTCTCCCAGGAGCCTAACACACCACAAACTCTTGGGAGATTCACTCCTCTTGTACTTAAGTCGGCATTGTCCATTTTGTATTATATCCCGATGCATATTCTGTGTTTCATCCTCAATGTGAAGATCCAAGGGATACAGTAAACCTGCACTAGTGCATCGGAATCTAATACTGCTCTCCCAGGAGAGGCTCAAACCACTAACTCTTAGAAGATACTCTCTTCTTGTACTTAAGTCGCAATTGTACCTCTTGTTTTCAATCCCGATGCAATTTCCGTGTTTCAAGTAAATGTGAAAGTCCAAGGGATATAGTAAACCTACACTGTTGCATCAGAATCTAATACTGGTCTCCCAGGAGCCGCTCAAACCACAAACTCTTATAAGATTCACTCTTCTTGTACTTAAGTCGGCATTGTCAATTTAGTATTATATCCCGATGCTATTTCTGTGTTTCATCGTCAATGTGAAGGCCCTAGGGATACTGTAAACCTGCACTGGTGGATCGGATTCTAATACTGGTCTCCCAGGAGCCGCTCAAACCACAAACTTGTAGGAGATTCACTTCTGCCGTACTTAAGTCGGCATTGTGACAGATGTAGTCTTCCCAATGCGATTTCTGTGTTTCATGGTCAATGTGAAGTTCCAAGGGATACAGGAAACCTGCACTGGTCAATCTGAATCTAATACTGGTCTCCCAAGAGCCGCTCAAAACACAAAGTCTTAGTAGATTCACTCTTCTTGTACTTAAGTCGGCATTGTGTCTTTTGTATTCAATCCCGATGGGATATCGGTGTTTCATGGTCAATGTGAAGGTCCAATTGATACAGTAAACCAGCACTGGTGCAACGGAATCTTATACTCGTCTCCCAGGAGCCGCTCAAAGCACAAACTCTCACAAGATTCACTCTTCTTGTACTTAAGTCGGCATTGTGCCTCTTGTATTCTATCCCGTTGCGATTTCTGTTGTTCATGGTCAATGTGAACGTGAAAGGGATACAGTATACCTGCAGTTGTGAATCGGAATCTAATACCGGCCTCCCAGGGGCCGCTCAAACTGCAAACTCGTAGAAGATTCTCTCTTCTTGTACTTAAGTCGTCATTGTCTCTTTTGTATACAATCCCGATGTAATTTCGGTGTTTCATGGTCAATGTGAAGGTCCAAGGGATACAGTCATCCTGCACTGGTGCATCGGAATTTAATACTGGTCTCCCAGGAGCCGCTCAAATCATAATCTCTTAACAATTCACTCTTCTCGTACTTACGTCTGCATTGTCCCTTTTGTATTCATTCCCTATACAATTTCTGTGTTTAATGGTCAATGTGAAGGTCCAAGGCTTACAGTAAACCTGCAATGGTGCATCAGAATCTATTACTGGTCTACTTGAAGCCGCTCAAACAACAAACTCTTAGATGATTCCATCTTCTTGTACTTAAGTCGGCATTTTGCCTTTTGCATTCAATCAGGATGCGATCTCTGTGTTTCATCGTCAATGTGAAGGTCCAAATGATACAGTAAACCTGTGCAGGTGCATCGGAATCTAATACTGGTCTCCCAGGTGCCGTTCAAATCACAAATTCTTAGAAGATTTTACTGTTCTTGTACTTGAGTCAGCATTGTGCCTTTTTTATTCATTCCCGATGCGATTTCTGTGTTTCATGGTCAATGTGAAGGTCCATGGGATACAGTAAACCTGCACTGGTGCATCGGAATCCATACTGGTCTCCCAGGAGACGCTTAAAGCACAAACTCTTAGAAGATTCACTCTTCTTGTACTTAAGTCGGCATTGTCACTTTTCCATTCAATCCCGATGTATATTCTGTGTTTCATGGTCAATGAGAAGGTCCATGGGGTACAGTAAATCTGCACTGGTGCATCGGAATCTAATACTGGTCTCCCAGGAGCCGCTCAAACCAGAAACTCTTCGAAGATTCATTCTTCTTGTACTTAAGTCGGCATTATGAGTTTTGTATTCAATCCCGAATAATTTCGGTGTTTCATAGTCAATGTGAAGGTCCAAGAGATACGGTAAACCTGCACTGATGCATCGGAATCTAATACTGATACCCCAGGAGACGCTCAAACCACAAACTCTTAGAAGATTCACCCTTCTTGTGCTTGAGATGGCTTGGTCCCAGTTTTTATTTAATCCCGATTCAAATTCTGTGTTTCATGGTCAATGTGAAGGTCGAAGGGATACAGTAAACCAGAATTGGTGCGTCGGAATCTAATACTATTCTCCCAGGAGCCGCTCAAACCACAAACTCTTAGAAGATTCACTCTTCTTGTCCTTAGGTCGGCATTGTCCTTTTGTATTCAATCCCGATGCGATTCCTGTGTTTCATGGTCAATTTGAACGTCCAAGGGATACAGTAAACCTGCACTGGTACATCGGAATCTAATACTGGTCTCCCAGGAGCCGCTCAAACCACAAACTCTTAGAAGATTCACTCTTCTTGTACTTAAGTCGGCATTGTGCGATTTGTATTCAATCCCAATGCAATTTCTGTGTTTCATGGTCTATGTGAAGGTCCAAGGGATACAGTAAACCTGCACTGGTGCATCGGAATGTAATACTGGTCTCCCAGGAGCCGCTCAAACCACAAAGTCGTAGAAGATTCACTCTTCTTGTACTTAAGTCGGCATTGTGCAGTTTGTATTCAATCCCGATGCAATTTCTGTGTTTCATGGTCAATGTGAAGGTCCAAGGGATACAGTAAACCTGCAGAGGTGCATCGGAATCTAATACTGGTCTCCCAGGAGCCGCACAAAGCAGAAAATCTTAGAAGATTCACTGTACTTGTACTTAAGTCGGCAATGACTCTGTTGTATATAATCCCGACGTAATTTCTGTGTTTCATGGTCAATGTGAAAGTCCACGGGATACAGTAAACCTGCACTGGTGCAACGGAATATAATACTGGCCTCCCAGGAGCCGCTCAAACCACTAACTCTTGGAAGATTCACTCTTTTTGTACTTAAGTCGGCATTTTCCCTTTTGTAATCAATCCCGATGCAAAATCTATGTTTCATATGGAAAGTGAACGTCCAATTCATACAGTAAACCTGCATTGGTGCATCAGTACCTAATACTGGTCTCAGAGGAACCGCTCAAAGCACAAACTCTTCGGAGATTCACTCATCTTGTATTTAAGTCGGCATTGTGCATTTAGTATACCTCCCCGTTGCGATTTCTGTGTTTCATGGTCAATGAGAAGGGCCAAGGGATACAGTAAATTTGCACTGGTGAATCGGAATCTAATACTTGTCTCCCAGGAACCGCTCAAACCACAAATTCTTAGAAGATAGACTATTCTTGTACTTAAGTCGGCATTGTCCTTTTGCATTTGATCCCCATTCAATTTCTATGTATCATGGTCAATGTAAAGGTCCACGGGATTCAATAAACCTCCACTGGTGCATCCGAATCTAATACCGGTCTCCATGGAGCCGCTCAAAAAACAATTTCTTAGACGATTCACTCTTCTTCTACTTAAGTCGGCATTTTCCCTTTTGTATTCAATCCTGATGCAAAATCTATATTTCATAGTGTATATGAAGGTCCAATTCATACAGTATACCTGCACTGATGCATCGGAATCTAATACCGGTATCCCAGGAGCCGCTCAAACCGCAAACTCATAGAAGATTATCTCTTCTTGTACTTAAGTCGGCATTGTCCCTCTTGTATTCAATCCCGATGCAATTTCTGTGTTCCATGGTCAATGTGAAGGTCCAAGGGATACAGTAAACCTCCACTGGTATATCGGAATGTATTGCTGGTCCCCCAGGAGCCGTTCAAACAACAAACTCTTTGAAGGATGACTCTTCTCGTATTTAAGTCGGCATTGTCCCTTTTGCATTCAATCCCGATGCAATTTCTGTGTTTCATGGTCAATGTGAATGTCCAAGGGATACAGTAAACCTGCTCTGGTGCATCGGCATTTAATACTGGTCTCCCTGCAGGCACTCAAAGCAAAAACTCTTAGTAGATTCACTCTTCTTGTACTTAAGTCGGCATTTTCCCTTATGTATTCAATCACGATGCAATTTCTTCGTTTCATGGTCAATGTTGAGGTCCAAGGGATACAGTAAACCTACACTGGTGCGTCGGAATTTAATTCTGGCCACACAGGAGCCACTCAAAGCACAAACTCTTGGAAGATTCACTCTTCTTGTACTTAAGTCGGCATTCTCCCTTTTGTATTCAATCCCAATGCAATTTCGTGTATCATGGTCAATGTGAAGATCCAAGTGATACAGTAAACCTGCACTGGTGCATCGGAATCTAATACTGGTCTACCAGGAGCCACTGAAACCACAAACCCTTAAAAGATTTGCTCTTCTTGTACTTAAGTCGGCATTGTCCCATTTGTATTCAGTCCCGAAGCCATTTCTGTGATTGATGGTCAATGTGAAGTTCCAATGGATACAGTAAACTTGCACTAGTTCATCGGGATCTAATACTGGTCTCCCAGGAGCCACACAAATCAATAACTCTTAGGAGATTCACTCTTCTTGTACTTAAGTTGGCATTGTCCCTTTAGTTTTCAATCCCGATGAAATTTCTGTGTTTCCTTCTCAATGATAAGGTCCAAGGGATACAGTAAACCTGCACTGGCGCACCTGAATCTAATACTGGTCTCCCAGGAGCCGCCCAAACCACAAACTCTTAGAAGATTCACTCTTCTTGTTCTTAAGTCGGCATTGTCCCTTTTGCATTCAATGCCGATGCACTTTGTGTGTTTCACGGTCAATGAGAAGGTCCAAGGGATACAGTAAACCTGCACTGGTGCATCGGAATCTAATACTCATCTCCCAGGAGACGCTCAAATCACATACTCATAGTAGATTCACTCTTCTTGTACTTAAGTCGGCATTAGCCATTTTGTTTCAATCCCGATGCTATTTCTGTTTCATGGTCAATGTGAAGGTCCAAGGGATATAGTAAACCTCCACTGGTGCATCCGAATCTAGTACCGGTCTCCCAGGAGCCGCTCAAAAAACAATTTCTTAGATGATTCACTCTTCTTGTACTTAAGTTGGCATTTTCCCTTTTGTATTCAATCCTGATGAAAAATCTATATTTCATAGTGTATATGAAAGTCCAATTCATACAGTAAACCTGCACTGGTGCATCGGAATCTAATTCTGGTCTCCCAGGTGCCGCTCATAACACGAACTCTTAGAAGATTCACTCTTCTAGTACTTAAGTCGGCAATGTCCATTTTGTATCCAATCCCGAAGCAAACTCTGTGTTCCATGGTCAATGTGAAGGTCCAAGGGATACAGTAAACCTGCACTGGTGTATCCGAATCTAATACTGGTATCACAGGAGCCACTCAAACCGCAAACTTTTAGAAGATTCCCTCGTCTTGTACTTAAGCCGTCATTGTGCTCTTTGTATTCAATTACGATGCCATTTCTGCAATTCATGGTCAATGTGAAGGTCCAAGGGATACGGTAAACCTGCACTGATGCATCGGAAACTAATACCGGTATCCCAGGAGTCGCTCAAACCGCAAACTCTTAGAAGATTCACTCTTCCTGTACTTAAGTTGGCATTGTCCCTCTTGTATTCAATCCCGATGCAATTTCTGTGTTCCATGGTCAATGTGAAGTTCCAAGGGATACAGTAAACCTGCACTGGTGCATCGGAATCTACTGCTGGTCGCCCAGATGCCGTTCAAACAACAAACTCTTTGTAGATTCCCTCTTCTTGTATTGATGTCGGCATTTTCCCTTATGTATTCAATAACGATGCAGTTTCTTCGTTTCATGATGGATGTGAAGGTCCAAGGGATACAGTAAACCTACACTGGTGCAACGGAATCTATTACTGATCCCCTAGGAGCCGCTCAAACCACAAACTATTGGAAGATTCACTCTTCTTGTACTTAAGACGGCATTGTCACTTTTGTATTTAATCCCGATGCAATTTCTGTATATCATGGTCAATGTGAAGGTCCAAGGGATACAGTAATCCAGCACTGGTGCGTCGGGATCTAATACTGGTCTCCCAGGAGTCGCTCAAACCACAAACTCTTAGAAGATTTACTATTCTTGTACTTAAGTCGGCATTGTCCCGTTGTATTCAATCCCGATTCAATTTCTGTGTTTCAGGGTCAGTGTGAAGGTCCAAGGGAATCATTAAACCTGCACTGGTGCATCGGTATCTAATACTGGTCTCCCAGGATCCGCACACACAACAAATTCTTAGAAGATTCGCTCTTCTTGTACTTAATTCAGCAATGTCCATGATGTATGTAATTCCGATGGAATTTCTGTATTTCATGGTCAATGTGACGGTGCAAGGGATACAGTAAACCTGCACTGGTGCATCGCAATCTAATACTGGTCTCCCAGGTGCCGCTCAAAGCACGAACTCTTAGAGGATTCACTCTTCTAGTACTTAAGTCGGCATTGTGCCACTTGTATTCTATCCCGTTGCGATTTCTGTGATTCGTGGTCAATGTCAAGGTCCTAGGGACACAGTATACCTGCACTGGTGCATCGGAATCTAATACTAGTCTCCCAGGAGCCACTCAAATTACAAACTCTTAGAAGATTCACTCTTCTTGTACTTAAGTCGGCATTGTCCCTTTTCTATCCAATCCCGAAGCAAACTCTGTGTTCCATGGTCAATGAGAAGGTTCAAGGGATACGGTAAACCTGCACTGATACATCGGAATCTAATACTGGTATCCCAGGAGCCGCTCAAATCGGTAACTCTTAGAAGATTCACTCTTCTTGTACATAAGTCGGCATTGTACCTTTTCTATTCAATCCCGCTGCGATCTCTGTGATTCATGGTCAATGTGAAAGTCCAAGGGATACAGTAAACTTGCACTGGTGCATCGGAATCTAATACTCGTTTCCCAGGAGACGCTCAAAGCACATACTCTCAGTAGATTCACTCTTCTTGTACTTAAGTCGGCATTGTCCCTTTTGTACTCAATCCCGATGCAATTTCTGTGTTTCATGGTCAATGTGAATGTCCAAGGGATACAGTAAACCTGCTCTGGTGCATCCTAATCTGATACTGGTCTCCCAGCAGCCGCTCAAACCACAAACTCTTTGTAGATTCTCTCTTCTTGTACTTAAGTCGGTATTTTCCCTTATGTATTCAATCACGATGCAATTTCTTCGTTTCATGGTCAATGGGAAGGTCCAAGGGATACAGTTAACCTACACTGGTGCAACGGAATCTAATACTGGCCTCCCAGGAGCCGCTCAAACCACTAATTCTTAGAAGATACACTCTTCTTGTACTTAAATCGTCATTGTGATTTTTGTATTCAATCCCGATGTAAATTCTGTGTTTAATGGTCAATGTGAAGGTCCAAGGGATACAGGAAACCTGCACTGGTGCATCGGAATCTAATGCTGGTCTCCCAGGTGCCGCTCAAACCACAAACTCTTAGAATGTTCACTGTTCTTGTACTTATGTCGGCATTGTCCTTTTTCTATTCAATGCCGAAGCAATTATTGTGTTTCATAGTCAATGTGAAGGTCCAAGGGATACAGAAAACCTGCACTGGTGCATCGGAATCTAATACTGGTCTCCCAGGAGCCGCTCAGAGCACGAAGTCTTAGAAGATTCACTCTTCTTGTACTTAAGTCGGCAATGTGCCTTTTGTATTCTATCCCGTTGCTATTTCTGTTTTTCATAATCAATGTGAAGGTCCAAGGGATACAGTAAACCCGCACTGGTGCATCGGAATCTATTACTGGTCCCCCAGGAGCCGCTCAAACAACAAACCCATAGAAGATTCACTCTTCTCGTTTATAAGTCGGCATTGTGCCTTTTGTGTTCTATCCCGTTGCGATTTGTGTGATTCATGGTCAATGTGAAGGTCCTAGGGATACAGTATACGTGCACTGGTGCATTGGAATCTAATACTGGTCTCCCAGTAGCCGCTCAAATTACAAACTCTTAGAAGATTCATTCTTCTTGTACTTAAGTCGGCATTGTCCATTTTGTATCCAATCCCGAAGTATACTCTGTGTTCCATGGTCAATGTGAAGGTCCAAGGGATACAGTAAACCTGCACTGGTGCATCGGAATCTAATACTGGTATCCCAGGAGCCTCTCAAACCGCAAACTCTTAGAAGATTCCCTCTTCTTGTACTTAAGCCGGCATTGTGCTTTTTGTATTCAATTCCGATGCCATTTCTGCAATTCATGGTCAATGTGAGGGTCCAAGGGATACGGTAAACCTGCACTGATACATCGGAATTTAATACCGGTATCCCAGGAGCCGCTCAAACTGCAAACTCTTAGAAGATTCACTTTTCTTGTACTTAAGTCGGCATTGTCCCTCTTGTATTCAATCCCGATGCAATTTCTGTGTATCATGGTCAATGTTAAGGTCCAAGGGATACAGTATACCTGCACTGGTGCATCGGAATCTAATACTGGTCTTCCGGGAGCCGCTCAAACCACAAAAACTTAGAAGATTCACTCTTCTCGTACTTATGTCGGCACTGTCCCTTTTGTATTCAGTCCTGATGCGATTTCTGTGTTTCATGGTCAATGTTAAGGTCCAATGGATACAGTAAACCTGCACAGGTGCATCGGAATCTGATACTGGTCTCACAGAAGCCGCTCAATTTACAACCTCTTAGGAGATTCACTCTTCTTGTACTTTAGTCGGCATTGTCTCTTTAGTATTCAATCCCGATGCAATTTCTGTGTTTGATGGTCAATGTGAAGATCCAAGAGATTCAGTAAACCTGCACTGGTGCATCGGAATCTAATACTGGTCTCCCAGGAGCCTCTCAAAGCACGAACTATTAGAAGATTCACTCTTCTTGTCCTTAAGTCGGCAATGTGCCTTCTGTATTCTATCCCGTTGCGATTTCTGTGTTTCATGGTCAATGTGAAGGTCCAAGGGAGACAGTAAACCCGCACTAGTGAATCGGAATGTAAAACTGGTGTCCCGGGAGCCGCTCAAATCACGAATTCTTAGAAGATTCACTCTTCTTTTACTTAAGTCGGCATTGTCCCTCTTGTATTCAGTCCAGATGGAATTTCTCTGTTTCATGGTCAATGTGAAGGACCAAGGGACCTGTACTGGAGCATCGGAATCTAATACTCGTCTCCCAGGAGACGCTCAAATCTCATACTCTAAGTAGATTCTCTCTTCTTGTACTTTAGTCGGCATTCTCTCTTTTGTATTCAGTCCCGATGCTATTTCTGTGTTTCATGGCCAATGTGAAGGTTCAAGGGATACAGTTAACCTGCACTGGTGCTTCGGAGTCTAATACTGGTCTCCCAGGGGCCGCTCAAACCACAAACTCTTAGTAAATTCACTCTTCTTGTACTTAAGAGAGCATTGTCCCATTTGTATTCAATCCCGACGCAATTTCTGTGAATCATGGTCTATGTGAAGATCCAAGGGATACAGTAAATCTGCAGTGGTGCATCGGAATCTAATACTGGTCTCCAGGAGCCGCTCAAATCACAAACTCTTAGGAGATTCTCTCTTCTTGTACATAAGTCGGCAATGTCCCTTTACTATTAAATCCCGAAACAATTTCTGTATTTCATGGGCAATGGGGAGGTCCAAGGGATACAGTGAACCTGCACTGGTGCATCTGAATCTAATACTGGTCTCCCAGGAGCAGCTCAAACCACAAACTCTTAGAAGATTCACTCTTCTTGTTCTTACGTCGGCATTGTTCATTTTGCACTCAATGCCGATGCAATTTCTGTGTTTCATGGTCAATGTGAAGGTGCAAGGGATACAGTTAACCTGCACTGGTGCATCAGAATCTAATGCTGGTCTCCCGGGAGCCGCTCAAACCATGAACTCTTAGTAGATTCACTCTTCTTGTACTTAAGTCGGCATTTTCCCTTATGTATTCAATCACGATGCAATGTCTTTGTTTCACGGTCAATATGAAGGTCCAAGGGATACAGTAAACCTGCACTGGTGCATCGGAATCTAATACTGGTCTTCCACGAAACCGCTCAAACCACTAACTCTTAGAAGATTCACTCTTCTCGTACTTCAGTCGGCATTGTCCCCTTTCTATTCAATCCCGATGCAAATTCTGTGTATCATGGTCAATGTGAAAGTCCAAGGGATACAGTAAACCTGACTGGTGCATCGGATTCTAATACTAGTAAACCAGGAGCCGATCAAACCAGAAACTCTTAGACGATTCACTCTTCTTGTACTTAAGTCAGCATTGTCCCTTTTGTATTCAGTCCCGATGCAATTTCTGTGTTTCATGGTCAATGTGAAGGTCCAATGGATACAGTGAACCTGAACAGGTGCATCGGAATCTAATACTGGTCTCCCAGGAGCCGCTCAAATCACAACCTCTTCGGAGATTCACTCTTCTCGTACTTACGTCGGCATTGTCCCTTTAGTATTCAATCCCGACGCAATTTTTGTTTTTCATGGTCAATGGGAAGGTCCAAGGGATACAGTAAACCTGCACTGGTGCATCGGAATATAATACTAGTGCCCTGGGAGCCGCTCAATTCACAATCTCTCAGAAGATTCACTCTTCTTGTACTTAAGTCGGCATTGTCCCCTTTGTATTCAATCCAGATGGAATTTCTGTGTTTCATGGTCAATGTGAGGGACCAAGGGATACAGTAACCCTGCACTTGTGCATCGGAATCTAATACTCGACTCCCAGGAGACGCTCAAAGCACATACTCTTATTAGATTCAATCTTCTTGTACTTAAGTCGGCATTGTCCCTTTTGTATTCAATCCCGATGCAATTTCTGTGTTTTATGGTCAATGTGAAGGTGCAAGAGATACAGTTAACCTGCACTGGTGCATCGGAATCTAATACTGGTCTCCCGGGAGCCGCTCAAACCACGAACTCTTAGTAGATTCACTCTTCTTGTACTTAAGTCGGCATTTTCCCTTATGTATTCAATCACGATGCAATCTCTTTGTTTTATGGTCAATGTAAAGGTCCAAGGGATACAGTAAACCTGCACTGGTGCATCGGAATCTAATACTGGTCTTCCACAAAACCGCTCAAATCACTAACTCTTAGAAGATTCACTCTTCTCGTACTTAAGTCGTCATTGTGCCTTTTGTATTCTATCCCGTTGCGATTTCTGTGTTTAATGATCAATGTGAAGGTCCAACGGATACAGTAAACCTCCGCAGGTGCATCGGAATCTAATACTGGTCCCTCCGGAGCCGCTCAAATCTCAAACTCTTAGAAGATTCACTCCTCTTGTTCTTAAGTCGGCATTGTCCCTTTTGAATTTAATGCTGATGCAATTTCTGTGCTTAATGGTCAATGTGAAGGTCCAAGGTATACAGCAAACCTGCACTGGTGCTTCGGAATCTATTACTGGTCTACCAGGAGCCGCTCAAACCACAAACTCTAAGAAGATTCACTCTTCTTGTACTTAAGTCGGCATTGTCCCTTTTGTATTCAATCCCGATGCAGTATCTGTGTTTCATGGTCAATGTGAAAGTACAGGGGATACAGTAAACCTGCACTGGTGCATGGGATCCTAATACTTGTCTCCCAGGATCCGTTCAAAGCACAAACTCTACGAAGATTTACTTTTCCTGTACATAAGTCGGCATTGTCCATTTGTATTCAATCCCGATGCAATTTCTGTGTTTCATGGTCAATGTGAAGGTCCAAGGGAAACAGTAATCCTGCGCTGGTGCATCGGAATCTACTACAGGTCTCCCAGGAGCCGCTCAAACCACAAACTCATAGTAGATTCACTCTTCTTGTACTTAATTCCGCATTATTTCTTTTGTATTCAATCACGATGCAATCTCTGTGTTTCATGGTCAATGTGAAGGTCCAAGGGATACAGTAAACTTGCACTGGTGCATCGGAATCTTATACTGGTCACACAGAGGCCGCTGAAACCACAAACGCTTAGAAGATTCACTCTTCTTGTACATCAGTCGGCATTGTCCCATTTGTATTTAGTACCGATCTAATACTGGTCTTCCACGAAACCGCTCAAACCACGAACTCTTAGAAGATTCACTCTTCTCGAACTTAAGTCGTCATTGTGCCTTTTGTATTCTGTCCCGTTGCGATTTCTGTGTTTAATGATCAATGTGAAGGTCCAAGGGATACAGTAAACCTCCGCAGGTGCAACGGAATCTAATACTGGTCCCCCCGGAGCCGCTCAAATCACAAACTCTTAGAAGATTCACTCTTCTTGTTCTTAAGTCGGCATTGTCTATTTTGAATTTAATACTGATGCAATTTCTGTGCTTATTGGTCAATATGAAGGTCCAAGGGATACATAAAACCTGCACTGGTGAATCGGAATCTAATACTGGTATCCCAGGAGCCGCTCAAACCACAAACTCTTAGAAGATTCACTCTTCTTGTACTTAAGTCTGCATTGTCCCTTTCGTATTCAATACCGTTGCAATATCTGTGTTTCATGGTCAATGTGAAGGTCCAAGGTATACAGTTAACCTACACTGGTGCATCGAAATCTAATATTGGTCTCCAAGGATTCGCTCAAAACAAGAACTTTTAGAAGATTCACTCTTTTTGTGCTGATGTAGGCATTGTGCCTTTTCTATACTATCCCGTTGCGATATCTGTGTTTCATGGTCAATGTGAAGGCCTAAATGATACAGTAAACTTGCACTGGTGCATCGGAATCTAATATGGTCTCCCAGGAGTCGCTCGAAGCACGAACTCTTAGAAGATTCACTCTTCTTGTACTTAAGTCGGCATTGTGCCTTCTGTATTCAATTCCATCGCGTTATCTGAGTTTCATGGTGAATGTGAAGGTCCAAGGGATACAGTAAACCTGCACTGGTGCATCGGAATCATATACCGGCCTACCAGGAGCCACCCAAAGCTCTAACTTTTACAAGATTCACTCTTCTTTTACTTAAGTCGGCATTGTGCTTTTAGTATTCAATCGCGATACAATTTCTGTGTCTCATGGTCAATGTGAAGTTCCAAGGGATACAGTAAACTAGCACTGGTGCGTTGGAATCCTATACTGGTCACACAGGGGCCGCTGAAAACACAAACTCTTAGAAGATTCACTCTTCTTGCACTTAAGTCGGCATTGTCCCATTTGTATTCAGTCGCGATGCAATTTCTGTGTTTCATGGTGAATGTGAAGGTCCAGGAGACACAGTAAAACAGCACTGGTTTATCGAAATTAAATGCTGGTCTCCCAGGAGCCACTCCAACCACAAACTCTTAGAAGATTCAGTCTTCTTAGACTTAAGTCGGCATTGTCCATTTTGTAATCAATCCCGATACAATTTCTGTGTTTCATGGTCAATGTGAAGGTCCAAGGGATACAGTTAACTTGCACTGGCGCATCGGAATCTAATACTGATCTCCGGGGAGACGCCAAACCACAAATTCTTAGAAGATTCACTCCTTTTTTATACTTAAGTCGTCATTGTCCCTTTTGTATTCAATCACGATGCAATTTCTGTGTTTCATGGTCAATGTGATGGTCCACGGGATACAGCATATCCTGCACTGGGGCGTCGGAATCTAATACTGGTCTCCCGGGAACCTCTCTAATCACAACCTCTTAGAAGATTCACTCTTCTTGTACTCAAGTCGGCATTGTCCCCTTGGTATTCAACCCCGATGCAATATCTGTGTTCCATGGTCGTTGTGAAGGTCCAAGGGATACAGTAAACCTGCACAGGAACATCGGAATCTAATACTGGTCGCCCGGGAGCCGCTCACATCACAAACCCTTAGAAGATTCACTCTTCTTGTACTTAAGTCGGCATTGTCCCTATTGTATTCTATTCCGATGCAATTTCTGTGTTTCATGATCAATGTGAAGGTCCAAGGGGTACAGTGAACCTGCAGTGGTTCATCGGAATCTAATACTGGTCTCCCAGCAGACGCTCAAACCACAAACTCTTAGGAGATTCACGCTTCATCTACTTAAGTCAGCATTGTTCCTTTTTGTATTCAATCCAGATGCAATTTCTGTGTTCCATGGTCAATGTGAAAGTACAAGGGATACAGTAAACCTGCACTGGTGCATTGGAATCTAATACTGGTCACCCAGGAGCCGCTCAAACCACAAACTCTCAGGAGATTCACCCTTCTTCTACTTAAATCGCCAATGTCACTTTTGTATTCAATCCCGATGCGATTTCTGTGTTCCATGGTCAATGTGAAGGTCCAAGGTATACAGTAAACCTGGTCTCCCAGGAGCCGCTCAAACCACAAACTCATAGAAGATTCACTCTTCTTGTACTTAAGTCGGTATTGTCCCTTTTGTATTCAATCCTGAAGCAATTTCTGCGTTTCATGCTCCATATGGTGGTACAAGGGGTACAGTAAACCTGCACTGGTGCATCGGAAACTAATACTGGTCTCCAAGAAGCCGCTCAAATCACAAACTCTTAGAAGATTCAATCTCCTTGTACTTAAGCCGGCATTGTCCCTTTTGAAATCTAATACTGGTCTCCCAGGAGCCGCTCAAACCACAAACTCTTATTTGAGTTACTCTGCTTGTAGTTGAGTCGGCATTGTCCCTTGTGTAATCAATCCCGAAGCAATTTATGTGTTTCATGGACAATGTGAAAGCACAAGGGATACGGTAAACCTGCACTGGTGCATGGGAATCTAATACTAGTCTCCCTGGAGACGTTCAAACCAAGGGATACAGCAAACCTGCACTGGTGCACCGGAATCTAATACTGGTCTCCCAGGATTCGCTCAAGACAAGAACTCTTAGAAGATTCACTCTTCTTGTGCTGAAGTCGGCTTTGTGCCTTTTGCATTCTATCCCGTTCCGATATCTGTGTTTCATGGTCAATGTGAAAGTTCAAGGGATACAGTAAACCTGCTCTGGTGCATCGGTATCTAATACTGAACTCCCAGGAGTCGCTCAAAGCACCAACTCTTGGGAGATTCACTCTTCTTGTACTTAATTCGGCACTGTCCCTTTTGAATTCAATCCCGATGCAATATCTGTGTCTCATGTTCAATGTGATGGTCCAAGGGATACAGTAAACCTGCACTGGTGCATCGGAATCTAATACTGGTCTCCCAGAAGCCGCTCAAACCACAAACTCTTAGAAGATTCACTCTTCTTGTACTTAAGTCGCCATTGTCCCTTTTGTATTCAATCCCGATGCAATTTCTGTGTCTCATGGTCAATGTGGTGGTTGAAGGGATACAGTAAACCTGCACTGGTATATCGAAATCTAATACTGGTCTGCAGGAGACGTTCAAAGCACAAACTCTAAGAAGATTCACTCTTCCTGTACATAACTCGGCATTGTCCATTTGTATTCAATCCCGATGCAATTTCTGTGTTTCATGGTCAATGTGAGGGTCCAAGGGATACAGTAACCATGCACGGCTGCAACTGAATCTAATAGTGGTCCCCCAGGAGCCGCTCAAATCACAAACTCTTAGGAGACTCACTCTTCTTGAACTTAAGTCGGTATTGTCCCTTTTGTATTCAACCCAGATGAAATTTCTGTGTTTCATGGTCAATGTCAAAGTCCAAGGGATACAGTAAACCTGCATTGGGTCATCGGAATCAAATACTGGTCTCCCAGAAGTCGCTCGAACTTCGAACTCTTAGAAGATTCACTCTTCTTGTACATAAGTCGGCATTGTGCTTTTTGTATTCCATCCCGTTGCGATTTCTCTGTTTCATGGTCAATGTGAAGGTCCAAGGGTTACAGTAAACCTGCATTGGTGCATCTGAATCTAATACTGGTCTCCGAGGAGCCGCTCAAACCACAAACTCTTAGAAGATTCACTCTTCTTGTACTTGAGTCCTGATAGTCCCCTTTTGTATTTAGTCCCGACGCAATTTCTGTGTTTCATGGTGAATCTGAAGGTCCTGGGGATACAGTAAACCAGCACTGGTGTATCGCATTCTAATACAGATCTCCCAGGAGCCGCTGAAACCACAAGCTCTTAGAAGATTCACTCCTCTTTTACTTAAGTCCGCGTTGTACCTTTTGTATTCAATCCCGATGCAATTTCTGTATTTCATGGTCAATCTGATGGTCCAAGGGATACAGTAAACCTGCACTGAGGAATCGGAATCTAATACAACTCTCCCGGAAGCCGCTCAAATCACAAACTCTTAGAAGATTCACACTTCTTGTACTTCAGTCGGCATTGTCCCATTTGTATTTAGTACCGATGCAATTTCGGTGTTTCATGGTGAATGTGATGGTCGAAACGATACAGTAAACCTGCACTGGTGTATCGGAATCTAAAACTGGCCTCCCTGGAGTCGCTCAAAACTAGAACTCTTAGATGATTCACTCTTCTTGTAATTAAGTCGGCATATTCCCTTTTGTATTCAATCCCGATGCAATTTCTGTGTTTCATGGTCAATGTGAATGTCCAAGGAATACAGTATACCTGCACTGGTGCGTCGGAATCTAATACTGGTCTCCCAGGAGCCGTTCAAAGCACAAAATCTTAGAAGATTCACCCTTCTTTTACTTAAGTCGGCATTGTCCCTTTTATATTCAATCGCGATACAATTTCTGTGTCACATGGTCAATGTGAAGGTCCAAGGGATACAGTAAACCTGCACTGGTGCATCGGAAACTAATACTGGTCTGACACGAGCCGCTCAAACCACAAACTCTTAGAAGATTCACTCTTCTTGTACTTACGTCGGGATAGTCGCTTTTGTATTCAGTCCCGACGCAATTTCTGTGTTTCATGGTGAATCTGAAGGTCCTGGGGATACAATAAACCAGCACTGGTGTATCGCATTCCAATACAGGTCTCCCAGGAGCCGCTGAAACCACAAACTCTTAGAAGATTCACTCTTCTTGTACTTAAATCAGCATTGTCCCTTTTGTATTCATTCCCGATGCAATTTCTGTGTTTCATGGTCAATGTGAAGGTCCAAGGGATAGAGTAAACCTGCACTGGTGCATCGGAATCTATAACTGGTCTCCTAGGAGCCGCTGAAAACACAAACTCTTAGAAGATTAACTCCTCTTGTACTTAAATCGGCATTGTCCTTTTTGTATTCAATCCCGATGCAATTTCTGTGTTTTATGGTCAATGTGAAGGTCCAAGGGATACAGTAAACCTGCACTGGTACACTGGAATCTAATACTTCTCTCCCAGGAGCCGCTCAAATCACAAACTCTTAGAAGATTCAATCTTCTTGTACTTAAGTGGGCATTGTCCCTTTTGAATTCAATGTCGATGCTATTTCTATGTTTCATTGTCAATGTGAAGGTCCAAGGGATTCAGGAAACTTCCACTGGTGCATTGTAATCTAATACTGGTCTCCCAGGAGCCGCTCACAGCACAAACTCTTAGACGATTCACTCTTCGTGTACTTAAGTAAGCATTGTCCATTTGTATTCAGTCCCGATGTAATTTCTGTGTTTCATGGCCAATGTGAAGTTCAAGGGATACAGTAAACCTGCACTGGTGCATCGGAATCTAATACTGGTCTCCCAGGAGCCGCTCAAACCACAAACTCTTAGTAGATTCTCTCTTCTTGTACCTAAGTTGGCATTGTCCCTTTTGTATACAATCCCGATGCAATTTCTGTGGTTCATGTTCAATTTGAAGGTCCAAGCGATACAGCAAGCCTGCACTGGTGCATCGGAATCTAGTTCTGGTATCCCAGGAGCCGCTCAAAGCACAAACTCTTAGAAGATTCACTACTCTTCTATTTCAGTAGTCCCTCTTGTATTCAATCTCGATACAATATCTGTGCCTCTTGGTGAATGTGAAGATCGAAGGGATACAGTAAACTTTCACTGGTGTATGGGAATCTAAAACTGGTCTCCCAGGAGCCGCTCAAACCACAAGCTCTTAGAAGATTCACTCCTCATGTACTTAAGTCGGCATTGTCCCTTTTGCATTCAATCCCGATGCAATTTCTGTATTTCATGGTCAATCTGATGGTCCAAGGGATACAGTAAACCTACACTGGGGAATCGGAATCTAATACTGGTCTCCCGGAAGCCGCTCAAATCACGAACTCTTAAAAGATTCACTCTTCTTGTACTTCAGTCGGCATTGTCATATTTGTATTTAGTACCGATGCAATTTCGGTTTTTCATGGTGAATGTGATGGTCGAAACGATACAGTAAACCTGCACTGGTGTATCGGAATCTAAAACTGGTCTCCCAGAAGTCGCTCAAACCTAGAACTTTTAGATGATTCACTCTTCTTGTAATTTGGTCGGAATTGTCCCTTTTGTATTCAATCCCGATGCAATATCTGTGTTTCATGGTCAATGTGAATGTCCAAGGGATATCGTATACCTGCACTGGTGCGTCGGAATCTAATACTGGTCTCCCAGGAGCCGAATAAAGCAAAAACTCTTAGACGATTCACTCTTCTTGTACTTAAGACGCCATTGTGACTTTTGTATTCCATCCCGTTGCGATTTCTGTGTTTCATGGTCAATGGGAACCACGAAGGAATACAGTAAACCTGGACTGGTGCATCGGAATCTAATACTGGTCTCTCAGGAACCTCTCAAACCACAAATTCCTAGAAGATTCACTCTTCCTGTACTTAAGTTGGCATTGCACCTTTTGTATTCAATCCCGATGTAATTTCTGTGATTTATGGTCAATATGAAGGTCCAAGGGATACTGTAAACCTGCATTGGTGCAACGGAATATAATACTATTCTCCCAGGAGCCGCTCAAATCATAAACTCTTAGAAGATTCACTCTTCTTGTTCTTAAGTCGGCATTGTCCCTTTTGTATTTAGTACCGATGCGATTTCTGTGTTTCATGGTCAATGTGAAGGTCCAAGGGATACAGTAAACGTGCACTGGTGCATCGGAATCTAATACTGGTCCCCAGGAGCCGTTCAAAGCATAAACTCTAAGAAGATTCTCTCTGGCTGTACATAACTCGGCATTGTCCATTTGTATTCAATCCCGATGCAATTTCTGTGTTTCATGGTCAATGTGAACGTCCAAGGGATACAGTAAACCTGCGCTGGTCCATCGGAAAATAATACTGGTTTCCCAGGAGCCGCTGAAACCACAAACTCTTAGTCGATTCACTCTTCTTGTACTTAAGTCGGCATTGTCCTTTTTGTATTCAATCACGATGTAATCTCTGTGTTTCATGGTCAATGTGAAGGTCCAAGGGATACAGTAAACCTGCACTGGTGCATCTGAATCTAATACTGGCCTCCCAGGAGCCACTCAAACCACAAACTCCTCAAAGATTCACTCTTCTTTTACTTAAGTCGGCATTGTACCTTTCGTATTTAATACCGATACAATTACTGTGTCTCATGGTCAATGTGAAGTTCCAAGGAATGCAATAAACCTGCACTGGTGCATCGGAATCTAATACTGGTCCCCAGGAGCCGTTCAAGGCATAATCTCTAAGAAGATTCACTCTTCTTGTACTTAAGTCGCCATTGTACATTTTGTATTCAGTCCAGATGCAATTTTTGCGTCTCATGGTCAATGTGGTGGTTCAAGGGATACAGTAAACCTGCAATGGTGCATCGGAATCTAATACTGGTCCCCAGGAGCCGTTCAAAGCATAAACTCTAAGAAGATTCTTTCTTGCTGTACATAACTCGGCGTTGTCCATTTGTATTCAGTCCCGATGCAATTTCTGTGTTTCATGGTCTATGTGGTGGTCCAAGGGATACAGTAAACCTGCGCTGGTACATCGGAAAATAATACTGGTTTCCCAGGAGCCGCTGAAACCACAAACTCTTAGTAGATTCACTCTTCTTGTGCTTAAGTCGCCATTGTCCTTTTTGTATTCAATCACGATTCAATCTCTGTGTTTCATGGTCAATGTGAAGGTCCAAGGGATACAGTAAACCTGCACTGGTCCATCTGAATCTAATACTGGCCTCCCAGGAGATACTCAAACCACAAACTCTTTAAAGATTCACTCTTCTTTGACTTAAGTCGGCATTGTACCTTTTGTATTTAATACCGATACAATTACTGTGTCTCATGGTCAATGTGAAGGTCCAAAGGATACAGTAAACTTGCACTGGTGCATCGGAATCTAATACTGGTCCGCAGGAGCCGTTCAAAGCATAAACTCTAAGAAGATTCACTCTTCCTGTACATAAAAAGGCATTGTCCATTTGTATTCAATCCCGATGCAATTTCTGTGTTTCATGATCAATGTGAAGGTCCAAGGGATACAGTAAACCTGCACTGGTGCATCGGAATTTGATACTGGTCTCCCTGGAGCCGCTCAAACCACAAACTCTTAGTAGATTCACTCTTCTTGTACTTAAGTCGGCATTGTCCCTTTGGTATTCATCCCCGATGCAATTTCTGTGTTTCATGGTCAATGTGAATGTCCAGGGGATACCGTATACCTGCACTGGTGCGTCGGAATCTAATACTGATCTCCCAGGAGCCGCTCAAAGCAAAAACTCTTAGAAGATTCACTCTTCTTGCACTTAAGTCGGCATTGTGACTTTTGTATTCTATCCCGTTGCTATTTCTGTGTTTCATGGTCAATGGGAACGACAAAGGAATACAGTAAACCTGCACTGGTGCATCGGAATCTAATACTGGTCTCCCAGGAACCTCTCAAACCACAAATTCCTAGAAGATTCACTCTTCCTGTACTTAAGTCGGTATTGCCCCTTTTGTATTCAACCCCGATGTAATTACTGTGATTTATGGTCAATATGAAGGTCCAAGGGATACTTTAAACCTGCATTGGTGCAATGGAATATAATACTATTCTCCCAGGAGCCGCTCAAATCACAAACTCTTAGAAGATTCACTCTTCTTGTTCTTAAGTCGGCATTGTCCCTTTTGTATTTAGTACCGATGCGATTTCTGTGTTTCATGGTCAATGTGAAGGTCCAAGGGATACAGTAAACGTGCACTGGTGCATCGGAATCTATTACTCGTCCCCAGGAGCCGTTCAATGCAATAAACTCTGAGAAGTTTCTCTCTTGCTGTACATAACTCGGCATTGTCCATTTGTATTCAATCCCGATGCAATTTCTGTGTTCCATGGTCAGTGTGAAGGTCCAAGGGATACAGTAAACCTTCGCTGGTCCATCGGAAAATAATACTGGTTTCCCAGGAGCCGCTGAAACCACAAACTCTTAGTACATTCACTCTTCTTGTACTTAAGTCGGCATTGTCCTTTTGGTATTCAATCACGATGCAATCTCTGTGTTTCATGGTCAATGTGAAGGTCCAAGGGATACAGTAAACCTGCACTGGTGCATCTGAATCTAATACTGGCCTCCCACGAGCCACTCAAACCGCAAACTCCTTAAAGATTCACTCTTCTTTTACTTAAGTCGGCATTGTACCTTTTGTATTCAATCCCGATACAATTACTGTGTCTCATGGTCAATGTGAAGGTCCAAGGGATACAATAAACCTGCACTGGTGCATCGGAATCTAATACTGGTCCCCAGGAGCCGTTCAAGGCATAAACTCTAAGAAGATCACTCTTCCTGTACATAATACGGCATTGTCCATTTGTATTCAATCCCGGTGCAAATTTCTGTGTTTCATGATCAATGTGAAGGTCCAAGGGATACAGTAAACCTGCACTGGTGCATCGGAATTTGATACTGGTCTCCCTGGAGCCGCTCAAACCACAAACTCTTAGTAGATTCACTCTTCTTGTACTTAAGTCGGCATTGTCCCTTTGGTATTCAACCCCGATGCAATTTCTGTGTTTCATGGTCAATGTGAATGTCCAGGGGATACCGTATACCTGCACTGGTGCGTCGGAATCTAATACTGATCTCCCAGGAGCCGCTCAAAGCAAAAACTCTTAGAAGATTCACTCTTCTTGCACTTAAGTCGGCATTGTGACTTTTGTATTCTATCCCGTTGCTATTTCTGTGTTTCATGGTCAATGGGAACGACAAAGGAATACAGTAAACCTGCACTGGTGCATGGGAATCTAATACTGGTCTCCCAGGAACCTCTCAAACCACAAATTCCTAGAAGATTCACTCTTCCTGTACTTAAGTCGGTATTGCCCCTTTTGTATTCAACCCCGATGTAATTACTGTGATTTATGGTCAATATGAAGGTCCAAGGGATACTTTAAACCTGCATTGGTGCAATGGAATATAATACTATTCTCCCAGGAGCCGCCCAAATCACAAACTCTTAGAAGATTCACTCTTCTTGTTCTTAAGTCGGCATTGTCCCTTTTGTATTTAGTACCGATGCGATTTCTGTGTTTCATGGTCAATGTGAAGGTCCAAGGGATACAGTAAACGTGCACTGGTGCATCGGAATCTATTACTCGTCCCCAGGAGCCGTTCAATGCAATAAACTCTGAGAAGTTTCTCTCTTGCTGTACATAACTCGGCATTGTCCATTTGTATTCAATCCCGATGCAATTTCTGTGTTCCATGGTCAGTGTGAAGGTCCAAGGGATACAGTAAACCTTCGCTGGTCCATCGGAAAATAATACTGGTTTCCCAGGAGCCGCTGAAACCACAAACTCTTAGTACATTCACTCTTCTTGTACTTAAGTCGGCATTGTCCTTTTGGTATTCAATCACGATGCAATCTCTGTGTTTCATGGTCAATGTGAAGGTCCAAGGGATACAGTAAACCTGCACTGGTGCATCTGAATCTAATACTGGCCTCCCTCGAGCCACTCAAACCGCAAACTCCTTAAAGATTCACTCTTCTTTTACTTAAGTCGGCATTGTACCTTTTGTATTCAATCCCGATACAATTACTGTGTCTCATGGTCAATGTGAAGGTCCAAGGGATACAATAAACCTGCACTGGTGCATCGGAATCTAATACTGGTCCCCAGGAGCCGTTCAAGGCATAAACTCTAAGAAGATCACTCTTCCTGTACATAATACGGCATTGTCCATTTGTATTCAATCCCGGTGCAAATTTCTGTGTTTCATGATCAATGTGAAGGTCCAAGGGATACAGTAAACCTGCACTGGTGCATCGGAAACTAATACTGGTCTCCCTGGAGCCGCCCAAACCACAAACTCTTAGTAGATTCGCTCTTCCTGTACTTAAGTTGGCATTGTCCCATTTGTATTCAATCCCGATGCAATTTCTGTGTTTCATGGTCAATGTGGTGGTTCAAGGGATACAGTAAACCTGCAATGGTGCTTCGGAATCTAATACTGGTCCCCAGGAGCCGTTCAAAGCGTAAACTCTAAGAAGATTCACTCTTCCTGTGCATAAATCGGCATTGTCCATTTGTATTCAATCCCGATGCAATTTCTGTGTTTCATGGTCAATGTGAAGGTCCAAGGGATACAGTAAATCTGCGCTGGTCCATCGGAAAATAATACTGGTTTCCCAGGAGCCGCTGAAACCACAAACTCCTAGTAGATTCACTTTTCTTGTACTTAAGTCGGCATTGTCCATTTTGTGTTCAATCACTATGCAATCTCTGTGTTTCATGGTCAATGTGAAGGTCCAAGAGATACAGTAAACCTGCACTGGTGCATCGGAAACTAATACTGGTCTCCCTGGAGCCGCTTAAACCACAAACTCTTATTAGATTCACTCTTCTTGTACTTAAGTCGGCATTGTCCCTTTTGTATTCAATCCCGATGCAATTTCTGTGTTTCATGGTCAATGTGAACGTCCAAGGGATACAGTAAACCAGCACTGGTGCATCGGAATCTATAACTGGTCTCCCAGTAACCGCTGAAATCACAAACTGTTAGAAGATTAACTTTTCTTATACTTTAGTCGACATTGTCCTTTTTGTATTCAATCTTGATGCAATTTCTGTGTTTTATGGTCAATGTGAAGGTCCAAGGGATACAGTAAAACTGCACTGGTGCAATGGAATTTAATACTATTCTCCCAGGAGCCGCTCAAATCACAAACTCATAGAAGATTCACTCTTCTTGTTCTTAAGTCGGCATTGTCCCTTTTGTATTTAGTACCGATGCAATTTCTGTGTTTCAGGGTGAATGCGAAATTCCAAGGAATACAGTAATCCTGCACTGGTGCATCTGAATCTAATACTGGTCTCCGAGGAGCCGCTCAAACCACACACTCTTAGACGATTCCCTCTTCTAGTGCTTAAGACGGCATTGTTCTATTTGGATTCTATCCCGTTGCGATTTCTGTGTTTCATGGTTAATGTGAAGGTCCAAGGGATGCAGTAAACCTGCACTGGGGCATCGGAATGTAATACTGGTCCCCAGGAGCCGTTCATATCATAAACTCTAAGAAGATTCACTCTTCCTGTACATAACACGGCATTGTTCATTTGCATTCAATCCCGATGCAATTTCTGTGTTTCATGGTCAATGTGAAGGTCCAAGGGATACAGTAAACCCGCACTGGTGCAACGGAATCTAATACTGGTCTCCCAGGAACCGCTGAAAGCACAAACTCTTAGAAGATTCACTCTTCTTGTACTCAAGTCGGCATTGTGCCTTATGTATTCAATCCCGATGCAATTTCTGTATTTCATGGTCAATGTGAAGGTCCAAGGGATACAGTAAACCATCTCTGGTGCATCGGAATCTAATAGTGGTCTCCCAGGAGCCGCTGAAAGCACAAACTCTTAGAAGATTCACTCTTCTTGTACTCAAGTCAGCATTGTGCCTTATGTATTCAATCCCGATGCAATTTCTGTATTTCATGGTCAATGTGAAGGTCCAAGGGATACAGTAAACCTGCACTGGTGCATCGGAAACTGATACTGGTCTCCCTGGAGCCGCTCAAACCACAAACTCTTAGTAGATTCACTCTTCTTGTACTTAAGTCGGCATTGTCCCTTTTGTATTCAATCCCGATGCAATTTCTGTGTTTCATGGTCAATGTGAAGGGCCAAGGGATACAGTAAACCTGCACTCGTGCATCGGAATCTATAACTGGTCTCCCAGGAACCGCTGAAATCACAAACTCTTAGAAGATTACCATTTCTCGTACTTTAGTCTACATTGTCCCTTTTGTATTCAATCCCGATGCAATTTCTGTGTTTTATGGTCAATGTGAAGGTCCAAGGGTTACAGTAAAACTGCACTGGTGCAATGGAATTTAATACTATTCTCCCAGGAGCCGCTCAAATCACAAACTCATAGAAGATTCACTCTTCTTGTTCTTAAGTCGGCATTGTCCTTTTTGTATTTAGTACCGATCCAATTTCTGTGTTTCAGGGTGAATGTGAAGTTCCAAGGAATACAGTAAACCTGCGCTGGTGCATCGGAATCTAATACTGGTCTCCGAGGAGCCGCTCAAACCACACACTCTTAGAAGAATCCCTTTTCTTGTACTTAAGTCGGCATTGTGCCTTTTGTATTCTATCCCGTTGCGATTTCTGTGTTTCATGGTCAATGTGAAGGTCCAAGGGATACAGGAAACTAGCACTGGTGCGATGGGACCTTACACTATTTTCCCATTAGCCGCTCAAATCACGAACTCTTAGAAGATTCACTCGTCTTGTTCTTAAGTCGGCATTGTCTTTTTTGTATTTAGTAGCGATGCAGTTTCTGTGTTTCAGGGTGAATGTGAAGGTCGAAGGGATACAGTAAACCTGCTCTCGTGTATCGGAATATAAAACAGGTCTCCCAGGAGCCGGTCAAATCACAAACTCTTAGAAGTTTCACTCTTCTTGTACTTAAGTGGACATTGTCCAATTTGTATTCAGTCCCGATGCAATTTCTGTGTTTCATGGTCAATGTGAAGGTCCAAGGGATACAGTAAACCTGCACTGGTGCAACGGAAACTAATACTGGTCTCCCTGGAGCCGCTAAAACCACAATTTCTTAGTAGATTCACTCTTCTTGTACTTAAGTCGGCATTGTCCGTTTTGTATTTAGTACCGATGCAATTTCTGTGATTCAGGGTGAATGTGAAGTTCCAAGGAATACAGTAAACCAGCGCTGGTGCATCAGAATCTAATACTGGTCTCTGAGGAGGCGCTCAAACCACACACTCTTGGAAGATTCCCTCTTCGAATACTTAAGTCGTCATTGTTCTATTTGGATTCTATCCCGTTGCGATTTCTGTGTTTGATGGTCAATGTGAAGGTCCAATAGATACAGTAAACCTGCACTGGTGCAATGGAATCTAATACTATTCACCCAAGTGAGGCTCAAATCACAAACTCTTAGAAGATTCACTCTTCTTGTTCTTAAGTCGGCATTGTCCATTTTGTATTTATTACCGGTGCAATTTCTGTGTTTCAGGGTGAATGTGAAGGTCGAAGGGATACAGTAAACATGCACTGGTGTATCGGAATCTAAAATATGTCTCCCAGGAGCCGCTCAAGCCACAATCTCTTAGAAGATTCATTCCTCTTGTACTTAAGTCTGCATTGTCCCTTTTGTATTCGATCCCAATGCAATTTCTGTGTTTCATAGACAATGTCAAGGTCCAATGGATACAGTAAACCTGCACTGGTGCATCGGAATCAAACACTGGTCTCCCAGAAGTCGCTCAAACCTCGAACTCTTAGAAGATTCACTCTGCTTGTAGTTAAGTCGGCATTGTGCCTTTTGTATTCCATCCCTTTGCGATTTCTGTGTTTCATGGTCAATGTGAAGGTCCAAGGGATACAGAAAACCTGCACTGGTGCATCGGAAACTAATACTGGTCTCAAAGGAGCCGCTCAAACCACAAACTCTTAGTAGAATCCCTCTTCTTGTACTTAAGTCGGTATTGTGCCTTTTATATTCAATCCCGTTGCGATTTCTGTGTTTCATGGTCAATGTGAAGCTCCAAGGGATACAGTAAGCCTGCACTGGTGCATCGGAATCTAATACTGGGCTACCAGGAGCCGCTCAAATCACAAACTCTTAGAAGATTAACTCTTCTTGTACTTAAGTCGGCAATGTCCATTTTGTGTTCAATCCCGATGCAATATCTGTGTTTCATGGTCAATGTGAAGGTCCAAGGGATACAGTAAACCTGCACTGGTGCATCTGAATCTAATACTGGCCTCCCAGGAGCCACTGTAAGCACAGACTGTTAGAAGATCCACTCTTCTTTTACTTAAGTCGGCATTGTACTTTTATATTCAATCCTGATACAATTAATCTCTCTCATGGTCAATGTGAAGGTCCAAGGGATACAGTAAACCTGCACTGGTGCATCGGAATCTAATACTAGTCCCCAGGAGCCGTTCAAAGCATAAACTCTAAGATGATTCACTCTTCCTGTACATAACTCGGCATTGTCCCATTTGTATTGAATCCCGATGCAATTTCTGTGGTTCATGGTCAATGTGAAGTTCCAAGGGAAACAGTAAACCTGCACTGGTGCATCGGAATCTAATACCGGACTCCGAGGAGTCGCTCAAACCACAAACTGTTAGAAGAATCCCTCTTCTTGTACTTAAGTCGGCACTGTCCCTTTTGAATTCAATCCCGATGCAATTTCTCTGTGCATTGTTAATGTGAAGGTCCAAGAGATACAGGAAACCTCCACTGGTGCATCGGAATCTAAAACTGGTCTCCCAGGAGCCGCTCAAACCACAAACTCTTAGAAGATTCACTTCTCTTGTACTTAAGTCGGCATTGTCCCATTTGTATTCAGTTCCGATGCCATTTCATTGTTTTATGGTCAATGTGATGGTCCAAGGGATACAGTGAACCAGCGCAGGTGCATCAGAATCTAATACTGGTCTCCCAGGAGCCGCTCAAACCACAAACTCTTAGAAGATTCACTCTTCTTGTACTGAAGTCGGAATTGTCCCTTTTGTATTCAATCCCGATGCAATTTCTGTGTTCCATGGTCTATGTGATGGTCCAAGGGATGCAGTGAACCTGCACAGGTGCATCGTAATCTAATACTGGTCTCCCAGGAGCCGGTCAAATCACAAACTCTTAGAAGTTTCACTCTTCTTGTGCTTAGGTCGGTATTGTCCATTTTGTATTCAATCCCGATGCAATTTCTGTGTTTCATGGTCAATGTGAAGTTTCAAGGGATCAGTAAACCTGCACTGGTGCATCGGAATCTAATATTGGTCTCCAAGGAGCCGATCAAACCCCAAGCTCTTGGAAGATTAATCTTCTTGTACTTAAGTCGGCATTGTCCATTTTGTACACAATCCAGATGTATTTTCTGTGTTTCATGGTCAATTTGAAGGTCCAAGGGATACGGTAAACCTGCACTGGTGCATCGGAATCTAATACTCGTCTCCCAAGATCCGCTCAAACCACAAACCCTTTACGAGAATCACTCCTCTTGTACTTAAGTCGGCATTGTCCCAAGGGAAACAGTAAACCTGCGCTGGTGCATCGGAATCTACTACTGGTCTTCCAGGAGCCGCTCAAACCACAAACTCTTAGAAGATACACTCTTCTTGTATTTAATTTGGCATTGTCCCTTTTGTATTTAATACAGATGCAGCTTCGGTGTTTCATGGTGAATGTGAAGGTCGAAACGGTACAGTAATCCTGCACTGTAGTATCAGAAAGTAAAACTGGCCTCCCAGGAGCCGCTCAAACCACAAACTCTTAGAAGATTCACTCCTCTTGTACTTGAGTCGGCATTGTCCCTTTTGTATTCAATCCCGATGTAATTTCTGTGTTTCATGGTCAATGTGAAGGTCCAAGGGATACGGTAAACCTGCACTGGTGCATCGGAATCTAATACTGGTCTCCCAGGAGCCGCTCTAATCACAATCTCTTAGAAGATTCACTCTTTTTGTATTTAAGTCAGCATTGTCCCTTTTGTATTCAATCCCGATCCAATATCTGTGTTCCTAGGTCAATGTGAAGGTCCAAGGGATACGGTACACCTGCACTGGTGCATCGGAATACAATACTGGTCTCCCGGGAGCCGCTCAAATCTCAAACTCTTAGAGGATTCACTCTTCTTGTACCTATGACGGCATTGTACCTATTGTATTCAATCCCGATGCAATTTCTTTGTTTCATGGTCAATGTGAAGGTTCAAGGGATAGAGTAAACCTAAACTGGTGCATCGGAAACTAATACTGGTCCGACAGGAGCCGCTCAAAGCAGAAACACTTAGTAGATTCAATCTTCTTGTACTTAAGACTGCATTGTCCCATTTGTATTCAATCCCGATGCATTTTCATTGTTTAATGGTCAATGTGAAAGTCCAAGGGATACAGTAAACCTGCACTGGTGCATCGGAATCTAATACTGGTCTCCCAGTAGCCGCTCAAACCACAAGCTCTTAGGAGATTCACTCTTCATCTACTTATGCCGGCATTGTCACTTTTGTATTCAATCCCGATGCAATTGCTGTGTACCATGGTCAATGTGAAGGTCCAAGGGTCACAGTAAACCACCACTGGTGTATTGGAATCCCATACTGGTCTCCCAAGAGCCGCTCGAACCACAAACTCTTAGGAGATTCACTCTTCTTGTATTTAAGTCGGCATTGTCCCTTTTGTATTTAATACTGATGCAGCTTCTGTGTTTCATGGCGAATGTGAAGGTCGAAACGATACAGTTATCCTGCACTGTAGTATCAGAATCTAAAACTGGTCTCCCAGAAGCCGCTCAAACCACAAACTCTTAGAAGATTTACTCCTCTTGTACTTGAGTCGGCATTGACCCATTTGTATACAATCCCGATGCAATTTCTATGTTTCATGGTCAATGTGAAGGTCCAAGGGATACGGTAAACCTGCACTGGTGCATCGGAATCGATTACTGGTCTCCCAGGAGCCGTTCAAAACACAAACTCTTAGAAGATTCACTCTTTCCGTACATAAAACGGCATTGTCAATTTGTGTTCAATCCCGATGCGATTTCTGTGTTTCATAGTCATGTGAACGTCCAAGGGATACAGTAAACCTGCGCTGGTGCATCGGAATCCAATACTGGTCTCCCAGGAGCCGCTGAAACAACAAATTCTTAGTATATTCACACTTCTTGAACTTAAATCGGCATTGTCCCTTTTGTATTCAATCACGATGCAATCTCTGTGTTTAATGGTCTATGTGAAGGTCGAAGGGATACAGTAAACGTGCACAGGTGCATGAGAATCTAATACTGGTCTCCCGGGAGCCACTCAAATCACAAACTCTTAGAAGATTCACTCTACTTGTACTTAAGACGGCATTGTCCCTATTGTATTCAATCGTGATGCAATTTCTGTGTTTCATGGTCAATGTGAAGCTCCAGGGGATACTGTAAATCAAAAGTGGTGCATCGGAAACTAATACTGGTCTGACAGGAGCCGCTCAAAGCACAAACTCTTAGTACATTCACTCTTCATGTACTTAAGTCGTCATTGACCCTTTTGTGTTCAATCCCGATGCATTTTCTTTGTTTGATGGTCAATGTGAACGTCCAAGGGATACAGTAAACCTGCACTGGTGCATCCGAACCTAATACTGGTCTCCCAGTAGTCGCTCAAACCACAAACTCTCAGGAGATTCACTCTTCATCTACTTAAGACGGCATTGTCACTTTTGTATTCAATCCCGATGCACTTTCTGTGTTCCATGGTCAATGTGAAGGTCCAAGGAATACTGTAAACCTGCACTGGTGCATCGGCATCTATTACAGTTCTCCCAGGAGCCGCTGAAACAACAAGTTCTTAGAAGATTCACTCTTCTTGTACTTAAGTCGGCATTGTCCCTTTGTTTTCAATCCCGATTCATTTTCTGTGTCTCATGGTCAATTTGAAGGTCCAAGGGATACAGTAAACCTGCACTGGTGCATCGGAATCTAATACTGGTCACCCAGAGGCCGCTCAAACCACGAACTCTTAGAAGATTCACTCTTCTTGTACTTAAGTTGGCATTGTCCCTTTTGTATTCAAACCCGATGCTATTTCTGTGTTTCATGTTCAATGTGAAGGTCCAAGGGATGCAGTAAACCTGCACTGGTGCATCGGAATCAAATACTGGTCTCCCAAGAGTCGCTCAAAGCACGAACTATTAGAAGATTCACTCTTCTTGTACTTACGTCGGCAGTGTGCTTTTTGTATTCCATCCCGTCGCGATTTCTGTGTTTCATGGTCAATGTGAAGGTCCAAGGGATACCGTCAACCTACACTGGTGCATCTGAAAAAAATACTGGTCTCCCAGGAGCCGTTCAAATCCCAAACTCTTAGGACATTCACTCTGCTTCTACTTAAGTCGACATTGTCACTTATGTATTCAATACCGATGCAATTTCTGTGCTTCAATGATAATGTGAGTGTCCAAGGGATGCAGTAAACCTGCACAGGTGCATCGGAATCTAATACTGGTCTCCAAGGAGCCGCTCAAGTCACAAACTCTTAGAAGATTCTCTCTTCATGTACGTAAGTCGGCATTGTCACTTTTGTATTCAATCCCGATGCAATTTCTGTGTTTTAATGTCATTATGAATGTCCAAGGGAAACAGTAAACCTGCACTGGTGCATAGGAATCTAATACATTTGTCCCAGGAGCCGCTCAATGCACAAACTCTTAGAAGATTCACTCTTATTGTACTTAAATCAGCTTTGTAATTTTTGTATTCTATCCCGTTGCGATTTCTGTGTTTCATGGTCAATGCCAAGGTCCAAGAGATACAGTAAACCTGCACTTTTGCATCGGAATCTATTACTGGTCTCCAACGAGCCGCTCAAATCACAAGCCCTTAGAAGATTCACTCTTCTTGTACTTAAGTCGGCATTGACAATTTTCCATTCAATGCGGAAGCAATTTCTGTGTTTCATGGTCAATGTGAAGGTCCAAGGGATACAGTAAACCTGCACTGGTGCTTCGGAATCTAATACTGGTCTCCCAGGAGCTGCCAAAGCATGATTTCTTGGAAGATTCACTCCTCTTGTACTTAAATCGGCATTATGCCTTTTGTATTCAATCCCATTGCGATATCTGTGTTTGGTGGTCATTTTGAAGGTATAAGGGATACAGTAAACCTCCACTGGTGCATCGAAATCTAATACTGGTTTCCTGGGAGCCGCTCAAATCACAAACTCTTAGAAGATTCATTCTTCTTGTTCTTAAGTCGGCATTTTCCCTATTGTATTCAATCCTGATGCCATTTCTGTGTTTCATGGTCAATGTGAAGGTCCAAGGGATACAGTAAACCTGCACTGGTGCATCGAAATCTAATACTGGTCTCCCAGGAGCCGCTCAAAGCACAAATTCTTAGTAGGGTCTCTCTTCTTGTACTTAAGTCGGCATTGTCCCTTTTGTATTCAATCCCGATTCAATTTCTGTGTTTCATGCTCAATGTGAAGGTCCAAGCGATTCAGTAAACCCGAGCTGCAGTATTGGAATCTAATATTAGTCTACCAAGAGCCGCTCAAACCACCAACTCTTAGAAGATTCACTCTTCTTGTATTTAAGTCGGCATTATCCGTTTTGTATTCAGTACCAATTTAATTTCTGTGTTTCATGGTAAATGTGAAGGTTGAAGGGATACAGTAAACCTGCACTGGTGCATCGGAATCTATTACTGGTCTCCCAGGAGCCGCTCAAACCACAAATTCTTAGGAGATTAACTCTTCTTCTACTTAAGTCGGCATTGTCCCTTTTGTATTCAATCCCGATGCAATTACTGTGTTTAATGGTCAATGTGGTGGTTCAAGGTATACAGTAATTCTGCACTGGTGCATCGGAATCTTATACTGGTCTCCCAGGAGCCGCTAAAACCACAAATACTTAGAAGATTCAATCTTCTTGTACTTAAGTTGGCATTGTCCCTTTTGTATTCAAACCCGATTCCATTTCTGCGTTTCATGGTCAATGTCATGGTCGAAGAGATGCAGTAAACCTGCACTGGTGCATCGGAATCAAATACTTGTCTCCCAGGAGTCGCTCAAAGCACGAACTTTTAGAAGATTCACTCTTCTTGAACTTAAGTCGGCATTGTGCTTTTGGTATTCCATCCCGTCGCGATTTCTCTGTTTCATGGTCAATGTGAAGGTCCAAGGGATACAGTAAACCTGCACTGGTCCATCTGAAAAAAATACTGGTCTCCCAGGAGCCGCTCAAATCACAGACTCTTAGGAGATTCACTCTTCTTCTACTTAAGTCGACAATGTCACTTTTGTATTCAATCCCGATGCAATTTCTGTGTTCCATGGTCAATGTGAAGGTCCAAGGAACACAGTAAACCTGCACTGGTGCATCGGAATCTAATACTGGTCTCCCGGGAGTATCTCAAACCACGAACTCTTAGAAGATTTACTCTTCTTGTACTTAAGTCGGCATTGTCCCTTTTACATTCAGTCCCGATGTAGTTTCTGTGTTTCATGGTGAATGTGAAGGTCCAGGGGATACAGCAAACCAGCACTGATGTATCGGAATCTGATACTGGTCTCCCAGGAGCCGCTCAAACCACAAACTCTTAGAAGATTCACTCTTCTTGTACTTAACTCGGCATTGTCCTTTTTGTATTCAATCCCGATGCAATTTCTGTGCTTCAATGTCAATGTGAATATCCAAGGGATACAGTTAATCTGCACTGGTGCATCGGAATCTAATACTGGTCTCCAAGGACCCGCTCAAATCACAAACTCTTAGAAGATTCTCTCTTCTTGTACTTAAGTCGCGATTGTCACTTTTGTATTCAATCCCGATGCAATTTCTGTGTTTAAATGTCAATGTTAATGTCCAAGGGTAACAGTTAAACTGCACTGGTGCATCGGAATCTAATACTTATATCCCAGGAGCCGCTCAAAGCACAAACTCTTAGAAGATTCACTCTTATTGTACTTTAGTCAGCATTGTAATTTTTGTATTCTATCCCGTTGTGATTTCTGTGTTTCATGGTCAATGGGAAGGTCAAAGGGATACAGTAAACCTGGACTGGTGGATCGGAATCTAATACTGGTCTCCCAGGAGCCGCTAACCACAAATTGTTAGAAGATTCACTCTTCCTGTACTTATCTCGGCATTGTCCCTTTTGTATTCAATCCCGATGCAATTTCTGTGTTTCATGGTCAATGTGACGTTCCAAGGGATACAGTAAACCTGCACTGGTGCATCGGAACCTAATACTGGTATCCGAGGAGCCGCTCAAACAACAAACTCTTAGAAGATTACCTCTTCTTGTACTTAAGTCGGCATTGTGCCGTTTTATTCTATCCCAATGCGATTTCTATGTTTCATGGTCAATGCGAAGGTCCAAGGGATACAGTAAACCTGCACTGGTGCATCGGAATCTAATACTGGTCTCCAACGAGCCGCTCAAATCACAAACCCTTAGAAGATACAATCTTCGTGTACTTAAGTCGGCATTGTCCCTTTTGTATCCAATCCCGATGCAATTTCTGTGTATCATGGTCAACGTGAAGGTCCAAGGGATACAGGAAACCTCCACTGGAGCATCAGAATCTAATACTGGTCTGACAGGAGATGATCAAAGCACAAATTCTTAGAAGATTCACTCTTCTGTTACTTAAGTCAGCATTGTATCTTTTGTATTCAATCACGATGGAATCTCTGTGTTCCATGGTCAATGTGAAGGTCCAAGGGATACAGTAAACCTGGACTGGTCCATCGGAATCTAATACTGGACTCCCAGGAGCCGCTCAAACCACAAGCCCTTAGAAGATTCACTCTTCTTGTACTTAATTCGGCATTGTCCCTTTTGTATTCAATCCCGATTCAATTTCTGTGTTTCATGCTCAATGTGAAGGTCCAAGCAATGCAGTAAACCCGCATTGCTGTATCGGAATCTAATATTAGTCTACCAAGAGCCGCTCAAACCACCAAATCTTAGATATTCACTCTTCTTGTACTTAAGTCGGCATTGTCCGTTTTGCATTCAGTACCAATTTAATTTCTGTGTTTCATGGAAAATGTGAAGGTTGAAGGTATACAGTAAACATGCACTGGTATATCGGAATCTAAAACTGGTCTCCCAGGAGCCGCTGAAACCACAAACTCTTAGAAGATTCACTCCGCTTGTATTTAAGTCGGCATTGTCCCTTTTGTATTCAATCCCGATGCAATTTCTGTGTTTCATGGTCAATGTGAAGGTCCAAGGGATACAGTAAAGCTGCACTGGTGCATCGGAATCTGATACTGGCCTCCCAGGAGCCGCGCAAACCACAAGCTCTTAGATGATTTTCTCTTTTTGTACTTACGTCGGCATTGTCCATTTTGTATTCAATCCCGATGCAATATCTGTGTTTCATGGTCAATGTGAAGGTCCAAGGGATACAGTAAACCTGCACTGGTGCATCGGAATCTAATGCTGGTCTCCCGGGAGCCGCTCAAATATCAAACACTTAGAAGATGCACTCTTCTTGTACTTCAGTCGGCATTGTACCTATTGTATCGAATCCCGATGCAATTTCTGTGTTTCATGGACAATGTGAAGGTCCAAGGGATACAGTAAACCTAAACTGGTGCATCGGAAACTAATACTAGTCTGACAGGAGCCTCTCAAAGCAAAAACTCTTAGTAATTCCTTCTTCTTGTACTTAAGTCTGCGTTGTCCCTTTGGTATTCAGACCCCATGGAATTTCTGTCTTTCATGGTCAATAAGAGGTTACAAGGGATACAGTAAACTTTTACTGGTGCATCTGAATCTCATACTGGTCTCCGAGGAGCCGCTCAAACCACAAACTCTTAGAAGATTCCCACTTCTTGTACTTAAGTCAGCATTGTACCTTTTGTATACTATCCCATTGCGATTTCTTTGTTTCATGGTCAATGTGAAGGTCCATGGAAAACAGAAAACCTGCACTGGTGCAGCGGAATATAATACTGGTTTCCAAGGAGCCGCTCAAATCACAAACTCTTAGAAGATTCAATCTTCTTCTACTTAAGTCGGCAATGTCCCTTTTCAATTCAATCCCGATGCAATTTCTGTGTTTCATGGTCAATGTTAAGGTGTAAGGGATACAGGAAACCTCCACTGGTGCATCGGAATCTAATTCTGGTCTTCAGGAGGCGCTCAAAGCACAAACTCTTAGAAGATTCACTGTTCTTGTACTAAAGTCAGCAATGAGCGTTTGTATTCAATCCCGATGTAATTTCTGTGCTTCATGGTCAATGTGAAGGTCAAAGGATACAGTATACCTGCACTGGTGCATCGGAATATAGTACTCGTCTCCCAGGAGCCGCTCAAACCGTAGACTCTTAGTAGATTCACTCTTCTTGTACTTACGTCGGCGTTGTCCGATTTCATTCAATTCCGATGCAAATTCTGTGTTGCATGGTCAATGTGAAGGTCCAAGGGATACGGTAAATCTGCATTGGTGCTTTGGAATCTAATACTGGTCTCCCAGGAGCCGCTCAAAGCACAAACACTTAGAAGATTCACTCTTCTCCTACTTAACTAGGCATTGTCCCTATTGTATTCAATCCCGATGCAATTTCTGTGTATCTTGGTCAATGTGAAGGCCCCAGGGGATACAGAAAACCAGCAAGGGTGTATCGGAATCTAATACTGGTCTCCCAAGAGCCGCTCAAACCACAAACTCTTAGGAGATTCACTCTTCTTGTATTTAAGTCGGCATTGTCCCTTTTGTATTTAGTACCGATGCAATTTCGGTGTTTCATGGTTAATGTGAAGGTCGAAACGATACAGTAAGCGTGCACTGTAGTATCAGAATCTAAAACTGGTCTCCCAGGAGCCGCTCAAACCACAAACTCTTAGAAGATTCACTCCTCTTGTACTTGAGTCGGCATTGACCCTTTTGTATTCAATCCCGATGCAATTTCTGTGTTTCATGGTCAATGTGAAGATCCAAGGGATACAGTAAACCTAAACTGGTGCATCGGAAACTAATACTGGTCTGACAGGAGCCGCTCAAAGCACAAACGCTTAGTAGATTCACTCTTCTTGTACTTAAGTCTGCATTGTCCCTTTTGCATTCAATTACGATGCATATTCTTTGTTTGATGGTCAATGTGATAGTCCAAGGGATACAGTAAACGTGCACTGGTGCATCGGAATCTTATACTGGTCTCCCAGTAGCCGCTCAAACCACAAACTCTTAGGAAATTCACTCTTCATCTACTTAAGACGGCATTGTCACTTTTGCATTCAATCCCGATGCAATTTCTGTGTTCCATGGTCAATGTGAAGGTCCAAGGAATACTGTAAACCTGCACTGGTGCATCGGAATCTATTACAGTTCTCCCAGGAGCCGCTGAAACAACAAATTCTTAGGTGATTCACTTTTCTTGTACTTAAGTCGGCATTGTCCCTTTGTTTTCAATCCCGATGCAATTTCTGTGTTTCATGGTCAATGTGGTGGTTCAAGGGATACAGTAAACGTGACTGGTGCATCGGAATCTAAAACTGGTCTCCCAGGAGACGTTCAAGGCAAAAACTCTAAGAAGATTCACTCTCCCTGTACATAAAAAGGCATTGTGCCTTTTGTATTTTATCCCGTTGCGATTTCTGAGTTTCATGGTCAATGTGATGGTCAAAGGGATACAGTAAACCTGCACTGGTGCATCGGAATCTTATACTGGTCTCCCAGGAGCCGCTAAAACCACAAATACTTAGAAGATTCAATCTTCCTGTACTTAAGTCGGAATTGTCCCTTTTGTATTCAATGACGATGCAATTTCTGTGTTTCATGGTCAATGTGAAGGTCCAAGGGATAAAGTAAACCTGCACTGGTGCATCGGAACCTAATACTGGTTTCCCGGGAGCCGCTCACATCAAAAAGTCTTAGAAGATTCACTCTTCTTGTACTTAAATCGGCATTGTGCCTTATGTATTCTATCCCATTGCGATATCTGTGTTTCATGGTCAATGTGAAGGTCCAAGGGATACAGTAAACCTGCACTGGTGCATCGGAATTTAATACTGGTCTCCCGGGAGCCGCTCAAATCACAAACTCTTAGAAGATTCACTCTTCTTGTACTTAAGTTGGCGATGTCCCTTTCGTATTCAAACCCGATGCAATTTCTGTGTTTCATGGTCAATGTCAAGGTCCAAGGGAGGCAGTAAACCTGCACTGGTGCATCGGAATCAAATACTGGTCTCCCAGGAGTCGCTCAAAGCACGAACTTTTAGAAGATTCACTCTTTTTGTACTTAATTCGGCATTGTGCTTTTGGTATTCCATCCCGTCGCGATTTCCGTGTTTCATGGTCAATGTGAAGGTCCAAGGGATACAGTAAACCTGCACTGGTCCATCTGAAAAAAATAGTGGTCACCCAGAAACCGCTCAAATCAAAAACTCTTAGGAGATTCACTCTTCTTCTACTTAAGTTGACATTGACACTTTTGTATTCACTCCCGATGCAATTTCTGTGTTCTGTGTGTGAAGGTCCAAGGAACACAGTAAACCTGCACTGGTGCATCGGAATCTAATACTGGTCTCCCGGGAGCCGCTCTAACCACAAACTCTTAGAAGATTCTCTCTTCTTGTACTTAAGTCGGCATTGTCCCTTTTGTATTCAATCCCGATTCATTTTCTGTGTCTCATGGTCAATTTGAAGGCCCAAGGGATACAGTAAACCTGCACTGGTGCATCGGAATTTAATACTGGTCTCCCGGGAGTCGCTCAAATCACAAACTCTTAGAAGATTCACTCTTCTTGTACTTAAGTTGGCGTTGTCCCTTTCGTATTCAAACCCGTTGCTATTTCTGTGTTTCATGGTCAATGTGAAGGTCCAAGGGATGCAGTAAACCTGCACTGGTGCATCGGAATCAAATACTGGTCTCCCAGAAGTCGCTCAAAGCACGAACTCTTAGAAGATTCACTCTTCTTGTACTTAAGTCGGCAGTGTGCTTTTTGTATTCCATCCCGTCGCGATTTCTGTGTTTCATGGTCAATGTGAAGGTCCAAGGGATACCGTAAACCTACACTGGTGCATCTGAAAAAAATACTGGTCTCCCAGGAGCCGCTCAAATCCCAAACTCTTAGGACATTCACTCTTCTTCTACTTAAGTCGATATTGTCACTTATGTATCCAATCCCGATGCAATATCTGTGCTTCAATGAAAATGTGTTGTGTCCAAGGGATGCAGTAAACCTGCACAGGTGCATCGGAATCTAATACTGGTCTCCAAGGAGCCGCTCAAGTCACAAAATCTTAGAAGATTCTCTCTTCATGTACGTAAGTCGGCATTGTCACTTTTGTATTCAATCCCGATGCAATTTCTGTGTTTTAATGTCATTATGAATGTCCAACAGAAACAGTAATCCTTCACTGGTGCATAGGAATCTAATACATTTGTCCCAGGAGCCGCTCAATGCACAAACTCTTAGAAGATTCACTCTTATTGTACTTAAATCAGCTTTGTAATTTTTGTATTCTATCCCGTTGCGATTTCTGTGTTTCATGGTCAATGCGAAGGTCCAAGGGATACAGTAAACCTGCTCTTTTGCATCGGAATCTATTACTGGTCTCCAACGAGCCGCTCAAATCACAAGCCCTTAGAAGATTCACTCTTCTTGTACTTAAGTCGGCATTGACAATTTTCCATTCAATGCGGAAACAATTTCTGAGTTTCATGGTCAATGTGAAGGTCCAAGGGATACAGTAAACCTGCACTGGTGCTTCGGAATCTAATACTGGTCTCCCAGGAGCTGCTCAAAGCATGATTTCTTGGAAGATTCACTCCTCTTGTACTTAAATCGGCATTATGCGTTTTGTATTCAATCCCATTGCGATATCTGTGTTTGGTGGTCATTGTGAAGGTCCAAGGGATACAGTAACCTTCCACTGGTGCATCGAAATCTAATACTGGTTTCCTGGGAGCCGCTCAAATCACAAACTCTTAGAAGATTCATTCTTCTTGTTCTTAAGTCGGCATTTTCCCTTTTGTATTCAATCCTGATGCCATTTCTGTGTTTCATGGTCAATGTGAAGGTCCAAGGGATACAGTAAACCTGCACTGGTGCATCGGAATCTATTACTGGTCTCCCAGGAGCGGCTCAAACCACAAATTCTTAGGAGATTAACTCTTCTTCTACTTATGTCGGCATTGTCCCTTTTGTATTCAATCCCGATGCAATTACTGTGTTTCATGCTCAATGTGAAGGTCCAAGCGATGCAGTAAACCCGCACTGCAGTATTGGAATCTAATATTAGTCTACCAAGAGCCGCTCAAACCACCAACTCTTAGAAGATTCACTCTTCTTGTATTTAAGTCGGCATTATCCGTTTTGTATTCAGTACCAATTTAATTTCTGTGTTTCATGGTAAATGTGCAGGTTGAAGGGATACAGTAAACCTGCACTGGTGCATCGGAATCTATTACTGGTCTCCCAGGAGCCGCTCAAACCACAAATTCTTAGGAGATTAACTCTTCTTCTACTTAAGTCGGCATTGTCCCTTTTGTATTCAATCCCGATGCAATTGCTGTGTTTAATGGTCAATGTGGTGGTTCAAGGGATACAGTAATTCTGCACTGGTGCATCGGAATCTTATACTGGTCTACCAGGAGCCGCTAAAACCACAAATACTTAGAAGATTCAATCTTCTTGTACTTAAGTTGGCATTGTCCCTTTTGTATTCAATCCCAATTCCATTTCTGTGTTTCATGGTCAATGTCATGGTCCAAGAGATGCAGTAAACCTGCACTGGTGCATCGGAATCAAATACTTGTCTCCCAGGAGTCGCTCAAAGCACGAACTTTTAGAAGATTCACTCTTCTTGAACTTAAGTCGGCATTGTGCTTTTGGTATTCCATCCCGTCGCGATTTCTCTGTTTCATGGTCAATGTGAAGGTCCAAGGGATACAGTAAACCTGCACTGGTCCATCTGAAAAAAATACTGGTCTCCTAGGAGCCGATCAAATCACAGACTCTTAGGAGATTCACTCTTCTTCTACTTAAGTCGACATTGTCTCTTTTGTATTCAATCCCGATGCAATTTCTGTGTTCCATGGTCAATGTGAAGGTCCAAGGAACACAGTAAACCTGCACTGGTGCATCGGAATCTAATACTGGTCTCCCGGGAGCCTCTCAAACCACGAACTCTTGGAAGATTTACTCTTCTTGTACTTAAGTCGGCATTGTCCCCTTTTACATTCAGTCCCGATGTAGTTTCTGTGTTTCATGGTGAATGTGAAGGTGCAGGGGATACAGCAAACCAGCACTGATGTATCGGAATCTAATACTGGTCTCCCAGGAGCCGCTCAAACCACAAACTCTTAGAAGATTCACTCTTCTTGTAATTAACTCTGCATTGTCCTTTTTGTATTCAATCCCGATGCAATTTCTGTGCTTCAATGTCAATGTGAATATCCAAGGGATACAGTAAATCTGCACTGGTGCATCGGAATCTAATACTGGTCTCCAAAGACCCGCTCAAATCACAAACTCTTTGAAGATTCTCTCTTCTTGTACTTAAGTCGCGCTTGTCACTTTTGTATTCAATCCCGATGCAATTTCTGTGTTTAAATGTCAATGTGAATGTCCAAGGGTAACAGTTAACCTGCACTGGTGCATCGGATTCTAATACTTATATCCCAGGAGCCGCTCAAAGCACAAACTCTTAGAAGATTCACTCTTATTGTACTTAAGTCAGCATTGTAATTTTTGTATTCTATCCCGTTGTGATTTCTGTGTTTCATGGTCAATGGGAAGGTCAAAGGGATACAGTAAACCTGGACTGGTGCATCGGAATCTAATACTGGTCTCCCAGGAGCCGCTCTAACCACAAATTCTTAGAAGATTCACTCTTCTTTTACTTAAGTCAGCATTGTATCTTTTGTATTCAATCACGATGGAATCTCTGTGTTCCATGGTCAATGTGAAGGTCCAAGGGATACAGTAAACCTGGACTGGTCCATCGGAATCTAATACTGGACTCCCAGGAGCCGCTCAAACCACAAGCCCTTAGAAGATTCACTCTTCTTGTACTTAAGTCGGCATTGACAATTTTGCATTCAATGCCGAAGCAATTTCTGTGTTTCATGGTCATTGTGAAGGCCCAAGGGATACAGTAAACCTGCACTGGTGCATCTGAATCTAATACTGGTTTCCTGGGAGCCGCTCAAATCACAAACTCTTAGAAGATTCATTCTTCTTGTACTTAATTCGGCATTGTCCCTTTTGTATTCAATCCCGATTCAATTTCTGTGTTTCATGCTCAATGTGAAGGTCCAAGCAATGCAGTAAACCCGCATTGCTGTATCGGAATCTAATATTAGTCTACCAAGAGCCGCTCAAACCACCAACTCTTAGATGATTCACTCTTCTTGTACTTAAGTCGGCATTGTCCGTTTTGTATTCAGTACCAATTTAATTTCTGTGTTTCATGGAAAATGTGAAGGTTGAAGGTATACAGTAAACATGCACTGGTATATCGGAATCTAAAACTGGTCTCCCAGGAGCCGCTGAAACCACAAACTCTTAGAAGATTCACTCCGCTTGTATTTAAGTCGGCGTTGTCCCTTTTGTATTCAATCCCGATGCAATTTCTGTGTTTCATGGTTAATGTGAAGGTCCAAGGGATACAGTAAAGCTGCACTGGTGCATCGGAATCTGATACTGGCCTCCCAGGAGCCGCGCAAACCACAAGCTCTTAGATGATTTTCTCTTTTTGTACTTACGTCGGCATTGTCCATTTTGTATTCAATTCCGATGCAATATCTGTGTTTCATGGTCAATGTGAAGGTCCAAGGGATACAGTAAACCTGCACTGGTGCATCGGAATCTAATGCTGGTCTCCCGGGAGCCGCTCAAATATCAAACACTTAGAAGATGCACTCTTCTTGTACTTCAGTCGGCATTGTACCTATTGTATCGAATCCCGATGCAATTTCTGTGTTTCATGGTCAATGTGAAGGTCCAAGGGATACAGTAAACCTGCACTGGTGCATTGGAATCTAATACTGGTCTCCCAGGAGCCGCTCAAACCACAAATTCTTAGGAGATGAACTCTTCTTCTACTTAAGTCGGCATTGTCCCTTTTGTATTCAATCCCGATGCAATTACTGTGTTTAATGGCCAATGTGGTGGTTCAAGGGATACAGTAAACCTGCACTGCTGCATCGGGATCTAATACTTGCCTCCCAGGGGCCGTTCGAAGCACAAACTCTAAGAAGATTCACTCTTCCTGTACGTATGTCGACATTATCAATTTGTATTCAATCCCGATGCAATTTCTGTGTTTCATGGTCAATGTGTAGGTCTAAGGGATACGGTAAACCTGCGCTGCTGCATCTGAATCTAATTTTGGTCTCCCAGGAGCCGCTCAAACCACAAACTCTTAGTGGATTCACTCTTCTTGTACTTAAGACGGCATTGTCCCTATTGTATTCAATCCCGATGCAATTTCTGCGCTTCATGGTCAATGTGAAGGTTCAAGGGATACAGTAAACATAAACTGGTGCATCGGAAACTAATACTATTCTGACAGGAGCCGCTCAAAGCAAAAACTCTTAGTAATTCCTTCTTCTTGTACTTAAGTCTGCGTTGTCCCTTTGGTATTCAGACCCCATGCAATTTCTGTCTCTCATGGTCAATAAGAGGTTCCAAGGGATGCAGTAAACTTTTACTGGTGCATCAGAATCTCATACTGGTCTCCGAGGAGCCTCTCAAACCACAAACTCTTAGAAGATTCCCTCTTCTTGTACTTAAGTCAGCACTGTACCTTTTGTATTCTATCCCATTGCGATTTCTTTGTTTCATGGTCAATGTGACGGTCCATGGTATACAGAAAACCCTGCACTGGTGCAGCGGAATATAATACTGGTTTCCAAGGAGCCGCTCAAATCACAAACGCTTAGAAGATTCAATCTTCTTCTACTTAAGTCGGCAATGTCCCTTTTGAATTTAATCCCGATGCAATTTCTGTGTTTCATGGTCAATGTTAAGGTGTAAGGGATACAGGAAACCTCCACTGGTGCATCGGAATCTAATTCTGGTCTTCAGGAGGCGCTCAAAGCACAATCTCTTACAAGATTCACTGTTCTTGTACTTAAGTCAGCAATGAGCGTTTGTATTCAATCCCGATGTAATTTCTGTGTTTCATGATCAATGTGAAGGTCAAGGGATACAGTAAACCTGCAATGGTGCATCGGAATTTAGTACTCGTCTCCCAGGAGCCGCTCAAACCGTAGCCTCTTAGTAGATTCACTCTTCTTGTACTTACGTCGGCGTTGTCCGATTTCATTCAATTCCGATGCAAATTCTGTGTTGCATGGTCAATGTGAAGGTCCAAGGGATACGGTAAATCTGCATTGGTGCTTTGGAATCTAATACTGGTCTCCCAGGAGCCGCTCAAAGCACAAACACTTAGAAGAATCACTCTTCTCCTACTTAAGTAGGCATTGTCCATATTGTATTCAATCCCGATGCAATTTCTGTGTATCTTGGTCAATGTGAAGGCCCCAGGGGATACGGAAAACCAGCACTGGTGTATCGGAATCTAATACTGGTCTCCCAAGAGCCGCTCAAAGCACAAACTCTTAGGAGATTCACTCTTCTTGTACTTAAGTCGGCATTGTCCCTTTTACATTCAGTCCCGATGTAGTTTCTGTGTTTCATGGTGAATGTGAAGGTCCAGGGGATACAGCAAACCAGCACTGATGTATCGGAATCTAATACTGGTCTCCCAGGAGCCGCTCAAACCACAAACTCTTAGAAGATTACCTCTTCTTGTACTTAAGTCGGCATTGTGCCTTTTTATTCTATCCCAATGCGATTTCTGTGTTTCATGGTCAATGCGAAGGTCCAAGGGATACAGTAAACCTGGACTGGTCCATCGGAATCTAATACTGGACTCCCAGGAGCCGCTCAAACCACAAGCCCTTAGAAGATTCACTCTTCTTGTACATAAGTCGGCATTGACAATTTTGCATTCAATGCCGAAGCAATTTCTGTGTTTCATGGTCATTGTGAAGGTCCAAGGGATACAGTAAACCTGCACTGGTGCATCTGAATCTAATACTGGGTTCCTGGGAGCCGCTCAAATCACAAACTCTTAGAAGATTCATTCTTCTTGTACTTAATTCGGCATTGTCCCTTTTGTATTCAATCCCGATTCGATTTCTGTGTTTCATGCTCAATGTGAAGGTCCAAGCAATGCAGTAAACCCGCATTGCTGTATCGGAATCTAATATTAGTCTGCCAAGAGCCGCTCAAACCACCAACTCTTAGATGATTCACTCTTCTTGTACTTAAGTCGGCATTGTCCGTTTTGTATTCAGTACCAATTTAATTTCTGTGTTTCATGGAAAATGTGAAGGTTGAAGGTATACAGTAAACATGCACTGGTATATCGGAATCTAAAACTGGTCTCCCAGGAGCCGCTGAAACCACAAACTCTTAGAAGATTCACTCCGCTTGTATTTAAGTCGGCATTGTCCCTTTTGTATTCAATCCCGATGCAATTTCTGTGTTTCATGGTCAATGTGAAGGTCCAAGGGATACAGTAAAGCTGCACTGGTGCATCGGAATCTGATACTGGCCTCCCAGGAGCCGCGCAAACCACAAGCTCTTAGATGATTTTCTCTTTTTGTACCTACGTCGGCATTGTCCATTTTGTATTCAATCCCGATGCAATATCTGTGTTTCATGGTCAATGTGAAGGTCCAAGGGATACAGTAAACCTTCACTGGTGCATCGGAATCTAATGCTGGTCTCCCGGGAGCCGCTCAAATATCAAACACTTAGAAGATGCACTCTTCTTGTACTTCAGTCGGCATTGTACCTATTGTATCGAATCCCGATGCAATTTCTGTGTTTCATGGTCAATGTGAAGGTCCAAGGGATACAGTAAACCTGCACTGGTGCACTGGAATCTAATACTGGTCTCCCAGGAGCCGCTCAAAATACAAATTCTTAGGAGATTAACTCTTCTTCTACTTAAGTCGGCATTGTCCCTTTTGTATTCAATCCCGTTGCTATTACTGTGTTTAATGGCCAATGTGGTGGTTCAAGGGATACAGTAAACCTGCACTGGTGCATCGGGATCTAATACGTGTCTCCTAGGGGCCGATCGAAGCACAAACTCTAAGAAGATTCACTCTTCCTGTACGTATGTCGGCATTATCAATTTGTATTCAATCCCGATGCAATTTCTGTGTTTCATGGTCAATGTGTAGGTCCAAGGGATACGGTAAACCTGCGCTGCTGTATCTGAATCTAATTTTGGTCTCCCAGGAGCCGCTCAAACCACAAACTCTTAGTGGATTCACTCTTCTTGTACTTAAGACGGCATTGTCCCTATTGTATTCAATCCCGATGCAATTTCTGTGCTTCATGGTCAATGTGAAGGTTCAAGGGATACAGTAAACCTAAACTGGTGCATCGGAAACTAATACTAGTCTGACAGGTGCCGCTCAAAGCAAAAACTCTTAGTAATTCCTTCTTCTTGTACTTAAGTCTGCGTTGTCCCTTTGGTATTCAGACCCCATGCAATTTCTGTCTTTCATGGTCAATAAGAGGTTCCAAGGGATGCAGTAAACCTTTACTGGTGCATCAGAATCTCATACTGGTCTCCGAGGAGCCGCTCAAACCACAAACTCTTAGAAGATTCCCTCTTCTTGTACTTAAGTCAGCATTGTACCTTTTGTATTCTATCCCATTGCGATTTCTTTGTTTCATGGTCAATGTGAAGGTCCATGGTATACAGAAAACCTGCACTGGTGCAGCGGAATATAATACTGGTTTCCAAGGAGCCGGTCAAATCACAAACTCTTAGAAGATTCAATCGTCTTCTACGTAAGTCGGCAATGTCCCTTCTGAATTCAATCCCGATGCAATTTCTGTGTTTCATGGTCAATGTTAAGGTGTAAGGGATACAGGAAACCTCCACTGGTGCATCGGAATCTAATTCTGGTCTTCAGGAGGCGCTCAATGCACAAACTCTTAGAAGATTCACTGTTCTTGTACTTAAGTCAGCAATGAGCGTTTGTATTCAATCCCGATGTAATTTCTGTGTTTCATGGTCAATGTGAAGGTCAAGGGATACAGTAAACCTGCACTGGTGCATCGGAATATAGTACTCGTCTCCCAGGAGCCGCTCAAACCGTAGACTCTTAGTAGATTCACTCTTCTTGTACTTACGTCGGCGTTGTCCGATTTCATTCAATTCCGTTGCAAATTCTGTGTTGCATGGTCAATGTGAAGGTCCAAGGGATGCGGTAAATCTGCATTGGTGCTTTGGAATCTAATACTGGTCTCCCAGGAGCCGCTCAAAGCACAAACACTTAGAAGATTCACTCTTCTCCTACTTAAGTAGGCATTGTCCCCATTGTATTCAATCCCGATGCAATTTCTGTGTATCTTGGTCAATGTCAAGGCCCCAGGGGATACAGAAAACCAGCACTGGTGTATCGGAATCTAATACTGGTCTGCCAAGAGCCGCTCAAACCACAAACTCCTAGGAGATTCACTCTTCTTGTATTTAAGTCGGCATTGTCCCTTTTGTATTTAGTACCGATGCAATTTCGGTGTTTCATGGTTAATGTGAAGGTCGAAACGATACAGTAATCGTGCACTGTAGTATCAGAATCTAAAACTGGTCTCCCAGGAGCCGCTCAAACCACAAAGTCTTAGGAGATTCACTCTTCATCCACTTAAGACGGCATTGTCACTTTTGTATTCAATCCCGATGCAATTTCTGTGTTCCATGGTCAATGTGAAGGTCCAAGGAATACTTTGAACCTGCACTGGTGCATCGGAATCTAATACTGTTCTCCCAAGAGCCGCTGAAACAACAAATTCTTAGAAGATTCACTCTTCTTGTACTTAAGTCGGCATTGTCCCTTTGTTTTCATCCCGATGCAATTTCTGTGTTTCATGGTCAATGTGGTGGTTCAAGGGATGGAGTAAACTTGACTGCTGCATCGGAATCTAATACTGGTCTCCCAGGAGCCGTTCAAAGCAAAAACTCTAAGAAGATTCACTCTTCCTGTACATAAAACGGCATTGTCCATTTGTATTAAATCCCGATGCAATTTCTGTGTTTCACGGTCAATGTGAAGGTCCAAGGGATACAGTAAAACTGCACTGGTGCATCGGAATGTAATACTGGCTTCCCGGGAGCCGCTCAAATCACAAACTCTTAGAAGATTCGCTCTTCTTGTACTTATGTCGGCATTGTGCCTTTTGTATTCTATCCCATTGCGAGATCTGTGTTTCATGGTCAATGTTAAGGTCCAAGGGATACAGTAAACCTGCACTGGTGCATCGGAATTTAATACTGGTCTCCCGGGAGCCGCTGAAATCACAACTCTTAGAAGATTCACTCTTCTTGTACTTATGTTGGCATTGTCCCTTTTGTATTAAACTCGATGCCATTTCTGTGTTTCATGGTCAATGTCAAGGTCCAAGGGATGCAGTAAACCTGCACTGGTGCATCGGAATCAAATACTGGTCTCCAAGGAGTCGCTCAAAGCACGAACTCTTAGAAGATTCACTGTTCATGTACTTAATTCGGCATTGTGCTTTTTTTATACCATCCCGTCTCGATTTCTGTGTTTCATTGTCAATGTGAATGTCCAAGGGATACAGTAAAACTGCACTGGTGCATCTGAAAAAAGACTGGTCTCCCAGGAGCCGCTCCAATCACAAGCTCTTAGGAGATTCACTCTTCTTCTACTTAAGTCGACATAGTCACTTTTGCATTCAATCCCGATGCAATTTCTGTGTTCCATGGTCAATGTGAAGGTCCAAGGAACACAGTAAACCTGCACTGGCGCACCGGAATCTAATACTGGTCTCCCGGGAGCCGCTCTAACCACAAACTCTTAGAAGATTCTCTCTTCTTGTACTTAAGTCGGCATTGTCCCATTTGTATTCAATCCCGATTCATTTTCTGTGTCTCATGGTCAATTTGAAGGTCAAAGGGATACAGTAAACCTGCACTGGTGCATCGGAATCACATACTGGTCACCCAGGAGCCGCTCAAAAAACGAACGCTTAGAAGATTCACACTTCTTGTACTTAAGTCGGCATTGTCCCTTTTGCATTTAGTCCCGATGTAGTTTCTGTGTTTCATGGTGAATGTGAAGGTCCAGGGGATACAGCAAACCAGCACAGGTGTATCGGAATCTAATACTGGTCTCCCAGGAGCCGCTCAAACCACAAACTCTTAGAAGATTCACTCTTCTTGTACTTAACTCGGCATTGTCCTTTTTCTATTCACTCCCGATGCAATTTCTGTGCTTCAATGTCAATGTGAATGTCCAAGGGATACAGTAAACCTGCACTGGTGCATCGGAATCTAATACTGGTCTCCAAGGAGCCGCTTAAATCACAAACTCTTAGAAGATTCAATCTTCGTGTACTTAAGTCAGCATTGAATCTTTTGTATTCAATCACGATGCAATCTCTGTGTTTCATGGTCAATGTGAAGGTCCAAGGGATACAGTAAACCTGGACTCGTCCATCGGAATCTAATACTTGTCTCCCAGGAGCCGTTCAAACCACAATCTCTTAGTAGATTGACTCTTCTTGTACTTAAGTCCGCACTGTGCCTTTTGTAAACTATCCCATTGCGATATCTGTGTTTCACGGTCAATGTGAAGGTCCAAGGCATACGGTAAACCTGCACTGGTGCATCGGAATCTAATACTGGACTCCCAGGAACCGCTCAAACCACAAGCCCTTAGAAGATTCACTCTTCTTGTACTTAAGTCGGCATTGACAATTTTGCATTCAACGCCGAAGCATTTTCTATGTTTCATGGTCAATGTGAAGGTCCAAGGGATAAAGTAAACCTACACTGGTGCATCGAAATCTAATACAGGTCTCCCAGGAGCCGCTCAAAGCAAAAACTCTTAGTAGGTTCTCTCTTCTTATACTTAAGTTGGCATTGTCCCTTCTGTATTCAATCCTGATTCAATTTCTGTCTTACATGGTCAATGTGAAGGTCCAAGCGATGCAGTAAACCCGCACTGCTGTATCGGAATCTAGTATTAGTCTACCAAGAGCCGCTCAAACCACCAACTCTTAGAAGATTCACTCTTCTTGTACTTAAGTCGGCATTGTCCGTTTTGTAGTCAGTACCAATGCAATTTCTGTGTTTCATCGTAAATGTGAAGTTTGAAGGGATACAGTAAACCTGCACTGGTATATGGGAATCTAAAACTGGTCTTTCAGAAGCCACCTGAAACCACAAACTCTTAGAAGATTCACTCCGCTTGTATTTAAGTCGGCATTGTCCCTTTTGTAATCAATCCCGATGCAATTTCTGTGTTTCATGGTCAATGTGAAGGTCTAGGGATACAGTAAAGCTGCACTGGTGCATCGGAATCTGATACTGGCCTCCCAGGGGCCGCTCAAACCGCAAGCTCTTAGATGATTTACTCTTTTTGTACTTAAGTCAGCATTGTCACTTTTGTATTCAATCCCGATGCAATTTATGTGTATCATGGTCAATGTGGAGGTCCAAAAGATGCAGGAAACCTCCACTGGTGCATCGGAATCTAATACTGGTCTGACAGGAGATGATCAAAGCACAAATTCTTAGAAGATTCACTCTTCCTGTACTTAAATCGGCATTGTCCCTTTTGTATTCAATCCCGATGCAATTTCCTTGTTTCATGGTCAATGTGAAGTTCCAAGGGATACAGTAAACCTGCACTGGTGCATCGGAATCTGATACTGGTCTCCGAGGAGCCGCTCAAACCACAAGCTCTTAGAAGATTCCCTCTTCTTGTACTTAAGTCGGCATTTTGCATCTTGCATTCTATCCCGTTGCGATCTGTGTGTTCTATGGTCAATGTGAAGGTCCAAAGGATACAGTAAACCTGCACTGGTGCATCGGAATCTAATACTGGTCACCCAGGAGCCGCTCATACCACAATCTATTAGAAGATTCTTTCTTCTTGTACTTAAGTTGGCATTGTCCCTTTTGTATTCAGTCCCGATGCAATTCCTGTGTTTCATGGTGAATGTGAAGGTCCAGGGGATACAGCAAACCAGCACTGATGTATCGGAATCTAATACTGGTCTCCCAGGAGCCGCTCAAATCACAAACTCTTAGAAGATTGACTCATCTTGTACATAAGTCGGCACTGCCCCTTTGTCTTCAATCCGTATGCAATTTCTGTGTTTCATTGTCAATGTGAAGGTCCAAGGGATACATTGAACCTGCACTGGGGCATCGGAATCCAATACTGGTCTCCGCGGAGCCGCTCAAACCACAATCTCTTAGGAGATTCCCTCTTCTTGTACTTAAGTCGGCATTGTGCCTTTTGTATTTTATCCCGTTGCAATATCTGTGTTTCATGGTCAATGTGAAGGTCAAAGGGATACAGTAAACCTGCGCTGCTGTATCGGAATCTAATACTGGTCTCCCAGGAGCCGCTGAAACCACAAATTCTTAGAAGATTCACTCTTCCTGTACTTAAATCGGCATTGTCCCTTTTGTATTGAATCCTGATGTATTTTCTGTGTTTCATAGTCAATGTGAAGGTCCAAGGGATACAGTAAACCTGCACTGGTGCATCGGAATGTATAATGGTCTCCGAAGAGCAGCTCAACCCACAAACTCTTAGATGATTCACTCTTCTTGTACTTAAGTCGGCATTGTCCTTTTTGTATTCAATCCCGATGCAATTTCTGTAGTTCGTGGTCAATGTGAAGGTCCAAGGGATACAGTAAACCTGCACTGGTGCATCGGAATCTAATACTGGTCTCCCAGGAGCCGCTCAACGCACAAACTCTTAGAAGATTCACTCTTCTTCTACTTATGTGGCCATTGTCCCTTTTATATTCAATCCCTATGCAATTTCTGTGTGTCTTGGTCAATATGATGATCCAAGGGATACAGTAACCCTGCACTTGTGTATCGGAATCTAATACTGGTCTCCCAGGAGTCGCTCAAACCACAAACTCTTAGAAGATTCATTCCTATTGTACTTAGGTCGGCATTGTCCCTTTTGTATTCAATCCCGATGCAATTTCTGTGTTTCATGGTCAATGTGAAGGTCCAAGGTATACAGTTAACCTGCACTGGTGCATCGGAATGTATAATGGTCTCCGAAGAGCAGCTCAACCCACAAACTCTTAGATGATTTACTCTTCTTGTACTTTAGTCGGCAATGTGCCTTTTGTATTCAATGACGATGCAATTTCTGTAGTTCATGGTCACTGTGAAGGTCCAAGGGATACCGTAAACCTGCACTGGTGCATCGGAATCTATAACTGGTCCCCCAGAAGCCGCTCAAATCACAAACTCTTAGAAGATTCACTCCTCTTGTACTTAAGTCGGCATTGTTCCTTTTGTATTCAATCCCGATGCCATTTCTGTGTATCATGGTCAATGTGAAGGTCCAAGGGATTCAGTAAACCTGCGCTGGTGCATCGGAATCTAATACTGGTCTCCCGGGAGCCGCTTAAATCACAACCTCTTAATAGATTCACTCTTCTTGTACATAAGTCGGCAATGTCCTTTTTGTATTCAATCCCGATGCAACTTCTGTGTTTCATGGTCAATGTGACGGTCCAAGGGATACAGTAAACCTGCACTGATGGATCTGAATCTATAACTGGCCTCCCAGGAACAACTCAAATCACAAACACCTAGAAAATTCACTCTTCTTGTACTTCAGTTGTCATTGTCCCTTTTGTATTTAATCCCGATGCAATTTCTATGTTTCATTGTCAATGTGAAGGTCCTAGTGATACACTAAATCTGTACTGGTGCATCGGAATTTAATACTGGTCCCCTGGGAGCCACCCAAATCACAAACTCTTATAAGATTCACTCTTCTTGTACTTAAATCGGCAATGTCCCTATTGTATTCAATCCCGATGCAATTTCTGTGTTTCATGGTCAATGGGAGTGTCCAAGGGATACAGTATACCTGCACTGGTGCTTCGGAATCTAATACTAGTCGCCCACAAGCCGCTCAAACCACAAACATTTAGGAGATTCACTCTTCCTCTAATTAGGTCGGCATTGTCACTTTTTTATTCAATCCCGATGCAATTTCTGTGTTCCATGGTCAATGTGAAGGTCCAAGGAATTCAGCAAGCCTGTACTGGTGCATCGGAATCTAATACTGGTCTCCCAGGAGCCGCTCAAACCACAAACTCGTATAAGATTCACTCTTCTTGTACTTATGTCGGCTTTTTCCCTTTTGTATTTAATCCCGATCAAAATTCTGTGTTTCTTGGTCAATGTGGTGGTTCAAGGGATACAGTAAACCTGCACTGGTACATCGAAATCTAATACTGGTCACCCAAGAGCCGCTCAAACCACAAACTCATAGAAAATTCACTCTTCTTGTACTTCAGTCGGCTTTGTCCCATTTGTATTCAGTCCCGATGCAATTTCTGTGATTCATGGTGAATTTGAAAGTCCAGGGGATACAGTAAACAAGCACTTATGTATCGGAATCTAATACTGGTTTCCCAGGAGCCGCTCAAACTACAAACTCTTAGAGGATTCACTCTTCTTGTACTTAAGTCAGCATTGTAAAATTGTATTCATCCCGATGTAATTTCTGTGTTTCATGGTCAATGCAAAGGTCAAGGGATACAGTAAAGCTGCACTGGTGCATCGAAATGTAATACTGGCCTCCCAGGAGCCGCTCAAACCACAAACTCTTAGAAGATTCACTCTTCTTTTACTTATGTCGGCATTGTCCTTTTTGCATTAAGTCCCGATGCAATTTCTGTGTTTCATGGTGAATGTGAAGGTCCAGGGAATACAGTAAACCAGCACTCGTGTATCAGAATCTAATTCTGGTCTCCCAGGAGCCGCTCAAACCACAAACTCTTAGAAGATTCACTCTTCTGGTACTTAAGTCTTCATTGTCACTTTTGTATTTGGTACCGATGTAATTTCTGTGATTCATGGTGAATGTGAAGATCGAAGGGATACAGTAAACCTGCACTGGTGTATCGGATTCTAAAACTGGTCTCCCAGGAGAAGCTCAAACCACAAACTCTTAGAGGATTCACTCCTCTTGTACTTAAGTCGGCATTGTCCCTTATGTATTCAATCCCGATGCAATTTCTGTGTTTCATGGTCAATGTGTTCCCATTAGAACTACTAATGGCCTTTGGAGAGCCAGTCATGACAAAACTCTACCATCTGGTGAGCAAGATGTATGAGACAGGCGAAATACCCACAGACTTCAAGAAGAATATAATAATTCCAATACCAAAGAAAGCAGGTGTTGACAGATGTGAAAATTACCGAACTATCAGTTTAATAAGTCACAGCTGCAAAATACTAACGCGAATTATTTATAGACGAATGGAAAAACTGGTAGAAGCGGACCTCGGGGAAGATCAGTTTGGATTCCGTAGAAATGTTGGAACACGTGAGGCAATACTAACCTTAAGACTTATCTTAGAAGAAAGATTAAGAAAAGGCAAACCTACGTTTCTAGCATTTGTAGACTTAGAGAAAGCTTTTGACAACGTTAACTGGAATACTCTCTTTCAAATTCTGAAGGTGGCAGGGGTAAAATACAGGGAGCGAAAGGCTATTTACAATTTGTACAGAAACCAGATGGCAGTTATAAGAGTCGAGGGGCATGAAAGGGAAGCAGTGGTTGGGAAAGGAGTGAGACAGGGTTGTAGCCTCTGCCCGATGTTATTCAATCTGTATATTGAGCAAGCAGTAAAGGAAACAAAAGAAAAATTCGGAGTAGGTATTAAAATTCATGGAGAAGAAGTAAAAACTTTGAGGTTCGCCGATGACATTGTAATTCTGTCAGAGACAGCAAAGGACTTGGAAGAGCAGTTGAACGGAATGGACAGTGTCCTGAAAGGAGGATATAAGATGAACATCAACAAAAGCAAAACGAGGATAATGGAATGTAGTCAAATTAAATCGGGTGATGCTGAGGGGATTAGATTAGGAAATGAGACACTTAAAGTAGTAAAGGAGTTTTGCTATTTAGGGAGTAAAATAACTGAAGATGGTCGAAGTAGAGAGGATATAAAATGTAGACTGGCAATGGCAAGGAAATCGTTTCTGAAGAAGAGAAATTTGTTAACATCGAGTATAGATTTAAGTGTCAGGAAGACGTTTCTGAAAGTATTTGTATGGAGTGTAGCCATGTATGGAAGTGAAACATGGACGATAACCAGTTTGGACAAGAAGAGAATAGAAGCTTTCGAAATGTGGTGCTACAGAAGAATGCTGAAGATAAGGTGGGTAGATCACGTAACTAATGAGGAGGTATTGAATAGGATTGGGGAGAAGAGAAGTTTGTGGCACAACTTGACTAGAAGAAGGGATCGGTTGGTAGGACATGTTTTGAGGCATCAAGGGATCACAAATTTAGCATTGGAGGGCAGCGTGGAGAGTAAAAATCGTAGACGGAGACCAAGAGATCAATACACTAAGCAGATTCAGAAGGATGTAGGTTGCAGTAGGTACTGGGAGATGAAGAAGCTTGCACAGGATAGAGTAGCATGGAGAGCTGCATCAAACCAGTCTCAGGACTGAAGACCACAACAACAACATGGTCAATGTGAAGGTCCGAGGGATACAGTAAACCTGCACTGGTGCATCGGAATCTGATACTGGTCTCCCAGTAGCCGCTCAAACCACAACTTCTTAGAAGATTCACTCTTGTTGTACTTAAGTCGGCATTCTGCCGCTTGTATTCTATCCCGTTGCGATTTCTGTGTTTCATGGTCACTGAGAAGGTCAAAGGGATACAGCTAACCTGCACTGGTGCATAGGAATCTAATACTGGTCTCCCAGGAGCCGCTCAAAGCACAAGCTCTTAGAAGATTCATTCTTCATGTACTTAAGTCGGCATTGTCCCTTTTGTATTCAATCCCGTTGCGATTTTTGTGTCACATGGTCAATAGGAAGGTCAAAGGGATACGGTAAACCCGCACTGCTGCACCGGAATCTAATACTGGTCTCCCAGGAGCCGCTCAAACCAAAAATTCTTAGAAGATTCACTCTTCCTGTACTTATGTCACCATTGTCTCTTTTGTATTCAATCCCGATGCAATTTTTGTGTTTCATGGTCAATGTGAAGTTCCAAGGGATACAGTAAACCTGTACTGTTGCATCAGAATCTAATACTGGTCTCTCAGGTGCCGCTCAAAGCACAAACTTTTAGAAGATACACTCTTCTCGTACCTAAGTAGGCATTGTCCCTTTTGTATTCAATCCCGATGCAATTTCTGTGTATCTTCGTCAATATGAAGGTCCAAGGGATAAAGTACAGCTGCACTGGTGTATCGGAATCTAGGACTGGTCTCCCAGGAGTGGCTCAAACCACAAACTCTTAGAAGATTCTCTCTTCTTGTACCTAAGTCGGCATTGTCCCTCTTGAATTAAATCCCGGTGCAATTTCTGTGTTTCATGGTCAATGTGGTGGTTCACGGGATACAGTAAACCTCCACTGGAACATTGAAATCTAATACTGGCCTACCAGGAGCCACTCAAAACACAAACTCTTAGAATATTCACTCTTCTTTTACTTAAATTGGCATTGTCACTTTTGTATTCAATACCAATACAATATCTGTGTCTCATAGTCAATGTGATGGTCCAAGGGATACCGTAAACCAGCACTGGTGCATCAGATTCTAATACTGGTCTCCCAGGAGCCGCTCAAATCACAAACTCTTAGAAGATTGACTCATCTTGTACTTAAGTCGGCACTGCCCCTTTGTCTTAAATCTGTATGCAATTTCTATGTTTCATTGTCAATGTGAAGGTCCAAGGGATACAGTGAACATGCACTGGTGCATCGGAATGTAATACTGGTCTCCCAGGAGCCGCTCAAACTCCAATCTCTTAGGAGATTCCCTTTTCTTGCACTTAAGTCGGCATTGTGCCTTCTGTGTTTTATCCCGTTGCGATATCTGTGTTTCAAGGTCAATGTGAAGGTCCAAGGGATACAGTGAACATGCACTGGTGCATCGGAATGTAATACTGGTCTCCCAGGAGCCGCTCAAATCTCAAACTCTTAGAAGATTCAATCTTCTTGTACTTAAGTCGGCATTGTCACTTTTGTATTCAATCCTGATGTATTTTCTGTGTTTCATGGTCAATGTGAAGGTCCAAGGGATCAGGAAACCTCCACTGGTGCATTGGAATCTAATACTGGCCTCCCAGATGCCGCTCAAAGCACAAACTCTTAGAAGATTCACTCATCTTCTACTTATGTCAGCACTGTCAATTTGTATTCAATCCCGATTTAATTTCTGTGTTTCATGTTCAATGTGAAGGTCAAGGGATACAGTAAACCTGCACTGGTGCATCGGAATCTAATAGTTGTCTCCCAGGAGCCGCTCAAAATACAAACTCTTAGCAGATTCACTCTTCTTGTACTTAAGTCGGCATTGTCCTTTTTGTATTCAATCCCGATGCAATTTATGTAGTTCATGGTCAATGTGACGGTCCAAGGGATACAGTAAACCTGCACAGGTGCATAGGAATCTAATACTGGTCTCCCTGGAGTCGCTCAAACCACAACCTCCTAGTAGATTCACTCTTCTTCTACTTACATCCGCATTGTCCCTTTTGTATTAAATCCCTATACACCTTCTGTGATTTATGGTCAATGTCATGGTCCAAGGGATACATAGAACCTGCACTGGTGCATCGGAATGTATAATGGTCTTCGAAGAGCAGCTCAACCCACAAACTCTAAGATGATTCACTCTTCTTGTACTTTAGTCGGCATTGTCCCTTTTATATTCAATGACGATGCAATTTCTGTGTTTCATGGTCAATGTGAAGGTCCAAGGGATACAGTAAACCTGCACTGGTGCATCGGAATCTATAACTGGTCCCCCAGGAGCCGCTCAAATCACCAACTCTTAGAAGATTCACTCTTCTTGTACTTAAGTCGGCATTGTCCATTTTGTATTCCACCATGATGCAATTTCTGTGTTTCGTGGTCAATGTGAAGGTCCAAGGGATTCCGCAAACCTGGGCTGGTGCATCGGAATCAAATACTGGTCTCCCAGGAGTCGCTCAAAACACGAACTCTTAGAAGATTCACTCTTCTTGTACTTCAGTCGGCATTGTGCTTTTGTATTCTATCCCGTTGCGATTTCTGTGTTTCATGGGCAATGTGAATGTCCAAGAGACACAGGAAACTTCCACTGGTGCATCGGAATCTAATACTGGTCTCCCAGGAGCCGCTCAAACCATAACCTCTTAGTAGATTCACTCTTCTTGTACTTAAGTCCTTATTGTCCCTTTTGTATTCAATCACGGTGCAATCTCTGTTATTCATGGTCAATGTGAAGGTCCAAGGGATACATTAAACCTTCACTGGTGCATCGGAATCTAATACTGGTCTCCCAGGAGTCGCTCGAAACACGAACTCTTAGAAGATTCACTCTTCTTGTACCTCAGTCGGCATTGTGCTCTTTGTATTTTATCCCGTTGCGATTTCTGTGTTTCAAGGTCAATGTGAATGTCCAAGGCATACAGTAAACCTGCACTGGTGCATCGGAATTTAATACTGGTCTCCCAGGAGTCGCTCAAATGACAAACTCTTAGAAGATTCAATCTTCTTGTACATAAGTCGGCATTGTTCCTTTTGTATTCAATCCTGATACATTGTCTGTGTTTCATGGTCAATGTGAAGGTCCAAGGGATACAGGAAACCTACACTGGTGTATCGGAATCTAAAATTGGTCTGCCAGGAGCCGCTCAAACCACAAACTCTTAGACGATTCATTCCTCTTGTACTTAGGTCGGCATTGTCCATTTTGTATTCAATCACGATGCAACCTCTGTGTTTCATGGTCAATGTGGAGGTCCAAGGAATACTTTAAACCTGCACTGGTGCATCGTAACCTAATACTGGTCTCCCAGGAGTCGCTCAATCCATAACCTCTTAGTAGATTCACTCTTCTTGTACATAAGTCGGCATTGTCCATTTGGTATTCTATCCCGATGCACCTTCTGTGTTTCATGGTCAATGTGAAGGTCCAAGGGATACAGTAAACCTGCACAGATGGATCAGAATCCATAACTGGCCTCCCAGGAGCCGCTCAAATCACAAACACTTAGAAAATTCACTCTTCTTGTACATAAGTTGTCATTGTTCCTTTTGTATTTAATCCCGATGCAATTTCTATGTTTCATGGTCAATGTGAATGTCCTAGTGATACACTAAACCTGTACTGGTGCATCGGAATTTAATACTAGTCTCCACAGAGCCGCTCAAACCCCAATCTCTTAGGAGATTCCCTTTTCTTGCACTTCAGTCGGCATTGTGCTTTTGTATTCTATCCCGTTGCGATTTCTGTGTTTCATGGTCAATGTGAAGGTCCAAGAGACACAGGAAACCTCCACTGGTGCATCGGAATCCAATATTGGTCTCCCAGGAGCCGCTCAACCACAACCTCTTAGTAGATTCACTCTTCTTGTAATTAAGTCCTTATTGTCCCTTTTTGTATTCAATCACGTTGCAATCTCTGTTATTCATGGTCAATGTGAAGGTCCAAGGGATACATTAAACCTTCACTGGTGCATCGGAATCTAATACTGGTCTCCCAGGAGTCACTCGAAACACGAACTCTTAGAAGATTCACTCTTCTTGTAAATCAGTCGGCATTGTGCCTTTTGTATTTTATCCCGTTGCGATTTCTGTGTTTCAAGGTCAATGTGAATGTCCAAGGGATACATTAAACCTGCACTGGTGCATCGGAATGTAATACTGGCCTCCCAGGAGCCGCTCAAATGACAAACTCTTAGAAGATTCACTCATCTTGTACTTATGTCAGCATTGTCAATTTGTATTCAATCCCGGTGCAATTTCTGTGCTTCATGTTCAATTTGAAGGTCAAGGGGTACAGTAAACCTGCACTGGTGCATCAGAATTTAATAGTTGTCTCCGAGGAGCCGCTCAAACCACAAACTCCTAGTAGATTCTCTCTTCTTGTACTTCAGTCGCCATTGTCCTCTTTGTATTCAATCGCGATGCAATTTCTGTAGTTCATGGACAATGTGAAGGTAGAGGGATACAGCAAACTTGCACTGGTGCATCGGAATCTAATACTGGACTCCCAGGGTCCCCTCAAAGCACAAACTCTTAGAAGATTCACTCTTCTTCTACTTAAGTAGCCATTGTCCCTTTTATATTCAATCCCTATGCAATTTCTGTGTGTCTTGGTCAACGTGAATTTCCAAGGGATACAGTAAACCTGCACTGGTGCATCGGAATCTATAACTGGTCTGCCAGGAGCCGCTCAAATCACAAACTCTTAAAAGATTCACTCTTCTTGTACTTAAGTCGGCATTGTCCCTTTTGTATTGAATGACGATGCAATTTCTGTGTTTCATGGTCAAAGTGAAGGTCCAAGAGATACCATAAACCTGCACTGGTGCATCGGAATCTATAACTGGTCCCCCAGGAGCCGCTCAAATCACAAACTCTTAAAAGATTCACTCTTCTTGTACTTAAGTCGGCATTGTCCCTTTTGTATTCAATCACGATGCAACCTCTGTGTTTCATGGTCAATGTGGAGGTCCAAGGGATACTGTAAACCTGCACTGGTGCATCGGAACCTAATACTGGTCTCCCAGGAGTCGCTCAATCCACAACCTCTTAGTAGATTCACTCTTCTTGTACATAAGTCGGCATTGTCCCTTTGGTATTCTATCCCGATGCACCTTCTGTGTTTCATGGTCAATGTGAAGGTCCAAGGGATACAGTAAACCTGCACAGATGGATCAGAATCTATAACTGGCCTCCCAGGAGCCGATCAATCACAAACACTTAGAAAATTCACTCTTCTTGTACTTAAGTTGTCATTGTTCCTTTTGTATTTAATCCTGATGCGATTTCTATGTTTCATGGTCAATGCGAAGATCCTAGTGATACACTAAACCAGTACTGGTGCATCGTAATTTAATACTGGTCCCCCGGGTGCCACTCAAATCACAAACTCTTATAAGATTCACTCTTCTTGTACTTAAATCGGCAATGTCCCTATTGTATTCAATCCCGATGCAGTTTTTGTGTTTCATGGTCAATGTGAAGGTCCAAGGAATACAGTAAACATGCACAGGTGCATCGGAATCCAATACTGGTCTCCCAGGAGGAGCTCAAGTAACAAAATCTTAGAAAATTCACTCTTCTTGTATTTAAGTCGGCATTGTCCCTTATGTATTCAATCCCGATGCAATATCCGTGTTTCATGGTCAATGGGAATGTCCAAGGGATACAGTATACCTGCACTGGTACTTCGGAATCTAATACTGGTCTCCCACGAGCCGCTCAAACTACAAACTTTTAGGAGATTCACTCTTCTTCTAATTAAGTAAGCTTTGTCCCTTTTGTATTCAGTCCCGATGCAATTTCTGTGATTCATGGTGAATTTGAAAGTCCAGGGGATACAGTAAACAAGCACTCATGTATCGGAATCTAATACTGGTCTCCCAGGAGCCGCTCAAACCACAAACTCTTAGAAGATTCACTCTTCTTTTACTTAAGTCGGCATTGTCTTTTGGATTCAGTCTCGATGCAATTTCTGTGTTTCATGGTGAATGTGAAGGTCCAGGGGATACAGTAAACCAGCATTGGTGCATCGGAATCTAATACTTGTCACCCAGGAGCCGCTCAAACCACAAACTCTTGGAAGATTCACTCTTCTTGTACTTAAGTCGGCATTGTGACTTTTGTTTTCTATCCCGATGCGATTTCTGTGTTTTATGGTCAATGTGAATGTCCAAGGGATACACTAAACCTGCACTGGTGCATCGGAATCAAATACTAGTCTCCCAGGAGCCGCTCAAAGCACAAACTCTTAGAAGGTTCACCCTTCTCGCACTTAAGTCAGCATTGTAAATATGTATTCAACCCGGTGTAATTTCAGTGTTTCATGGTCAATGCGAAGGTCAAAGGGATACGGTAAAACCCGCACTGCTGCACCGGAATCTAGTACTGGTCTCTCAGGAGCCGCTAAAACCAAAAATTCTTAGAAGATTCACTCTTCCTGTACTTATGTCGCCATTGTCTCTTTTGAATTCAGTCCCGATGCAATTTCTGTGTTTCATGGTAAATGTAAAGGTCCAGGGGATACAGTAAGCCAGCACTGGTGTATCGGAATCTAATACTGGACTCCCAGGAGTGGCTCAAACCTCAAAATCTTAGAAGATTCTCTCTTCTTGTACCTAAGTCGGCATTGTCCCTTTTGTATTCATTCCCGATGCAATTTCTGTGTATCTTGGTCAATGTGAAGGTCCAAGGGATACAGTGAACCTGCACTGGTGTATCGGATTCTAGTACTGGTCTCCCAAAAGCCGCTCAAACGACAACCTCTTAGAGGATTCACTCTTCTTGTACTTAAGTCGGCATTGTCACTTTTGTATTTGGAACCGATGCAATTTCTGTGTTTCATGGTGAATGTGAAGGTCCAAGGGATACAGTAAAACTGCACTGGTGCATCGGAATTAAATACTGGTTTCCCAGGAGCCGCTCGAATCACAAACTCTTAGAAGATTCACTCTTCTTCTACTTAAGTAGACATTGTCCCTTTTGTATTCAATCCCGATGCAATTTCTGTGTATCTTGGTCAATTCGAAGATCAAGGGATGCAGTAAACCTGCATTGGTGCATCGAAATCTAATCCTGGCCTCCCACGAGCCGCTCAAAACAGAAACACTTAGAAGATTCACTCTTCATTTACTCAAGTCAGCATTGTCCCATTTGTATTCAATCCCGATCCAATATCTGTGTCTCATGGTTAATGTGATGGTCCAAGGGATACAGAAAACCTGCACTGGTGCATCGGAATCTAATACTGGTCACCCAGGAGTAGCTCAAACCACAAACTCTTAGAAGATTCAGTCTTCTTTTACTTAAGTTGGGATTGTCCCTTTTGTATTCAGTCCCGATGCAATTTCTGTGTTTCATGGTGAATGTGAAGGTCCAGGGGATACAGTAAACCAGCATTGGTGTATCGGAACCTAATACTGATCTAACAGGAGCCGCTCAAACCACAAACTCTTAGAAGATTCACTCTTCTTGTACTTAAGTCAGCATTGTCCTTCTTGTATTCAATCCCGAAGCAGATTCTGTGTTTCATGGTCAATGTGATGGTCCAAGGGATACAGTAAACATGCACTGGTGGATGGGAATCCAATACTGGTCACCCAGGAGCCGCTCAAAGCACAAACTCTTAGAAGATTCCCTCCTCCTGTACTTAAGTAGGCATTGTCCCTTTTGTATTCAATCCCGATGCATTTTCTGTGTAACTTGGTCAATGTGAAGGTCAAAGGGATACAGTAAAACGGCACTGGTGTATCGGAATCTAAAACTGGTCTCCCAGGAGCCGCTCAAACCACAATCTCTTTGAAGATTCACTCCACTTGTACTTAAGCCGTCATTGTCCATTTTGTAGTCAAATACGATGCAATTTTTGTGCTTCATGGTCAATGTGATGGTCCAAGGGATACAGTAAACCTGCACTGGTGCATCGGAATCTAATGCAGGTCTCTCAGGAGACCCTCAAACCACAAACTCTCGGAAGATTCACACTTCGTGTACTTAATTGGGCATTGTCCATTGTGTATTTAATCCCGGTTCAATTTCGGTGTTTCATGGTCAATGTGAAGGTCCAAGGGATATAGTAAACCTGCACTGGTGCATCGGAATCTAATACTGGTCTCCGAGGAGCCGCTCAAATAAGAAACTCTTAGAAGATTCACTCTTCTTGTACTTAAGTCAGCATTGTAAATTTGTATTCAATTCGATGTAATTTCTGTGTTTCATGGTCAATGCAAAGGTCAAGGGATACAGTAAACCTGCACTGGTGCATCGAAATCTAATACTGGCCTCCCAGGAGCCACTCAAAACACAAATACTTAGAAGATTCACTCTTCTTTTACTTAAGTCGGCATTGTAACTTTTGTATTCAATCCCGATCTAATATCTGTGTCTCCTGGTCAAAGTGATGGTCCATGGGATACAGTAAACCTGCACTGGTGGATCGGAATCTAATACTGGTCACCAAGGAGCCGCTCAAAGCACAAACTCTTAGAAGATTCACTCTTCTTGTACTTAAGTCGGCATTGTCCCTTATGTATTCAATCCCGTTGCGATTTCTGTGTTTCATGGTCAACGGGAAGGTCAAAGGGATACGGTAAACCTGCACTGTTGCACCGAAATCTAATACTGGTCTCCCAGGAGCCGAACAAAGCCAAAAAAAATCTTAGAAGATTCACTCTTCCTGTACTTAAGTTGCCATTGTCTCATTTGTATTCAATCCCAATGCAATTTTTGTGTTTCATGTTCAATGTTTAGGTTCAATGGATAAAGGAAACCTCCACTGGTGCATCGGAATCTGATACAGGTCTCCCAGAAGCCGCTCAATGCACAAACTCTTAGAAGATTCACTCTTCTTGTACTTAAGCCAGTATTGTAAATATGTATTCAACAAGATGTAATTTCAGTTTTTATGGTCAATGCGAAGGTCAAGGGATACAGTAAACCTGCAAAGGTGCATCGGGATCTAATACTGGTATCCCAGGAGTCGCTCAAACCACAAACACTTCGTAGATTCACTCTTCTTGTACATAATTCGGCATTGCCCCTTTTGTATTCAATCCCGATGCAATTTCTGTGTTTCATGGTCAATGTGAAGGTCCAAGGGATACAGTTAACATGCACTGGTGGATGACAATCTAATACTGGTCACCCGGGAGCCGCTCAATGCACAAACTCTTAGAAGATTCACTCCTCTTGTACTTACGCCGGCATTGTCCCTTTTGTATTCAATCCCAATCCAATTTATTGTGTTTCATGGTCAATGTGAAGTTCCAAGAGATACCATAAACCTGCACTGGTGCATCGGAATCTATAACTGGTCCCCCAGGAGCCGCTCAAATCACAAACTCTTAAAAGATTCACTCTTCTTGTACTTAAGTCGGCATTGTCCCTTTTGTATTCAATCACGATGCAACCTCTGTGTTTCATGGTCAATGTAGAGGTCCAAGGGATACTGTAAACCTGCACTGGTGCATCGGAACCTAATACTGGTCTCCCAGGAGTCGCTCAATCCACAACCTCTTAGTAGATTCACTCTTCTTGTACATAAGTCGGCATTGTCCCTTTGGTATTCTATCCCGATGCACCTTCTGTGTTTCATGGTCAATGTGAAGGTCCAAGGGATACAGTAAACCTGCACAGATGGATCAGAATCTATAACTGGCCTCCCAGGAGCCGATCAATCACAAACACTTAGAAAATTCACTCTTCTTGTACTTAAGTTGTCATTGTTCCTTTTGTATTTAATCCTGATGCGATTTCTATGTTTCATGGTCAATGCGAAGATCCTAGTGATACACTAAACCAGTACTGGTGCATCGTAATTTAATACTGGTCCCCCGGGTGCCACTCAAATCACAAACTCTTATAAGATTCACTCTTCTTGTACTTAAATCGGCAATGTCCCTATTGTATTCAATCCCGATGCAGTTTTTGTGTTTCATGGTCAATGTGAAGGTCCAAGGAATACAGTAAACATGCACAGGTGCATCGGAATCCAATACTGGTCTCCCAGGAGGAGCTCAAGTAACAAAATCTTAGAAAATTCACTCTTCTTGTATTTAAGTCGGCATTGTCCCTTATGTATTCAATCCCGATGCAATATCCGTGTTTCATGGTCAATGGGAATGTCCAAGGGATACAGTATACCTGCACTGGTACTTCGGAATCTAATACTGGTCTCCCACGAGCCGCTCAAACTACAAACTTTTAGGAGATTCACTCTTCTTCTAATTAAGTAAGCTTTGTCCCTTTTGTATTCAGTCCCGATGCAATTTCTGTGATTCATGGTGAATTTGAAAGTCCAGGGGATACAGTAAACAAGCACTCATGTATCGGAATCTAATACTGGTCTCCCAGGAGCCGCTCAAACCACAAACTCTTAGAAGATTCACTCTTCTTTTACTTAAGTCGGCATTGTCTTTTGGATTCAGTCTCGATGCAATTTCTGTGTTTCATGGTGAATGTGAAGGTCCAGGGGATACAGTAAACCAGCATTGGTGCATCGGAATCTAATACTTGTCACCCAGGAGCCGCTCAAACCACAAACTCTTGGAAGATTCACTCTTCTTGTACTTAAGTCGGCATTGTGACTTTTGTTTTCTATCCCGATGCGATTTCTGTGTTTTATGGTCAATGTGAATGTCCAAGGGATACACTAAACCTGCACTGGTGCATCGGAATCAAATACTAGTCTCCCAGGAGCCGCTCAAAGCACAAACTCTTAGAAGGTTCACCCTTCTCGCACTTAAGTCAGCATTGTAAATATGTATTCAACCCGGTGTAATTTCAGTGTTTCATGGTCAATGCGAAGGTCAAAGGGATACGGTAAAACCCGCACTGCTGCACCGGAATCTAGTACTGGTCTCTCAGGAGCCGCTAAAACCAAAAATTCTTAGAAGATTCACTCTTCCTGTACTTATGTCGCCATTGTCTCTTTTGAATTCAGTCCCGATGCAATTTCTGTGTTTCATGGTAAATGTAAAGGTCCAGGGGATACAGTAAGCCAGCACTGGTGTATCGGAATCTAATACTGGACTCCCAGGAGTGGCTCAAACCTCAAAATCTTAGAAGATTCTCTCTTCTTGTACCTAAGTCGGCATTGTCCCTTTTGTATTCATTCCCGATGCAATTTCTGTGTATCTTGGTCAATGTGAAGGTCCAAGGGATACAGTGAACCTGCACTGGTGTATCGGATTCTAGTACTGGTCTCCCAAAAGCCGCTCAAACGACAACCTCTTAGAGGATTCACTCTTCTTGTACTTAAGTCGGCATTGTCACTTTTGTATTTGGAACCGATGCAATTTCTGTGTTTCATGGTGAATGTGAAGGTCCAAGGGATACAGTAAAACTGCACTGGTGCATCGGAATTAAATACTGGTTTCCCAGGAGCCGCTCGAATCACAAACTCTTAGAAGATTCACTCTTCTTCTACTTAAGTAGACATTGTCCCTTTTGTATTCAATCCCGATGCAATTTCTGTGTATCTTGGTCAATTCGAAGATCAAGGGATGCAGTAAACCTGCACTGGTGCATCGAAATCTAATCCTGGCCTCCCACGAGCCGCTCAAAACAGAAACACTTAGAAGATTCACTCTTCATTTACTCAAGTCGGCATTGTCCCATTTGTATTCAATCCCGATCCAATATCTGTGTCTCATGGTTAATGTGATGGTCCAAGGGATACAGAAAACCTGCACTGGTTCATCGGAATCTAATACTGGTCACCCAGGAGTAGCTCAAACCACAAACTCTTAGAAGATTCAGTCTTCTTTTACTTAAGTTGGGATTGTCCTTTTTGTATTCAGTCCCGATGCAATTTCTGTGTTTCATGGTGAATGTGAAGGTCCAGGGGATACAGTAAACCAGCATTGGTGTATCGGAACCTAATACTGATCTAACAGGAGCCGCTCAAACCACAAACTCTTAGAAGATTCACTCTTCTTGTACTTAAGTCAGCATTGTCCTTCTTGTATTCAATCCCGAAGCAGATTCTGTGTTTCATGGTCAATGTGATGGTCCAAGGGATACAGTAAACATGCACTGGTGGATGGGAATCCAATACTGGTCACCCAGGAGCCGCTCAAAGCACAAACTCTTAGAAGATTCCCTCCTCCTGTACTTAAGTAGGCATTGTCCCTTTTGTATTCAATCCCGATGCATTTTCTGTGTAACTTGGTCAATGTGAAGGTCAAAGGGATACAGTAAAACGGCACTGGTGTATCGGAATCTAAAACTGGTCTCCCAGGAGCCGCTCAAACCACAATCTCTTTGAAGATTCACTCCTCTTGTACTTAAGCCGTCATTGTCCATTTTGTAGCCAAATACGATGCAATTTTTGTGCTTCATGGTCAATGTGATGGTCCAAGGGATACAGTAAACCTGCACTGGTGCATCGGAATCTAATGCAGGTCTCTCAGGAGACCCTCAAACCACAAACTCTCGGAAGATTCACACTTCGTGTACTTAATTGGGCATTGTCCATTGTGTATTTAATCCCGGTTCAATTTCGGTGTTTCATGGTCAATGTGAAGGTCCAAGGGATATAGTAAACCTGCACTGGTGCATCGGAATCTAATACTGGTCTCCGAGGAGCCGCTCAAATAAGAAACTCTTAGAAGATTCACTCTTCTTGTACTTAAGTCAGCATTGTAAATTTGTATTCAATTCGATGTAATTTCTGTGTTTCATGGTCAATGCAAAGGTCAAGGGATACAGTAAACCTGCACTGGTGCATCGAAATCTAATACTGGCCTCCCAGGAGCCACTCAAAACACAAATACTTAGAAGATTCACTCTTCTTTTACTTAAGTCGGCATTGTAACTTTTGTATTCAATCCCGATCTAATATCTGTGTCTCCTGGTCAAAGTGATGGTCCATGGGATACAGTAAACCTGCACTGGTGGATCGGAATCTAATACTGGTCACCAAGGAGCCGCTCAAAGCACAAACTCTTAGAAGATTCACTCTTCTTGTACTTAAGTCGGCATTGTCCCTTATGTATCCAATCCCGTTGCGATTTCTGTGTTTCATGGTCAACGGGAAGGTCAAAGGGATACGGTAAACCTGCACTGTTGCACCGAAATCTGATACTGGTCTCCCAGGAGCCGAACAAAGCCACAAAATCTTAGAAGATTCACTCTTCCTGTACTTAAGTTGCCATTGTCTCATTTGTATTCAATCCCAATGCAATTTTTGTGTTTCATGTTCAATGTTTAGGTTCAATGGATAAAGGAAACCTCCACTGGTGCATCGGAATCTGATACAGGTCTCCCAGAAGCCGCTCAATGCACAAACTCTTAGAAGATTCACTCTTCTTGTACTTAAGCCAGCATTGTAAATATGTATTCAACAAGATGTAATTTCAGTTTTTATGGTCAATGCGAAGGTCAAGGGATACAGTAAACCTGCAAAGGTGCATCGGGATCTAATACTGGTATCCCAGGAGTCGCTCAAACCACAAACACTTCGTAGATTCACTCTTCTTGTACATAATTCGGCATTGCCCCTTTTGTATTCAATCCCGATGCAATTTCTCTGTTTCATGGTCAATGTGAAGGTCCAAGGGATACAGTTAACATGCACTGGTGGATGACAATCTAATACTGGTCACCCAGGAGCCGCTCAATGCACAAACTCTTAGAAGATTCACTCCTCTTGTACTTACGCCGGCATTGTCCCTTTTGTATTCAATCCCAATCCAATTTTTGTGTTTCATGGTCAATGTGAAGTTCCAAGGGATACAGTAAACCTGCACTGGTGCATCGGAATCTAATACTGGTCTCTCAGGTGCCGCTCAAAGCACAAACTCTTAGAAGATTCACGCTTCTTGAACTTGAGTAGGCATTGTCCCTTTTGTATTCAATCCCGATGCAATTTCTGTGTATCTTGGTCAATGTGAAGGTCCAAGGGATACAGTAAACCTGCACTGGTGTATGGGAATCTAGTACTGGTCTCCCAAGAGCCGCTCAAACGACAACCTCTTAGAAGATTCACTCTTCTTGTACTTAAGTCGGCATTGTCACTTTTGTATTTGGTACCGATGCAGTTTCTGTGTTTCATGGTGAATGTGAAGGTCAAAGGGATACAGTAAACCGGCACTGGTGTATCGAAATCTAAAACTGGTCTCCCAGGAACCGCTCAAACCACAAACTCCTAGAAGATTCACTCCTCTTGTACTTAAGTCGGCATTGTCCCTTTTGTATTCAATCCCGATGCATTTTCTGTGTAACTTGGTGAATGTGAAGGTCAAACGGATACAGTAAACCTGCACTGGTGCATCGGAATCTAATACTGGTATCCCAGGAGCCGCTAAAACCACAACTTCTTAGAAGATTCACTCTTGTTGTTCCTAAGTCGGCATTCTGCCGTTTGTATTCTATCCCGTTGTGATTTCTGTGTTTCATGGTCAATGGGAAGGTCAAAGGGATACAGCAAACCTGCACTGGTGCATCGGAATCTAATACTGGTATCCCAGGAGCCGCTCAAACCACAACTTCTTAGAAGATTCACTCTTGTTGTTCCTAAGTCGGCATTCTGCCGTTTGTATTCTATCCCGTTGCGATTTCTGTGTTTCATGGTCAATGGGAAGGTCAAAGGGATACAGCAAACCTGCACTGGTGCATCGGAATCTAATACTGGCCTCCCAGGAGCCACTCAAAACACAAACTCTTAGAAGATTCACTCTTCTTTTACTTATGTCGGCATTGTCCCTTTTGTATTCAATACCAATTCAATATCTGTGTCTCATTGTCAATGTGATGGTCCAAGGGATACGGTAAACCAGCACTGGTGCATCAGAATCTAATACTGATCACCCAGGAGATGTTCAAACCACAAACTCTTAGAAGATTCTCTCTTCTTGTACTTAAGTCTTCATTGTCACTTTTGTATTTGGTACCGATGTAATTTCTGTGTTTCATGGTGGATGTGAAGATCGAAGGGATACAGTAAACCTGCACTGATGTATCGGAATCTAAAACTGTTCACCCAGGAGTAGCTCAAACCACAAACTCTTAGAGGATTTACTCCTCTTGTACTTAAGTCGGCAATGTCCCTTATGTATTCAATCCCGTTGCGATTTCTGTGTTTCATGGGCAATGGGAAGGTCAAAGGGATACGGTAAACCTGCACTGCTGCACCGGAATCTAATACTGGTCTAACAGGAGCCGCTCAAATATACAAATTCTTAGAAGATTCACTCTTCCTGTACTTAAGTCGCCATTGTCTCTTTTGTTTTCAATCCAAATCCAATTTTTGTGTTTCATGGTCAATGTGAAGTTCCAAGGGATACAGTAAAGCTGCACTGGTGCATCGGAATCGAATACTGGTCTCTCAGGTGCCGCTCAAAGCACAACTCTTAGAAGATTCACTCTTCTTGTACTTGAGTAGGCATTGTCCCTCTTGTATTCAATCCCGATGCAATTTCTGTGTATCTTGGTCAATGTGAAGGTCCAAGGGATACAGTAAACCTGCACAGGTGTATGGGAATCTAGTACTGGTCTCCCAAGAGCCGCTCAAACGACAACCTCTTAGAAGATTCACTCTTCTTGTACTTAAGTCGGCATTGTCACTTTTGTATTTGGTACCGATGCAATTTCTGTGTTTCATGGTGAATGTGATGGTCAAAGGGATACAGTAAACCGGCACTGGTGTATCGAAATCTAAAACTGGTCTCCCAGAAGCCGCTCAAATCACAAACTGTTAAGAGATTCACTCTCTTCTACTTAGGTAGGCACTGTCCCCTTTGTATTCATTCCCGATGCAATTTCTGTGCATCTTGGTCAATGTGAAGGTCCAAGGGAAACAGTAAACCTGCACTGGTGTATGGGAATCTAGTACTGGTCTCCCAAGAGCCGCTCAAACGACAACCTCTTAGAAGATTCACACTTCTTGTACTTAAGTCGGCATTGTCACTTTTCTATTTGGTACCGATGCAATTTCTGTGTTTCATGGTGAATGTGAAGGTCAAAGGGATACAGTAAACCGGCACTGGTGTATCGAAATCTAAAACTGGTCTCCCAGGAGCCGCTCAAACCACAAACTTCTAGAAGATTCACTCCTCTTGTACTTAAGTCGGCATTGTCCCTTTTGTATTCAATCCCGATGCATTTTCTGTGTAACTTGGTCAATGTGAAGGTCAAAGGGATACAGTAAACCGGCACTGGTGTATTGGAATCGAAAACTGGTCTCCCAGGAGCCGCTCAAAACACAAACTATTAGAAGATTCACTCTTCTTTTATTTAAGTCGGCATTGACCCTTTTGTATTCAATCCCGATCCAATATCTGTGTCTCCTGGTCAATTTGATGGTCCAAGGGGTACAGTAAACCTGCACTGGTGGATCGGAATCTAATATTGGTCACCCAGGAGCCGCTCAAACCAGAAACTCCTAGAAGATTCACTCTCCTTTTACTTAAGTCGGCATTGTCCCTTTGAATTCAATTCCGAAGCAATTTCTCTGTTTCATGGTCAATGTGGTGGTTCAAGGGATACAGTAAACCTGCACTGGTACATTGGAATCTAATACTGGCCTCTCAGGAGCCACTCAAAACACAAACTCTTAGATGATTCACTCTTCTTTTACTTAAGTCGGCATTGTCCCATTTGTATTCAATACCAATACAATATCTGTGTCTCATAGTCAATGTGATGGTCCAAGGGATACAGTAAACCAGTGCTGGTGCATCAGAAGCTAATACTGGTCACCCAGGAGCCGCTCAAACCACAAAATCTTAGAAGATTCACTCTTCTTGTACTTAAGTCTGCATTGTCACTTTTGTATTTGGTACCGATGTAATTTCTGTATTTCATGGTGGATGTGAAGATCGAAGGGATACAGTAAATCCGCACTGCTGCATCGGAATCTAATACTGGTATCCCAGGAGCCGCTCAAACCACAACTTCTTAGAAGATTCACTCTTGTTGTTCCTAAGTCGGCATTCTGCCGTTTGTATTCTATCCCGTTGCAATTTCTGTGCATCTTGGTCAATGTGAAGGTCCAAGGGATACAGTAAATCTGCTCTGGTGCATCGGAATCTAATACTGGTATCCCAGGAGCCGCTCAAATCACAACCTCTTAGAGGATTCTCTCTTCTTGTACTTAGTTGGCACTATCCCTTTTGTATTCAATCCCGACGCAATTTCTGTTTTTCTTGGTCATAGTGGTGGTTCAAGGGATACATTAAACCTGCACTGATGTATCGGAATCTAATACTGGTCTCCCAAGAGCCGCTCAGACCTCAAACTCTAAGAAGATTCACTCTTCTTGTACTTATGTCGGCATAGTCACTTTTGTATTTGGTACCGATGCAATTTCTGTGTTTCATGGTGAATGTGAAGGTCAAAGGGATACAGCAAACCTGCACTAGTGTATCGGATTCTAAAACTGGTCTCCCAATAGCCGCTCAAACCACAAACTCTTAGAAGATTCACTCCTCTTGTACTAAAGTCGGCATTGTCCATTTTTTATCCAATACCGATACAATTTCTGTGTTTCATGGTCAATGTGAAGGTCGAAGGGATACAGTAAACCAGCACTGGTGCATGGGAATCTAATTCTGGTCTCCCAGGAGCTGCTCAAAGCACAAACTCTTAGAAGATTCACTCTTCTTGTACTTACGTCGGCATTGTCCCTCTTGTATTCAATCTCGTTGCGATTTCTGTGTTTCATGGTCAATGGGAAGGTCAAAGTGATACGGTAAACCTGCACTGCTGCACCGGAATCTAATACTGGTCTCCCAGGAGCCACTCAAACCACAAATTCTTAGAAGATTCACTCTTCCTGTACTTAAGTCGCCATTGTCTCTTTTGTATTCAATCCCGATGCAATTTTTGTGCTTCATGGTCAATGTGAAGTTCCAAGGGATACAGTAAACCAGCACTGGTGCACCGGAATCTAATACTGGTCTCTCAGGTGCCGCTCAGAGCACAAACTCCTAGAAGATTCCCTCCTCTTGTACTTAAGCCGGCATTGTCCATTTTGTAGTCAATCCCGATGCAATTTCTGTGTTTCATGGACAATGTGCAGGTCCAAGGGATACAGTAAACCTGCACTGGTGCATCGGAATCTAATACTGGTCTCCGAGGAGCCGCTCAAACCACAAACTCTTGGAAGAATCACTCTTCTTGTATATAAGTCGGCATTGTCAATTGTGTATTTAATCCCGATTCAATTTAGGTGTTTCATGGCCATTGTGGAGGTCCAAGGGATACAGTAAACCTGCACTGGTGCATCGGAATCTAAAACTGGTCTCCGAGGAGCCGCTCAAACCACAAACTCTTAGAAGATTCACTCTTCTTGTACTTAAGTCGGCATTGTGCCGTTCTATCCCATTGCGATTTCTGTGTTTCACGGTCAATGGGAAGGTCAAAGGGATACAACAAACCTGCACTGCAGCATCGGAATTTAACACTGGTCTCCCAGGAGACCCTCAAAGCACAAACGCTTAGAAGATTCACTCTTCTTGTCATTATGTCAGCATTGTCCCATTTGTATTCAATCCCGATGTAATTTTTGTGCTTCATGGTCAATGTGAAGTTCCAAGGGACACAGTAAACCTGCACTGGTGCATCGGAATCTAATACTGGTCTCTCAGGTGCCGCTCAAAGCACAAACTCTTAGAAGATTCCCTCTTCGTGTACTTACGTAGGCATTGTCCATTTTGTATTCAATCCCGATGCAATGTCTGTGTAACATGGTCAATGTGAAGGTCAAAGGGATACAGTAAACTGGCACTGGTGTATCGGAATCTAAAACTGGTCTCCCAGGAGCCACTCAAACCACAAACTCTTAGAAGAATCACTCCTCTTGTACTTAAGCCGGCATTGTCCATTTTGTAGTCAATCCCGATGCAATTCCTGTGTTTCATGGTCAATGTGAAGGTCCAAGGGATACAGTAAACCTGCACTGGTGCATCGGAATCTACTGCTGGTCTCTCAGGAGCCGCTCAAACCACAAACTCTAGGAAGATTCACTCTTCTTGTACTTAAGACCTCATTGTCCATTGTGTATTTAATCCCTATTCAATTTCGGTGTTTCATGGTCAATGTGAAGGTCCAATGGATACAGTAAACCTGCACTGGTGCATCGGAACATAATACTGGTCTCCGAGGAGCCGCTCAAATCACAAACTCATAGAAGATTCACTCTTCTTGTACTTAAGTCAGCATTGTAAATTTGTATTCAATTCGATGTAATTTCTGTGTTTCATGGTCAATGCGAAGGTCAAGGGATACAGTAAACCTGCACTGGTACATTGGAATCTATTACTGGCCTCCCAGGAGCCACTAAAAACACAAACTCTTAGAAGATTCACTCTTCTTTTACTTAAGTCGGCATTGTCCCTTTTGTATTCAATCCCGATACAATATCTGTGTCTCATGGTCAATGTGATGGACTAAGGGATACAGTAAACCTGCACTGGTGCATCGGAATCTAATACTGGTCTCCCAGGAGCCGCTCAAACCCCAAATTCTTAGAGGATTCATTCTTCTTGTACTTAAGTCTTCATTGTCACTTTTGTATAAGGCACCGATGTTATCTCTGTGTTTCATGGTGAATGTGAAGGTCCAAGGGATACAGTAAACCTGCACTGGTACATCGGAATCTGATACTGGTCTCCCAGGAGCCGCTCAAACCACAACTTCTTAGAAGATTCACTCTTGTTGTACTTAAGTCGGCATTGTGCCGTTGGTATTCTATGCCGTTGCGATTTCTGTGTTTCACGGTCATTGGGAAGGTCAAAGGGATACAGCAAACCTGCACCGGTGCATCGGAATATAACATTGGTCTCCCAGGAGCCGCTCAAAGCACAAACTCTTAGAAGATTCACTCTTCTTGTACTTAAGTCAGCATTGTCCCTTTTGTATTCAATCCCGATGCAAATTTTGTGTTTCATCGTCAATGTGAGGGTCCAAGGGATACAGTAAACCAGCACTGGTGTATCGGAATCTAGTACTGGTCTAGCGAGAGCCGCTCAAACCACAAAATCTTAGAAGATTCACTCTTCTTGTACTTAAGTCGGCATTGTCACTTTTGTATTTGGTACCAATGCAATTTCAGTGTTTTACGGTGAATGTGAAGGTCAAAGGGATACAGTAAACCGGCACTGGTGTATCGGAATCTAAAACTGGTCTACCAGGAGCCGCTCAAACCACAAACTCTTAGAAGATACACTCTTCTTGTACTTAAGTCGGCATTGTCCGTTTTGCATTCAATCCCGATGCAGTTTCTGTGTTTCATTGTCAATGTAATGTTCCAAGGGATACAGTAAACCTGCACTGGTGCATCGGAATCTAATACTGGTCTCCCAGGAGCCGCTCAAATCACAAACTCTTATAAGATTCACTCTTCTTCTACTTAAGTAGGCATTGTCCTTTTGTATTAAATGTCGATGCAGTTTTTGTGTATCTTGGTCAATGCGAAGATCCAATGGATGCAGCAAACATGCACTGGTGCATCGGAATCTAATAATGGTCTCCCGGGAGCCGTTCAAAGCACAAACCCTTAGAAGATTCACTCTTCTTGTACTGATGTCTGCATTTTCCCTTTTGTATTCAATCCCGAAAACAGTTTTGTGTTCCATGGTCAATGTGAGAATCCAAGGGATACAGTAAAACTGCACTGGTGCATCGGAATCTAATACTGGTCTCCCAGGAGCCGCACAAATCACAAACTCTTAGAAGATTCACTCTTCATCCACTTAAGTAGGCATTGTCTTTTGTATTAAATCCCGATGCAATTTTTGTGTATCTTGGTCAATGTGAAGGTCCAAGGGATACAGTAAACCTGCACTGGTGCATCGGAATCTAATACTGGTCTCCCAGGAGCCGCTCAAAACACAAACTCTTAGATGATTCACTCTTCTTGCACTTACGTCGGCATTGTCCCTTTTGTATTCAATCCCGAAGCAATGTCTGTGTAACTTGGTCAATGTGAAGGTCAAAGGGATACAGTCATCTGGCACTGGTGTAACGGAATCTAAAACTGGTCTCCCAGGAGCCGCTGAAACCACAAACTCTTAGAAGATTCACTCCTCTTGTACTTAAGCCGGCATTGTCCATTTTGTAGTCAATCCCAATGCAATTCCTGTGTTTCATGGTCAATGTGAAGGTCCAAGGGATACAGTAAACCTGCACTGGTGCATCGGAATCTACTGCTGGTCTCTCAGGAGCCGCTCAAACCACAAACTCTAGGAAGATTCACTCTTCTTGTACTTAAGTCCTCATTGTCCATTGTGTATTTAATCCCAATTCAATTTCGGTGTTTCATGCTCAATGTGAAGGTCCAAGGGATACTGTAAAACTGCACTGGTGCATCGGAATCTAATACTGGTCTCCGAGGAGCCGCTCAAACCAAAAACTCTTAGAAGATTCACTCTTCTTGTACTTAAGTCAGCATTGTCCCATTTGTATTCAATCCCGATGCAATTTCTGTGTTTCATGGTCAATGTGAGGTTCCAAGGGATACAGTCAACCTGCGCTGTTGCATCGGAATCTAATACTGGTCTCCCAGGAGCCGTTCAAATCACAAACTCTTAGAAGATTCACTCTTATTTTACTTAAGTCGGCATTGTCCCTTTTGTGCTCAATCCCGATCGAATATCTGTGTCTCCTGGTCAATGTGATGGTCCAAGGGATACAGTAAACCTGCACTGGTGGATCGGAATCTAATACTGGTCACCCAGGAGCCGCTCAAACCAGAAACTCCTAGAAGATTTATTCTACTTTTACTTAAGTCGGCAATGTCCCTTTTGTATTCAGTCCCGATGCAATATCTGTGTTTCATGGTGAATGTGAATGTCCAGGGGATACAGTAAACCAGCACTGATGTATCGGAATCTAATACCGGTCTCCCAGGAGTGGCTCAAACCACAAACTCTCAGAGGATTCTCTCTTCTTGTACCTAAGTCGGCATTGTCCGTTTTGTATTCAATCCCGAAGCAATTTCTGTGTTTCATGGTCAATGTGGTGGTTCAAGGGATACAGTAAACCTGCACTGGTACATTGGAATCTAATACTGGCCTCCCAGGAGCCACTCAAAACACAAACTCTTAGAAGATTCACTCTTCTTTAACTTAAGTCGGCATTGTCCCTTTTGTATTCAATCCCGATACAATATCTGTGTCTCATGGTCAATGTGATGGTCCAAGGGATACAGTAAACCAGCACTGGTGCATCGGAATCTAATACTGGTCTCCCAGGAGCCGCTCAAACCCCAAATTCTTAGAGGATTCATTCTTCTTGTACTTAAGTCTTCATTCTCACTTGTGTATGTGGTACCGATGTTATCTCTGTGTTTCATGGTGAATGTGAAGGTCCAAGGGATACAGTAAGCCTGCACTGGTGCATCGGAATCTGATACTGGTCTCCCAGGAGCCGCTCAAACCACAACTTCTTAGAAGATTCACTCTTGTTGTACTAAAGTCGGCACTGTGCCGTTGGTATTCTATGCCGTTGCGATTTCTGTGTTTCACGGTCAATGGGAAGGTCGAAGGGATACAGCAAACCTGCACTGGTGCATCGGAATGTAACACTGGCCTCCCAGGAGCCGCTCAAAGCACAAACTCTTAGAAGATTCACTCTTCTTCTACTTAAGTCAGCATTGTCCCTTTTGTATTCAATCCCGATGCAAATTTTGTGTTTCATCGTCAATGTGAGGGTTCAAGGGATACAGTAAACCTGCACTGGTGCATCGGAATCTACTGCTGGTCTCTCAATAGCCGCTCAAACCACAAACTCTAGGAAGATTCACTCTTCTTGTACTTAAGTCAGCATTGTGCCTTTTGTATTCAATCCCGATGCGATTTCTGTGTTTCATGGTCAATGCGAAGATCCAATGGATGCAGCAAACATGCACTGGTGCATCGGAATCTAATAATGGTCTCCCGGGAGCCGTTCAAAGCACAAACCCTTAGAAGATTCACTCTTCTTGTACTTAAGTCTGCATTTTCCCTTTTGTATTCAATCCCGAAAACATTTTTGTGTTTTATGGTCAATGTGAGGATCGAAGGAATACACTAAACCTGCACTGAAGCACCGGAATTTAATACTGGTTTCCCAGGTGCCGCCAAAACGACAAACTCTTAGAAGATTAACCCTCGTTGTACTTAAAACGGCGTTGTGTCTTTTGTATTTATTCCTGATGCGATTATCTGTGTTTCATGGTCAATGTGAAGGTCCAAGTGATACAGTAAAGCTGCACTGGTACATCGGAATCTAATACTGGTCTCCCAGGAGAAACTCAAACCACAAACTCTTTGAAATTTCACTCTTCTTGTTCTTAAGTCAGCATTGTAAATTTGTATTCAATTCGATGTATTTTCTGTGTTTCATGGTCAATTCGAAGGTCAAGGGATACAGTAAACCCGCATTGGTGCATCGAAATCTAATGCTGGTCTCCCAGGAGCCACTCAAAACACAAACTCTTAGAAGATTCACTCTTATTTTACTTAAGTCGGCATTGTCCTTTTTGTATTCAATCCCGATCCAATATCTGTGTCTCCTGGTCAATGTGATGGTCCAAGGGATACAGTAAACCAGCACTGGCGCATCGGAATCTAATACTGGTCTCCCAGGAGCCGCTCAAACCCCAAATTCTTAGAGGATTCATTCTTCTTGTACTTAAGTCTTCATTGTCACTTTTGTATGTGGTACCGATGTTATCTCTGTGTTTCATGGTGAATGTGAAGGTCCAAGGGATGCAGTAAACCTGCACTGGTGCATCGGAATCTGATACTGGTCTCCCAGGAGCCGCTCAAACCACAACTTCTTAGAAGATTCACTCTTGTTGTACTTACGTCGGCATTGTGCCGTTGGTATTCTATGCCGTTGCGATTTCTGTGTTTCACGGTCAATTGGAAGGTCAAAGGGATACAGCAAACCTGCACTGGTGAATCGCAATGTAACACTGGACTCTCAGGAGCCGCTCAAAGCACAAACTATTAGAAGATTAACTCTTCTTGTACTTAAGTCAAAATTGTCCCTTTTGTATTCAATCCCGATGCAAATTTTGTGTTTCATCGTCAATGTGAGGGTCCAAGGGATACAGTAAACCAGCACTGGTGTATCGGAATCTAGTACTGGTCTAGCGAGAGCCGCTCAAACGACAAACACTTAGAAGATTCACTCTTCTTGTACTTAAGTCGGCATTGTCACTTTTGTATTTGGTACCAATGCAATTTCTATGTTTCATGGTCAATGTGAAGGTCGAAGGGATACAGTAAACCTGCACTGGTGCATCAGAATCTTATACTGGTCTCCCAGGAGCACCTGAAACCACAAACTCTTAGAAGATTCACTCCTCATGTACTTAAGTCGCCATTGTCCATTTTGTATTCAATCCCGATGCAATTTCTGTATTTCATGGTCAATGTCAATGTCCAAGTGATACAGTAAACCTGCACTGTTGCATCAGAATCTAATACCGGTCTCGGAGGAGTCGCTCAAAGCACAAACTCTTAGAAGATTCTTTCTTTTTGTACTTAAGTCGGCATTGTGCATTTTGTATTCAATACCGAAACAATTTCTGTGTTTCATGGTCAATGTAAAGGTCCAAGGGATACAGTACATCGTCACTGGGGAATCGGAATCTTATACTGGGCTCCCAGGAGCCGTTCAAAGCACAAACTCTTAGAAGGTTCACTCTTCTTGTACTTAAGTCGGCATTGTCCCTTTTGTATTCAATACCGAAACAATTTCTGTGTTTCATGGTCAATGTGAGGTTCCATGGGATACAGTAAATTCTGCACTGTTGCATCGGAATCTAATACTGGTCTCCCAGGAGCCGCTCAACAGACAAACCCTTAGAAGATTCACTCTTCTTGTACTTCAGTCGGCAATGTGCTTTTTCTATTCTTTCCCGTTGTGATTTCTGTGTTTCATGTTCAATGTGAAGGTCCAAGGGATACAGTAAACCTGCACTGGTGCATCGGAATCTAATACTGCTCTCCCAGGAGCCGCTCAAATCACAAACTCTTCGAAGATTCACTCTTCTTCTACTTAAGTAGGCATTGTCCTTTTGTATTAAATCCCGACGCAATTTTTGTGTATCTTGGTCAATGTGAAGGTCCAAGGGATACAGTAAACCGGCACTGGTGCATCGGAATCTAATACTGGTCTCCGAGGAGCCGCTCAAACCACAAACTCTTAGAAGTTTCCCTCTTCTTGTACTTAGGTCAGCATTGTCCCATTTGTGTTCAATCCCTTTGCAATTTCTGTGTTTCATGGTCAATGTGAGGGTCCAAGGGATACAGTCAACCTGCACTCGTGCATCGGAATCTAATACTGGTCTCCCAGGAACCGTTCAAATCACAATCTCTTAGATGATTCACTCTTCTTGTACTTAAGTCGGCATTGTCCCTTTTGTATTCAGTCCCGATGTAATTTCCGTGATTCATCGTGAATGTGATGGTCCAGGGGATACAGTGAACCAGCACTCGTGTATCGGAATTTAATACTGGTCTCCCAGGACCCGTTCAAACCACAAACTCATAGATGACTCACTCATCTTGTACTTAAGTCGGCATTGTGCCTTTTGTATTCCATCCCGTTGCGATATCTGTGTTACATGGAGAATGAGAAGGTGCAAGGGATACAGTAGTCCTGCACTGGTGCATCGAATCTAATACTGGTCTCCCAGGATCCGCTCAAACCACAAACTCTAAGAAAATTCACTCTTCCTGTACTTAATTCGGCATTGTCCTTTTCAATTCAATCCCGATGCAATTTCTGTGTTTCGTGGTCAATGTGAAGATCCGAGGGATACAGTAAACCTGCACTGAAGCATCAGAATTTAATACTGGTTTCCCAGGTGCCGCTAAAACGACAAACTCTTAGAAGATTAACCCTCCTTGTACTTAAAACGACGTTGTGTCCTTTGTATTTACTCCTGATGCGATTATCTGTGTTTCATGGTCAATGTGAAGGTCTAAGTGATACAGTAAACGAGCACTGGTGCATCGGAATCTAATACTGGTCTCCCAGGACCCGCACAAACCACAAACTCTTAGAAGATTCACTCTTCTTGTACTTAAGTCGGCATTGTCCCTATTGTATTCAATCCCGATGCAATTTCTGTGTTTCATGGTCAATGTGAAGGTCCAAGAGATACAGTAAATTCAGCACTGGTGCGTCGGAATCTAATACTGGTCTCCCAGGAGCCGCTCAATCCACAAACTCTTAGAAGATTCACTCATCGCTTACTTCAGTCGGCTGTGTGTCTTTTGTATTCCACCGTGATGCGATTTCTGTGGTTCATGGTCAATGTGGAGGTCCAAGGAATACAGCAAACGTGCACTGGTGCATCGGAATCTAATACTGGTCTCCCATGAGCCGCTCAAAGCACAAACTCTTAGAAGATTCTTTCCTCTTGTACTTAAGTCGGCATTGTGCCCTTTGTAATCAATCCCGATGCAATTTCTGTGTTTCATGGTTAATGTGACGGTCCAAGGGATATAGTAAACCTGCACTGGTGCATTGGAATCTAATACTGGTCTCCCAGGAGAAGCTCAAACCGCAACCTCTTTGAAAATTCACTCTTCTTGTACTTAAGTCGGCATTGTCCCTTTTGAATAATATCAAGATGCAATTTCTGTGTTTCATGGTCAATCTGAAGGTCCTAGGGATACAGTAAACCTGCTCTGGTGCATCGGAATGTTATACTGGTCGCCCAGGAGCTGCTCAGAGCACAATATCTTTGAAGATTCATTCTTCATGTCCTTAGGTCGGCATTGTCCCATTTTCATTCAATCCTAAAGCAATGTCTGTGTTTCATGGTCAATGTGAAGGTTCAAGGGACACAGTAAACCTGCACTGGGGAATCGGAATCTACTACTGGTCTCCCAGGAACCGCTCTAACCACAAACTCTTTGAAGATTCACTCTTCTTGTACTTAAGTCGGCATTGTCATTTTTGTATTATGTCCCGATGCAAATTCTGTGTTCCCTGGTGAATGTGAAGGTCCAAGGGATTCAGTAAACCTGCACTGGTGCGTCGCAATCTAATACTGGTCTCCCAAAAGCCGCTCAAACCACAAACTCTTAGAAGGCTCCTTCTTCTTGTACTTAAGTCAGCGTTGTGCCTTTTCTATTCAATCCCGATACATATTCTGAGTTTCATGCTCAATATGAAGGTACAAGGGATACAGTAGACCTGCACTGGGGCATCGGAATCTAATACTGGTGTCCCAGGAGCCGCTCAAAATTCATGCTCTTAGAAAATTCACTCTTCTTGTACTTCAGTCGACAGTGTGCCTTTTGTATTCCTTCCCGCTGCGATATCTATGTTTCATGGTCAATGTGAAGGTCCAAGGGATACAGTAAACGTGCAATGGTGCATCGGAATCTATTACTGGTCTCCCAGGAGCCGCTCAAAATACAAACTCTCAGAGGATTCACTGTTCTTGTACTTAAGCCGTCATTCTCCCTTTTGTATTCAATCCTGATGTAATGTGGGTGCTTCGTTGTCAATGTGAAGGTCTAAGGGATACAGTAATCCTGCACTGGTGCATCGGAATCTAATTCTGGTCTCCCTGGAGCCACACAAACGACATACTCATAGAATATTCACTTTTCCTGTGCTTAAGTCGGCATTGTCCATTTTGTATTAAATCCCGATGTAAATTCTGTGTTTCCTGGTGAATGTGAAGGTCCAAGGGATACAGTAAACCTGCACTGGTGCATCGGAATCTAATACTGGTCTCCCAGGAGCCGCTAAAACCACAAACTTTTAGATGATTCACTCATCTTGTACTTATTTCGGCATTGTCCCATTTGTATTCAAACCCGATGACATTTCTGTGTTTCATGGTCAATGTGAGGGTCCAAGGGATACAGTAAACCTGCACTGGTCCATCGGCATCAGATACTGGTCTCCCAGGAGCCGCACAAAAAACAAACTCTTAGAAGATTCACTCTTCTAGTACTTACGTCGGCATTGTGCCTTTTGTATTCAATCACGATGCGATTTCTGCTTTCCATGGTCACTGTGGAGGTCCAATTGATACGGTAAACCTGCACTGGCGCATCGGAATCTAATACTGGTCTCCCAAGAGCCGCTCAAAGCACAAACTTTTATAAGATTCACTCTTCATGTACTTAAGTCGGCATTGTGAATTTTGTATTCTACCCATTGCGATTCCTGTGTTTCATGGTCAATGTGAAGGTCCAAGCGATACAGTAAACCTGCACTAGTGCATCGGAATCTAATACTGGTCTCCCAGGAGCCGCTCTAAATACAAACTCTTTGAAAATTCACTCTTCTTGTACTTAAGTCGGCATTGTCACTTTTGTATTCAATCCCGATGCAATTTCCTTGTTTCAAGGTCAAGTAAAGGTCCAAAAGATGCAGCAAACCTCCACTGTTGCATGGGAATCTAATACTGGTCTCCCAGGAGCTGCTCAAAGCACAAACTCTTAGAACTTTCACTCTTCTTGTCCTTAAGTCGGCATTGTGCCTTTTGCATTCAATCCCAATGCGATATCTGTGTTTCATGGTCAATGCGAAGATCCAGGGATACAGTGAACCTGCACTGGTGCATCGGAATCTAATACTGGTCTCCCAGGAGCCCCTCAAACCACAAACTCTTAGAAGACTCTTACTTCTTGTACTTAAGTCGGCGTTGTGCCCTTTGTATTCAATCCCGATGCAGTTTCTGTGTTTCACGGTCAATGTGAAGAACCAAGTGATTCAGTAAATTCTGCACTGGTGCATCGGAATCTAATACTGGTCTCCCAGGAGCCGCTCAATCCACAATCTCTCAGAAGTTTCACTCTTCTTGTCCTTAAGTCGGCATTGCGCCTTTTGCATTCAATCCCAATGCGGTTTCTGTCTTTCATGGTATTTTCGAAGATCCAAGGGATACAGTAAACCTGCACTGTTGCATCGGAATCTAATACTGGTCTCCCAGGACCCGCTCAAACCACTATCTCTTAGAAGATTTTTTCTTCTTGTACTTAAGTCTGTGTTGTGCCTTTTGTATTCAATCCCGATGCAGTTTCTGTGTTTCACGGTCAATGTGAAGGTCCAAGGGATACAGTATACGTGCACTGGTGCATCGGAATCTAATACTGGTCTCCCAGGAGCTGCTCAAACAACAAACTCTTTGAAGATTCACTCTTCTTGTACTTCAGTCGGCATTGTCCATTTTGTATTATATCCAGATGCAAATTCAGAGTTTCATATTCAATGTGAAGGCCCAAGGAATACAGCAAACCTGCACTGGTGCATCGGAAGCTAATACTGGTCTCCCAGGAGCCGCTCAAAATACAAACCCTTAGAAAATTCGCTGTTCTTGTACTTAGGTCGGCATGGTCCCTTTTGTATTCAATCCCGATGCAATTTCTTTGTTCCATGGTCAATGTGAAGATCCAAGGGATGCAGTTAACCTGCACTGTTGCATCGGAATCTAATACTGGTCTCCCAGGAGCCGCTCAAAGCACAAACTCTTAGAAGTTTCACTCTTCTTGTCCTTAAGTCGGCATTGCGCCTTTTTCATTCAATCCCAATGCGATTTCTGTGTTTCATGGTATTTGCGAAGATCCAAGGGATACAGTAAACCTGCATTGGTGCATGGAAATCTAGTACTGGTGTCGCGGGAGCTGTTGAGAGCACAAATCCTTAGAAGATTCACTCTTCTTGTCCTTAAGTCGGCATTGTGCCTTTTGTATTCAATCCCAATGCGATTTCTGTGTTTGATGGTCAATGTGAGGGTCCAAGGGATGCAGTAAATTCTGCACTGGTGCAACAGAATCTAATACAGGTCTCCCAGGAGCCGCTCAACAGATAAACTCTTAGAAGATTCACTCTTCTTGTAGTTCAGTCGGCATTGTGACTTTTGTATTCTAACCTGTTTCGATTTCTGTGTTTCATGGTCAGTGTGAAGGTCCAAGGGTTACAGTAAAGCTGCACTGGTGCATCGCAATCTAATACTGGTCTCCTAGGAGCCGCTCAAACCACAAACTCTAAGAAAACTCTTTCTTCTTGTACTTAAGTATGCGTTGTGCCTTTTGTATTCAATTTTGATGCAAGATCTGTGTTTCACGGTCAATGTGAAGGTCCAAGGGATACAGTATACCTGCACTGGTGAATCGGAATCTAATACTGGTCTCTCAGGAGTCGCTCAAAGCGAAAACTCTTTGAAGATTCACTCTTTTTGTACGTAAGTAGGCTTTGTCCTTTTTGGATCCAATCCCTATGCTATTTCTGTGTTTCCTGGTGAATGTGAAGGTCCAAGGGATACAGTAAACCAGCACTGGTGCAACGGAATCTTATACTGGTCTCCCAGGGGCTGCTAAAATCATATACTTTTAGATGATTCACTCATCTTGTACTTTTGTCGGCATTGTCCCTTTTGAATTCAAACCCGATGTAATTTCGGTGCTTCATGGTCAATGTGAAGGTGCAAGGGCTACTTTGAACCTGCAGTGGTGCATCGGAATCTAATACTGGTCACCCTGGAGCCGCTCCAACGACAAACTCCTAGAAAATTCACTCTTCTTGTACTTAAGTCGGCATTGTCCATTTTATATTCAATCCCGATGCAATTTCTGTGTTTCGTGGTCAATGTGAAGAACCAAGTGATTCAGTAAATTCTGCACTGGTGCATCGGAATCTAATACTGGTCTCCCAGGAGCCGCTCAATGCACAAACTCGTAAAAGTTTCACTCTTCTTGTCCTTAAGTCGGCATTGCGCCTTTTGCATTCAATCCCAATGCGGTTTCTGTCTTTCATGGTATTTTCGAAGATCCAAGGGATACAGTAAACCTGCACTGTTGCATCTGAATCTAATACAGGTCTCCCAGGAGCCGCTCAACAGACAATCTCTTAGAAGATTCACTCTTCTTGTAGTTCAGTCGGCATTGTGACTTTTGTATTCTAACCCGTTGCGATTTCTGTGTTTCACAGTCAGTGTGAAGGTCCAAGGGTTACAGTAAAGCTGCACTGGTGCATCGCAATCTAATACTGGTCTCCTAGGAGCCGCTCAAACCACCAACCCTTAGAAAAATCTTTCTTCTTGTACTTAAGTATGCGTTGTGCCTTTTTTATTCAATTTTGATGCAAGTTCTGTGTTTCACGGTCAATGTGAAGGTCCAAGGGATACAGTATACCTTCACTGGTGAATCGGAATCTTATGCTGGTCTCCCAGGAGCCACTCAAAATACAAACACTTAGAAAATGCGCTCTTCTTGTACTTAAGTCGGCATTGTCCCTTTTGTAGTCAATCCCGGTGCAATTTCTTTGTTTCATGGTCAATGTGAAGGTCCAAGGGATACAGTAAACCAGCACTGGTGGAACGGAATCTTATACTGGTCTCCCAAGAGCCGCTAGAACCATAAACTTTTCGATGATTCACTCATCTTGTTTTTATGTCGGCATTGTCCGTTTTGAATACAAACCCGAAGCAATTTCTGTGACTCATGGTCAATGTGAAGGTCCAACGGGTACAGTAAACTGGCACTGGTGCATCGGATCCTAATACTGGTCTCCCAGGAGACGCTCAAACCACAAACTCTTAGAAGATTCACTCTTCTTGTACTTAAGTAGGCATTGTGCATTTTATATTAAACCCCGATGCGATATCTGTGTTTCATTGTCACTGTGAAGGTCCAATTGATACAGTAAACCTGCACTGGTGCACCGGAATCTAATACTGGTCTCCCGGGAGCTGCTCAAGGCACAAAATTCTAGAAAATTCACTCTTCTTGAACTTCAGTCTGCATTGTGCCTTTTGTATTCCATCCCGATGCAATTTCTGTGTTTCATTGTCAATGTTAAGGTCCAGGGGTACAGTAAACCTGCACTGGTCCATCGGAATCTAATACTGGTCTCCCAGGAGCCGCTCAAACCACAAACTCTTGGCAGATTCACTCTTCTAGTACTTAAGTCGGCATTGTGCCTTTTGTATTCAATCGCGATGAGATTTCTGTTTTCCATGGTCAATGTGGAGGTCCAATTGATACAGAAAACCTGCACTGGTGCATCGGAATCTAATACTGGTCTCCCAGAAGCCGCTCAAACAACAAACTCGTATAAGATTCACTCTTCTTGTACTTAAGTCGGCATTGTGAATTTTGTATTCTATCCCATTGCGATTCCTGTGTATCAAGGTCAATGTGAAGGTCCAAGGGATACAGTAAACCGGCACTGGTGCATCGGAATCTAATACTGTTCTCCCAGGAGCTGCTCAAACCACAAACTCTTAGAAGATTCAATCTTCTTGTACTTAAGTCGGCATTGTGAATTTTATATTAAACCCTGATGCGATATCTGTGTTTCATTGCCACTGTGATGGTCCTATTGATACAATAATCATGCACTGGTGCATCGGAATCTAATACTGTTCTCCCAGGAGCCGCTAAAACCACAAACTCTTAGAAGATTCACTCTTCTAGTACTTCAGTCGGCATTGTGCCTTTTGTATTCAATCGCGATGCAATTTTTGTTTTCCATGGTCAATGTCGAGGTCCAATTGATACAGTATACCTGCACTGGTACAACGGAATCTAATACTGGTCTCCCAGAAGCCGCTCATAGCACAAACTCTTATAAGATTCACTCAACTTGTACTTAAGTCGGCATAGTGAATTTTGTATTCGATCCCATTGCGATTCCTGTGTTTCATGGTCAATGTGAAGTTCCAAGGGATTCAGTAATTCTGCACTGGTGCATCGGAATCTAATACTGGTCATCTAGGAGCCGCTCAACGCACAAACTCTTAGAAGATTCACTCTTCTTGTATTTAACTCGGCATTGTGCCTTTTGTATTCAATCCCGAAGCAGTTTCTGTGTTTCATGGTTAATGTTAGGGTCCAAGGGATACAGTAAACCAGCACTGGTGCATCGGAATCCATTACTGGTCTCCCAGGAGCCGCTCAAAGCACAAATTCTTTGAAGATTCACTCTTCTTGTACTTAAGTCGGCATTGTCCCTTTTGTATTACATCCCGATGCAATTTCTGGGTTTCATGGTCAATGTCAAGGTCGAAGGGTTACAGTAAACCTGCACTGCTGCATCGGAATTTAATACTGGCCTCCCAGGATCCGCTCAAATCACAAACTCTTAGAAGACTCTTTCTTCTTGCACTTAGGTCGGCGTTGTGCCTTTTGTATTCTATCCCGTTGCGATTTCTGTATTTCATGGTCAATGTGAAGGTCCAAGGGATACAGTAAACCTGCACTGGTGCATCGGAATCTAATACTGGTCTCCCAGGGGCCATTCAAAATACATACTCTTAGAAAATTACCTCTTCTTGTACTTAAGTCGGCATTGTCCCGTTTGCATTCAATCCCAATGCGATTTCTGTGTTTCATGGTCAATGCGGAGATCCAAGGGATACAGTAAACCTACACTGGTGCATCGGAATCTAATACTGGTCTCCTAGGAGCCGCTCAAACTACAAACTCTTAGATGCTTCACTGTTCTTGTACTTAAGCCGTCATTGTCCCTTTTGTATTAAATCCCGATGTAATTTCGGTACCTTATGGTCAATGTGAAGGTCCAATGGATACAGGAAACCTGCACTGGTGCATTGGAATCTAATACTGGCCTCCCAGGAGCCGCTGAAACGACAAACTCATAGAATGTTCACTTTTCTTGTACTTATGTCGGCATTGTCCATTTTGAATTCAATCCCGATGCAATTTCTATGTTTCATGTTCAATGTGAAGGTCCAAGGGATACAGTAAACCTGTACTGGTGCATCGGAATCTAATACTGGTCTCCCAGGAGCCGCTTAAAGCACAAACTCTTAGAATATTCACTTTTCTTGTACTTAAGTCGGCATTGTCCTCTTTGTATTCAATCCTGATGCAAATTCTGTGTCTCCTGGTGAATGTGAAGGTCATAGAGATACAGTAAACCTGCACTGGTGCATCGCAATCTAATACTGGTCTCCCAGGAGCTGCTAAAAATACAAACTCTTAGAAGATTCATTCATCTTGTACTTATGTCGGCATTGTCCCTTTTGTATTCAAACCCGATGCGATTTCTTTGTTTCATGGTCAATGTGAAGGTCCAAGGAATGCAGTAAACCTGCACTGTGGCATCGGAATCTTAAACTGGTCTCCCAGGAGCCGCTCAAAGCACAAAATCTGAGAAGTTTCACTCTTCTTGTCCTTAAGTCGGCATTGTGCCATTTGCATTCAATCCCAATGCGATTTCTGTGCGTCATGGTCAATGGGAAGGTCCAAGGGATACAGTAAACCAGCACTGGTGCATCGGAATCTAATACTGGTCTCCCAGGAGCCGCTAAAACCACGAACTCTTAGAAGATTCACTCTTCTAGTACTTAAGTCGGCATTGTGCCTTTTGTATTCAATCGCGATGCGATTTCTGTTTTCCATGGTCAATGTGAAAGTCCAAGGGATACAGTATATCGTCACTGGGGAATCGGAATCTTATACTGGTCTCCCAGGAGCTGTTCAAAGCACAAACTCTTAGAAGGTTCACTCTTCTTGTGCTTAAGTCGGCATTGTCCCTTTTGTATTCAATCCCGATGCAATTTCTGTGTTTCATGGTCAATGTGAGGTTCCAAGGGATACAGTAAATTTTGCACTGGTGCATCGGAATCTAATACTGCTCTCCCAGGAGCAGCTCAACAGACAAACCCTTAGAAGATTCACTCTTCTTGTACTTCAGTCGGCATTGTGCTTTTTGTATTCTATCCCATTGCGATTCCTGTGTTTCATGGTCAATGTGAAGGTCCAAGGGATACAGTAAGCCTGCACTGGTGCATCGGAATCTAATACTGGTATCCCAGGAGCCGCTCAAATCACAAACTCTCAGACAATTCACTCTTCTTTTACTTAAGTCGGCATTGTGCCTTTTGTATTCAATCCCGATGGAATTTCGGAGTTCCATGGTTAAATAGAAGGTCCAAGGAATACTTAAAATCTGTACTGGTGCATCGGAATCTATTACTGGTCTCCCAAGAGCCGCTCAAAGCCCGAAGTCTTAGAAGATTCACTCTTCTTGTATTCAAGTCGGCACTGTGCCGTTTGAACTATTCCCGATGCAATTTCTGTGTTTCATGGACAATGTGAAGTTCCAAGGGATTGAGTAAACCTGCACTGGTGCATCGGAATCTAATACTGGTCACCCAGGAGCCACTCAACGCACAAACTCTTAGAAGATTCACTCTTCTTGTATTTAACTCGGCATTGTGCCTTTTGTATTCAATCCGATGCTATTTCTGTGTTTCATGGTTAATGTTAGGGTCCAAGGGATATAGTAAACCAGCACTGGTGCATCGGAATCTAATACTGGTCTCCCAGGAGCCGCTCACAGCACAAATTCTTTGAAGATTCACTCTTCTTGTACTTAAGTTGGCATTGTCCCATTTGTATTACATCCCGATGCGATTTCTGTGTTTCATGGTCAATGTGAAGGACCAAGGGATACAGTAAATTCTGCACTGGTGCATCGGAATCTAATACTGGTCTCCCAGGAGCCGCTCATTGCACAAACTCCTAGAAGGTTCAGTCTTCTTGTACTTAAGTCGGCATTGTGCCTTTTGGATTGAATCTCAATGCAATTTCTGAGATTCATAGTCAATGTGAAGGTCCCAGGGATACAGTAAACCTGCACTGGTGCACCGGAATCTAATACTGGTCTCCTAGGAGTCGCTCAAACTACAAACTCTCAGATGATTCACTGTTCTTGTACTTAAGCCGTCATTGTCCCTTTTGTATTTAATCCCGATGTAATTTCGGTGCTTCATGGTCAATGTGAAGGTCCAATAGATACAGTAAACCTGCACTGGTGCATCGGAGTCTAATACTGGCCTCCCAGGAGCCGCTCAAACGACAAACTCCTAGAATGTTCACTTTTCATGTACTTAGGTCGGCATTGTCCATTTTGTATTCAATCCCGATGCAATATCTGTTTTTCATGGTCAATGTGAAGGTCCAAGGGAAACAGTAAAACTGCACTGGTGCATCAGAATCTAATACTGGTCTCCCGGGAGCCATTCAAAGCACAAGCCCTTAGAAGATTCACTTTTATTGTCCTTAAGTCGGCATTGTGCCTTTTGTACTCAATCCCGATGCGATTTCTGCGTTTCATGGTCAATGTGAAGGACCAAGTGATTCAGTAAATTCTGCACTGGTTCATCTGAATCTAATACTGGTCTCCCAGGAGCCGCTCAATGCACAAACTCCTAGAAGATTCAGTCTTCTTGTACTTAAGTCGGCATTGTGCTTATTGGATTCAATCCCAATGAAATTTCTCAGTTTCATGGTCAATGTGAAGGTCCAATGGATGCAGTAAACCTGCACTGTAGCTTCGGAATCTTATACTGGTCTCCCAGGAGCCGCTCAAAGCACAAACTCTTAGAAGTTTCACTCTTCTTGTCCTTAAGTCGGCATTGTGATTTTTGCATTCAATCCCAATGCGATTTCTGTGTTTCATGGTCAATGTGAAGGACCAAGTGATTCAGTAAATTCTGCACTGGTTCATCGGAATCTAATACTGGTCTCCCAGGAGCCGCTCAATGCACAAACTCCTAGAAGATTCAGTCTTCTTGTACTTAAGTCGGCATTGTTTCTTTTATTTATTTATTTATTGATTTATTTAACCTGGCAAGATTAGGGCCATCAGGCCCTCTCTTGCATCTAACCAGGCATTCTACTTATTTTACATTCATATGTTTTAGTAGGCATGTTAAACTACATCTAGTACAAAAAGTGAAATAAACAATTTGAAAGGTACACCTGGAAAAATACATAGATATAGAGTTTATATTCTTAGGTCACAAGTACTGTTATAATTAGACGTTATTGAAGAGACAGATTTTAGATAGGAGTGCCGGCAGCACGGAGTATGAGGGAGACTCATGGTGAAGGGAGGAGAAGAATAGAGACATGATGAAACGTAATTAAGGAAATATAAAGGAAAAGAAGATTGCGTGGCTAATAGAGAAAGATGAAGAGGAAGGCATCTCAGGAGCAAGATAGGAGACGCTAGCTTTGCTATTTGACAGATGAGGGGATTGTCCTTGTACATTAATTTTGTGGAGAACTTTGTGAGGATGATAGTAGGAAATGCTTCAACTTCTCCTTAAAAGCAGCAGGAGATCGAATTTTGCGCAAGGTAAGGGGCAGTTTGTTCCATAGGCGGACAGCGGCAACTGAGAAGGAGTTTGCAAAAGTTTTTGTTTTGTGAGTGGGCACAGTTAGGATACCAAATAAGAGTGACCTCGTGTTTCGATTATGATGACATGACAGGTTTTTAATCTCTGAAGCAAGGTACTGGGGTGCTTGCGCGATGAGCTGGCGTTTCAAGTCCTGTGGAAATATGTTCCGAAACTTTTTGAGAGCATAGAGACAAGCAGACGTCTTTCGGCACACTGCGACTGTATTCTCCGCCCAGTTGAGATGCTCATCCAAAGTTACACCCAAGTTCTTCACTGTTTTCTGATATGGTATTGGAGTACCGTCGAGCAGAATAGGAGGTAGCCGTTCGCGGAAATCTGAACTTATTAATTTCTGATGGGCTATTAAGATTACTTGCGTCTTTTTTGCATTTAGTTTAAGCCCCAGGTTTTTCGCCCATCTCACTACTGAAGACAGATCATCATTCATCTGAGCGATTGCAGTGTTTACATCTTCAGGTCTGACGCTTAGGTAGAGCTGGAGGTCGTCGGCATAGAAATGATATTTACAGGAGGACAGAACCGACGAAATATCGTTGACATATAAAGAAAACAAAAGTGGTCCTAAGACTGATCCTTGTGGCACTCCCGAGGAAACATGTTTCCAGGAAGATTTTTCATTTACGCAGACAACACATTGCTGTCTGTCTTTTAAGTAGCTTTCAAACCATCTCATTGCACTATCAGAGAAATTAAGCTGTTGCATTTTTCTGAGCAATATGTCAAAGTTTACAGTGTCAAAAGCTTTGCTGAAGTCCAGTAGCGTCAATATTGTTGCCTTTCGATTGTCGATGGCATATTTCAGGTCATCAGTTACTTTAATTAGAGCAGTGTTTGTGCTGTGATGTTTACGGAAACCGGATTGAAATTTGTCATAGAGGCTGAATTCATGCAAGTGTTCAGTGATTTGGTCATGAACAATATATTCAAGTGCTTTGGAAACAGCAGGCAGTATGCTAATTGGTCGGTAATCACTAGGCAGTTGCGGGTTTTCGATCTTAGGGATGGGTCGAATTAGGCTTCTTTTCCACGCAGTAGGATATATTAGGAAAAATTAAATATGTCAGTTAAGACAGGTACTAAGATATCGGCAACATTCTTAATCATGGTTATACCGATACTGTCGTTGTCTATTGCATCAGAAGAGATTCTCATTATTGCTTTTCTTGCCGTATTTGTTGTTACATGTTTTAGATGGAAGGTATCGTTGTTAGTTATCCTGTTTGGGGATTCTTGTGGACGGTAATTATCAGCTGTGCTGGTATTCAGAGGTGCAGAGAAGAATTCACTTAATTCGTTAGCAGACACATGAAAAGTAGTTTCCGATTTTGCCTTTCCGACCCCCAAGCTACGGAGATTCTTCCATAGAGCCGTGGGCGTCAGATCGCTGCATACAAGGGAGCGAGCGTGCCTGATTTTAGCATTGCGAATGCATTGTTTCACTCTGTTCCGTAGCTTTCTATATTCTTCGAAACGCTCGGGTTTCGGATCTGCCTTGAAACGCCTGTGGGCAGCATCCCTATTAGTCATCATTTGACGTAATTCAGCTGTCAGCCATGGAGCAGGAGATTTTCTTACACGGATTGTGCGCACAGGTGCATGTTTGTCATAGAGGGCAGTGAGTTTATCACCAAGGTCATTAATTTTGCCGTCGATTGTGGGTTTTCTGATTATTTGATGCCATAGGATTTCTGAGCAATCGGCTGTTAGAGCGTCAAGGTCAATACGTTTCATGTTCCTACAAGTTATGTAACGCGATTTGATCCTTGGGGGCTGCACAGAGTAGGCCAGGAATATTACATCATGTGCTGAGAGGCCAGGGGCCGATGTTTGACCAACATCTCTTACTTTGTCAGTCTGTTTCGTTGCGATTACGTCTATAAGAGTATGACTGTGCGCCGTATGGTGTGTAGGTTGTAATGGAAGAATGTTCATGCTATTGCAACTAAACAGTCTTCTTAGGTTTATTGCGGAGGGAGTGTCTCTTAGCAGGTCTATGTTCAAGTCACCCATTACGATGACATGTTCGTATTGACACTGAAGTGAATGTAATTCCGACTGGAAAGAACTCATTGAGCTTATTTTTGGCGGCTTGTACACGACGCCAGTCAAGAATTTCCGACTTTGTATATTTATTTCAATGAACATGAATTCAGCCTCTTTTTCTTCAGCAGGATTTGACGTACATAAGACTTTTGCTTTGAGATCTGTTCGTATGTACGCGCCGACCCCGCCACCTCGCTTTTTTGATCTGTCTGCCCTAAGAAATGTGTACCCTGGGAGATGAAAAGATGCAGAGGATATGTGTGGTTTCAACCACGTTTCGGATAAGAGGATTACGTGGTAGTTTAGTTGGTTGAAGAGGAGGCTAAGTTCTTCATAATGCGCAGGTAAAGACTGGACGTTGCAAGCTGCTAAAAGCTCTGACGCGTTCCGCCGAGCAGCCTGGAGTAGGGTGGCAGACTGGTTTGTCCCTTTGTTAGGCACTACCTGCCGCGAGGGGCACTGGCCGCTGCTTCCGCCAAGTGACATACCACAGGGGTGACCGAGATTTTGCACGCCCTGTTTGTGACACCGCGAGTGCCGAAAGAAAGGCGCCTGCTAAAGATTTCCTGAGGTTGCGGGAGTATAGAAAATGGATTAGTGGTATTCTGTGCAAGGAGAATATGACCAAAATAGTGACGGCTGTGTGTCACTGTGTATCCTCTGTCGTACGAGGAGAAATGTAATTAGCTTATTTGAAACAGCTTAGGGTGGAAATAAGGGAGAAGGGAGTGATTTACGAGGCCGATGCTGCCAGCAGAGAGAAGTAAGCTTAGTAATTAATAGATTATCGTAGGAAGCTAGAATTAAATTGAAATTTACTAAAGTGATACTGGTAGTGATTATCGTAGGAAGCTACAATTAGATTGAAATTTGCTAAAGTGATACTGATAGTGATTTTTGTTATGAACAATTTAAACCGAAGAGATGGGTGATTAATGAACTAAAGGAGAGACTAATAATTGCAATAGAACTATTTCAGAATGGAAGAGAATAAACTGAGAAAATGAAAAAAGAATTAGCAGTAACCAAAATTAAGTAATGGTTAGAGCTACAGACACAAAAAAATAGTGAAAAGTTAATACAGTTACAAAAACAATTAGTTGAAGGTACAAATATGGGTATAATTAAAAAATTAATACAATTACAAGACTACATCTGAGTATTGGGGCTGTTACGATTGCAAATGGTGTTAAGTTTGCACTTTTGGCTCGAGTAGCTTCACTTAATACTATTCAGTTCTGTCATGTTTGTGACTGTCTTCTTTCCAGCTGCTGTCTTAATGATTACTCTGCCATCCTGAGTCCACACATTCTGAAGACCGAAATGGGATATGGCACTGTTTAAAATCTTTAGCCGTTCATGTGTCAGAACTTCCCTTATTGTAAGCCCTGTCCTTGCTAACTTCTTCTTCTGGGTAAAGATCTCTGCCCTTTTTCGGTACGAAACAAATTTAATTATTATTGGACGAGGTTTGGTGGCACCTGGTAATTTTCGTACCACCCGATGGCTCCTGTCAATGTCTGCCTTGGTCACTTCAACGCCTAATTTTTCACGTGCAACTTGTATAAGCAGGTTGTCCATGTCTTCTTCCTTATTTTCTACTACTCCAAACAGTCGTAGACTATTTCGCCTTTGGTACTGTTCTAGTTCGTCAGTTGCGGCAGATAGTTTGACTTCCAACTCTCGTGCCTTTTTCTCGTATTCAGACACAGACTTTTTTAGTGCTGTAATTTCGGCAGTATTGGCCTCAACAGTTTCACGCATTTTGGCCAATACTGCTACCGTTACAGTATCTGATATAGAGCCTGCTATCAGATCGAGATTGTTTTTATCGCTATTGGATTCAATGCCAATGCAATTTCTCAGTTTCATGGTCAATGTGAAGGTCCCAGGGATAAAGTAAACCTGCACTGGTGCGACGGAATCTAATACTGGTCTCCCAGGAGCCGCTCAAACTACAAACTCCTAGAGGATTCACTGTTCTTGTACTTAAGCCGTCATTGTCGATTTTGTATTCAAACCCCATGCAATTTCTGTGTTTCATGGTCAATGTGAAGGTCCAAGGGATACAGTAAACCGGCACTGGTGCATCGGAATCTAATACTGGCCTCCCAGGAGCCGCTCAAACGACAAACTCCTAGAATGTTCACTTTTCCTGTGCTTCAGTCGGCATTGTCCTCTTTGTAGTCAATCCTGATGCAAATTCTGTGTTTCCTGGTGAATGTGAAGGTCCAAGTGATACAGTAAACCTGCACTGGTGCATCGCAATCTAATACTGGTCTCCCAGGAGCCGCTAAAACCACAAACTCTCAGAAGATTCATTCATCTTTAACTTATGTTGGCATTGTCCCTTTTGTATTCAAACCCGATGCAATTTCTGTGTTTCATGGTCAATGTGAAGGTCCAAGGGATACAGTAAACTGGCACTGGTGCATCGGAATCTTATACCTGTCTCCCAGAATCCGCTCAAACCACAAACTCTTAGATGACTCACTCTTCTTGTACTTAAATCGGCATTGTGCCTTTTATATTAAACCCTGATGCAATATCTGTGTTTCAATGTCCCTGTAAAGGTTCAATTGATACAGTAAACCTGCACTGGTGCATCGGAATCTAATACTGGTCTCCCAGGAGCCGCTCAACGCACAAACTCTTAGAAGATTCACTCTTCTTATATTTAACTCGGCATTGTGCCTTTTGTATTCAATCCCGATGGCATTTCTGTTTTTCATGGTTAATGTTAGCGTCCAAGGGATACAGTAAACCAGCACTGGTGCATCGGAATCTAATACTGGTCTCCCACAAGCCGCTCAAACAACAAACTCTTTGAAGATTCACTCTTCTTGTACTTAAGTCGGCATTGTCCTTTTTGTATTACATCCTGATGCGATTTCTATGTTTCATGGTCAATGTGAAGGTCGAAGGGATACAGTAAACCTGCACTGGTGCATCAGAATCTTATACTGGTCTCCCAGGAGCACCTGAAACCACAAACTCTTAGAAGATTCACTCCTCATGTACTTAAGTCGCCATTGTCCCTTTTGTATTCAATCCCGATGCAATTTCTGTATTTCATGGTCAATGTCAATGTCCAAGGGATACAGTAAACCTGCACTGTTGCATCAGAATCTAATACCGGTCTCGGAGGAGCCGCTCAAAGCACAAACTCTTAGAAGATTCTTTCTTTTTGTACTTAAGTCGGCATTGTGCATTTTGTATTCAATACCGAAACAATTTCTGTGTTTCATGGTCAATGTAAAGGTCCAAGGGATACAGTACATCGTCACTGGGGAATCGGAATCTTATACTGGGCTCCCAGGAGCCGTTCAAAGCACAAACTCTTAGAAGGTTCACTCTTCTTGTACTTAAGTCGGCATTGTCCCTTTTGTATTCAATACCGAAACAATTTCTGTGTTTCATGGTCAATGTGAGGTTCCATGGGATACAGTAAATTCTGCACTGTTGCATCGGAATCTAATACTGGTCTCCCAGGAGCCGCTCAACAGACAAACCCTTAGAAGATTCACTCTTCTTGTACTTCAGTCGGCAATGTGCTTTTTCTATTCTTTCCCGTTGCGATTTCTGTGTTTCATGTTCAATGTGAAGGTCCAAGGGATACAGTTTTCCTGCACTGGTGCATCGGAATCTAATACTGGTCTCCCAGGAGCCGCTCAAACCACAAACTCTTAGAAGATTCTTTCTTTTTGTACTTAAGTCGGCATTGTGCATTTTGTATTCACCCCAATGCAATTTCCGTGTTTCATGGTCAATGTGAGGGTCCACGGGATTCACTAAACCTGCACTGGTGCATCGGAATCTAATACTGGACCCCAGGAGCCGCTCAAAGCACAAACTCTTAGAAGATTAACTCTCATTGTACTTAAGTCGGCATTGTGCAGTTTGTTTTCAATACCAACGAAATTTCTGTGTTTCATGGTCAATGTGAAGGTCCAAGGGATTCAATAAACCTGCACTGGTGCATCGGAATCTAATACTGGTCTCCCAGCAGCCGCTCAAAGCACAAACTCGTAGAGGATTCACTCTTCTTGTACGTAAGTCATCATTGTGCCTTTTGTGTTTAATCCTGATGTAATATCTGTGTCTCATGGCCAAAGTGAAAGTCCAAGGGATTTACTTAATCTGCACTGGTGCATCGGAATCCAACACTGGTCTCCCAGGAGCCGCTCAAAATACAAACTCTTACACGATTCACTCATCTTGAACTAAAGTTGGCATTCTACCTTTTGTATTCAATCGCGATGCAATTTCTGTGTTTCATTGTCAGTGTGAAGGCCCAAGCGATACAGTTAACCTAAACTGGTGCATTGGAATCTAATACTGGTCTCCCAGGAGCCGCTCAAAGCACAAACTCTTAGAAGATTCACTCTTCTTGAACTTAAGTCGTCATAGTGCCTTTTGTATTCATCCCCAATGCAATTTCCGTGTTTCACGGTCACTGTAAAAGTCCAAGGGATACAGTAATCCTGCACTGGTGCATTGGAATACAATTCTGGTCTGCCAGGAGCAGGTCAGAACACAAACCTTTAGAAGATTCACTTTTCTTGTACTTAAGTCGGCATTGTGACTTTTGTATTCAATCCCAATGAAATTTCTGTGCTTCATGGTCAATGTGAAAGTCCAAGAGATGCAGTAAACCTGCACTAGTGCATCGGAATCTAATACTGGTCTGCCAGGAGCAGCTCAAAACACAAACTCTTAGAAGATTCACTCTTCTTGTACTTAAGTCGGCTTTGTGCCATTTGTATTCAATCCCGATGCATTTTCTGTGTCTCATGGTCAATGTGAAGGTCCAAGGTTTACAGTAAACCTGCACTGGTGCATCGGAATCTAATACTTAACCCCCAGGTGCCGCTCAAAGCACAAACTCTTAGGAGATTCACTCTTCTTGTATTGAAGTCGGCATTGTGCCTTTTGTATTCAATCGCGATGCAGTTTGTGTGTTTCAAGGTCAATGTGAAGGTCCAAGGGATACAGTAAAGCTGGAATAGTGCATTGGAATCTAATATTGGTCTCCCAGGAACCGCTCAAAGCACAAACTTGTAGAGGATTCACTCTTCTTGAAATTAAGTTGCCATTCTGTGTTTTGTATTCAATCCCGAAGCAATTTCTGTGTTTCATGGTCAAAGTTAAGGTCCAAGGGATTCAGTAAAACTGCACTGGTATATCAGAATCTAAAACTGGTCTCCCAGGAGCCGCTCAAAGCACAAATTCTTAGAAGATTCACTCTTCTTGTACTTAAATAGGCATTGTGCCTTTTGTATTCAATCCCGATGTAATTTCTGTGGCTCATGGTCAATGTGAAGGTCCAAGGGATTCAGTAAACCTGCACTGGTGCATGGGAATCTAATACAGGTCTCCCAGTTGCCACTCAAAGAACAAACTCTTGGAAGATTCACACTTCTTGTACTTAAGTCGGCATTGTGCCTTATGTATTCAATCCATATGCAATTTCTGTGTATCATGGTCAATGCGAAAGTAAAAGGGATACAGTAAACCAGCACTGGTGCATGGGAATCTAATACAGGTCTCTCAGGTGCCACTCAAAGAACAAACACTTGGAAGATTCACACTTCTTGTACTTAAGTCGGCATTGTGCCTTACGTATTCAATCCAGATGCAATTTCTGTGTTTATGGTCAATGCGAAAGTCGAAGGGATACAGTAAACCAGCACTGGTGCATCGGAATGTAATACTGGTCTCCCAGGAGCCGCTCTAAGCACAAACTCTTAGGAGATTCATTCCTCTTGTACTTAAGTCGGCGTTCTGTGTTTTGTATTCAATCCTGATGCAATTTCTGTGTTTCATGGTCAATCTTAAGGTCCACGGGACACAGTAAAATTCCACTGGTGCATCGGAATCCGATACTGGTCTCCCAGGAGCCGCACAAATCTCAAATTCCTAGTTGATTCACTCTTCTTGTACCTAGGTCGGCATTGTGCCTTTTGTATTCAATCCAGATGCATTTTCTGTGTTTGATGGTCAATGTGACGGTCCAAGAGATACAGTAAATCTGCACTGGTGTATCGGAATCTAATACTGGTCTCCCAGGTGCCGCTCAAAGCAGAAACTTTTAGAAGTTTCACTCTTCTTGTACTTAAATCGGCATTGTGCATTTTGTTTTCAATCCCGATGCTTTTTCTGTGTTTCATGGTCAATGTGAAAGTCTAAGGGATACAGAAAATCTGCACTGGTGCATTGGAATCTAATACTGATTTCCAAGGAGCCGCTCAAAGCACAAACTCTTAGAAGATTCACTATTCTTGTATTTAAGTCAGCAGTGTGCCTTTTGTATCAATAACGATCCAATTTCTGTGTTTCTTGGTCAATGTGAAGGTCCAAGCGATACAGTAAACCTGCACTGGTGCATCGGAATCTAATACTGGTCTAACAGGAGCCGCTCAAAGCACAAACACTTAGAAGATTCACTCTTCTTGTACTTAAGTCGGCATTGATCCAATTGTATTCAATCCCGATTCAATTTCTCTGTTTCATGGTTAATGTGAAGGTCCAACAAATGCTTTAAACCGGCACTTGTGGATGGGAATTTAATTCTGGTCTCCCAGGAGCAGCTCAAAACACAAATCCTTAGAAGATTAAAACTTCTTGTACTTAAGTCGGGATTGTGCCTTTTGTATTCAATCCCGATGCATTTTCAGTGTTTCATGGTCAATGTGAAGGTCCAAGGTATACAGTAACATGCACTGGTGCATCGTAATCTAATACTGGTCTCTCAGGAGACGCTCAAAGCACAATCTTTAGAAGATTCAATCTTCTTGCACTTAAGTCGGCTTTGTGCCTTTTGTATTCAATCACGATGCAGTTACTGTGACTCATGGTGAATGTGTAGGTCCAAGGGATTCAGTTAACCAGCACTGGTGCTTCGGAATCTAATACTGATCTCCCAGGAGCCGCTCAAAGCACAAACTCTTAGAAGGTTAACTCTTCTTGTACTTAGGTCGACATTAAGCGTTTTGTATTCAATCCCGATGCAACTTCTGTGTTTCGCGGTCAATATGAATGTCCAAGGGATACAGTAAAACTGCACTGGTGCAGCGGAATCTAATACTGATCTCCCAGGAGCCGCTCAAAGCACAAACTCGTCGAAGATTCACTCTTCTTGTACATATGTCAGCATTGTGCCTTTTGTATTAAATTGCAATGCCATTTGTGTGTTTCATGGTCAATGTGAAGGTCCAAGGGATACAGTAAAGCTTGAATAGTGCTCGGAATCTAATACTGGTCTCCCAGGAGCCGCTCAAAGCACAAACTCTTAGAAGATTCACTCCACTTGTACTTAAGTCGGCATTTTGCCTTTTGTAATCTCTCCCGATGCAATTTCTTTGCTTCATGGTCAATGTGAAGGTCCAAGGGATTCAGTAAACCTGCACTGGTGCATCGGAATCTCATACCACTCTCCCAGGAGGCGCTCAAACCACAAACTCATTGAAGATTCACTCTTCTTGTACTTAAGTCGTCTTTGTGCCTTTTGTATTCAATCCCAATGCAATTTCTGTGTTTCACAGTCACTGTGAAAGTCCAAGGGATGCAGTAATCCTGCACTGGTGCATTTGTTTCTAATACTGGTCTGATAGGAGCAGCTCAAAACACAAACTCTTAGAAGATTCACTCTTCTTGTACTTAAGTGGGCATTGTGCCTTTTGTATTCAATCCCGATGCATTATTTTGTGTTTCATGGTCAATGTGAAGTTCCAAGGTATACAGTATAACTGCACTGGCGCATCGAAAGCTAATACTTTACCCATCAGGAGTCGCTCAAAGCACAAACTCTTAGAATGTTCACTCTTCTTGTACATAAGTCGCCATAGAGACGATTGTAGTCAATCACGATGCAATTTCAGAGTTCAAGGTCAATGTGAACGTCCAAGGGATTCGGCAAACCCGCACTGGTGCATCGGAATCTAATACTGGTCTCCCAGGAGCTGCACAAAGCAGACACTCTTAGAAGATTCACTCTTCTTGTACTTACGTCGTCTTTGTGCCTTTTGTATTCATTCCCGATGCAATTTCTGTGTTTCATGGTCAATGTGAAGGTCCAAGGGATACAGTAAAGCTGGAATATTCCATCGGAATATAATACTGGTCTCCTAGGAGCCGCTCAAAGCACAAATTCTTAGAAGATTCACTCTTCTTGTACTTAAGTCGGCATTGTGCCTTTTGTATTCAATCCCCATGCAATTTCTGTGCTTCATGGTCAATGTGAAAGTCCAAGGGTTACTGTAAACCTTCACTGGTGCATCGGAATCTAATACTGGTCTGCCAGGAGCCGCTCAAATCACGAACACTTAGCAGATTCACTATTGTTGTACTTAAGTCGGCATTGTGCCTTTTGTATTCAATCCCGATGCAACTTCTGTGCTTAATGGTCAATGTTAAGGTCCAAGGGATGAAGTAAACCTACACTTGTGCATCGGAATTTAATTCTGGTCCCCTAGGAGACGCTCAAAGCACAAACTCATCGAGGATTCACTCTTCTTGTACTTAAGTCGTCATTGTGCCTTTTGTATTCAATCCCGATGCATTTTCTGTGTTTCATGGTCAATGTGAATGTCCAAGGTTTACAGTAAACCAGCAATGGTGCATTGGAATCTAATACTTAACCCCCAGGAGCTGGTCAAAGCACCAACTCTTAGAAGATTCACTCTTCTTGTACTTAAGTTGGCATTGTGCCTTTTGTATTCTATCACGATGAATTTTTGTGTTTCATGATCAATGTGAAGGTCCAAGGGATACAGTAAACCGGGACTGGTGCATCAGAATCTAATACTGGTCTCCCAGGAGCCGCTCGAAGTACAAACTCTTAGAACATTCCCTCTTCATGTACTTAAGTTGGCATTGAGCCTTTGTATTCAATCCTAATGCTATTCCTGTGTTTCATGGTCAATGTGGGGTCCAAGGGATTCAGTAAACCTGCACTGGTGCATCAGATTCCAATACTGGTCTCCCAGGAGCCGCTCAAAACACAAACTCTTAGAAGATTCACTCTTCTTCTACTTAAGTCGGCATTGTGACTTTTGTATACAATCCCGATGCAATTTCTGTGTTTCACGATCAATATGAAAGTCCAAGGGATACAGTAAACATGCACTGGTGCAGCAGAATCTAATACTGGTCTCCCTGGAACTACTCAAAGCACAAACTCCTAGAAGATTCACTCCTCTTGTACTTATGTCGGCATTGTGCCTTTTGTATTCATTCCCGATGCAATTTCTGTGTCTCATGGTCAATGTGAAGTTCCAAGGGAATCAGCAAACCTGCACTGGTGCAACGGAATCTAATACTGGTCTCCCAAAAGCCGCTCAAAGCCCAAAGTCTTAGAAGATTGACTCTTCTTGTACTAAAGCTGGCATAGTGCCTATTTAATTAATCCCGATCCAATTTCTGCGTTTCATGGTCAATGTGAAGGTACAAGTGATACAGTAAACCTGCACTGGTGCGTTGGAATCTAATACTGGTCTCCCAGGAGCCGCTCAAAGCACAAATACTTAGAAGATTCACTATTCTTGTACTTAAGTCGGCATTGTGCCTTTTGTATTCGATCCCGATGCAATTTCTGTGCAACATTGTCAAAGCGAAGGTGAAAGGGATACAGTAAACCTGCATTGGTGCATCGGAATCTAATACAGGTCTCCCAAGATCCACTGAAAGCAAAAACTCTAAGAAGATTCACTCTTCTTGTACTTAAGTCGGCATTGTGCATTTTGTATTTAATCCCGATGCAATTTCTGTGTCTCATGGTCAATGTGAAGGTCCTAGGGAGACAGTAAACCCGCATTGGTGCATCAGAATCTGATACTGGTCTCCCAGCTGCCGCTCAAAGCACAAACTCTTAGAAGATTCACTCTTCTTGTACTTAAGTCGGCATTCTGTCTCTTGTATTCGATCCCAATGCAATTTGTGTGCTTCATGGTCAATGTGAAGGTCCAAGGGATTCAGTAAAGCTGCACTGGTGCATGGGAATCTAATACCGGTCTCCCAGTAGCCACTCAAACCGCAAACACTTAGAAGATTAATACTTCTTGTACTTAAGTCGGCATTGTGCATTTTGTATTCAATCCCGATGCAGTTTCTGTGTCTCATGGTCAATGTGAAGGTCCAAGGGAACCAGTAAACCTGCACTGGTGCATCGGAATCTAATACTGGTCTCCCAGGAGCCGCTCAAAACACAAACTCTTAGAAGATTCACTCTTCTTGCCCTTAAGTCGGAATTGTGCCATTTGTATTCAATCGCGTTGCCATTTGCTAAGTTTCATGGTCAATGTGAGGGTTAAAGGGATACAGTTAACCTGATCTGGTGCATCGGAATCTAATACTGGTCTACCAGTTGACGCTCAAAGCACAAACTCTTAGACGATTCACTCTTCTTGTACTTAAGTCGGCATTGTGGCATTTGTATTCAATCCCGATGCAATTTCTGTGGTTCATGGTCAATGTGAAGGTACAACGGATACAGTAAACCTGCACTGGTGCATCGAAATCTAATACTGGTCTCCCAGGAGCCGCTGAAAGCACAAACCCTTAGAAGATTCTCTCTTCTTGTACTTAAGTTGACATTGTGTGTTTTGAATTCAATCACGATGCAATCTCTGTGTTTCACGGTCAATGTCCTGCAAAGTAGTGTTCCTCGGCCCGCACAATATAGAGAACATCCTTGTCCGCCCCTAATCCTGTGAGTGACCCAGGTGCAAGACCTGTTCCACAAATCCCCCCACCACCTCCTACAGCAGTCCAGTCGCAGGCATCTCCCACCATATAAAAGGCACGATCATGTGCAAAAGCAACCTGTTAAAAATCAGTAATGCTGCAATTACCATACAATTTTCCATGTAGGGATGACAAGTAACCAACTGTTCACTCGCAGTAATGTCTAGCACCAAACTGTGGCAAACCAGAGACTTGACATTCCAGTTGCCACAGGCTGTACACCACTTCAACAACTGCTTCACTAGACATACCATTTGGATATTCCCTTCCAGTGCAAGTTTTTCTGAACTATGCAGGTGGAAATTGTCTGTCCTGCACATCTAATGCCATCCACCTGACCTAAACCTCTGCTAATTTTTACCCCACTGTATCACTTTACCTTTCCCCTTCTCTCTTCTGTACCCACCAATCTTTTCCCATTCAGACCATGTACTGTCTTCTCCAACCACTCTGCCCCCCCCCCCCCCCCACCTTCAGCTACTGCACGTGTGTACATTTGGGTGTTTGTGTGGTTTCCAAACTAAACCATGTGCATTTTAGATATGTTAGATCCATATACTTTACCTGAAACTAATTCTCTGAGGTACTGAGACTACTGCTTCCTGGCTCAGGGTTTCTACTTTCAGCTAACACAGAAGTATTGTCTACAAACAAATGTGTATGGGACAGGATATTTACCAGTGAATCATTCACACTGGACACCAAAAAGACTGTTGTGGGGCATGTAGACAACCCCAGAGATGGTGCACCAAGGCAGTGTGACTGCAGGAGCAGACAGCAAAAACTCTACACAAAAGATGGTCCAGCACTTCTCAGAGCTTACAGTCAAAAATTATCAGGCAAGGTGTCCATATTATGCAAATTAACGTAGGATTAACAAGTGACAAATGCAGTTACCAAAGCAAATTAGATGATGAGCATGCCATCAGTACTAAAGCTCTATAGGAAATGCATTTAGGTGATAATTCAGCAGCTACATGCAAGATTACGCAATATAAAGCAATATCAATACTCCTCTCAATTGTTAGGTGCTACCACAATAAATGAAAAAAGAAACAGCTCTTGGATTATGCTGGCTTAAGCTGTCAGAAAATTAGTGATGTAGAAGTAATTAGGATAAAACCCAAAGGCCTGGTTATTACATCAGTCCACAAATCACCTAACAGAAAGTGTCTGACACTAGTCTTACACACAGCAACTAGACAGTATGTATATGTTTAAGATTTTAATTCCAAAACACAACCCGGAGATACATAAATAGAGACAAAAATAGAGAACCATTGTTCGAATGGATCAACACACAAGAAATTATCTAAGTTTGATGCCAAGGAATTTAAAACGTTTTGGGCAGGCAGATGGAAACTGATACAAAACCTGACCCATCCATCTTTTCCACTGATGAGAACGAATTACCACTGAATCACTCAGTAGTAGTACTGAAACATTTTTCAAGGAGTGTACATTGGTTCACAAAAGTTATCATTGGTGCTGAAATATCAGTTACAAAATACATTGATAAACCCTCATGGAAATTTGAAAAAGCTAACTCAATACAATACACCCAGGAAGTGGAGAGCAACCCACACTGGACACCTCAAAAGGCAGAACATTGAGAATTATTGTAGATGTAGCTACATGGAATATCTGAAGGGAAGTAACAAAATAATGTGTACTAGGATGGGACAAACCTACCCAAGTCCTCTACAAAGGATACCAAGTGTCTAAATAATGTTTTGATAACATTTTGTATTTAAAAATATGTGTGTGTATAAATTATTCATGTTGATGTAAATTTGACAATGTAAGAAATGGTCATGCTTAGGAACAATGTAAGAAATAGGTGTTATGTAAAAGCCAGTGTGCTTTTGTTTGAAACGAAAATGGCTGTCGCGAGTGGAAAAGGTGCGAAAGGCGAATTGGCGTGCTACCTTGAGCAAGTTCGGGAAGTAAGTCACACAGTCTGAAGGCAGCAGTGATTGAGGTAACTCCTTTGTGGAGCAGAAGCTTTGCCTGCAAATTTTCATAAAAATGCCTCGGTTGAAGACTGCAAACAGCTTACAGCATAGCTGCGAGTTGTTGAGCTGCTGTATGTAAAACTGAATGAAGCCAAGAAGAGAAATTGAGCCCATACAGCAAGAAACTTGCAGGCCGTAGTGTGGGTAGTGTAGCTGTCATAACTGTTCGCCACACCCAAGCCTACAGCCACCAGATAAGATTTTTTTCTATTTTTACCTTTGTAGGGCATGAACCATTAATTTAAACTGTGTTTTAATAATCATTCTTGAACTTTACGGAAACTGACTCACCCTGTTATTTCATCCTAATCATACATCTGTATAGGGTTCCTTCCTGGTGTTTGATTGATCCGAGTGTCCTGTTTTACAGACTTATGAAGTGCCAAGTTAATATAAAGAGGAACCGTTTAAATTGCTTTAGTGTAAATAATAAAAATGTTTTCTTAACTATTGCAAAGTGTTATGCTTTGCTTACATAAAATTCAATCAGAGTGAAGCCAAGTTACTAGAACCTGTTAGATGGCTATACAGAATTAGTTCAAAGAATAATAGCTTTTGAAAGTAAATTCCACCAAGAAAGAGGTTTTCGTTAAGTGAAATGTTCAGTTAAAAAGTGTGTGCTTTAGTGTCTAAGTATTTAAGTTTCTTGATTATGGAAAGTGCTTTTCTAAAGGTTGTCCCCCCCACCCCGGCTAAATTTTTTTACCTTCCTTGAAGTTATCTACTGGACTTTTTCTTTTTTAAAAACATAATGTTTAAAGATGTAGCCCAAAATTGTTTAAGTGGGGTAATTTATTTGAAGAGCCAAACTAAACAGTAGCAAGAAAGTAGGCAAAATTCACATTTCTGCTACTCCAATACTTCACTATTTCATTGCCAGGATAGGTTGGTGAGCATTAAGTACATGTTTTAAACCACTAAATGAACTTGGAAATGAGTTGTCCTAGCTTCAGTATATTATTATTCATACTGTGTTCCTATCTAGCCACTGGATAAGATCTTAGGAAAAGAAGTGAATAGTCCAATTTATTTGTCCATTAGACGCAACACACGGTAAATCCTGTAAGAAGGATAACTCTATTGATTATCTTTTCCTATAAACAGGACTACCCTTCCATAGTATATTTTATTTGTAAACTAAACTAAATTTTAGTAAGAGGGTTATACGTGGCAACATAGAGACAGGGTTTCTGTTATTTACATAAAAGCATACTAATATCATAATGGTAGTGTTATAAGGTCCTATTAATGTGTGGTCATGACATTTGTTAAATGTCTCACCACATTCCTATTGAAACTATTTACTCTTCTTGTAAATAACACCTATGACAATTTTATACAAATGTCCACTAAGACTTTGCTCGTCAACTTTCATTTAGGTAACAGCAATCTTTTAGATGTATTTAAATCAGTACTGTTAAGAAATACTGACTAGCTTTATTTTCAAGAATCTCAAGTTTAAGTTATACATACTGTTATCCTCCAATAAGAATCATTGGCCGATTCTTCATCTTTGACAGGTTCATCATGCCTGCAATGCAAAACATTATCTTTTGTATTAACAGATGAAATCCAACTTTTTTAATTTAATAAATGCTTATACAAACATAAAGTTTCTTCAAAAAATGTATTTCTGACAACTTCCTGTCACAGATAATTTTCACTGAATGTTGCAACCCAGTTATATTGCTGATGAGAAGCAAATGTTGATCTTTTCCCTCTCTTCCTTCACCATCTCCTGTTTTATTCACCTTGACATATTTCTACCAAAAAGACTACCCCAATGGACCCACTGCTTATATTTAACACACAGTAAATTCAGTGCAAATATTTCCTTAAAACAGGATGTGCAGTGACGAGCTTGAATTAATCAGAAAAATATAAACAGATACTATCCGTTCCACAGCTCTTACAAAATACTTGCATTAAGTAATCATCAAAGCTACTTTTTGTACAGCAAGAGGACTAACAGTCAAAATGGTGCTACATGCTACAGGCAGTGCAATACAATTTATTTTACTCATTGCTACAGCAATAAATGTACTTATAAAAATATTCAGACTTAGACTATAATCAAATACAGAGAGAGAAAATATTCTAACTAAAGAGATATAGCAGCCATTGGCAGAAACAAATAAAAAAACTGATACTAATCTTAGCTTTGAGGACCAAAAGTTTCTTCATCTGGAAAACGTAAAAAGAGAAATGAGACTGTTCAAGAATTAAGGATGAAAATTCAGGATCTTGAGTCAAGGAAGATGGACATGATGAAATTCAGTTGCGAAAGAGCAGCAGATGACGTAATTTTAAATGCTGAGAAATAAGATCTCTTCAAGAGGAGCCACCAAAAGGTCAAATAAGTGAAGAACAAGCTGAAAATACCAGTAAATGGGCTAAAATGGCGGCAAATAGATAAAGGAAACAGAAAGAAAGTGCTGAAGAACAGGCAACTAAACAACAACAACAACAATAATAATAACAGCACATTGTAGCAATATATAATAGCAGTCCCACAACATCTGGAGGAAGATTTTCCACTAACAGAGCAATAAATTCATGAAGCCATCAAATCTTCCAAAACTTCAAAGCAACAAATGAAGACTCCACTACAGCAAAATTATTGAAATAATCAGAACACACAAATGATCCACAACTGCTGTTTGAGAACATTTGGAAAGCTGAAGAGATTATGGAAAGCATTAATCCACAGCTATGAAAAAAAGGGGACACACAAAATGTCAACAATTGCAGAGATGCCTCACTTCTGCCAGTGGTATACAAAATATTATCAAAAATTCTCTGGACAGAGTTGTAGAAACTTTAGACAAAAAACTGGGAGAATCTCAAGGAGCTCTAGAAAGGGAAGACCCTGCACAGAGCAGATGTTTATTAGAAATTCGATAATCCTCCACAGACTGCTAATCACCAAACCTATAATAGTATCATGTATTGGTTTCAAGAAAACATTTGATTTGGTAGGCAGAGAAATTATAGGTAAAATCATCAAAGAATTTTGTGTTAAAGCAAACATAATCCTCAAAACACTAGCAAATAGGATGACTGAAGCTAATTTTATGGGAGAAGTATCTCAACCATTTGAAATAAAAACTGGTGTTAGACAAGGGGACAGTTTATCACCTTTACTGTAACACTGCATTCTAGAAAAAATAGAAAGTATCTGGAATTTGGAGAAAAAAAAATCACAAAATTGAACCAATAATTTTAGGATGAATAACAAATGGAATTAAGGTAAACTGTCTGGCTTCTGCAGATGATTCCGATATACTTTCAAAAAATCTGACAGACAGTAATTGAAAGAAATCTTTTGGAAGAAATAGCAAAGAGAGCTGGTCCCAAAATTTCAGCCCAGAAAACAACATTGATGACAATTTCAAACAATGCATCAACATTCTTAGAAAACCAAAAATGTAAAATAGCATTAGGAAGTAAATTTAAATATATTGGACAAACTGTACAACAAAATGGACTAGAAGAATTAACAGTAGATGCAAGAGTCAACCAACTGGACAGAGCAAATCGTTTGACAAAGGATATTTACAACAAGAAATGTACAACTAAAAAAACAAAACTAAAACACTATCCCACAGTGGTATGACCAGGATGTTTATATGGATGAGGATGCCTAATGATGAGCTATAAGCTGGTCAGAACAGAGGATCCTCAAAGGAGCATTATTAGAAAATAATGGTTGCAATACAAGCTACAGATGGCTGGAAAATGAGAAGTAATGAGGAGATCTACAAAAATTTTGAGAAAATATCAGAAGTAATGGCTAAAAGAAGATTGATCTTTTTTTAGAGACCTCTACTGAATGAGTAGTTCTGGAAGAAGGAATCAATGATAGCATGGATTACAGAAATAAGAAAGAAACAACATCAAACAATCAGAAATAATAGAAAGAAACCTTTTTACAGATAAAATACTGAATTTAAAAGGATCATCACCTCTCCAAGATCAAAATTAATTTCATCCCTCTCAATAAGACCGTGAAAACCGGAAATAAAATTCATAAATATGATATTGCGAAGCTCAAAATCAGTCAAAACGTATTGGAACAATGCCACCAGTAACTGACAGTTGAATCCCATAAATGGGCAGACATTGCCTCCATGATCCAACACGCAGCTAACACTACAATCCTGACAGCTAAACAGAGGAATCATACATGGTGGAATGACGTTTGTGGTGAGCTGCTGGCCCAAACAGCAAGTGCATGGAAAAAGTGGAACTCTACCAGGAGACCTGATGATTTTGATGTATTCCATGAAGTTCGAAAATATGCAGCCAGAACTCTACGAAGGGCTGAGCAACTGCATGAGAAACAGCAGTTAGAACAGATCGATCAGTGTTTCCAGATAAACAAAGTCAGAGACTTCTATCAGACGTTCAAATCAAATTTGAAAGGATACCAAGCCCATAGTTTTTGTATTAGAGACGAAAATTGAAAGCTCAGTGTTGTGTACATAGTTCCGCATATTCAGCGCGTACACAAATTTCCCACTAGAGTGCGCCCCGCTAAGCACAACAGCGCAGGCGCAGCGCTCGTCCATCTCCGCACTATGAGATGGCGCTGCCATAGAGACGGACCAAATTCTGCTTCCGCCGATCCGCGTATTAATATGTAACGCAGCCAATGAGATTGCTGCTAACATAGAACATTTTCTCCTCGCGCATCACACTCGCGCAGTGATACATGAACTTGAGAGGTATTATAACGAGTGTAAAGATCTTTGATCAGTCAGTCTGCATTAGTCTGCACCAGTCTGTACCAGTCTGCATTAGTCTGTACCAGTCTGCATTAGTCTGTACCAGTCTGTCGAGTTCTACAATTGTCTGTACCAGTCCATAGTCAAGATTCAGTCTGCGCCTAATAAGATTACCATATTCCTGTACATAGCCATGAAGATTAATGTATAGACACTTTTGTCAAGTATCTGAGATATATGTGAGATTAAGATTAACATACCAATCCCAAAGAACTTCAGATTGTCAATTGTAAATAGCATCCAGAACCAAGTTAAGTAATTTTTATATTTCTTATTATTTTAATAAATGTGTGTGAAAATTAATCAAGGTCTGTTTAAAGTTGGTCACCGTCAATCTGCTACTCTAAGCGTGCAAGTGGCATTTCTATCATCTGACCTAATGGCAGAAGATAAACACACCATGATAAGACCACGAGACATATTGCTGACACTCGCTTACTTCGTTAGAGCAACAAGTCAAATAATCTGATGGTGTGTGTACTGAAGGTCTTACAGTACGCACACCTCACTCGGCCTGACCAACAAAGAAAACTGCAAGATCATGTCTCGTTACTTTGAAAACCTGCTTAATTGTGATGAACCGAAAGAAAGATTCCCTGTATGTGCCCCAATCCACAAACTACCCCTCATCTCCATCTAGTAAAGAGGAGACCAAAGAGATCATCAACAACCTTAAGAATAATAAGGCAGCTGGAGAGGATTCAATAGTGGTGGAACTACTAGAGCTGGCAAATAATGAAACTCTAGATATACTAGTCCAACTTTTTGAGGAGATCTGGAGAGCTGGGATGATACCAACTGAATGGCAGTCAGCTTTAATCCATCGTCTACACAAAAAAAGTGATAAATAGAATGTCAATAAGTATAGGGGTACCTCATTAGTATCTGTTCCATATAAGATTCTCTCCAAAGTGATACAGAATAGAATAGAAGATCATTGTAACCAACTGATTGGGGACTATCAAGCTGGTTTCCGAAAGGGCGATTCTTGCGCAGAACAGATCTTTAGCCTGAAGAACATCATAAGGTCCAAAAAACTGGAAGAAATAACTATGTGGTCATGTTTGTTGATTTTCAAAAAGTATATGACTCCATCGACCGACAGGCATTAATGAATATTTTGGAAAAGTTTCGGATGTATAATACATCAAGAAAGCTGATCAAACAAACTCTTACTAACACAGTGTCAAAAATTAAATTAATGGGTGAGGTATCTGAACCCTTTACAATCAGAATGGACATAAGACGAGGAGATGGACTATCCCTCTCCTTTTCAATTGTGTCTTGGAAAACGTCATTCGAGAGTGGAGAAAGTTATTAGCCCAAGAAGAAACAAATGAAGAGTGGTTCAGACTTGGTCCTACGAACAAAGGGGTGTGCATTGACTGCTTAGATTTTGCGGCTGACCTGGCCATTTTTGCTAACAACATAGAGTCAGCAGTCAACAAGATAAATAGGCTGTCAGAAATTGCTGAAAAAAGTTAGACTCCAGATCTCTATTCAAAAGACAAAATATATGACGAACATCTGTAACGGACCTGAATGGATGATAACCAACCTGGAAAAAAATCAGATGAGTTAAGAATTTAAGGTATCTCGGTGAAGTCATCCACCAGGAGAATGGATTAAAAGAAGAAGCAATTGTCGGGATGAGGAAGTTAGACCAAGCATACCAACTGACAAAGAATACTTTTAACAAAAAGTCTATGAGTATATGGGCCAAGTTCCAACATTATAATACAGTTGTAAAACCTGAGGGCTTATAAGCATCCAAAACTTTGACCACGAATAGACAAGGTCAAGCTGAGCGGCTGGAAAAGTGTGAGTGTAGGATATTAAGGAAAATCCTAAGGTAATATATGGGTCGATGGACAATGGTGAATGAGAGCAAATGAGGACTCGTGCAGCAAGACAGAACCTATCACAGCATCCATTACGAAGAAATGATTGTTATTTTATGGTCATCTCATGAAAATGGATGGTGATCAACTAACAAAAAGAATACGGACTTTCATCCTATCTAAGAAAACGAGGCTGAGATGGTTCAAAGAATGTAAAAAAGATCTTAAGCAGATTGGTATCTCAGAGAGAAATTCCTGAAAGGAACAAATTTAGAAGATTGGTGACCAACTACCAAGGTTTTAACATGGCATCAACATCCGAAAGACAGCGAGGACCATTATCTGAAGGGCATAAAAAGGCACTTCTTGGAGGGGCTCAGAAGATACTGGCAGGAAGTCAAAGCTGGAGCAAGAACAAGACCTGGACACTAGAGTGAAGTCGGTTGTTACCACGCAGTCCGTAGAGACTCACCTCGATAAAAAAAAAATAAAATAAAAATAAAAGGCTTTCGATGCAGAAGAAATATGGGATTGAGAACAACACGAATAGAATAAAGGGGGAAAACATGAGGAGGAGATGAACGAGTACTGGAAAAACAGGAGACGACAAGAAAAGAAGAAGAAGTGAAGTTATTACATGACGAGAGATGGTGATTGGATTTGATTTGATTCAGTTTTCGTTACATACACCGAAAAAATGAGATGATTCTCGAGGGTGTGGAACATGTCAGAATGTATAACACAAAACATTTTAATATAATGAATACTACCTGTTGTGGCATAACGAGCTAGTTACGCCACACTGAGAAGGGAGCCGAAAGGCACGCGTACACACACGCCGACTGGCGTCAAGTCTGGAACAAGATACATTATGACTGCTATCAAGAAAATACGTAGCTTTGGAATATACTTAACTCTATTCTTTGTTGGTTTACACGTTCTTCTTGAGACATTTATACGATAACTCCCAAACTAGGTAAGGCTAATGGCGCCTTGCTAGGTCGTAGCCATGGACTTAGCAGAAGGCTATTCTAACTATCTCTCGGCAAATGAGAGGAAAGGCTTCATCCGTATAGTCGCTAGCAATGTCGTCCGTACAACTGGGGCGAGTGCTCGTCCGTATCTCGAGACCTGCCTTGTGGTGGCGCTAGGTCTGCGATCACACAGTGGCGACACGTGGGTCCGACATGTACTAAATGGACCGCAGCCGATTTAAGCTACCACCTAGCAAGTGTGGAGTCTGGCGGTGACACCACATTCCTCCCCCGCAAATCGGCGAACGATCGTGTGATAAGGCTTCCGCCCGCCGTGGGGAGGACCCCATGTTGACGTATTCGATGAAGTGGGGAGCCTAACAACAGGCGAGGCTGTGCCACCAGCACCCGGCCATTCGGTCCGAGGGGAGCTAGGAAACGCCTGAAAACCTAGTCCAGGGTGCACGTCAACATGCGGTGTATGCGCCCGTAAAGAGACAGGAGGGGCCGAAGGGTCGACCTCCATTGCGTCGGGGTACCCAACGCGCGAAGACGCCATGTGGTTCGGAGCGGGCAATAGTTCCATGGCGGACAACAGCTGGTCACGGGAAGCGATCGGCGGCGCGTGACCCAGGGAGGCGCTTGGCGGCTGCAGCGAAGCGTCCACTGCGGGCGGCGCCGGCGGGAGAACAGGCGGCGGCGGCGGCGGTGACTGCGGCGGCACGTCGCCATGGGGCAAAATGGAAGGCATCGTCGGTAACACCTGGAAATGAGGCGAGCCAGTAGATGGGTCCCCAGGGCGCTGACCGGACGGCACCGTCGCTGAAAGCAGACGGGGAGTGGCAGAACCCGTGCGATGACAGAGGCGCAGCTGATTGAGATGCCGACGCACCTCACCAGAAGCCCCCAAAACCAAATACATCGCGCGGCTGAGGCAGCGAAGAATGCACCCTGCGAGCCAACGCCGTGAACCGCGATAGTTGCGATAGTCTGGAGCAAAAGCAGGAGTCTGCCGCTGCACAGGAACCTGATGCGGTGGATGCAGCAAAGACATCAAGGTTCGATGAGGACGCCCGTGGAGCAACTCAGCCGGCGAGCGACCATCTCGGGGCTGAGAGCGATACGAGGACAAAAAGAGCAACAACGCGTCCTCCCGAGAATGCGACTCTTTCAACTTCAACATCTGTGACTTGAAAGTCCGGACCAATCGTTCAGCGGCACCGTTTGACTGAGGTGAAAACGGCGCGGATGTCAGATGTTGAATACCATTGGCCTGGCAGAATGACTGAAATTCTGCGGACATGAATTGTGGGCCATTGTCGGAAACAATAGTCTACGGAAGACCTTCAATGCAAAAGATAGCAGACAACGCTTGGATGGTGGCAGTTGACGTTGTGGAAGACATCTGGACAACAAAAGGAAAATTACTGAAGGCATCGACCAGAACCAACCATCGAGCATTCCAGAATGGACCAGCAAAATCAATGTGCAAGCGTTGCCAAGGGGAAGTGGCTTTTGGCCATGCAAAGGCTTTCCGCGGCGGCGCGGATTGTTGTTCGGCACACGTCATGCAAGAAGAACACATATTCGTAATCGCAGCATCGATTCCGAACCAAGTACAGTGCTGACGAGCAAGTTGTTTCGTTCGCACTATAGCCCAATGTCCTTGGTGAAGAAGCCGTAAAACAGAGGACTGTAACGAACGTGGGACCACGACTCTGGACTGATCATTATCAGAACGCAACAACAAAACACCACGTCGAACAAAAAGTCTCTCCCTGTGAGCAAAAAATCGGCGAACCAACGGATCCTCGATCCGAGACTTTGACAAGGGCCATTGCGTAGCAACAAAACGCAAAATGGTAGCAAGGACAGGGTCAGCAGCTGTGGCGGTAGCTACACGACGAAAATCAATCGGAAACGATTCGACCACTTCATCGGTTTCCGAATCAATGAACAGGCAAGCAAGTTCGGAAGAATCGAATGCTTTATCCTCAACAACAGGCAAACGGGACAACGCATCGGCGTTTCCGTGCTTAGCAGTGGACCAATACAAGATATCGTAGTGGTACTGCGAGAGGAAAATAGACCAGCGAATGAATTTCTGTGCTGTACGTGGAGGTACAGGCTTGGTCGGATGAAAAAGCGATGTCAAAGGTTTGTGGCCTGTGATGATGGTAAAGTGACGACCATACAAGAAATCATGGAACTTAGTAACACCAAACACGAGAGCCAAAGCTTCTTTCTCTATCTGGGAATAATTTCTTTGCGCAGACGAGAGCAATTTGGACGCAAAGGCAATAGGGCGATCATGCGAGCCAACTTTGTGCGCAAGCACAGCACCGATCCCGAAATCCGATGCATCTACCATCAACAAAAGGGGTTTCTGGGGATCGAATGGCGTAAGGCAAGTAGTTGAAAGCAACGCCGATTTCAACTGGCGAAAGGCGCGTTCGCATTCCGTCGTCCAGACGAACGGAACACCTATACGGCGTAAGCGATGAAGCGGAGCTGAAAGAGAAAAGGCATTGCGCTCATGCACCCACACCTTGTGATTCTAATTCAGTTAATGTTCTTGCGACCTTATCACGCAATGCGTGGGGAACATTGCGCGCTCTGAAAAATTTCGGTTGCGCGTTTACTTTCAGTTCCAAATGTGCTTCATAGTTTTTAGCGCAACCTAAGCCCGGTGCAAAAATGTCTGCAAATTCGTCACACAGACGAGAAACACTGTCTGAAGGCACAGTTTGATTCACTGATAGGACCTTATTTACGATAGACATGTTAAACAACTGAAATAAATCGAAACCAAACAAGTTCACTGCAGAAGAAGAACGAAGAACGTAAAATGACACAAGTTTTGTTTGTCCCTTGTATGTCGCATGAAGAGTGCACTGTCCTAACACAGGGATGAGCTGTCCTGAATAACTTTTTAGCGTAACATTTGCGGCACGCAACGGAGGTGTGCCCAGTTGTTTGTACGTGTCGTGATTGAGCAATGAAACTGCAGCTCCGGTATCGAGCTGGAATGGTATGACCTTGCCATTAAAGTCCAAATTTACAAAAAATTTATTGTCCTGCTGACGACAAGAGCGACTGTCTCGTGCAATTTGAACTGATACAGGTACAGCATCACTTGCTAATTGACGTGATTTCCGGCGACGTCGACGCACACTTTGTGTGGGACGAACACCGTCACTGTTAGAGAAATTGGCACTGGACGAAGCGGAATTAACTACATGAATGTCCATGGGCGAAGATCCACGATCCTGAGTGTTCTTGGTTCGATTCCGGTGCGAAGCAAAGGGCCTGGAATGATTGTGATTGTCTGATCTGAGCTTTTTCTGGCAAACACTTTGAACATGTCCTTTCCTACTGCAGAAAAAGCAAATAGCTTGGCGTGGCGGGCAATGTTCACGCGAATGTCGAGTAGCACACCGCGGGCATGATTTCACTGCATTTGTGGGCTGGCGCGGCACACCTGGTTTAGAGCGCGGCGGCAGCTGCGTCGAAGTGCGCGAGGGCAGGTTACCGGGCCGCGCAGCTCGCCCGGCAGGCCGGTTAATGTTACACACGGCTGGCGAAGTTACAAAAGATTCCTGAGCACAGTCAAGTGTGTCTTGTCTATCCAATATGTCTATCACTTGTAGAAGGGAGGGATTAACTAGTTTCAAAATTTGCTCCCTTATGCGAACATCAGAAACGTTCTGTGCAATTGCATCACGTACCATTGTATCTGAATAAGAAAGGCCACAGTCACAGTGAAAGGCACAGTCCCTAGTAAGTCCTTGCAATGTTGCTACCCACTTCCTATTAGTTTGACCGGCCGTACGTTTTGCACGAAAGAAAGTATACCTTTTTGCAACGACATTGACTGTTTCCTTGAAATAGGTATCTAAAGCAGACAAAATTTCTTCGTAGGACAGAGTTGCTACGTCGCGTCGGGGAAACAATTTCACTATCACACGGTAGGTGGACACACCGACACAAGAAAGCAAAAACGGCTGCCGCTCATTACCTTGAATTCTGTAGGCGGCTAGATGAAAACCAAACTGTCGGGACCATTCTGGCCACGATTCGTGCGCTGAATCGTAGTGCCTAAAAGGCGGTGCAACTGCGAGTTGTGGCTGCGGTAGCGGTGAAGCGGCAGCTGCCGCATCGGTTTGAATGGCACGTTGACCCTGGACGAGCTGTCCAAGGGCATCCAATAACGCCTGTGTCTGCTGATTCTGCAAGCGATAAAATTTGGACAGTACATCTGGCGAAGCCATGACACAAGTAAATGTAAGCAATCAGAAAGAACACTTCTCTCGTCGCCAATCTGTTGTGGCGTAACAAGGTTGCTACGCCACACTGGGAAGGGAGCCGAAAGGCACGCGTACACACTCGCCGACTGGCGTCAAGTCTGGAACAAGATACGTTATGACTGCTATCAAGAAAATACGTAGCTTTGGAATATACTTAACTTTATTCTTTGTTGGTTTACACGTTCTTCTTGAGACATTTATACGATAACTCTCAAACTAGGTAAGGCTAATGGCGCCTTGCTAGGTCGTAGCCATGGACTTAGCAGAAGGCTATTCTAACTATCTCTCGGCAAATGAGAGAAAAGGCTTCGTCCGTATAGTCGCTAGCAATGTCGTCCGTACAACTGGGGCGAGTGCTCGTCCGTATCTCGAGACCTGCCTTGTGGTGTCGCTAGGTCTGCGATCACACAGTGGCGACACGCGGGTCCGACATGTACTAAATGGACCGCGGCCAATTTAAGCTACCACCTAGCAAGTGTGGTGTCTGGCGGTGACACCACACTACCCTGATCATTTGTCACGAGATTGTCAAAATAGGTGAATACAATACAGTAAACTGGAAAAGCTAATATTTACAGAATTAATACACTGTCAGAATGAAACATTGTTATGCACTATTAATAAATTTAGCATACACAAAATACCTAATATTGACTGTTGCAACCAAGTGCTGTCAAAACTTAAATTTAACATATTTTTACTTACGCTGGCCTAACAGTCTCTGTTAGGATATTCATCTATAGAGTAGAAGGCATTGCCTATCAAAATGTCATTCAAACTCTGTTTAAACTGTGCTTTATCTGAACCCAAGTTTTTAATGGTTGCTGGTAATTTATTGAAAATGTGTGTTCCTGAATATTGGACCCCCTTTTGGACCAACATAAGTGATTTTAGGTCTTTATGTAGATTGTTCTTATTCCTAGTATTGATAATATGTATTGAGCTATTTGTTGGAAATATAGATATATAACTTGCAACAAATTTCATTAAGGGGTAAGTATACTGAGAAGCAATGGTTGGAATTCAAAGTTCCTCGAATAGGTTCTACACGATGTTCTTCAAAGACTGGTCCCAGATACTCCATTGCACCATTCACCGAACCTGATAATCCCGAGCCATCAGTAACAAAAATTAAGTCTTGCTTAAGAGATTTACAACACTACATGCACTTGTTACCAAAGTCTCGTTTACTTTTAGAGCTATCTGTTCCACTTCCTTTTTGGTCCCACTTCTCTCTGTCTTCACTATATCCCATACAGTTCTTATTTTGTTGCCCGATACAATTATCTTTTTCTTTTAATAAAGCTACTTCGATTTCTGGATTACTTGATTCAATATTTTGCAGTATTCTTTGTAATGCATTACAATTCTAATATCAGAAATGTTCCTAGATAGTAGATACAGTCTCCTTTTTGCCCCACGTGATATCTTTATTCCTTGTGTAATCCATGGTTTATCTTTTGACTTCTGTGTGATTTGAGTTACCTTTAGGGGAAAACAATTTTCAAAAGAGGAGGTAACTTTATTAATAAATGCTTTGTATTTTCCATTTGAGTCAGGTAAACATCTCTACAGTTCATGTCTTTGAGCAATTTCGTCAATTCCTCAATTTCTGGCTTATTTATTATCCTCCTGTACTCAGATTTAATATTTTTTTTTCCTGACAAGTTTCAACATTTAACACAAGGTGCTGCACGTCGTGATCAGATAGTCCATTTACTATTGGTTTTGTGATATGACTTTTTTCCCCTAGATTTGTTCATAAAGATATTATCAATAGCAGTCTCAGAGCATTTACATATCCTAGCTGCAAAGTTCACAGTAGGAACTAAATTGAATGATAGTGTTAAAAACACCAGCAACCACTATTTCCTCTTCCTTTTTTTTTTTACACAAGCTATTCCTTTCGCTTTGTGAAATGAAGCACTGCCTAGTTCCAAAACACAGGACTACTATGACAAGGTGAAATGTTCTCAGAGTGCTACATGTATGATAGTAAATGTAATCCGCACTATAGTTCTTTTCTGAGTAGTTATGCTGTGTGTGTTTCATTCAATCAGATGAAATGAAATAAAATCATCAATTTATTTATTTTGGCTCTTTATCACCAAGATACATTCAATGTTGGTTGAGGTTTATCTTTTGAATTCACTCCAGTGTAGATTGTCAAAATTTTATCAGTTGTCAAAGTACTTGTAACACAGTTTCCGAATTTACTGCCATCCAGGAAAGTCTCCCACTCAAATTATTCTCAGAGACTGAGAGCTGGCTGAAACCCAGAGTAGAAAGCTCTGACATATTTATGATTAATGGAATATATATCGGAAAGGCAGGTTAGACACTGTAGGAGAGGGAGTGTCCATTGTCTCTATTGAGGTCAAAGCTGATTGTGACAGTGAGGTTATCTGGTTGCGTATAACAAGTCTATGTGAAATCACGTTAATTAATGGATGTTTTAATAGGCCACCCAGTTCTGCTATGACAGTTTTGGAGCCATTCAAAGAAAGTCTACAGACAGTAGCACGTAAATACCTAGATCATGCAATGCTAGTTGGAGGTTAATTTAGCCTACTGAGTATAGATGGTAGCCTATGGCTTCATTGCAGGGGGTGCAGTCAATCTTGTGAAGCACTTTTGAATGTGGTTTTCGAAAATTGTCTTGAGCACCTAGTTTGGCACGCCACATGCAATGGAAATATCTTAGACCTTGTAGTTACAAACAGCCCAGATATCATCAATGACTTCAGCATAGAGATGGGGATTAATAATCATGATAACATCATAACAACTAACATTACAAAAATTAATAAATCAGTCAAGAAGGCTAGGAAAATGTTCATGCCAGAAAGAGCAGATAAGCAGATGTTAGCATCTCACTTAGACAGAACTGACATCACTTAGTTCCATTAAGATGGACGTAGAGAGATTATGGTCAAAGCTTAAATAGATCGAGAATTGCACTCTCAACAAGTCTGTACCTAGTAAACGAATTAAGGATGCAAAAGAGCCACTGTGGTTTAACAATGAAATTCGGAAAATACTGAGGAAGGAAAAGCTACTGCACTCTTGGTTCAAAAGAGAATGCCAAATGGCAACAAGGAAAGGTTACTACCACTGTCATACCTCAGCAAAAGATCTGGCTGAGAAGCAGGGGAAATTATTGTCCTATGTAAAATCACTAAGTGAGTCAAAGTTTTCCATCAAGTCACTTGACCAGTCTGGTGTGGCAGTAGGACATAGTTTTAAATTTTGCATTTAAGAAATCATTCATGCAAGAGAATCATATAAACATACCGTCATTTGACAATAGCACAAAGACACCTAACAACAATCACCACAAGAGGCCAGCACTAGCACAAGTTGTTCACATGATATTCGTTGGACTGTTGCCTGTAAACACGTACCATGTCAGTGCTCTTGGAAGAGAGCTGTGGCAGTGACACGGCTCTGTTGTTGTTCCTGTGTAGTGATCTGCAAAGACGGGATGGTACAGGGGGGGGGGGGGGGGGGGGGGGAGGGGTCGAGATTCAAGCAGTGATTAAATACTTCATAAAGAAAGGTATGAAAGCGAAGGACATTCATGCCGATTTCCAGAATACACCAGGGGACTCTGCTCCTTTGTCTTCAACTGTTGCCAAGTGGATAAATGAATTTAAATTTGGTCAGGAGAGCTTAGATGATGATCAACCATGAATAGGTCAGCCAAGATGTGTCACTACTCTAGAAATCATTGCAAAAGTCCGCATAATGATCAAGGAGGATCACCAATTTAGAGGGCATGAAATTGCTCATGCTTGCCAGATGTCATCTGAAAGGTATTCACAAGATGGGTCAAAAACGCATGAGAATGGACATATCACAACAATGTTTGGTCTGTTTTAGGAGAAACAAACAAGATCTTTTGTGCTGCTTTGTGACCACGAAGAAACTTTGGTTTACTACTATACCCCAGAAACAAAGCAACAGTCAAAGCCATGGAAACATGCTGAATCTCCGCCGCCAAACTCCTTCAGCGGGGAAGGACATAGCATCAGTGTTCTGGGATGCGCCACCAAATTCCTTCAGCAGGGAAGATCATGGCATCAGTGTTCTGGGATGAGAAGAGGATTCTGTTTGTACATTGTCTCCCCACTGGGCAAACAATTACTGGAGAATACTATGCTAACCTTCTGGACAAATTACAACAAAAGATATGCGAAAAAGGCCAGGTTTAATAAGGAAGAAAGTCATCTAGCATCAAGCCAATGCACGCTCGCACGCATGTGTTATCGCCATGGTAAAATTACACAAACTAAGGTATGAATTGTTGCCACACGTGCCTCTTCCCTAAACTGAAAATTTTTCTTTGTGGATGAAGATTCACTTAAATGAAGAATTGGTAGCCTGAGTTGACAACTATTTTGTAGGCCTGGAGGAAAATCATTGTCGAGATGGGATCAAGGTACTGGAACACTGTTGGACCAAGTGAATTAATCTACAAGCAGGGTACATTGGAAAACAAAAAAGTTTCAGTGACATAAGTATTTTTTTTCTATTCTGTTTCAAGAACTTTTCAAACCACCCTCGTAAGCATCCCTGACACCTGAAATAATTAAAAACAAATAAGTCGCCAGTTGCAGATGGAATCTCAATTTGGTTTTACAAAGAGTGCTATGTGGCACTGGACCCTTACTTAGCTTGTATTTATTGTGAATCTCTCACCCAGCAGAAAGACCTAAGCAACTGGGGAAAAAAATACAGAGGCGTCTCCTGTATACACGAAGGGCGAAAGAACAGACCCACGAAATTGCAGACCAATACCCGTAACATCAGTTTGCTGCAGGATTCTTGAACATATTCTGGGTTTGAATCTAATCAGTTTCATAGAGACCAATAAGTTTATGTCCACAAATCAGTACAAAGCATCGCTCATGGGCAACTCAGCATGCTCTTTTGTCATACGACGTCTGTTCAAAAAATTCCAGAACTTTGTCCACAAAATTTTCTATGCTTATCTTTTAGTTACTATGGATTGTCTCCTTCGAAATACTCTCCTCCACAATTGATACACTGCTCCCAATAACATTTCCACTTCCAGGAGCAGTCTTGACACACCTCTTGCTGGGTCGCATAAAGTGCCGTCTGCGAATTTTCTTTTATCTCATCTACCATTGCAAAACTTCATCCTTTTCAACTTTGGAAATAAAAAGAAGTCTGCAGGGGTCATACTATTCTCGCAAGGAACATCTCATTCTCATTTGTGAGATCCAAAAAGTTTTTTAGGTCTTGACTCATGAGCCGTGGAATGAACTTGGCGGCAACACAATGCATTCCAAGATGCTGTGTCATTTCATAACATGATCCAATTGAAGTGTTACATTCTTCTACAATCTCTCAGACAGTGAATCTTCAACTGCCACACACAATTTCTTTGACGTTCCTGACACAAGCGTCATCAGGGGACATCTAAGAGCGTCCTGAACAAGGATCATTTTTGACTTTTGTAAAGCCATTTTAAAAAGTGTGAATAATACATAACACCGAGTATGGCTTAAGTACTCATCGCTATAGGCTCCCAGCATCATTTGGTGTGTCTCTGTAAAGGTTTTCTTGAGTTTCACACAAAATTTAATGCAGATGCATTGCTCCTCTAACTTTGCCATCACAAAATTCACAAACCCAGATTCCATATTTCTTGATTTCCGAGAAGCATTTGACATAGTGCCTCACTGCAGACTTTTAACAAAGGTACAAGCACATGGAATAGGTTCCCAGACATTTGAGTGGCTCAAAGACTTCTGAAATAATAGAACCCACTATATTATCCCGACGGTGAGTGTCCATCAGTGACTAGGGTATCATTAGGATCGTTCCAGGGATGTGTGATAGGAGCGCTATTACTCATATTTTCTATGTACATAACTGATCTGATGGACAAAGTGGACAGTAATCTGTGGTTGTATGCTGATGATGTTGTGGTGTATGGAAGGTGTCATTGTTGAGTGATTTAGGAGGATAAAAGATGACTTGGACAAAGTTCCCAGTTGGTGCGATAAATGACAGCTAACCCTAAATGTAGAAAAATATAAGGTACTGCAAATGAGTTGGAAAAACAAATCCATAATGCCAGAATGTCATGAATGAAGAAGTCATATTGTTTCAATATCTGGACATAACTTTGCAATGTGATATGAAATGGAACAAACTTGTGAGGGTCATGGTAGGGAAGGTGAATAATCATCTTTCGTTTGTTGGGTGGATTTTACTAGTGTGGCTCAGTTGTGATGGACGTCACATATAGGGTGCTAGTGTGATCTCTTCTTGAGTACAGTTTGAGTGTCTGGGATCCGCAAGGGGTCGAATTAAAGCAGACATTGAGGTAATTCAGAGGCAGGATACTAGATTTGTTAACAGTAGGTTGAAACAACAACATACAAGTATTATGGAGATGTTTCTGGAACTCAAATGGGAATCCCTGGAGGGATTTTGAGGAGCACTGTGCTGACTGGAGAACAATTCTGCTTGCACCAACATACATTACGCATAAGGACCACGAAGATAAGAGATGACAAATTAGGACTCATAGAGAGGCATATAGACACTCACTTTTTCCCCACTCGATTGGCAGATGGAACGGGAAAGGAACTGACTACAGTCGAATTAAAATTACTTGATAGTTGGCACTTCAAACGCCAATAAGAGTTGTCAGCGTCACACTTGAACTGTCTGCTGTTGCCAAACTCCACCAAAATTGGCCAGTCACTTCCAATTCCTGGTTCAGCATTCTTTCTTGATGTATTTGTATCCCGAATTATGAGCCTGACACATTTATTATATATTTCATGACATGCGATAACTACACCAAAAACAACACACATTAACAATGCTAATGAAAGACACACATTTCATTCATAGCACTAACCAAACACTACCGAATAACTCAGCACAAGGTGTAATTCAGTATCATACTTATAGTTATCATATTTACAGAGATCATCTTACATTAAATAAGCTTTTCACTACACTGCGTGAAACTGAAATTTTTAAGGTTGCAATTCATAGTTGGAACTGGGTCACTACATTCACATATATAAATACTTCATGCAGTGCTGTGGCATAGCACAATGGTTGGTAGATTAATTTAATGTGTAGCATGTCGTAGGTTTGAATCTCATCAATGTAGCAAAATTTTTATTTCTAAATCTAACCAAATGAGTGTGATTATTATTTTCATTCAATTATTTGGTTTAAATGTATTTTTTTTATTTTTAATACTTTGCTGCATCATTTTTCATCATTGTTTTGACTGTTCTATTAGGTCTTATTTTTCGTCCTGTCATTATTTCTTCATTTGGAATCTGCCTCAGTCATCCATAATCCACGACTAAGGGCCCACACGGACTGTTCACTGGTTTCTAACATGGCAGCATGTGCAGCTAGTGTAAGGATAGTTACAGGTAACAAATGACACGGAGAAATTTCAATTTGCTTTCAGCCCTGAAATTGAGTTTTTGTTGTCTTGAGTTTACCCTTAAGGGTTAGCTTTAATCGCCATGAACAAAGCGATAATGATATTAGTACTGCTGCAGACTGTTGACCACAATTTTCTCAGCTGGGTTAGTACACAAGTTTACAGTCAGGGATACAAAACGGGTTGTCTGCCCCACTTCAGTCACTGGTCACTTTAAATCAATAGTCGACAGAGTATCCAACATTTCTGACATACTTTGCACCAGCCACTAGAAAAATTGCTCTGTGTTAAACATTTAACATAATTTGTGAAGTGAGCCGCTTGTTTGTTGTCACCTGTAACCAAACGGTAGCTGGTAGCCAATGTGGCAGCATTGTTGCAGCAAGTCATTGATGTCAACTATCAAGTAATTTTATTCAGACTATTGTAGTGAGACAGGGTACCTTCTGCCATGCACCATATGGTGGCTAGCGGAGTATGTATGTAGATGTGGAATCAGTCTTTCCTTCTCATCCCATCTGGAAAGTCTCCCCTGATCTGCAGTTCTGGGTAACTTTCTCAAAATCTACCCTTTTTCCTAGACCTATCCTTCACCCCTCTTCCTTCCACTTCCACCCTTCTGCCTGAAGAATGAGCTACTGGCTCTGAAAGCTCGCCTAATTATAATCTTCTCTTATGTGAGTGTTCTGCCGCCACTTAGCGAGTAGATTGTTTATCTATCCAATTCAATTATCATGTAATCAAAAGCTGCATTTAACACACCAAGTCTCTTTTACCAATCATTTTTAATATGTCCTACAGAATGTACTGTCTATCCTGTCCTTTTTTGAGATTACTGTTTTGCTGTACTTTTCTACAGGCATCATCTTACTTATTAGGAGACAGTTCATTCATGTTGTTGTTGCTGCGGTCTTCAGTCCTGAGACTGGTTTGATGCAGCTCTCCATGCTACTCTATCCTGTGCAAGCTTCTTCATCTCCCAGTACCTCCTGCAACCTACATCCTTCTGAATCTGCTTAGTGTATTCATCTCTTGGTCTCCCTCTACGATTTTTACCCTCCACGCTGCCCTCCAATGCTAAATTTGTGATCCCTTGACGCCTCAAAACATGTCCTACCAACCGATCTCTTCTTCTAGTCAAGTTGTAGAGCTGCATGTCCTCGGGAAAAATTATGGCTGTAGTTTCCCCTTGCTTTCAGCCGTTCGCAGTACCAGCACAGCAAGGCCGTTGTGGTTAATGTTACAAGGCCAGATCAGTCAATCATCCAGACTGTTGCCCCTGCAACTACTGAAAAGGCTGCTGCCCCTCTTCAGGAACCACATGTTTGTCTGGCCTCTCAACAGATACCCCTCCGTTGTGGTTGCACCTACGGTACGGCCATCTGTATCGCTGAGGCACGCAAGCCTCCCCACCAACGGCAAGGTCCATGGTTCATGGGGGGAGTTCCTTCATAGTCAACAGTTAAGGAATGGGTGGCTGAATTCATATGTGGCATATGTCTGTAAGATGACTCATGAACAACTTCCTAGAATTACAATCAAATATGAAAATGCTGAGAAAGAACACAGTGTGATATTGCAAGATCAGTAATTAAAAAGATGTGCAAAACAGTTGATGCCGTGGCTGTACCAGAAAGTGAGTGGCATGTCTGTTGAAGCCTGACTACAACCTAATGTGAAAAACAATTTGGGATAATCTGACACACAACTGATTCTATGCACCAATCTGTTCCCGTGGATGAGAGATGACCGAAATGAAACAGCAGTTGCACAAAAATAGCCAAGGTGACTTCATCGGAGAGAAAGAGTGGTCATTGTTTTCTAGGATGCAAAAGGGATTTGTATTTTAGATTAGCTTGCAAGACTGAAACAATACCGCACAAATACTATGCAAGTATTCTGACTCAACTGGATGAAAAAATATGGAGCCAAGACCAAGGGGGAAAAAAAAGTTTATCGTCAGTGAAATGCATATGGTCACAAAGGCACTTTCACAATAGGAAAACTGGGAGTTTCAAGTGTGAAGTCTTCAAATATCTATTCCATTCTCCAATTTTTTCACATTCTGACTTTAGCTTCTTCTTCTTTTCTTTTTGTATGAATGATTCACTTAAGACTACATGTGTCACAGCTCAAAACCATTTTGTGAGTCAACAACTGGATATGTTTTCACTGCTCTGTCTCTTGTAACTCCGTTGGACATGGAGGTAGCAAATGAGGATGTAGGATGTCCATGACATACTGCTGTGCTGTCAGAGTGACCTGAAGTCATATCTGATGCTGCCCCACATGCCCTCTCCCTATGTCGTTGTCATACTCACTGACAACTGTCATCGCGGGTCTTGCAGAATGTGACTCACTGCTGATCACATGACAGGTGCAGGTGTGAAAGGGTTACAATGTGCTCGGCGTACATTACAGCGATTCTCCCATGGGCTCGTCAGACACGGTCAACCGGAAGCTTGCTGACAAGCACGCCGCCCTTACGTTCCCAAGCAGTCCAACATGGGGCCACTACCACATCTGAATGTCTCACAAATCTGCATATTGCATAATTCAATCAGCCTGGCAAATGGAGACACACAATTAGGCCCCTTCAAATTTTGTTACGTGCTGATAATGCTGACTCACAGAAGTACAGGGCATCTGTGTCCTTCACAGGGATCACTCAACATCTTACACTCTTCACATCTCTTATTGCTCCTACCATTCATGGTAACAATCCGAGACGCAAACAAAGCTAATGCAATCTGGTGGCCTTTGTATCCATTTCAGAGAGTTGCGACTCTCATAATTTACCACTGGTATGCACACTCGTGAAACTATGTTGCTTCAGGGAGCTTCCCTTTTTTTTCTTCAAGCAGTTTAGTTCTTTGAATCCATTTTTCTTGTAGCTCAGAATAATTATTTTATTGTGTAGCAAACTTACAGACTAGCATTCTGGCCTGAGCTGTCAGAGTTGGCGGTCATGTGTGTGTGAGGTGTGCTTGCTTGTGTGAATGAATGGTGTGTATTTCTATTTCTTTTTCTGATGAAGGTTGTGGCCAAAAGCTTATGTGTAAGTGTCTTAACTGTGCCTGTCTGCATTTTAACGTGCCATCTTTATGGTAATTAGCACTCTATCTTTTCCTACACTGCTGATATTCCAACCTGGAGTTTCCATTGTTTGAACTTATGGTCTACTGTTTTATGTTGCAGTGCACTTCTACAAGTGTAATACACAAATGTTGCCTTAGGAAAGAGTCACAATAACATCCATGTCTACCGTTTGCTATTTTTTACGAAATAGCATGTCACACTCGAAATTTAACTTAGCCAATGAAATAAGTTTGAAGATTTATTGTGTGTAAAAGACACTATGGCCCACTGTGTGGGAAATGTGGGAAGTTCTGCGCGGAGACGGAGTTATCCACAGACGTGGTAAGTCTGGGGAGCTATACGGGTGTTTAAACATCGCCACCTGCTGGGATGAGGGGCCACTTACTCTGAGGTGGCACTGTGCCAGCAACGAGCTCTACCCATTGATTAGCACCACAGATGACAATGAGCAACCAGCTGCTTCTCTGTGCAGAGATATAAAATTTATTGATTTTGGACGTCGGGTGACAATCTGTCACATGGAGAACAATGTTTACTCTGGCAATTTTAACACTAATCTAGTGTTCTGCAACATATTAATGTGAAATGTTGTCTATGATGTCAAAGAGTGTAAGTTAAACTGATATCTGAGAATTTGTTGTTTTTGTGGCACTATCTGGAAAAAGACCTCTCTTGCAGCTCCAAGCATAAATGTCAAGTGAAGAAGAATAATTAGCACAGCACACTGGAACCGAGTAGGGATCCGGTTTACTGCTCGGCCACTAAATTAGCATATTGTGAGTACACCAGAATAGACGCTGTACACACTTGCATATACTACATACACAAGTACAAGCATCGATCAAGCTACTGTGAAACTGCACTCTGTGTGACTCATCACTACATCAGAATACTGTAAATGTGGTGATTCCAATTTCTTAAGGTCTCTTCCTGTTTGTTTTCATCAGTTGGATCTTATTTTTCAAGTATGTGGGAATCCAATGAGCTGCCTGTTTGGATACATTCTTTCTGTATGTCCCACAAGTTGGATTCTTTGGAGACACATTGTAACAAGAGTTTTTAGGAATTTGCCTGGAGATTTCACGCTGGGTTCTGTGTGATGTGTTCCATCTTTTATTCTTCGACCTAAGATTTTTACTACAATTTTACATTCTTCTAATTCAGTTTGCTGTTTTCATGTCTTGTGTTGGACAAAGAGTCTATCTCATGCATAAAGAAATTCTAATTTGATCACTGTTGCACAATGTTAGATTTTAGAGTTCCAGGAAAAATACTTTTAGTTAACTGAGAGACTGTTTGTATTTTCTGAAGTCTGGATTCTATGGCCTTCTTTTCATTATGATGTTCAGTGGTCTTTTTCACCTAATTATTTAAACTCTTTAACACCAAATACTATGTCGTTGCCTATATAAGTTCAACTAGTGCCATTTTGGTATCAGCCAAGAATTTTTTCTCCAGATGAAATTAGTAGTCCAATTTTCCTAGCTTGCTCCCTTAATATTTCAAATTGCTTTAGCACATCAGTGATGTTTTTGTCAATTAGTATTATGTCATCGGTATAGGTTACACAATATAATTCTATCTTTAAGTTTATGTTCTAGTCAGTGTAATAGTGCACCTGCTCTTCTCCATTACCTTACAATTTTCTTAGGGGCATAGTTGAATAGCAATGTGATATGCCATCCCATTTTCATATTCTTATGTCTGTCTTAAATTACACTGCTTGAAAGAAAGTGAGACACTCAGAAGGTGGGGAGAAAACAAATTGAAACATAGCGAATTTAGAGGGTATGTGATGTTATTTCAGTGATAACAAAACAGAGTCAAATTTACACAGAACTTATCAGTTTGAGCCCACTTATCAATACAGCAATGCACCCTGTCTGCCCTGGACAGTGCGGGAGGATGTCGTAAAGCTGCTGCATACCCTCCTGAGAAAGGTGATCCACAACTGTTGTAACTGGACATTGCAATCATGGATACAGGCAGTGGGATGGAGTTGACGTCCATGTTGGTCCCATAATGTTCTATCGGGGACAGATATGGGGATTTTGCTGGCCACAGGAGTATATCAACATCACGCAGACAATTTAAAGAGACACATACTACATGTGGACCAGCACTGGCCTGTTGAAAAATAGCACCACAATACTATTACACACTGCTGTACCATCAGAGTTCCCTTGGCCATTACAAGCCGTGACTTGAAGTCATACCCAATGGCTCCCCACACCATGGGACTCCTTTGTGACCCCCCCCCCCCCCCAAAATGTGGAAGAATGGGACCTCTCCCCATCTCCCCGGGTCACTGTCAAACTTCTCCACGATAGTCATTTGGAGCAGTGCAGGACTGGGACTCATTAGTGAACATAATGTGACACCATTCATTAGCAGTCTGTACTTCTCGATCATGGCACCACTTCACATGCAGTCATTTGCTTGGGTGTTAATGGCAGCCTATGCGCAGGACGGCAATTGCATAGTCTGGCTGCTCCTAGCTGTATGACACAGCATGTTGCAAGGAGTCTATTACAGTGAACTCCTGTTTATCCGAAATGATCGGGACGGTGGCCGGTTCCGATAACAAAAATTTCAGATAAATCAAAGTCCCCCTGTTTTCACATGTGAACACTCCAAATTGCGTCAATATTGTGAAATACAATCGTAAAACGTGCATAGGGTATGTAAAACGTTACTGATACGGTTGCAAATAACCCTGCACTTTTTTACTGAAAAATTGTGTTGACATGTTAAAAAGGCACCAAACTATGATTGAAAACTCGAAGTTTTTAAATGCTGTATAACAAAGCTCGTTTATTTTGCATTCTTACAGAAAAAAATCTCCCTTATTTGGCAGCAGGAAAAAACAGGAGTTTTAATTTTATTACCTGCTCTTTTGAATAAAAAATAAACTACTGAACAAAATTATGAAACAAACCTAGAGATTACTCAAAGGAACGAAAAGTCTGTCTAGAGGAACTTTCAAGAAATTTAAAAAAATAACTTTTTAAGTTATGGACATAGAAGTTCTAGGATGATTCATTACAGTTTATTTTTTTGTAACGAATTCACAAATGTCTTTTTTTTTGTTTTTTTGCTTGAGAAACTATTGCTGCAACAATACATCTCCAACGTTGAAATCAAACTATTTCAGGATAAATCGTCTCCTCCTGTTGGCTGATGTACTCCAGGACAGTTTGGATCACTTCGTAACAGAGTGTGTGAGGAATATTTTTCTCTGATTCATCATCAGAAACATAGTCTTCTAACGCTTTATGATCGGTCACAATTTGGACGATTTCATCCTCAGTCACATGAAAAAATGCCATTTTCCATCCACTCTTCAATGTCTTCGAAGTGTGTGTCTTTACAACCAGCTTCTCCAGTAAATTCACCAAAATTATGTCAGCTTGAGTTTCGGTGTTGCCTCCTCCTTCCCACCACTTAGGTTACCTTACGATCTAAGAGTTTTTTCCAAGACCTAACAAGAGGAACTGGAGGAATTAGATTCCAAGCTTCAGCAATCAATGAATGACACTTAAAACATCGATTTTTTTAAGAGCTTCCACAAAATCATCTGCAGCATCAATCACACCTATTAAGTATTCCAGCATCTTGCATCTGTAATGTTTTTCCATCGCCTCAAGAATACCTTGGTCCATCGGTTGACATAGAGATGTGACATTTTGTGGGAGAAATACAACTTTGATATCCCCATCTTGCAGATCACCTGGGTGATAAGGTGCACTGTGCACAAGAAGTAGCGCTTTTCAAGGAAGTTCATTTCCTTCCATGTAATTTACTACAGCTGGAACAAACTCTGCCTGGAACCACTCTCTGAAGATGGCACTGTTCATACATGCCTTAAGACTGATTCGTGTACCTCAGTGGCAAAGCTGGTTGGTTGGTGTCTAAATGCTCTTGGTGTTTTGGATTTGCCAATTAAAGTAAGACACAGTTTATGATTGCCAGTGGCATTACTGCAAGTGAGGACAGTAAATCTTTCTTTGATTTTCTTGTATCCGGAAGCCATTTCTTCTTCTTTAGAGGCAAGGGTTTTCGTTGGCAGCATTTTGTAATTCAACTCAGTTTCACCACATTTGTAAAGTTGATTGCCAGTATAACCTCCTCTGTCAATGATTGTGTGCAGTCTCTTCTTAAAATCAGCGTAGCAGCTTCATCCCCAGATAATGATTTGGCACTGATGGCAATTTCATGAATGCCATGCCGCTTCTTGAAACGATCCTGCCAGCCACTACTTCCGAGGAATTCTTGCTTCTTTTCTTCAATCAGCTCATCAGCTCATTTTGACAAAGTAGAGGACCTGAAACTCTTTTTCCAACAAGATCACATTCGTTTTATGTTTCGTGGCCGTAGTCACGTTCAGTGTTCTTTTTACAGACACTCGACTGAATCCTTTATGGTTTTTGGCCCCTTTTATCTCTGGACACTTTAAGGCACATAGTGGGAGCACAAAACCTCAAACCAGAAACACACAGATGCACAACTTGACAACACTCGAGATGCACTAGACAAACTTTTGATTTTTGAAACCAGGCTGTGGCAGCCATCAAATGAAAGCATTCGATACATTTATGCCATTTCCTCTGTTCTACCCAAGCCCACGTGGCACCACAACAGGGTGTTGTACGTTCACTGTTAAACACTCAGCTTTGATGTACCGACAACAAGTGGAAAGTGTTAGGCGGCGCACTCTAATTGTCGGTTTCGACAGGGCTACGTTGCACTGCATAGAACAATACTGTATGTACTGCACTTCCAAGGAGTTCCAATAGATGGCAGTGGCATGAAACCATGCAATACGAATAAGAAACACACTAGAGCTTCAACCAACACACGCACGAATTGACGATACTTGGACTTTTGACATGCACCAGTGCACTGATTAGCAGTAGATTGCCAAAAAACACCAGCAAATGCTTGGCTCCAGGTGCACGCAAATTGAAACTTGTCAAGTGTCAATCTAGCTAGCCAAAAGTGTAGCTGCACGAGAGTTTACTGTACTTGTTCTCAGATGGCAGTCACAGACGTGAACAGATTACAATGTACTCAGTACACTACACAGTGATGCTCCCTTGTAGTGGTCTGATGTAGTCAACTGGAAGATTGATGATGAGTATGCCCTTACTTTCCAACATCAGGCCACTGTCAGATCCAAATACTCCAAAAATACAGATGTTGCAAGGTTTAACCAGGTGACCAAATGGACATCCACAATGAGGTTTCTTTCAAACTCTCATCAGATAATGCTGTCTCACACCAATATGCAGCACCTTCATATCCTCCAGAGTGATGATTCAACATCTGACGCTATTCACATACCTTATATACCACACGATGCTTGCTAAACAGCAATAAAAACAAAGAACACTAATGAATAATGAAGGAAAAGACAGACTGTTACTTACCATAAAGAAGATACCTTAGGCTGCAGATGGGAAGAATTAAAAGACACTTACATAAAGCTTTCAGCCACAGCCTTCATCAGTAAGTAGTAATCTGTCTTTTCCAACATTGTTGATATTCCTACTGGAGTTTCCATTGTTTCAAGGACACTGATGCTTTTCTGTGAGTGTTTCCTTTATGATGTTTTCTGCATTTTAGCTTTTTTTTAAAAAAAGAAAAAAAAAGAAAGGAAGAAAGAAAAAAAAAAAAGATTTGTTGCTGGAAAACTTATGAAGTCCAATAAAGGAGTTACAACAGCCATATATGGTTATCTGGGGGACCTTGCAGAACCAAATTCTAGGGCTGAAATATACTGTTGACCAATGGGCATTAATCAGAATGAATACTACATAAAAAATTAAATCCAAGTTTACACAAAAAACACAGGTTCTATCACTGTTGCTTTTCGTTCTATTTTGCTCTTATGTTTGCTATGACTTGTTCAGCAGAAATTTTCTTTCTATCTATAGAGTTACATTTGCTGTAATGTATCTTACCTCCATGTTGTTTCTTCTTTCTTCTCACTGCTGCCCCAATCATGGCAAGCAAGTCATCCTCACTGCATTTGCTTTGTATTGCATCTCTGAAACAACAGTTAAAACACCCGTTAAACAGTACCAGGCAATTACCACACAGTGAAATGTTGGTACACTAAAAAGGAAGAAAAACTTTTCAGAAATCTTCAACAGTAATCTTGTAGTCTGCAGTAGGCAACAGCAGGATAACAAACCCACTGGACAAGAATGGGAAAGTCATGATAGAAGTTACTTTTATTTTTATAAATAAACAGGTATCTTACACAAATGCTCAAGAGTATACATAGGATCTCGGGCTGAAGAGGTGGTGCAGAAACTGACATTAGTTTTGTTGAAGAGGGAGTAGTGGAACACAGCACAATTTCTTGCAAAATGAAGCCAAATTTATTGATAAACTGTTAATTAATTGCCAAGCTCACTAATGTGACCATTTTACAACAGGTACTTACTGCTTGGAGTATATGTGACTTTTCAGGCTTGCCTGATAGATCTGTTGCAAAAACACTTTGGGTTCCCCACCAGATAACATTATGCAAGTCCCTCCCTCAATATTTCAGTGACGCAACGTTTTGGCATCTTCAGGTGGTGGTGATTTCCACCATCACTGCTGCAAGATGCAACTGGCAATTTCCACATGACAGCTTTGAAATTTATCATGTGGATGACTATGACCATCATATTTAGAATTCAGAGGATTTCATAGAATACCTGAAGATGCTTAAACTAGAACTTTCAGATCTTTTAGTTAGCTCAAATGTTATATCATTACTTACAAAAGTGCCCTACAGCCCTCATTAGAGGTTATTAGCAGCAAGTTTGAGAAAGAAATTGTGGTGCTGTTTAAACATGTGCATACCTCATCCTATTTCTTATGTAACACCAACTACTTTGATCAAGTGGACAGTGTTCCCATGGGAGATCCTCTATTTCCCTTAGTAAATATCCAACATTCCTCCTTCTGGCAGAATGCTGAAGAGACATTTGTGGTGTGGCCCACATAATACAGACACTACCTATGTCCCTGCAGCATTTGCACTCGGTCCATCTGAATATTCAGTTCACTGTGGAAGTACAAAAAGACAGCAGCTTACCATTCCTGGATGTCACAGTTAGAAGAAAACTGACACAACACTGGGGCATAGTCTCTACTGCAAACTGATACACGCAGAGTTATATTTGCGGTCCAAAAGCTGCCATCACCCTGCACAATGTGGTAGTGTCTTACACTCCCTGGCACATAGAGCACACGTGATCTCAGATACCAACAGTCTGCCTGGTGAACTGTAACACCTAAGAACAGTGTTCCAGCAGAATGTTTATTCTTGTAAACAGATTTGCAATGTGTTCTGAGCAAAGCAAGTTCAGTGTAGGGATGTAAATGAAGATACTTAGACAAGCACTGCAAATGGCTTTCCTACCATATTTCAGTGGCATGTTTTCAAAAATAGAAAGAATCACTAAGAGAAACAGAATCAAGTGTGTTTTTCGTCTACCAGCAAAACTAAGGAATTGTTTGTGTTCAGTTAAAGACAATCTTGACCTTAGAAAACACAGATCATATATAAGATCTGATGCCATTATGGGAAATCTTATATAGGGCAGACACCTCACATTGTGCAAGAACACTGTGTTCAACAGCGCTGACAAAAATGCCACCCAGTAAATTAGTGGTAGCAGAGCACTGCCTGAATACAGGGCACCACACGTTTCCCAAGAGGACTGAAATTTTATCCTCAGCATCATCACTCTAGGATTGTGTTTTTAAGAATGAGGCATGTATCCATACGGTGGGCAATCTTACCAACAGGAATATGGAATTTTGACTAAGCACTGCCCAGAATCCAGCACTGACTGCCATGAAATTAAAACAGTAGAAACCAGATCCTCCGATGTATGACCTGATGCAGCATCTTGCAGAGGGTTAATTCAGCTTTTAACCACATGAGTGTCCAGAAGTGCAGTCATTGCCCACAACACATAAGCAGAAGGCTACTATGAATGGCATTTCCATCCAACTGGGAGTGCCTGTCCACACATTCGTACTCCTGCTTCTAGCCTGACAAATTTCAATTCTGCTGTGCAAATATCACCAGTCACATCTTGCAGCAGTGATGACAGGACCCACCACTACCTGAAGATGACGAACAGTTGAGTTGGTGAAATATTGTGAGGCTTGCACAAAGTTATTCAGTGGCAAATCTGAGAAGATTTGTATACATTATTTTGCTGTGACGCAGGTAATATGCAGCAAAATGTGATAATTTTCTGCATTTGCCTTTCTGTACATTTCAAAATACCCCAAAAATTGGTGAGAAACACTGAACATATGACATAACCAGATGACATACCCCACAGCATGTGCAGCAGTCGGGGTTGAGTGTAAAGGAATGATTGAGCAGTGCAATACTTTCATTTGAGCAAACAGAGCAAATTTCGAAAACATTTTGTAAATATGATCTGTTGTAAATGTAGATGTTACAAAATTATTGTCCCTGCTGTAATCAAGCAAAAGCAGTTCTGATTTTGTGTTTTTTGCTTCTGTCCTCTTTTTGTTTACAGACATTAGTTAGTAAAGAAAACATAGGTCATTTAATGGCAATTATGCTATTCTGAAGTTTATACTCATCTACTTTTTATGCAATACGGTAGGTTTTCATTGTACTGTACTTTGCAAGAAATCAAGGAAACTGCAAGATCGATAAATAAAATAATAAACTTCAATATAAATACATAATTGTTTAACACAATGAAAAAATACTGCCTGCCAGATGCAAGACTCAAATCCTGAACGCCATCACTAAAGTCGCACATGTGTGTCCGTAGCCACAATGATATGAATACTTGACTTGGGTTGGGATGATCAAGTGTGACAGACCGAGAGGCTCTACCACTGCAAGCATGGCAAGGTACATCATCTGGTGACATTTATCATTCACTTTTGACACATTTCCCAAAATTTGTATCGTATCTAACATTTGTGATCCCATGTGTCTCGTATTAAATTACTTGTCTCAGGGTCATCTACAGTGCTTTGGAGGTTTTTAAATGTTAATACGCATCACCCTGTCTGTGTGTGTGTGTGTGTGTGTGTGTGTGTGTGTGTGTGTGTGTGTGTGTTTATATATATGAAAGAAATACTAACAAAGAGATAGAGGGCCTGGCCAGTACTTACCTCAGCTCAGTACAGCCGATACATACACAAAACAGAACAGAAAATTGACGTATCCTAGCTTTCGGAACTTCGTTCCTTCATCAGGGAGGAGAGAGGGGAAAAAAGGGGAAGAAGGGAAAGTGGATTCAGTTATTCACAACCCAGGTTATGAAGCAACAGGGGAAAGGTAAACAGGGAGGGTAGCAAAGATGGAGGCATGGATGTCAGAGGGAAGCCAAAGATATTCTACTGTAATTACTGTGCCAGCTTCAAACCAAGGAGGATGAATACAGAAGTAAAGAGGTACATAGTATAAAGATAAATGCAACTATGTAGGATGAAAAGATGCATGAATGGCTAAAGAGGAAAGGGAAAGAGGAGAAGCCTAAAGAGTAAATGGGAGTGACGTTGGTTAACATAGGTTCAGTCCAGGGGGATGGCGGGATGAAAGGATGTGTTGGAGTGTAAGTTCCCATCTCCGCAGTTCCGAGGTACTGGTGTTGGGTGGGAGAAGCCAAATGGCACATATGGTGTAGCAGGTTCCTAGGTCCCTAGAATTATGCTGGAGGGCATGCTCCGCTACTGGGTATTGGACATCTCCTAGGCGGACAGTTCGTCTGTGCCCATTCATGCGCTCAGCCAGTTTAGTTGTTGTCATACCAATGTAAAAGGCTGTGCAGTGCAGGCATGTCAGCTGATAAATGACGTGTTGTCTCACATGTGGCCCTGCCTTGAGTTGTGTATGTTTTACCAGTAGCGGGGCTGGAGTAGTTGGTTGTGGGGGGATGCATGGGGCAGGTTTTGCATCGGGGTCGGTTACAGGGGTAGGAACCGCTGGGTAGAGAAGGTGGTCTGGGAATATTTTAGGGTTTGACAAGGATGATACGGAGGTTAGGGGGGCGGCAAAAGGCAACTCTGGGTGGTGTGGGGAGAATATTGTCAAGGGATGATCTCATTTCAGGGCTTGACTTGAGAAAGTCATATCCCTGGTGGAGTAATTAGTTGATGTATTCAAGGCCAGGATAATATTGGGTGACAAGGGGGATGCTTTTGTGTGGTCTGGGGGTAGTAACATTGTTGTTGGGTGGGGAGGAATGTATTGCTTGGGAGATCTGTTTGTGGGCAAGGTCTGCAGGATAGTTGTGGGAGAGGAAAGCATTGATATATAATATAATACAGGGAAACATTCCAAATGGGAAAAATATATCTAAAAACAAAGATGATGTAACTTACCAAACGAAAGCGTTGGTATGTTGATAGACACACAAACAAACACACACACAAAATTCAAGCTTTTGCAACCCACAGTTGCTTCATCAGGAAAGAAGGAAGGAGAGGGAAAGACGAAAGGATGTGGGTTTTAAGGGAGAGGGTAAGGAGTCATTCCAATCCTGGAAGTGGAAAGACTTACCTTAGGGGGGAAAAAGGACAGGTATACACTCGCGCGCACACACACACACACACACACACACACACACACACACACACACACACACACCACACACACATATATCCATCTGCACATATACAGACACAAGCAGGGTATATGTGTGGATGGATGTGTCTGTGTGTGTGTGTGTGTGTGTGTGTGTGTGTGGCATACTGATCTGAACTATGCAGCCTTCAAATGGAAGTTTTTTGATCACTCCTTATTTTGCTCCCTGCCACCTTGGCAATATGTACCGCAAATCATCAGACAGACGACCTTCCTGCATGCTTCGTGTTGTGTCTAGACAAGACAGCCTAGACACAATGAGAGGAAGCCGAAAGGCACACTCTAAGTTAAAAAAGGAGGGCGTGAGGTCTGAAACAGGATACGTAATGAATGCTATAAAGAAAAGTACGTAGCTTCTGGAATACTTAACTTTAGTCCATCCTTTTGGTACATCTGGAGATTGTGGTGATACAAGTGAGACTCTTTAGATACATGCAATGTTACTAATGGCGCCTTGCTAGGTCGTAGCCATTGACTTAGCTGAAGGCTATTCTAACTATCGGCTTGGCTAATGTGCAATGCTTGGTCCATGTCGTCGCTAGCAAAGTCGTCCATACCACTGGGGTGAGTGCTAGTCCGTATCTCGAGACCTGCCTTGATTTGGCGCTCGGTCTGCAATCACACAGTGGCAACACGCGGGTCCGACATGTACTAATGGACCGCGGCCGATTTAAAGCTACCACCTAGCAAGTGTGGTGTCTGGCGGTGACACCACATTCTTCCCCCGCAAATCGGCGAACGGTTGTGTTATAAGGCTTCCGCCCGCCGTGGGGAGAACCCCATGTTGACGTATGCGATGAGGTGGGGAGTCTAACAACAGGCGAGGCTGTGCCACCCGCACCCGGCCATTCAGTCCAAGGGGAGCTAGGAAACACCTGAAAACCTAGTCCAGGGTGCACGTCAACATGCGGTGTATGCGCCCGTAAAGAGACAGGAGGGGCCGAAGGGTCGACCTCCATTGCGTCGGGGTACCCGGCGCGCGAAGACGCCATGTGGTCCGGAGCGAGCAAGAGTTCCATGGCGGAGGACAGCTGGTCACGGGAAGCGATCGGTGGCATGTGACCCAGGGAGGCGCTTGGCGGCTGCAGCGAAGCATCCACTGCGGGCGGCGCCGGCGCCGGCGGCGGAGGCGGCAGCGGCGCGTCGCCATGGGGCAAAATGGAAGGCATCATCGGTAACACCTGGGGATGAGGCGAGCCAGTAGATGGGTCCCCAGGGCGCTGACCGGACGGCACCGTCACTGAAAGCAGACGGGGAGCGGCACAACCCGTGCTACGACAGAGGCGCAGCTGATTGAGATGCCGACGCACCTCACCAGAGGCCCCCAAAACCACATACATCGCACGGCCGAGGCAGCGAAGAATGCGCCCTGCGAGCCAACGCCATGAACCTCGATAGTTGCGATAAAATACGTCATCGGCTGGAGCAAAAGCAGAAGTCTGCCGCTGCACAGGAACCTGATGTGGCGGGTGCAGCAAAGACATCAAGGTTCGATGAGGACGACCGTGGAGCAACTCAGCCGGCGAGCGACCATCTCGGGACTGAGAGCGATACGAAGACAAAAAGAGCAACAACGCGTCCTCCCGAGAATGCGACTCTTTCAACTTCAACATCTGTGACTTGAAAGTCCGGACCAATCGTTCAGCGGCACCGTTTGACTGAGGTGAAAACGGCGTGGATGTCAGATGTTGAATACCATTGGCCTGGCAGAAAGACTGAAATTCTGCGGACATGAATTGTGGGCCATTGTCGGAAACAATAGTCTGCGGAAGACCTTCAATGCAAAAGATAGCAGACAACGCTTGGATGGTGGCAGTTGACATTGTGGAAGACATCCGGACAACAAAAGGAAAATTACTGAAGGCATCTACCAGAACAAACCACCGAGCATTCCAGAATGTACAAGCAAAATCGATGTGCAAGCGTTGCCAAGGGGAAGTGGCTTTTGGGCATGCAAAGACTTTCCGCGGCGGTGCGGATTGTTGTTCGGCACACGCCATGCAAGAAGAACACATATTCGTAATCGCAGCATTGATTCCGAACCAAGTACAGTGCTGACGAGCAAGTTGTTTCGTTCGCACTATACCTCAATGTCCTTGGTGAAGAAGCCGTAAAACAGAGGACTGTAACGAACGTGGGACCACGACTCTGGACTGATCATTATCAGAACGCAACAACAAAACACCACGTCGTACAAAAAGTCTCTCCTTGTGAGCAAAAAATCGGCGAACCAACGGATCCTCGATCCGAGACTTTGACAAAGGCCATTGCGTAGCAACAAAACGCAAAACGGTAGCAAGGACCAGGTCAGCAGTTGTGGCTGTAGCTACACGACGAAAATCAATCGGAAACGAGTCGACCACGTCATCGGTTTCCGAATCAATGAACATGCAAGCAAGTTCGGAAGAATCGAATGCTCTATCCTCAGCAACAGGCAAATGGGACAATGCATCGGCGTTTCCGTGCTTAGCAGTGGACCGATACAAGATATCGTAGCAGTACTGCGAGAGGAAATAGACCAGCGAATGAATTTCTGCGCTGTACGCGGAGGTACAGGCTTGTTCGGATGAAAAAGCAACGTCAAAGGTTTGTGGTCTGTGATGATGATAAAGTGACGACCATACAAGAAATCATGGAACTTAGTAACACCAAACACGAGAGCCAAAGCTTCTTTCTCTATCTGGGAATAATTTCTTTGCGCAGACGAGAGCAATTTGGGCGCAAAGGCAATATGGCGATTATGCGACCCATCTTTGTGCGCAAGCACAGCACCGATCCCGAAATCCGATGCATCTACCATCAACAAAAGGGGTTTCTGGGGATTGAATGGCGTAAGGCAAGTATTAGAAAGCAACGCCGATTTCAACTGGCGAAAGGCGCGTTCGCATTCCGTCGTCCAGACGAACGGAACACCCTTACGGCGTAAGCTATGAAGCGGAGCTGAAATGGAAGAGGCATTGCGCAGAAAGCGATGATAATAGTTAATTTTACCCAACACATTCTGTACTTGCTTCAAATTCTGCGGCGAAGGCAAGTCTTGTATGGCACGGAGGTGCTCTGGACTCAGATGTATGCCTTGGGCATTGATGACATGTCCCAGGTATGGTAAGTCACGAGCAAAAAACACACATTTGTCCTTCTGCAACCGAAGACCATTTTGTCGCAATACCTGAAATAATGTTCGTAGGTGTGCTAAATGCTCGTCTGCTGTCTTTCCGGAGATCACAATATCGTCCAGATAGTTCGCAGCAGTAGGGACCGACGCACAAACAGTTTGTAAATATTGCTGAAACAATGCAGGGGCGCATGCACACCCGAATGGCAGTCTTTTGAATCGGTACAAACCAAGATGCGTGTTAGCCACCAAGACGCGCTGGGATTCTTCGTCCACTGGTATTTGCAAGTACGCATCTGCGAGGTCCAACTTTGAAAAATATTTACCCAGGCACAGTTTGTCAAAAAGATCTTCCAGGCGGGGTGATGGAAAAGTTGCAATCACTAGTTGTGGATTCACAGTGGCCTTGAAGTCCACACAAAGTCTCAGTTTTCCGGAAGGTTTGGGCAAAATTACTAATGGTGAGGCCCAGAGAGAAGCCTGCACACGTTCAATTACACCTTGTGATTCTAAATCGTGTAATGTTCTTGTGACCTCATCATGCAATGCGTGAGGAACATTGCGCGCTCTGAAAAATTTCAGTTGCCCGTTGACTTTCAGTTCCAAATGTGCTTCATAGTTTTTAGTGCAACCTAAGCCCGGTGCAAAAATGTCTGCAAATTCTTCACACAGGCGAGAAACACTGTCTGAAGGCACAGTCTGATTCACTGATATGACCTGATTTACTATAGACATGTTAAACAACTGAAATAAATCGAAACCAAACAAGTTCACTGCAGTAGAAGAACGAAGAACGTAAAATGACACGAGTTTTGTATGTCCCTTGTATGTTGCAAGAAGGCTGCACTGTCCTAACACAGGGATATTCTGACCTGAATAACTATTTAACTTAACATTTGCGGCACGCATCGGAGGCTTGCCCAGTTGTTTGTACGTGTCGTGATTGAGCAATGAAACTGCAGCTCTGGTATCAAGCTGGAATGGCATGACCATTCCATTAAAGTCCAAATCTACAAAAAGTTTATTGTCCTGCTGACGACAAGAGTGACTGTCTCGTGCAATTTGAACTGATACAGGTACAGCATCACTTGCTAATTTACGTGATTTCCGGCGACGTCGACGCACACTTTGTGTGGGACGAACACTGTCACTGTTTGAGAAAGTGGCACTGGACGGGGTGGAATTCACTACATGAATGTCCATGGGCGAAGGTCCACGAGCCTGAGTGTCCTTGGTTTGATTCCGGCGCGAAGCAAAAGGCCTGGAATGGTTGTGATTGTCTGAGCTGAGCTTTTTCTGGCAAACACTTTTAACATGTCCTTTCTTATTACAGAAAAAGCAAATAGCTTGGCGTGACAGGCAATTTTCACGCGAATGTCTAGTAGCACACCGCGGGCATGATTTCACTGCAGTTGTATGCTGTCGCAGCACACCTGGTTTAGAGCGTAGCGGCAGCTGCGTGGACGTGCGCGAGGGCAGTTTACCGGGCCGTGCAGCGCGCCCGGCGGGCCAGTTGATGTTACACACGGCTGGCGAAGTTGCAAATGATTCCTGAGCAAAGTCAACCGTGTCTTGTCTATCTAATATGTCTATCACTTGCTGAAGGGAGGGATTAACTAGTTTCAAAATCTGTTCCAGTATACGAACATCAGAAACATTCTGTGCAATTTCATCACGGACCATTGTATCTGAATAAGGGAGTCCACATTCACACTCAAAAGCACAATCCCTTGTAAGGCCTTGCAACGTTGCAACCCACTCCCTATTAGTTTGACCGGCCGTACGTTTTGTACGAAAGAACGTATACCTTTTTGCAACTACATTAACTGTTTCCTTGAAATAGGCATCTAAAGCAGACAAAAGTTCTTCGTAGGACAGAGTTGCTACGTCGCGTCGGGGAAATAATTTCACTATCACACGGTACGTTTGCACCCCTACACACGCCAATAAATGAGGCTGCCACTCGTTACCTTGAATTCTGTAGGCGGCAAGATGAAATCCAAACTGGCGTGACCACTCCGTCCATGTTTCCTTAGCTGGGTCAAACGGCCTAAAAGGAGGTGCATCTGCGAGTTGTGGCTGCGGTAGTGGTAGAGCGGCGGCTGCCGCATCGTTGTGCAGTGCACGTTGACCCTGGACGAGCTGTCCAAGGGCATACAATAACACCTGCGTCTGCTAATTCTGCAAGCGATAAAATTCGGACAGTACATCTGGCGAAGCCATGACACAAGTAAATGTAAGCAATTAGAAAGAACAAGACCCTTTCCGTTGACTCATCGCCAAAAATTGTTGTGTCTAGACAAGACAGCCTAGACACAATGAGAGGAAGCCGAAAGGCACGCGCTAAGTTAAAAAAGGAGGGCGTGAGGTCTGAAACAGGATACGTAATGAATGCTTGTGTGTTGTGCCTGGTGCAACTTTGTTTTCTTTATGGTAAATAGTGATCTATCTTTCCCTGCACACACACAGAGAAAAAAAAACTGCCAAGTCCAGCAGCTAGGGGCAAGCTGCTGGAGTTGGCAGTCATATGTGTGTGACATGTGCTTGCCTGTGTGTATGAATGTGTGTGTTTCTCTGTATCTCTTTTGCTGATGAAGGCTGTGGCCGAAAGCTTTGGGTAAGTGCCTTTTGAATTGTGCCTGTCTACAATGTAACATGTCTCCTTTACAGTAAGCAACAATCTATGTTTTCCTATATTTTTCATTTACACAGATGTAATTAACAAATCAGAGTCTATTTATTCCAGAGAAGTGACAGTTTGTTCATGACAGTTCAGCACAAATCTTATTTTTTATATACAACAAGGCTACCTATAAATTATTCTGTGTGCCAGTGTTCATGCTGACTATAGGGATTCACACTGATCATGTGTAATTTGACACCTGGTCCTGTAAACTTACTTCTGCTCAACGTGAAAAATTCTCCAATTCATATTTTGTAATTAACCTTAACATATCAAATAATGCACCCTTCGATATAACTGCTTATTGTCCACTTCCCATCACTCTATTCCCAATGTCAACCAAGCTGACCTCTACTTCTAATCCAAAAACCATGGTTGACTCAATGTTTGCTATTGCAAGCTATTGCTATTGCAACACAAAAGTGCCAGAGGCACCAGTAATGATATACAATTAAGAATACTAGAAAGTAAGGCACACCGGTTAGTACATGCTAAGACAAACACTACAAGTGTCTAAGACACTGCGCTCTCACACAACAAGTATGAGGTCTGAATACATTCCATTTATGATACACTAAACTGTTTCATTGACAGTGGCAATATACATACTCTCTCCCCAATAAACAGAATAGTTGTAACTCAATTGTTCACAAGTGTATATTATGACTCTTGCCACAGCTATGCAGTCAGTATGCCACAGGCGTGCCATAGAAAGGGATCAGGTTCAATTCCTTGTAGAGCCGGGAAATTCTGCTCGGTGGACAGACTGGAATAGGGTACACTCTGCTTGTAGTTTCAGCTGAGGAGATACTCAAGTGAGAAGTAGTGTCTTCAACTTCTGGAAGTTAATAACAGCCTGGAGAGTTGTATACTGACCCCCTAACTCTCCATAGATTTATAGTAGAGGACATCTCTCGAAGAGCATTGCGTGGTCTTCTGGGCCCAATGCAGAGTTCCTTTATCAGTGTATATTGTAAATCACCACTCGTACACACTCATCAGCACAGTACCATATTGTCTCTTCATGTGGCACATTTTTATTCCCTTGTTTCCAGATCAACATTTTTCCTCTTCTTCTTCTTCTTCTTCTTCACGTGGCAAATTTTTATTCCCTTGTTTCCAGATCAACATTTTTCTTCTTCTTCTTCTTCTTCTTTTTTTTTTTTTTTACTTGTACCACACATATTCCACACGGTTTATGCTCAAGCCTTCAATGATACTGCCCATCCTTCTCTAGTGTGCGAGTTGTCCCTGCTTTCCTGCGTGTTTGTTGGTTTAAACACCCTTGTTTCCAAAGAGAGTGACAGCTTAGATACAGTCTTGTCAACATTTTGTATTTTTATTTAGCAATTATTGTTTGAGCCTTATAGGCGAATGTCACAAGATATTGTCAACCACTGCATTCACTAGATTGGAATGGGGTTCATGGTAACTTATCAATTCATTTTTTAAGTTGCTGTTATCTTTTTCATCCTATCTTGGACTAGCTTTTCCATACTCCCACTCTATTTTACGTAGTCAAACAGTTATCTGCCCTTGCAAACTTGCTCCTTTACTACCAAGTTAACTAATACTGGGCAGCCTAACAGAAGTTCCAATATCCAGTCTTTCACCACAATTCACCTACACACACTTTTCACTCACTGATTTTCTTTTTTCAATGTCATAAATATTTTGCTTTCACAGACTGCTGTGCTTTGAACATAAAATTGTAGGAACATCTGCCTCACATGTCAGTTTTTTTTTTTTATTAAAGAATATGTTCCTTGCTTATTCCTATTTGCTTCTGATACATTTCCATTCTCACTTTTATTTTGTTTTGATCCATTTCTTTTTTCTTTGATAGACAAGTCAAACAACAATGGCAATATGTTGCAGCCCCCTGTGTTTCACCCTACTTACTACGAACTTACTTTTCTTAGCTTCCAATTTTATTAGTCATTTGGTTTTTAAGATACTTAAATTAATTGTTTGACCCCGTATTTTTATATCTTATTTTACCTTGGGTTGATAAAGAATTTCTGGTATGCTCACAAAGAGAGAGCTGATTCTTCCCACCCCCCACCCCCCTTACCTTGTCCTGAAACAAACTTATCGCCAAGTATCTTGCAGTTTTTTTTCCTATTATTAATCTCTTAGCCTAGTCATCAATTTAAAAGTGTCAGTTGTTGGTCCCATTGTCTAATAATTTGTACATTTATACACATGAAGTTCCAATTTTTATTTGGAACATATAGACTCTGATAATCATGAATCACAGTTCAAATAGCTCTGGGCACTATGGGACTTAACATCTGAGCCAAGGCAGGATTCAAACTTGCGACCGTAGCAGTCGCGCAGTTCTGGACTGAAGCGCCTAGAACTGCTCGGAAACGGTGGCTGGCGAATCATAGTTACCATCACATGGACAGAAATACTGTGTTAACTTTATTACAACCTAGGGACATAGCTAAAAATGTCTTTACATAATTTCCAGTCCTGATTACTTTCCTTTAATTTAATCTCACAAATAGGTTAGTGTAACATGATGTTGACAGAGGCAAATTATATATATTCACAAATTATTTAGCTAGAGGTATCTGGTTTGTATGTCTGGGAGGGAGGAGGGTGCAAGCTGAAAACTTCAAGAAAAGATTACTCATTTCATACCTGCTGGATTTAACTGCAGTTTATCTCTTCCATATACCAACCACATACCTAATGTGCATGGCAAACAGTTTGAAAGTATTATTCTATACTCAGCATTTGGAACTATCAGTTCCTTCATGAGAGAGGAAAGAGGGATAAGTTTCTGAAGGTCTCAAAGGTCACTCGGACTCCATGACTAATGTGAGGACAAGAGGAACGAATGTGTCTATAAGAAGTTTTGGAATTTCACCTCCTGAAGGTAAAATACTGATCAGTCTGTCAGTCTTCTAGTAATTTTATGGTTTCCTCGCATGAATTTTCACTTAGACATGATTATTCTATGTTTCATCACTCACCTGAGAGATATCTCTGAATTCCCAAAGAGACACACCTTCAAATTGCCATCAGCTGTTATCCGTAAACGGTTGCACGTGCGACAGAAGTGTTCACTCATTGAGGTAATAAATCCCACACGTCCCTTGAAGCCCGGGACATGGTATGCCTGCAAAAAGAAATTGTAAGAAAATAGCTACTGATGTTGTGAAAATACTATAAATGTGTTGCTCACCAAGTGGAGGAAGGAGAAAATGTGCATTAAGGGGAGTTTGAACGCCATATCCTGACAATGTTAAATTTAGTGACTTAACTTCCCTGTACTTCAGGAACAACTGTAGCCATTGACAAGAAACTTTTACAAGACATTAAACTATATGTTCTGAGTCTTACAATAATTGCATTTCAGCCACTGCTTTTGGAAATACAATTTTTTAATTACACAGTTAAAATTTTGTGTACTTTTTTGTATGTTATTCTAAATAATTTTATTTATACATAACATTATGTTTATCTTTTAGTTCAGAAGACTCAGGATACGTATGTCATTACTCCCTGAAAATTTGAATTCGCTACTTGAAGTAGTTTCTGAGATTTAGGGAAAAATGCAAGAGAAAATGTAAATTTTCAGGAAGAGTTTTTAAAGTTTTAATAGACTTAACTCAATATATGCTTAACATTTTATTTTTAGTCACTCAGAAGCACCCTGCACCATACTGTATATCATCCTCTTGATCTTTTTTAAGTTTTTTTTTTGTTTTCTTCTTTCTGGACTCCGTAGTGGCCAACTGTGCTGCATACTCTGCTTTACCAGTGCAAACTTTGTCCATCTATTCAAATTCTCTGATGCAGTTTGCTCCAGAATTAATTCCCATATGTTGTAGCACTTTCACGCTTCCAATGTTGCCATCATTAAAAGCAATAACAGCATGACTGACCCCCACTTTAGTGTCTTCATTACAAGAAAAACATTTTTTGGTCTACATCTAAATCTACATCCATACTCCTCAAGCCACCTGACGGTGTAGGGTACCTTGAGTACCTCTATTGGTTCTCCCTTCTATTCCAGTCTCGTATTGTTCATAGAAAGAAGGATTGTCGGTATGCCTCTGTGCGGGCTCTAATCTCTCTCATTTTATCCTCATGGTCTCTTCGTGAGATATACGTAGGAGGGAGCAATATACTGCTTGACTCCTCAGTGAAGGTATCTTCTCGAAACTTCAACAAAAGCCCATACCGAGCTACTGAGCGTCTCTCCCCCAGAGTCTTCCACTGGAGTTTATCTAACATCTCCGTAATGCTTTCATGATTACTAAATGATCCTATAACGAAGCATGCTGCTCTCTGTTGGATCTTCTCTATCTCTTCTATCAACCCTATCTGGTACGGATCCCACACTGCTGAGTAGTATTCAAACAGTGGGGGAACAAGTGTACTGTAACCTAATTCCTTTGTTTTCAGATTGCATTTCCTTAGGATTCTTCCAATGAATCTCAGTCTGGCATCTGATTTACCGACGATCAACTTTATATGATCATTCCATTTTAAATCACACTTAATGCATACTCCCAGATAATTTATGGAATTAACTGCTTCCAATTGCTGACCTGCTATATTGTAGCTAAATGATATGGGATCTTTCTTTCTATGTATTCGCAGCACATTACACTTGTCTACATTGAGATTCAATTGCCATTCCCTGCACCATGCATCAATTCGCTGCAGATCATCCTGCATTTCAGTACAATTTTCCATTGTTGCAACCTCTCGATATACCACAACATCATCCGCAAAAAGCCTCAGTGAACTTCTGATGTCATTCACAAGGTCATTTATGTATATTGTGAATAGCAACGGTCCTACGACACTCCCCTGCAGCACTCCTGAAATCACTCTTACTTCGGAAGACTTCTCCCCATTGAGAATGACAGGCTGCGTTCTGTTATCTATCAACTCTTCAATACAATCACATAATTGGTCTGATAGTCCATATGCTCTTACTTTGTTCATTAAACGATTGCGGGGAACTGTATCAAACGCCTTGCGGAAGTCAAGAAACACAGCATCTACCTGGGAACTCGTGTCTATGGCCCTCTGAGTCTCGTGGACGAATAGCGCGAGCTGGGTTTCACACGATCGTATTTTTCGAAACCCATGCTGATTCCTACGGAGTAGATTTCTAGTTTACAGAAAAGTCATAATACTCGAACATAATACATGTTCTAAAATTCTACAACTGATCGACGTTAGAAATATAGGTCTGTAGTTCTGCACATCTGTTCGACGTCCCTTCTTGAAAATGGGGATGACCTGTGCCCTTTTCCAATTCTTTGGAACGCTATGCTCTTGTAGAGACCTACGGTACATTGCTGCAAGAAGGGGGGCAAGTTCCTTCGCATACTATGTGTAAAATTGAACTGGTATCCCATCAGGTCAGCGGCCTTTCCTCTTTTGAGTGATTTTAATTGTTTCTCTATCCCTCTGTCATCTATTTCAATATCTACCATTTTGTCATCTGTGCGACAATCTAGAGAAGGAACTACAGTACAATCTTCCTCTGTGAAACAGTTTTGGAAAAAGACATTTAGTATTTCGGCCTTTAGTCCATCATCCTCTGCTTCAGTACCTTTTTGGTCACAGAGTGTCTGGACATTTTGTTCTGATCCACCTACCACTTTGACATAAGAGCAAAATTTCTTAGGATTTTCTGCCAAGTCAGTACATAGAACTTTACTTTCGAATTCATTTAACGCCTCTCGCATGGCCCTCCTCACATTACATTTCGCTTCCCGTAATTTTTGTTTGTCTGCAAGGTGTTGGCTATGTTTATGTTTGCTGCGAAGTTCCCTTTGCTTCCGCAGCAGTTTTCTAACTCGGTTGTTGTACCACGCTGGCTCTTTTCCATCTCTTACGATATTGCTTGGCACATACTCATCTAACGCATATTGTACAATGGTTTTGAACTTTGTCCACTGATCCTCAACACTATCTGTACTTGAAACAAAACTTTTGTGTTGAGCTGTTAGGTACTCTGAAATCTGATTTTTGTCACTTTTGCTAACCAGAAAAATCTTCGTACCTTTTTTTAATATTTCTATTTACAGCTGAAATCATCGATGCAGTAACCGCTTTATGATCGCTGATTCCCTGTTCTGCGTTAACTGTTTCAAATAGTTCAGGTCTGTTTGTCACTAGAAGGTCTAATATGTTATCGCCATAAGTCAGTTCTCTGTTTAACTGCTCAAGGTAGTTTTCAGATAAAGCTCTTAAAAAATTTCACTGGATTCTTTGTCCCTGCCACCCGTTATGAAAGTTTGAGTCTCCCAGTCTATATCCAGCAAATTAAAATCTCCACCCAGAACTATAACATGGTGGGCAAATCTACTCGAAATATTTTCCAAATTATCCTTCAGGTGCTCAGCCACAACAGCTGCTGAGCCAGGGGTCCTATAGAGACATCCAATTACCATGTCTGAGCCTGCTTTAACCGTGACCTTCACCCAAATTATTTCACATTTCGGATCTCTGTCAATTTCCTTCGATACTATTGCACTTCTTATCGCTTTAAACATGCCTCCCCCTTCACTGTCCAGACTGTCTCTGTGGTATACATTCCCATCTGAGTTTAGAATTTCATTACTGTTTACATCTGGTTTCAGCCTACTTTCTGTCCCTAGCACTATGTGGGCATTGTGACCGTTTATTAATGAGAGCAGTTCTGGGACCTTTCTATAGACGCTCCTGCAGTTTACTATTAGCACATTAATATTGTTATTCCCTGTTGCATTTTGTCTACTCCTACCTTGCCGCATCTCAGGAGGTGTCTTGTCGGGCCTAGGGAGGGAATTCTCTAACCTAACAAACCCACATGTGCACTCCACACATACTCCGCTACCCTTGTAGCCGCTTCCTGCATGTAGTGCACGCGTGACCTATTCAGGGGGACCCTACATTTCTCCACCCGATAGCGGAGGTCGAGAAATTTGCACCCCAAATCTCCGCAGAATCGCCTGAGCCCCTGGTTTAAGCCTTCCACTCGGCTCCAAACCAGAGGACCACTATCGGTTCTGGGAACGATACTACAAATAGCTAGCTCAGATTCCACCCCACGAGGCTTTCCGCCTTCACCAACTCCGCTAACCGCCTGTACGAACTAAAGATGACCTCTGAACCCAGACGGCAGGAGTCATTGGTGCCGACATGAGCAACAATTTGCAGTCGGGTGCACCCAGTGCTCTCTATCACTGCCAGCACGGCCTCCTCCACATCTCGGATGAGACCCCCGGCAAGCAGACAGAGTGAACACTGACCTTCTTCCCTGACCTTTCCGCTATTTCCCTAAGGGGCTCCATCACCCGCCAAACGTTGGAGCTCCCAATAACTAATATACCCCTCCCCCCATGTGCCTGCTCGGACCTTGCTGAAGGAGTGGCCACATGTCCACTCACAGGCAGAACGGGCGATGCCACACAGCCAGCCTCCACACTGACCCTCCACCTCATGCGCCGCGAATGCCGCTGAACCCACCATTCCCCTTGGGAAGAGGGTGGCCCAACCGCGCCCGGTACCCGCAAAGATGTCTTGAAGGCAGGGTCAGTGGGTGAAGCATGTAACACCTGGGGTGTACCATGCAACGCACCAGACTCCCCACTGCCGCTACACTCTGAGGCAGCAGCCTGAAGACGGCTAACCGCGGATTCAACACATTCAGCTGTTCGCGAACAGTGGCCAGCTCCTCCTGTGTCCGTACACAGCAGTCACACATCCTATCCATCCTGAGAAATCAATTTACTGTAGAGAGTTAATCAACTTATAACTAGACTGCTAATTCACTAAAGGCGGCTGATAGTTGACTAAACTGTGGTTACTAGACACTTCCTGTAGAAAACAATGAAAATAGCACTACCTGTCTCTGGACTGTATTGAAAACAAACACTAGCACTACTGGCACTATGGCTGACTAAACGGACTCTCTCTGACTGTATTCAAAACAAACACGAAATCTATGGAACACTATTACTAGCACCCAACAATTAAAGCTTCCTAAAAGCAAAAACACACGGAAAAAGAAGTGACAAGTAAGAAAAATAGAGTTAATACTTAAATTAGCATAGCTCGCTGCACAGCAGACGTGACGCAGACGGCAGTTACGACGACACTGACACTATAAGATTATTGAACAACTCATTGGGATTTTGAGTCTGACAATGCAGACACTTCTTCAATAATTCAGGATTGCCAGGTCTCTGTAAACAGGTTTTATGATATCCACAACTGCTGCTGGGATAGAATATTTATGGCTGTATGACCTGTTTGAGTACTGGGCATTGTGGTAATTGCACCATGAACCAGATCTAGGAGGGCAAATATGGTGTACTGGTTTATCATCAGCTGACAGTCTCTGGAAGAAGGTAGCCTATACTGCCTGCTTCATTTTCAACAAATCCTCAGTATTATTTCCAATGGCAACCTCATAATACTGTTGTAGTTCATCAATCATTTTCTCTGTCAGCCTGCTTCTTATGGTCTTACCACCTGAAAGTTTCTTGTCTCTCAAACTTTGTTTCAACTTCCTCAATCTGGTACCCATCCTCTTCTGGACATGACCAACACATTCCAGTTCTGTGATAAGCTTCTCACCATAAGGCTGAGTGGCTACTACACTGTTATATGCATTTGAGTCTGCATAACCTAAGAACTTAGTGTAACACACTCCCCTTTAGTTTACAGATCGATTATAAATTTCAACAGCTGCACAGGCCTCCGTACGACTAGTTGTCCTTCATAATTTCTGTCACAGATATGCCCTTCCTCATTCGCTGATTTATACTTATAACAATGTTTGGTTAAAATCTGGAAATCTATTAGCTTTCCAGTATCCACACTGGTCACTGTAGCAACAGAATTCTTAGAACTGCAGCTGCGCTTCTACTAAGTGCCCCAAAAGCTACTGATATGTCAATCATACCATCGTTTATTTCAGCAGCTTCATTTGCAGCACCCTTAATTGACTCACATGCAGTGGATTTCACAGCAGCTCCAATAAATCCTGCATACTTGTCCATTTTACAAAGTGGGCGTGGCATATACATCACGACACACATTGTTTCTGCTGCAGTGTGTCCTTTGCCAATAGCTCTCAATCCATAAAACCACCTAACATTTATTTCAAAATAATTATCTTTACACTTATCAGAATTCCAAAATGAATGAGTATATTTACAACTGGCAGAATTAATGATAAGTTTCCTGGCTAGTCCATTTGATACCTCAATGTCTTCATGTAAACTAACTGGCCCTCCACATACATACAGCACACACATTCACATAACACCCCTGTTAGGATGCGTAAATGTATCAGAATATAACCTAACCTACCGTTTACATGAGTTTTGTTTTGAGATAACTGTGTTATCACTATGTTTCATTTTAATCTTCGAAGCACTAATGGGTGTTTCTCTAGATACTCATGAGTTTGCCAGTATTTCATTGTCTGCAACTTCACACACCACATGCTGAACACAATGTTTCTCTTTATTCAAATATTTATTACCATGAAACCCACATTTCTTAAAAACACTTCATTTTGGAGTCATACTTTTTGAGAGATTTACCAGTCTATTCGTCACTTTTCCTCGGAAAAACGTTAGCACTTCGATATACAAAACATGTTTATACTATGAAAAGATACGATACTATTTTTGACAGTGCTACCAATACAAACACATAATTTAACCTTTATAACACAGCAATCCACAGCTTTCTACAGGGTAGTCCATTGATAGTACCCGGGCCAAATATCTCACGAAATAAGCATGAAATGAAAAAACTACAAAGAACGAAATTCGTCTAGCTTGAAGGGAGAAACCAGATGGCGCTATGGTTGGCCTGCTAGATGGCACTGCCATAGGTCAAACTCATATCAACTGCATTTTTTAAAAATAGGAACCCCCATTTTTTATTACATATTCATGTAGTACGTAAAGAAATGTGAATGTTTTAGCTGGACCACTTTTTCACTTTGTAAAATGGTTCAAATGGCTCTGAGCACTATGGCACTTAACTTCTGAGGTCATCAGTCCCCTAGAACTTAGAACTACTTAAACCTAACTAACCTAAGGACATCACACACATCCATGCCCAAGGCAGGATTCGAACCTGCGACTGTAGCGGTCGCGCGTTTCCAGACTGTAGCGCCTAGCACCGCTCGGCCACTCCGGCCAGCTGCTGTAATAGTCACAAACATATAAGTATGTGGTATCACATAACATTCCGCCAGTGCGAATGGTATTTGCTTCGTGATACATTACCCGTGTAAAAATGGACCATTTACCAATTGCGGAAAAGGTCGATATCGTGTTGATGTATGGCTATTGTGATCAAAATGCCCAAGGGGCGTGTGCTATGTATGCTGCTCGGTATCCTGGACGACATCATTGAAGTGTCCGGACCATTCGCCGGATAGTTACATTATTTAAGGAAACAGGAAGTGTCCAGCCACATGTGAAACATCAACCACGACCTGCACGACCTGCAACAAATGATGATGCCCTAGTAGGTGTTTTAGCTGCTGGGGCAGCTAATCCACACATCAGTAGCAGACAAATTGCGCGAGAATTGGGAATCTCAAAAACGTCGGTGTTGAGAATGCTACATCAACATCGATTGCACCCATACCATATTTCTATGCACCAGGAATTGCATGGCGATGACTTTGAATGTCATGTACAGTTCTGCCACTGGGCACAAGAGAAATTACGGGACGATGAAAGATTTTTTGCATGCGTTCTAATTAGCGATGAAGCATCATTCACCAACAGGGGTAACCTAAACCGCCATAATATGCACTATTGGGCAACGGAAAATCTACGATGGCAGCGACAAGTGGAACAGCAGCGACCTTGGCAGGTTAATGTATGGTGTGGCATTAAGGGAGGAAGGTTAATTGGCCCCCATTTTATCCATGGCAATCTAAATGGTGCAATGTATGCTGATTTCCTGCGTAATGTTCTACCAATGTTACTACTAGATGTTTCACTGCATGACAGAATGGCGATATACTTCCAACATGACGGATGTCCGGCACATAGTTTGCGTGCGGTTGAAGCAGTATTGAATAGCACATTTCATGACAGGCGGATTGGTCGTCAAAGCACCATACCATGGCCCGCACGTTCACCGGATCTGACGTCCCCGGATTTCTTTCTGTGGGGAAAGTTGAAGGATATTTGCTATCGTGATCCACCGACAATGCCTGACAACATGCGTCAGTACATTGTCAATGCATGTGCGAACATTATGGAAGGCGAACTACTCACTGTTGAGAGGAATGTCATTACACGTATTGCCAAAGGCATTGAGGTTGACAGACATCATTTTGAGCATTTATTGCATTAATGTGGTATTCACAGGTAATCACGCCATAACAGCATGCGTTCTCAGAAATGATAAGTTCACAAAGGTACATGTATCACATTGGAACAACAGAAATAAAATGTTCAAATGTACCTATGTTCTTTATTTTAATTTAAAAAACCTACCTGTTACCAACTGTTCGTCTAAAATTATGAGACATATGTTTGTGACTATTACAGCGCCATCTATCACAAAGCGAAAAAAGTGGTCCAACTAAAACATTCATATTTCTTTACGTATTACACGAATATGTAATAAAAATGGGGTTCCTATTTTAAAAAACAGAGTTGATATCAGTTTGAGCTATGGCAGCGCCTTATAGCAGGCCAACCATTGCGCCAGCTGGTTTCCCCCTTCGAGCTAGACAAATTTCGTTCTTTGTAGTTTTTTTGTTTGACACTTATTTCGTGAGATATTTGGCCTGGTCATGATCAATGGGCTACCCTGTATATAAAAAATTACCTATTTTATTAGGTCTTGAAGTAATGCATGTAAAAATTTTAACATTTTCAACTGGTGTAGATTATATTTTAGAAAATAAAATAAAATACTTCCCACGCAAGTTTATAAGTAATATACATATCATTTTATTTGGAAAATTGCAAATTTTATAATCAGATAAAAGCCCGAAAAAGTGAAAAAGAATGTTTTCCCCTTCTAACTCCCTTTAAAGTTATGGAAATGTGCAAGCTTTTGGAGCCAGTGGCTTCTTCTTCTGGCAGAAACAATGAAGGGGAAGGAAAAGGGAAGAAAGAAAAGGATTGTCAAGGTTTAGGAAATGGTTAGAGTTGCAGAAAAGCTGCAGAGAAACCCAGGCCAGGACAGACTTACTGAATGGGATGAGAAATATGTAACTAAACCAGTCTATCTCTCATACCACCAGCAGATGTGAAGTATTCTTGTGATTGGTAGTAAGTCATAAACATTAAATTATTTTCAATGTATGTTCATATGTAATACTGCACGTACCTTTGAGGTATCATTGGGCCCATTGAGAAGAGGATCAAAATCAGGCCACTGCTTTCTAATTATTTGGAGCATTTCACTAAATGAGACCATCTTCCCATCATTCCATTTGTTGCCGCTGGAAGGCATGTACTCAATAAATCTTACATCAAAATTTTTCTCTTTTGTTAACGCCACAAAACTGCACACTTCATCTTCATTAAAACCTCGCATTACAACACAATTTATCTGTGGAAGAAAGACACCATTAAAAACTTGGTATCAGATAAAGCATGGTTTAAACAGAGTTTGAAAGACTTTTTGATAGGCAACTCATCCTACTCTATAGATGAATATCTTAACAGTGGCTGTTAGGCCAGCTTAAATAAGACTGTCTGTTAGATTTCAGTTCTGAGAGCACTTTGTCATAACAGTCAAGATTATGTACTTTTTGTTTGATAAATTTATTAATAGTGCATAACAATTTTTCAGTTTGACAGTGTATCAATTCTAAACATATTAGCTGTTCCAGTTTGTATTGCATTCACCTAGTTTGACAATCTCCTGACAAATGATCAGGGTATTCAAATGTTTTATATTTTTTATGTTATACTTTCTGGCATGTTACTCACCCATGAGAATCATATCATGTTTTGAGTCTTGGAACAAAAGCTGAATCTAATCTAATCTAACCTACAAAATAATGGTTCTACAAGTCTGCTGTTATATTTGTATACCTCACTGATTCTGTAAAATTAATCTTTTTCTCTCTTTTTAGAGAATGTGGGAATTTATCTTAGCATGCCAAGCTGTTAACCTTCTTAACAATTTACGAAAATTAAGCTACATACATCTCCAATCTTTTTCCCCACTCCAACGCACACATCTTTTGCTGAAGGTATTATTTTAACTATCACATTAAATTAAGAAGCTTTCTTGAAACTGTGCTGCCATTTGTGAAACAAAGTTAAAAGTGTTCTCAAGATAAAAGGTCTTCACAAAAGGAGCATTTAGTATCTGTGCAGGTGGTAACACTGACAGCCTTCATATAAACAAGCCCAAATGGTAGAACATCCTGCTTTACACATACACGCAATGGCAGAAAAAAGGAAAAGAGCACACCTTTCATTCAAGCATTGAATATATAAACTGATGAGACAAAACACTATGACTTCCTGTTTGATAATGTGTTTGTCCACTGTTGGAACACAATACAGCAGTGATTTTGTGTGGGACAAGTTCAACAAATTTCAGGTATGTTCCCAGCATTATGTGAGGTATGTTCCCAGCATTATGCAGCACCGCATGTCTAAGCACAGGTCATGTAATTCCCATAAATTGGAGATCAGTGGTTTCTGGGTGCAGAACTGGTATCTGATAGCATCACAGATGTATTCCATCAGATTCAGAAGGGGTGAATTTGATTCTGGCCTCGTGACACTGAAAGTCATATTGTTGAAACATGTCACCTTCATTAGGGACAGGGTGCGGACAGTGCACAATAATGTTCACACAGAACAAATCTGTTATGGAGCCTTCAGTTACTACCACAGGACCCACAGAAGACCAGGTGAATGTCCTCCATATCATAATATTGCTCCCACTGGCCTAAGTCTGTAGCAAAGTGCACCCTTCAAGCACCAATTCACTCAGTTGACAGTGTATGTGCACAAAACCGTCAAGCAGGTGTAATGCGAAACACGAATGATTCAACCAGATGACACATTTCTATTGATTCACTGCCCAATCTCAATGCTCCTGAGCCACAGAAATTGTAATTCAACAGTGTTGTCAACATGGGAACATACAGGGGTTGTCTGCAGCAGATCCCTATGTTTAACAATGTGCAATGAATGGTGTGCTCTGAAATACTCGAGCTTCCACCAGCACTGTGTCATCAGACCTGCCACAGAAATTAGCTTCCTCAACCGAATGTCATCTTTTTCAAAGGAACCATCCCAGAATTTGTCTTAAATCATTTAGGGAAATCAAGGAAAACCCAAATATTGGTGGCCCGATGGGACTCGGGTCCGTTGTCCTCTCGAAGGCAAGTCCACTGCCTGACCACTGTGGTGGCATGACCTAGTCTTAATTAAGCCAGAAAATCTTGGGAAATGCTGACAGATTTAAGATATAACAATTTAAAACAATCCTTTCATGAATTTCACTACAATTTTCTGCTCTTTTGAAAAACAATTTCTTTTGACTGTTTTGATGTTGTTTAGTATGTTTAAATAATGATGGCAGTCTCTATAAAAGGGCAGTTCGGCTTTTAAGTTTAGTTATACTGTTTTAAACTACATCCTTCATCTATTTGTCCACCCAGAAGTGCTATAGGATATAACTTGAAGACTATGGTGAGGTGGTGGGGGACAGTCATGTGTTGAGGAGGAGGTGCTGCCAGAAATGAAGTGTGTGCGGTGACGTTATTGACACTGCATACAGGGAGAATAAAAATACTCTATTCCATATTCATTCACGATCTACGTCTGGCCCCCATATGGTTTTACTTTTCTCCAATAAGAAAAAAGAAATTGTCAGTAACTGTCTCTATAAGGTCTTAAAAGGAAACAAACAATAGAAAATCTAGGCTGGAATAATGACCATATTATAAAAAAGATACATTGCTATTCACTGTATACAGGAAATATTAGGTCACAGACAAGCACAACAAAAAGACTACTATACACGTAAGCTTTCGATCAGAAAGTCTTCTTCCTAAGTGGACAAAACACACACACACACACACACACACACACACACACACACATGACCGTTCTTTCTCCCATGATGCGCAGTTGCTCCCAGTCTGGCCCTAGCAGCCAGAGACAGTGGTCATGTATGTGTGATCTGCATTTGCGCGTGTGTGTGTGTGTGTGTGTGTGTGTGTGTGTGTGTGTGTGTGTGGGAATGGGGGGGGGGGGGGGTTTGCACCAAAAGCTTACGTGTTTAATAGGTGGTGTTTCCCCCCCCCCCCTCCCCTGCTTGCAACACAACATCTACACTATACAGTGAGTGCCAATCTATCCTTTTCATAATACTGTTGTTACCACCTTGCCAAGAGGCATATTGTGGAGTAATCCGAAGGGCTCTACTAATTTGTACAAGAGGAAGGAGAGCACAATCTCAATGTAAGTTTTTAGAAAACTGGTATGTGCATTACTTCTGCAAACCTTTCAGAAAGGACACGGTATGCACTTCATTCAGCAAGATGAGTAATAAACAATATTAGCAATACTGCATCAAACTTGTTCACTTTCATCTTTGGATTAAACATTCGATTTCAGAGAGTACAGAATTTGGCAGAATCAAATTTTGGGGATATGTGGAACTGGGACATGGCATATTTTTTACCCATTCAACAAACTAAGCACTGCTGATTGCTACTTTTATTGTGTCTGCTGCTGCAATGCATATAAGAAACTGTAAGTGCAGCATCTATGATGGAATAAAATGTTATACAAATGAAACATACAGGTACAGTGAAATAGAGTAGTATGGCTCATCATTTCGGTCTCACAGATTAGCAGGTGTTGACTTGAAAGATAATACTTAAGAAGTTGAATCCAAAGGAGAGGATGTACCGTATTTACTCAAATCTAAGCCGCATTTTTTCCGGTTTTTGTAATCCAAAAAACCGCCTGCGGCTTAGAATCGAGTGCAAAGCAAGTGGAAGTTCTGAAAAATGTCAGTAGGTGCTGCCACAACTAACTTTTGCCGTCGAATATGTGTAATGCTACACAGGCATGCCTCGTAGGCACAAAGATAAATACTGGCGCTAAAACCTCTGCGTCAGTAAATAAATTAAAAAAAAAAGGTGGAAGACGATTTTCATACATTATCCAATGAAGTAAATATAAATTCCGTATTGTTCATCTTCGAATGTAGCAGAACTTCAATGTATTACGAAAATCCGACAGGCAAGACTGTTTCGGATGTTTGTCAATATGGCCAACTCTACGTTCTGAATTTTTTCCTACCTGTGAGAAGAGATGGTTGCTTATAGGAACCTGATGAAATGTGAATCACATGCAGTATTGTCTTCATCATAAGAGTAATACGAATATAAACATGTTGCCACGTATTCTTTCGTGTTTGCTGCTATCTTATTTAAATCCTGTCTGCCTAATAAACTACGAAACTAGAGTGAGACAACAGCAAATGCGGAAGAATATACGTATCGTGTCATGTTTATATTCATATTATTCTTATGCCTAATAGTGATACAGTCAGAAATGAAGCACGGCAACTGACTAGATTTTTAAATCTAAGATGACTCTAATTTCTGTGCAGAATTTGATGTACTAAAGAAGCAGCCGCAAAGATTTTCAAATGGAGATAAATTTTCGCCTAACTCTCGTTCAGAACATGTTCTATCATACGCAGTCTATTATTTGGTTCTTGTTGATCATTATCAAAGAAAGCAGCAGTGTAAGTAACAACAAATAGTAGTCTTTTGCCATTGTTTCGCTAATGAGACGATTTCTCTCTCTTTTTTTTTTTTTTTTTTTAATTGTAGGCAGTGGTAGCGTGCATAAAAGCAAGCCATGCCGCGAGCGACGACAGGCTGCAAACACGCACTATCAGAATGCGACAAACAATGCATGACACAGTACAGTAATGTATTTTCAGCTTAGAGTGACATAAACGCCTATAACAAGGAAAACGGCACTTATCAGATCAAAGAAAAATAAGCAATTGATTCAAACCAGACGAAGCACGTGAAAAAGGAAGGGTACCAGTATAAATACGGACGGAGCGCCTGATGCATAGCAAAGGCTACCTGGTAAAGCTTAAGTGCTTAGCTTACGACTCGAACCAAACTACTGTAGCTGTATCGTCATTCATTCAACCTAATTTGTGTCTCATATTACAATGGACCGACTTTGTTTCGATTTGGAGGTGCGGCCTAAAACTTTTCTCTCCCCTTGAACTTTGAGTCTCAAATTTCAGGTGCGGCTTAGATTCGGGAATTTTTTTTTCCTTCCTTTATTTCGAGTCTCATTTTTCAGGTTTGAGTGCGGGTTAGATTTGAGTAAATACGGTAGGTGGTATTTCAACTAATTCTGACTATGAAATAAAACAAAGTACAGCAGGGAGCTCTGACGAATCAAAGGGCAGCGATGAAGATTCTGATGAATAGTAAAGTATGAGTTAAGAAATAAGATGCTACTGAGACCGTAAATTTTTGTTGTGTTGATGAATCTGTTAACAAACATATTCAAAAATGCACTGAAACATTGGCACATGTAGTGTTGGGAGGTGATAAACTGTCAATACTGTTAGAGGAGCTACGTATTTCTTGCTGTTCTACTCCTACATGACACTGTATCTGAAGGTATAGAATGAATCTTCACTGGCTAGAGAAATGGGTAACACAATTTTACAAGTCTCTGCTGTCATGTAATCTCTTCAGGGAAATCATGACTGTACTAAGATTCGGTTTGTGGTTGACAAGGTCAGAATCATTAAGAAATGCAAGGCAGCTACCATGTCAGTCCTAGAAGAGAGAGACGTAGCAAACTGTCAAAGCATGTACATTCCCGGTCCATATGTTTGTGGTGATGTACTAACCAAGTAATACTGAAGTGTGATCCAAGTCGCACAAATATGGCTTTAATAATAACCTCCGAACAATATGCCTCTAAGGACTCAACAAGACACAGAACACTGATGTGCACATTACAAACTAGAATCACACAGAGAGACAGTCAGCACTGTTCCACACCTATATATGTGCGAGTCGCCAGCAGATGGCACGGCAGGGACCGCGCCACATGCTTGGCTCCCAGAGACGGCCTCCAGCAGCCAGCCTGCTATGATCAGTGGGTGACCAATTTAAAGACGCATGTACGGCAACACCACTCTCAGTGCATTCACACTGACACGTACTAGTAGCACGATACAGCAGTGATGAGCAGTAGTACCCCTCCTGTCTTGCGCGCCTTTTATCTGGCTCTACAATTTACTTTCCTAGACACAGACAAATGCCTGATCCTCCTAATTCAATTTGCTCTGCAGACTATTTAAAATTCACAAAGAAAAAGGAGCCACAATTGCACTTTGTGTGCCAGTTACTTTCCAATACATTGGCACCAGCTGATCTTATTTAAGAATACTCAACTTTCATAGCCATACTTACAGCACATCCTTTGCTTCCTGGCCTAAATCCAAGTTAACTACCAGCCCCCCTGCCCCCCCCCCCCCACACACACACACACCCCTCCCCCACCCCTCCCCCCCACCCCTCTCCCCCCTTCCCAATCAGCTAGTTGTGTGCTGTTATCTCACGTCACACCCTAGTCTATGAGTGCCCAGCTGTCTGTCGCCTGACCCCTCTACTTGCACCCCTAGCTAGCCCACAGATGGCTCCCCACTCTCCCACGAGCCACTAAATGTTTCCCTCCAAACCCCTCCCATCTCTCTCCATCCCTCACATTGCCTCAACCCACCCCATCCTACCCCACTCTAAAGCCCCACCTCACTCCAGAACACTCACCATGGGCCAGTAAAGAGCTGGCAGTTGAGCGACCACAACATAAGGAGACATGCATGCGCATGTGAGTGTGTGTGTGTGTGTGTGTGTGTGTGTGTGTGTGTGTGTGTGCGTGAGCGCATGTTTTCCCTACAGCTAGAAAAAGAAAGTGCATTCTGGAACCTCGCCAAGCAACGTACCTTTTAGTTTGGAAGGTAGAAGACGAGGTACTGGTGGAAGTAAAGCTGTGAGGACGGGTCGTGAGTCGTGCATGGATAGCTCAGATGGTAGAGCACTTGCCCACAAAAGGCAAAGGTCCCAAGTTTGACTCTTAGTCCGGCACACACTTTTAATCTGCCAGGAAGTTTCATATCAGTGCACACTCCACTGCACAGTGAAAATCTCATTCTACATACCTTTTGTTTGTGTGCCTATCGATGAGACAGTGCTTCTGCCTTTTGGTGAGCCATCTGCTTTATTCCTAAATAATTCGTAATTTTCAACAGAAACTTTCCGTACGTTATTATTGCATCCTACATTACAATATGCAATTTCCACAATATGTGGTCATCTGTGAATATAATGGGGGTAACAACTGTAGGAGACAAAAAACTGACTGCAGTAAGCAAGTTCAAGTTATCGTATGCTGCAGTAGTTACGCAGAGGTGAAGAGGGTCACACAGGATAGGCTAGCATGGGCAACTCAATGAAACCAATCTTCAGATGGAAGATCACAACAATAAAAACATTTGATTCAGCATACACAAGACTCCAAACAGCGTACACAACCTGTATGCTCAGAAACACAGAAAATCATATTGGTTCCATCAGCAGGAAACTTCAGCCCGTAATTGTTATGGAACACTGCGGCGATTTTGTTCATTAATAAAACCCAAAACTGGGGAGTAATAAGAGAGTATTGTTGTAACTTCTTATCAACCTGGTTACCAAAATACATATTAAGAAGACTGGTAAATTGTTATTTTAAAGGGGTCACTCCAAAGCGCCACGAAAGTATTTGAGCAATGTATAAAATTATAGAATCGGTGCACAATATTGAAAGCCTATCTACATTATCTATATCTGCATGACTAGTCTGTAATTCACAATTAAATGCTGGCAGAGGGTTCAGAGAACCACCCTCAACCTATTTATCTACCATTACACTCCCCTACAGCATTTGAGGAAAAACAAACACTTCAATATTTCCGTACAAGCTCTCATTTCTCTTATTTTATTACAATGACCATTTCTCCCTATGTAAGAGGGCTCTAACAAAATATTTTCACATTCGGAGGAGAAAGTTGATGATTGAAATTTTAAGAACCTGCTCCAGCAAAATGCTTTTCCTTTGATGACTGCCACCCCAATTCACATGTGATATCTGTGGCATGCACTTTTCTGTTTCCCAATAATACAAAATGAGCTGCCTTTCTATGAACTTTTAAATGATGTCCTCTGTCAGTCCTATCTGGTAAGGATCTCACACCATGCAGAATACTCCAAAAGAGGACAGACAAGTATAGTTGTAGATAGTCTCTTTAGTAATCCTAATCTTCTAAATGTTTTACTATTAAATCACAGTCTTTTGTTTGCTTTCCCACCGCATTATCTATGTGAGCATTCCAATTTAAGTTATTTGTAAATGTAATTCCTAAGTATTCAGTAGACTTCACAGCCTTTAGATCTGCGTGAATTATAATGTAATCAAAATTTAGTAGATGCCTTTTACTACTCATGCGGATGACATAAAAAATTTTTTTATTTAAGGTCAGTTACCACTTTTTGCATCATATGGATAGGTAGCCTAAATCATTTTGCAGTTCGTTTTGATCATCTGATCGCTTTACAAGACAGTAAATGATTTGCAAGACTAAATGATAGCATCATCTAATAGGACTGCTCAGATTCTCTCTTAAATTGTTAATGTAGATCGGCAACAGCAGGTGGTCTATAACACTTCCTTGAGGAATGTCAGATATCACTTCTGTTTTACTTGACAATTTTCCATCAATTACTATGAACTGTGACCTTTCTGACAGGAAACCACACATCCAGTTGCACAACTGAGACAATACACCATAGGCACACAATATTATTACAAATGCTTGTGAGGAACTGTTTCAAAAAGTCTTCTGGAAATCTACAAATATGGAATCAATTTGAGAGCCCCAGTCGACAGCACTTATTACTTTGTGTGACTAAAGAGCTAGCTGTGTTTTAAAAGGTCAATATTTCTGAATCTATCTTGGCTATTTATCAATGAATCATTATCTTTGAGATAATTCATAATATTCAAACACAATATATGTTCCAAAATCTAATGCAAATCAACATTTGTGATATGAGTCTGTTATTTAGTAGATTACTCCTCTTTCCTTTCTTGAGCATTGGTGTGACCTGAGCAACTTTTCAGTCTCTAGGTATGGATCTTTATCAAATGAGCGACTATATATGATTTCTAATGGAGCTATTGTATCAACATTCTCTGAAAGAAACATAAATGCTTTATGACACTGAAGAGAGCTACTACTAAGTTACTCACAGTTGCAGTTGTTCTTGATTTGAATACTGCAATAATAACTTTGTTGTCTTTGGTGAAGAAATTTCAGAAATCCGTGTTTAGTAACACGTTTAGTAGCACTGCCATCAGTAACATTACCACAGCTATTGCGCAGTGAAGGTATTGGTTGTGTCTTGCCATTGGTGTACTACACATGCAACCAGAACCTCTTTGGATTTTCTTCCAGATTTCAAAACGAAGTTTCACTATGGGAACTATTAAAGACATCTTGCACTGAAACCCACTCTAAGTTTCGAGCTTCAGTAAAACATCGCTAATCTCGAAGATTTTACATTCTTTTAAATTTTGACATGCTTGTTTTCACTGCTTCTGCAGCTGAGTTTTGACATATTTTGTGCACCACCATTTTAATTTATTTGGTATCCTTTCAATTTATTTGGTATATATCTCTTAATTGATGTCGATACTATTTCTCTGAATTTAAACCATCTCTGGTCTACACTTACATAGTCAGACTTGAAGGAGTAGAGACTTAGTAGAGACCGTCTCCTTGGAAGGCATCAACTTAATTTTTATCTGCTTTCTGATTAAATGCCCTATTGTGTAGGGCTAAAAATTAAAAGAGATAAGGCAAACAGAATGTGCAAAGTAAGTGGAAATTACTCGTCTCTTCCCCGATTACAGTGCAATAGAAGATACTACAAGATGTTGACAGATTGCCATATCTCGGTAGCTTTATATGTAATAATGAGGTCACAGATGCAGAAATCACCAGCAGAACTGGAAAATCAGTCCATATGGCAATTAGGTCTGTAATATGTCAACAAAGCTTTGACTGTACTCCTTTATTGTTTATATGTGTGAGTCTTGGAAAATGTCAGTAAAATCAGCACACAGTCTCCATATTTTTCACCAACAATGCTAGAGATGAATTCTGAAGATGTCAACCCAACCAAGTTACAAATGATGAAGTGCTGAGAATACGAGGTCTACACAGCCTGCACAAAATTATTGTTGAAAGAAGACTGAAGATTGCAGGTTATGTTCTACGCATGTAAGGTGGAAGAATCCCAAAATCAACACTGTTGTGGAAATCAATGGACAGATACAGATGTACAGGAAGACCTTTTAACACCTGGAACTTTTGCAATGAATCTTCAATCCATGGACACAAACTTGAAGGAAGGTGAGAACTTGGCAGCTGATCAAGTGAACTAGTGGAAACCAGTTCCTTGTATGGTACACAGCAAATCTGAGTAAGTTAGTAAGTAAGTAAGTAAGTAAAGTAAGTACAACTGGGGATTTTGCAAAACTGTTGCATGATCGATATTATTGTCTAGATTTGACACTGTTGGACTTCTACCTTTTCCTTGATGTGTATTCTTCAAATTGTGAGTTTTATGAGAAAGCTGATAGGTACTTACCAATCAACCTTCCCTCACACGAACTGACATTGTCTCTTTATAAATTCTACTCTGCTAACAATTATCTACTGAGAATCCTCGACTAGGTCTCCGCAGCTCAAATGAGCCAGTTTCTTTTAAATTTCTGTCTTTGGCTATAATTGTCTTCCAAGTATGGTGACACAACATCCTGTCATGAAACATTTGCCTTTACACTTGTTTTCTTTTCTGGACACTGCCTTTTTCTGCACTGTGCACCAAATACACTATGTGAGTAACGCCCAATCTCCAACAACCAATCGTGAACTGTAAACAGTTGTACACTCTACCAGGGCACATAACAAACAATTAACATTTGTGTTTTAGTGTTCTAAGCTGTGAGGTCATCAGCGGACAAATAATTTAGTACCTATTCCTGGACAGCCGGAGTGGCTGTGCGGTTCTAGGCGCTACAGTCTGGAACCGAGTGACCGCTACGTTCGCAGGTTCGAATCCTGCCTCGGGCATGGATGTGTGTGATGTCCTTAGGTTAGTTAGGTTTAATTAGTTCTAAGTTCTAGGTGACTGATGACCTCAGAAGTTAAGTCGCATAGTGCTCAGAGCCATTTGAACCTATTCCTGACGTGCAGTTGTTTGGAACAACGACTGACATGATCCAAAATATTACTTTCTTTTATTATAGCTTCACTTTTATTTTGTCTAATGATTGCTAATTTCAGTATCAAACTCCATCATCAAGCCACTATATGATCAGAAAGCATAGTGTATCGTTAAAATATTGTTTAATAAACAGATTACCATTATATCATCATTCCTTAAAGTAATGTCCAAAGTGGAAGGACAGATGATTAATTTTGAGTATATACAAAAGTCAGAGTACTGAACCGGATATGGAAGAAGGAAAACCAGAAAGGCAGTGAGAGACGGGTGCCTTCTATCACCTTACTTCCTTAATATGTTCATCAAGGAAGTAATAACAACAACAAAGAAAAGATGACAAGAATCAAAAGGTAATTTCTGGAATACTGCAAGGAAATGTGATAGGACCATTACATTTACAATGTATATAAATGATCCAGTAGAAAGTGTCAGAGGCTCCTTAATATTGTTCACAGGTACTACACTTGTCCATAAGAAAGTAGCAACAACCGAAGACAGTATCAATTTGCACAATGACCTGCAGAGGATTGGTGAATGATGCAGGCTCTGGCAGTTGACACTGCACATAAATAAATGTAACACACACACACACACACACACACACACACACACACAGGAAAAGAAATCCAATACTGTACAACTACACTATTAATGACAAATTGCTGGAAACAGAATCTACCATAAAATATCTAGAAGCAACTATCCAGAGCAACCTTAAAGTGGGATGACCACATAAAACAGCAATAGAAAAGCAGATGCCAGACTAAGATTCACAGGAAGAATCTTAAGTGAATGTAAATTACCCCCATGTCCTTACCCAGTAGGACTGACAGAAGAGAGAAAGAAGATCCAATGAAGTGCGGAGTGTTTTGTCACAGGATCATTTAGTCACTGTGAGATCATTACAGAGATGCTCAGCAACTCCAGTGGTAGATGCCATAAGAGAGCAGTTGTGCATCACGGAAAGATTTACTACCCAAATTTCGAGAGAGTAGTTTCCGAGAAGAGTCTGACAACATAATAGTTTCTCTCACATACAATTAACGAAATGATCACGAGAAGAAAATTTGAGAAGTTAGAGATAATACAGAAGCGTACTGACAGTCATTCTTCCCAAGCACTGTTCACAAGTGGAACAAGGCAGAGGGGATCAGTTGGTGGCATGAGACGTACCCCCTGCCACACACAGTTAAGTGGTTTTTGGAGCATGATGTCGATATGGAAACTTAATTGCATGCATATACACTGCAGATTGACGACATCGCAATAGTAAATCAGAGTAGGAACTAAATAAAATGTTTCAGGCCTTAAATCAAGAAATGGTAAAACTAAAGCTAAAAATGAATACAAAGAAGACAAAAGTTATGGCTACAGACAAGAAAGGAGGTGGAGGTAGGACTGACACAAGAACAGGCAATGAGCAACTCAAGAAAGGAACTGAAATTCGCTATCTCAGTAGCATTTTGCAAGAAAACAATCAATATTTCAAGGCATTCAAGAAAAGAATAGCACAGGTGAAGAGTTCCTTCCAAAATAAGAAGAAGCTGCAACTGAATAAACATATCAGCTTCCACATTAACAAAATATTTGTAAAGACCTTTGTGTGGAGTGTTCTGACACACAGATGCAAAATCTGTACATTAGAAAAGCCAAAGGAAGCTCACCTCAAACCTGCTGAAATGTGGTTCTGGAGGAGAAGATCAAGAACTAGCTGCATTGACAGAAAAATTAAAGGAAATAGGAGAGAAGAAAGAACCACTGAAAGTTATAGGGCAGAGCAAAGCAAAATACACTGGACACTTAACTGGAGATGATAATCTTTTAAAAAACATTTCTGAAGGCAAGATCATACGTAAGAAAACAAGGGGATGACTGAGAACATCCTACTTAAACAATACGATCAATGAATGGGATTTTCTTCACACATGGAGATGAAGACAACTGCTGAAGAGAGGAAGCTGTGGCTGCAGAGACAAGGTTTAACCTTTTGGAAGAGTAAGGACAAACTAATACAAAATATGATTCTGCATGGCAGCTACATATGGAATAAATGACAACTTCTTGTGTGCATTCATCAAGTCACTTACCCCAGTAGGTGTCTTATCTACTAAAAGTAAAGGTCACTGTTGTGCTTTCAATAGATGTGAACTGCACCCTGAAAGTGGTATGTCTAGTTTGCAGTTGTACAGAAGCTTTTTATTTTGCAAAATGGTTCAAATGGCTCTAAGCACTATGGGACTTAACATCTGAGGTCATCAGTCCCCCAGACTTAGAACTACTCAAACCTAACTAACCTAAGGACATCCCTGCCTGAGGCAGGATTCGAACCCGCGACCGTAGCAGCAGCACGGTTCCGGACTGAAGTGCCTAGAACCGCTCGGCCACAGTGGTCAGCTTTTATTTTGCAAAGAAATTTTTGATAATAAGATGCACTGATGCTGGTACTCGCTACTGAAACCAGTAGTACTTAGACACAACAAAACTGTGACTACAGAATTAAGAATAATTTTTCCAAACAATCGAGTATTTTTTTCAAAACAACACCACAATAGAGGAAACTTATTTTAAACTAAAGACACAAAAGAAAAAAAGAGAAACTGTAAAGATCTTGAGTCTCATAAGACTCTCTTTGGAGGAAAATATAAGTTATTTAATTGGTAAACTTGCAAGGCATACTTTTTTATGTTGTATAAACTACAAAACTGTTAGCATCGTCAGCTAAAATTTACTTCTTCTGTCTTAATATACCTTCCTTCACTTACAGCTGCAGTGTGGAGACAGCGGTGAGGGTGGGAGTGGGGATGGGGGCGAGGGTGAGGGCGTACTGCTTTAAAATGGTGATTCTTGTATTGATATTCTTAACAACAGATTTATATCTTTTGTTTATGAAAGTCTGCATGCAGTGACAGCTGCACTAGTAATACCTTCACAGGGTCGTATTCAAGTTGCAAGGCAATATCTATGCCAGCCATGACACACTCCCAGCCTTTCCTCCTCGTGATCTGGTTGTAGCGTTGGGACTGCAGGGTGTCTAAGCTGATGTTCAGACCGTCAAGCCCTGCCCTCTGCAAGGCAACCAGCTGTCTTGTCAATATGAGGCCATCGGTTGTCATTAAGACACTTTCGAGATCTTTCATTTCCTTCAAGGCACCTGTGAAACAGCAAATTATTCTAAAGAAACTGAAACAAATAATTTGTAACATTGCTGCTGCATATGAAACAAAACTCCAGTTGATAAATTGAAAATACAAATTCCTTAAAAGTTAACTGTACATTTGCCCTAATACAAAGAGATAAGAAGGGTTAATAAACTGAATTGAAGAATGCAAGTTAAGATAGCAATGAAAAAATAATTAGAGGCATAAGATCACCTACTGCAACAGGGAAATGGGAATCAATATGAACCATTACCCAGCTACTGTCAACTGATTCCATGTCTCCATGCACACTGTATAAACCACTGTGGGTTTGTCCGACAAAGTACATTGTTGTACCACACATTACGGTTTTTCCCCATTCAATGCTCATGTGGAGTGTGGGAAGAATGATTCTTTAAATGGTTCTGTGCATGCTGTAATTAATCTTGCCTTCATGGTCCCTATAGGATGATACATATGTGGTTATTGTATAATCCCTAAATACCTCGCTTAATACAGGTTCCTGAAATTTCATAAGTTGGGTTTTGTCATATATTTGGCGTCAATCTTCACTTGTCTGGCATTTCTAATTTTTAGTAGCTTCTTGATGCTCTCCCATGCATCAAATAAATCTATGATCAATCATGCTACACTATTTTGTATACATTCAATGTCTGCCATTAGCCTTATTTGTTATGGATCATACTTAAGCAATATTCTAGAATGGGCCACACAAGTATTTTGTAAGCAATGTCCTCTATAGACTGATTGCATTTTCCAGTATCTTACCAACGAATTGAAGTCTGCATTCTGCTTTGCCTACAAGTGAGTCTATGTCACCATTTCATTTCATCCAGATATTTGTATGAGTTGACCAATTAAAACTGTGATTATTTGATAATGTAGTCATACAATACTGTCTTTTATTTGTTTTGTGATGTGCTCCAATTTACATTTCTGAAAACTTAAACTCAGTTGCCTATCTTTGGACCAATTTGAAATGTTATGATCTGACTCAAATTTGTGCAGATCTTTTTCAGGCAATAATTCATTATAGACAACTCTATCATCCAGGAAAAGTATGAGGTTCCTTATAATATCATCTTCCAGAACATTAAGGTACAACATTAATGTAATGGTATAAATTACTATAACTGTATAAATAAGTTTATAAGTGTGTAAAATACATTGAACTCTTTGTTACAACAAAACATTGTACTGGTATACTCAGCAAGATGTTAAATCAGCAGATAGCTACATTTTATGTTCAACATTTTGTGTACAGCATATATGCTGGAAAGGATTTATACACAAATTAAATAAATCTGAAGAAATGGTAGTGTGTCTCTGGAAAAAACAATCCATAAAAACTCATACAGCCCAATTTGCTATTATGTCACTGTTACTGAAATATAATACAAAGTAACTGAATTCGATGAACATTCTCAGAGCGCAATATGCCTCAGAGTGAAATGCACAGTAATGTCAACATTATTTTTCAAGGCTATGTTTGTGAAAATGGATGACAGCAAACCACACATTTTGTTCTCAATCTGCGGAAGCATTATGCACTCTAAAACACTGTACTGCTGTTCTACATAAAAGCTGTCTCATTGCCAACATCTTTCCCCTGCTGGGTGTTCTACACTTCTCATCACTGATTCAACACGTTGTAAGATATTTTATGCTGTATGACACCACAGTCCAATCTGGTAAGGATAGCATAAAAATAATATATGAATTTCAGTATTGAAACTGGAACAGCAGAACAGCTCTCATCACACTGGATATCAAATCGAGGTTGGATTACAGCCACGGGTACATTATTTCATGCTACTCAACTGTATGTCATATGTCAGAGTTCATCAACTGTAGTGGTTGGCGACTGGTGGCTGGCGACTGGTGGTATACCCATCTCTTGGCATCCTGTGAACAGACGTTCTCCACAGGTGACAGATTTGAAGAAAATGCTGGATATGGCAACAGTGGAACACTCTCTGTATCGAGGTAGCTCAGTACAGCTCAGGTGATGTGTAGTCTTGCATTATCTTGTTAAAAGATAACATCACGGAGCCCTTGAAAATAGGGCACAGTGATAGGCCTTAACAAAACACAAATGCAATGGCTGCTGTCCAATTTACTGGCTATGTGAACCAGAGGTTGTGACATGTATCCAGTTGCACCCCATACCATCACATCACATGCTGGACCCGCATGAGAATGACAGGTACAATCTGGCCAGGTCTGTTGGCATCAGAGCCTCCACACACAAGTACATCAATTGTGACGATGTTGCAGAACCGAGACTCATCTGATACGATGACACAGTGCCATTCCTGTGTCTGGCATTGTTGTTAGTTGCACCACTGTCAGTTCACCTCTCTCTAGAGCTGCATTAAGGGCTTGACAGTCTGTGCTGCTCCAGATGCCATCACATTGTCTGTGTGGATACTTGTCTCACTGTATACAAGCCCACTTCCTGACTAAATGTACACAACTTCACTACAGGATCACGTACGCATGAGCGAACACTTGTCTGCCCTCTCAGGTGCTAGTTGGGTGGCACTACTGAGGCCCTGCAAGGCATTTAGCATGGCCCTCCTGAACCTACCAATTCTATGTTTGCACAAAATGAGATTCTGAGCAATGCAAGCAGCAATATAGTGAAACAATAAACCAGAGTCTCAGCAGACCATGAGCCTGCCACTGCCAAATCTGGAATGCTGATAAACATTTCTCCTTCTTCCATTATGCTTAACACGGTCTTTGTGTAAACAACCAACACTGAAATAGAATTTCTGAATGAGAAACCTGCTCCATAAGCTTTTCTTGCATACAGAATATGCATGGGAGTGCTGAAAAGTAATGCCTCTGAATTTTTTATTCTGTTCTCAATATCGGTCGAGGTATGACACGTCACGCATATTACTTGGTCAACTTTCCCAGTTCACTGACTCGTGGCACACCCCCCTCCAGCAAACAGATGGAGTCGCAATAGGCAGCCCACTCTGACCAGAGATTGTGAATATGTTTACGGTGCACTTCGAGGAAGAGGCCCTGATGTCATCCAAATGGAAATCCATCTTCTTCTTCTTCTTCTTCTTCTTCTTCTTCAGTTATGTGGACAACACACTTGTCATCTGGCCTCATGGAAGAGACAAACTTCTTGACTTCTTTGTACATCTGAACTCCACACGCCACAAAATCAAATTCACTATGGAGACCAAAGAAGAAGGAAGACTACCATTCCTGCACATCATAGTCAGGAGAATAACGGACAGCACCCTGTGCCACAGCGTGTATCTGACTCTATAAAACACATAAACTCAGTTCTCCCTATGGCACTGTGAATAATTTCAATAACAAAAAGTGTGATGAATGTTGCAGCGTACATTTAATTTCCACTTTGGCTTTGCATTCAAGATCAGTCTTACCCGAGAGTGCAACATTACATCTTTGGTTAATTTAATTATATGTTCATTAGATTTTGGTTATAAGGCACGTTTTGCTGCCTAATGTTTCATCTCCAAATGCTGGAAACAATCCATGGAGGAAGAGGAGTATGTAAGACATTGGGGGACCAGGTTGGAAGAATCTGTGAATTTCAATACTCTGTAGAAGAGCTCAATCATTTGAAAATAACTTTCAGACCTTGTGGCTATTCTAACAGATATACATAAGGCACTACATTCTAAAATATTTGCATCTTTCACTGAAAAACAAGCAACTAGAGGAAAAGTTCTCTTGCCATTTGTAAAAACAGTCGCAGATCGCGACCTCCGAGTGCTATGAAGTGAAGGTATTGACGCAGTGCTTAAACCAAACTGAAGACCACAACAGCAGCCATACTCAAGTAAATTGCTATGCAGTAGTTTCAGTGAATTTGACAATGATGTGGCTGCTTTCATGATGGCCCAGTCATATTGTGGGGTAGGGAATGCCAGTCACAGGGCTGGAATTGTACGTGACAGATGGATTTTTGGCAAAGCCTTGTATCAATACCTCCTTAATTATTGAGCTGAAAAACTGTAAAAAAACATTCATACAGTAAAATCCTTCCCCCCATGAACCATGGACCTTGCCGTTGGTGGGGAGGCTTGCGTGCCTCAGCGATACAGATAGCTGTACCGTAGGTTCAACCACAAACGGGGGGGGGGAAGGGTATCTGTTGAGAGGCCAGACAAACGTGTGGTTCCAGAAGAGGGGCAGCAGCCTTTTCAGTTGTTGCAGGGGCAACAGTCTGGATGATTGACTGATCTGGCCTTGTAACAATAACCAAAACGGCCTTGCTGTGCTGGTACTGCAAACGGCTGAAAGCAAGGGGAAACTACGGCCGTAATTTTTCCCGAGGGCATGCAGCTTTTACTGTATGATTAAATGATGATGGCGTCCTCTTGGGTAAAATATTCCGGAGGTAAAATAGTCCCCCATTCGGATCTCCGGGCGGGGACTACTCAAGAGGATGTCGTTATCAGGAGAAAGAAAACTGACGTTCTACGGATCGGAGCGTGGAATGTCAGATCCCTTAATCGAGCAGGTAGGTTAGAAAATTTAAAAAGGGAAATGGATAGGTTAAAGTTAGATATATTGGGAATTAGTGAAGTTCGGTGGCAGGAGGAACAAGACTTCTGGTCAGGTGACTACAGGGTTATAAACACAAAATCAAATAGGGGTAATGCAGGAGTAGGTTTAATAATGAATAGGAAAATAGGAATGCGGGTAAGCTACTACAAACAGCATAGTGAACGCATTATTGTGGCCAAGATAGACACAAAGCCCATGCCTACTACAGTAGTACAAGTTTATATGCCAACTAGCTCTGCAGATGACGAAGAAACTGAAGAAATGTATGATGAAATAAAAGAATTTATTCAGATAGTGAAGGGAGACGAAAATTTAATAGTCATGGGTGACTGGAATTCGAGTGTAGGAAAAGGGAGAGAAGGAAACGTAGTAGGTGAATATGGATTGGGGCTAAGAAATGAAAGAGGAAGCCACCTGGTAGAATTTTGCACAGAGCACAACTTAATCATGGCTAACACTTGGTTTAAGAATCATGATAGAAGGTTGTATACATGGAAGAACCCTGGAGATACTAAAAGGTATCAGATAGATTATATAATGGTAAGACAGAGATTTAGGAACCAGGTTTTAAATTGTAAGACATTTCCAGGGGCAGATGTGGACTCTGACCACAATCTATTGGTTATGACCTGTAGATTAAAACTGAAGAAACTGCAAAAAGGTGGGAATTTAAGGAGATGGGACCTGAATAAACTGAAAGAACCAGAGGTTGTACAGAGTTTCAGGGAGAGCATAAGGGAACAATTGACAGGAATTGGGGAAAGAAATACAGTAGAAGAAGAATGGGTAGCTTTGAGGGATGAAGTAGCGAAGGCAGCAGAGGATCAAGTAGGTAAAAAGACGAGGGCTAGTAGAAATCCTTGGGTAACAGAAGAAATATTGAATTCAATTGATGAAAGGAGAAAATATAAAAATGCAGTAAATGAAGCAGGCAAAAAGGAGTACAAACGTCTCAAAAATGAGATAAACAGGAAGTGCAAAATGGCTAAGCAGCGATGGCTAGAGGACAAATGTAAGGATGTAGAGGCTTATCTCACTAGGGGTAAGATAGATACTTCCTACAGGAAAATTAAAGAGACCTTTGGAGATAAGAGAACCACTTGTATGAACATCAAGAGCTCAGATGGAAACCCAGTTCTAAGCAAAGAAGGGAAAGCAGAAAGGTGGAAGGAGTATATAGAGGGTCTATACAAGGGCGATACACTTGAGGACAATATTATGGAAATGGAAGAGGATGTAGATGAAGATGAAATGGGAGATACGATACTGCGTGAAGAGTTTGACAGAGCACTGAAAGACCTGAGTCGAAACAAGGCCCCCGGAGTAGACAACATTCCATTGGAACTACTGACGGCCTTGGGAGAGCCAGTCCTGACAAAACTCTACCGACTGGTGAGCAAGATGTATGAAACAGGCGAAATACCTTCAGACTTCAAGAAGAATATAATAATTCCAATCCCAAAGAAAGCAGGTGTTGACAGATGTGAAAATTACCGAACAATCAGTTTAATAAGTCACAGCTGCAAAATACTAACACGAATTCTTTACAGACGAATGGAAAAACTAGTAGAAGCCGACCTTGGGGAAGATCAGTTTGGATTCTGTAGAAATACAGGAACACGTGAGGCAATACTGACCTTACGACTTACCTTAGAAGAAAGATTAAGGAAAGGCAAACCTATGTTTCTAGCATTTGTAGACTTAGAGAAAGCTTTTGACAATGTTGACTGGAATACTCTCTTTCAAATTCTAAAGGTGGCAGGGGTAAAATACAGGGAGAGAAAGGCTATTTACAATTTGTACAGAAACCAGATGGCAGTTATAAGAGTCGAGGGACAAGAAAGGGAAGCAGTGGTTGGGAAGGGAGTAAGACAGGGTTGTAGCCTCTCCCCGATGTTATTCAATCTGTATATTGAACAAGCAGTAAAGGAAACAAAAGAAAGATTCGGAGTAGGTTTTAAAATCCATGGAGAAGAAATAAAAATGTTGAGGTTCGCCGATGACATTGTAATTCTGTCAGAGACAGCAAAGGACTTGGAAGAGCAGTTGAACGGAATGGATGGTGTCTTGAAGGGAGGATATAAGATGAACATCAACAAAAGCAAAACGAGGATAATGGAATGTAGTCGAATTAAGTCGGGTGATGTTGAGGGTATTAGATTAGGAAATGAGACACTTGAAGTAGTAAAGGAGTTTTGCTATTTGGGGAGCAAAATAACTGATGATGGTCGAAGTAGAGAGGATATCAAATGTAGACTGGCAATGGCAAGGAAAGCGTTTCTGAAGAAGAAAAATTTGTTAACATCGAGTATAGATTTAAGTGTCAGGAAGTCATTTCTGAAAGTATTTGTATGGAGTGTAGCCATGTATGGAAGTGAAACATGGACGGTAAATAGTTTGGACAAGAAGAGAATAGAAGTTTTCGAAATGTGGTGCTACAGAAGAATGCTGAAGATTAGATGGGTAGATCACATAACTAATGAGGAAGTATTGAATAGGATTGGGGAGAAGAGAAGTTTGTGGCACAACTTGACCAGAAGAAGGGATCGGTTGGTAGGACATGTTCTGAGACATCAAGGGATCACCAATTTAGTATTGGAGGGCAGCGTGGAGGGTAAAAATCGTAGGGGGAGACCAAGAGGTGAATACACTAAGCAGTAATGGCTGGTAAGATGGCGGCTAGTGTAAAAATTCGTTGTGCGTATCCGAGAAAAAGTGTGAATTTTGCCGTGAAAAAGAAAAATTGTGACAGTTGTAAGGATGAAATTACAAAGCTCAGCGAACGGGTGTCTAGTTTACAATTTATTATCAGTTCCTTGAAGATGGATATCAAGAAACTTAAAGAAGAAAAAAGTGAACGGAACATGAAAAACTCGCGCCATGAAAGCACGAATATGTCGGAGAATTGGACGGAAGTGAATTACAAAAGACGCAAACAGATAATACAAGATACAGAAAACGGCGAAAGAAACATAAATATAGTGAACGAAAATTACTTTCAAGCTCTTTCGACTACGGATTGTGAAAGTGAAGTTAACAATGCGAGTGTACCATGGGGAAAATCAAACGACTTTGTGGATAAGGTAAAACATAGAATATTTCAGCAGCAGTTAAGTAAAAGATCATATGCGAAAGTGCTCACGAAAAATCTTCCACCGCTAAGCTGCTCTACTGAGACAATATCGACATGTGTTAGCAAGAAAGACATAATAAATAGTGCCAAACAAGACTTCGCTTACTGCAAAGATAGGCAGAAAACAGGCAATCTCGGAACAGCAAGTACCGGTAAAATTGAACTGTATGCCGACAGCCAAGGACGAAATACAGCCGCTGAATTTCGGCGTACAAGTAGTCAGAATTTTAGTTTTAACTGTACAATAAAACCAGGAGCAAAATTCAGTGCTGCTACGTCAATGAGTCAAGAAAAAATTTCCTCATTGAGCAAAAAGGACTTTTCCATCTTCCTGGCGGGATCAAATGATATAGCTAGGAACGAAAAAAACGATCTCTTAATCTCGCTAAAAAGAAAACTGTATGAGCTGAGAGGAACAAATGTTATTGTTTTTTCAGTGCCACACCGTTACGACTTGATAGAATGGTCTTGTGTAAATAAAGAAATTGAAACTGCAAATAAAGAGATGCAAAATATTTGCAAGCGGTTTGAAAATGTAACATTTGTGAACATCAGCAACTTAGGGAAAAGATTTCACACAACACATGGTTCCCATCTAAATGTACTGGGAAAAAACGTAATAGTAACCAAAATTTTAGAACTGGTAAATAAAATCTCAAATGTGCAGTGTGATGATAGAAAAGTCATACCTCTCATGGACAGGAAGTGTGTGTATCCTGTAGAATCCAATGTGAAATCTGCTATCAGTGAAGCTACACCTCTCCAAGACAAATGCGAAATTTTATTAATGCAAGTGAACACTCCAAATGTTAATAATTCACAGAAAGGCACAGCAGTTATGGAACAACAAACACCAGAAATAAGTGAAACAGCAGCAGCACCATCATTATCAGCAGAAGCAGCAGCAGTAACAGAACCAACAACGACTGGAGCAGCAACACAGCAATGCTTAAGGAGGAGCCAAAGGAAAAATACATCTGTGTCATTCAGTGATAATTTTTTATGGTTTCAAGCCAAGAAGAAAATAAAAATGTGAAAAACCAGCCTGCTAACTCACAGATAAGTCACAACAACATCCTATTTTTAAACATTCAGGGTCTTGAAAATAAAGTTGAAATTCTGGATGAGTCATTGCCACAGAATAAGTATTCTTTCTTATGTATATCAGAACATTGGCTTAAACCAGAACAAAGACAATACTATGTACCAGAAGGTTATAAATATGGAAACAGTTTTTGCAGATCTCAGTACCGTAATGGTGGTACTGTTATCTATGTTTCAAATGAAATAGAGTGTAGAGAACTAGATCTTGGTTGGGCATGTGTAGAGAAACACTTTGAAATTACCGGGATCATATGTGATATAACGAAACTTATCATAGTATGTATCTACCATTCCCCTGACTCAGATGATAAAACTTTTTTAGATAATTTAGACAGTGTACTCTGCTACATAACGAAATGGAAACAGTATGTAACTGTAATTGGGGGAGACTTTAATTCAAGCTTTGATGTAACATGTAACAAACCCAGTGTAAATAAGTTACTGAATATGCTGAGGCAGCACAACTTCCATCATGTAAATTCAGAACCAACAAGACTACAAGCGTGCTTGGATAATGCTTTTGTCAACTGTGCTCGTGATATGTACTCCACCAAGGTAAAGGAGTTTGTTTTCTCAGACCACTCCATGTTAACAGTAAAGTTAAGACATTTTATAAAAGGAGATGAGAGCAAGGCTGGACAAAAGTTAACAAAATCTAATACCTTAATATTAACAAAACACAATCTCATAAAACTAGCACACCAGTTGAGCATAACAAACTGGGACAAATTATTTCAAAACTGTGATTCCAGTGCCCAAACAGTTTATGAAACATTCCACAATTACTTAACAGGTATTTTAAAAGCCCATCTTGTTCAAAAGAAATACCATAAAACAAGAAAAGGTAAATTTTGGTACACCAAAGAACTGGAGAATCTAAAAAATAAGCTACTGCTGTTGAAGCGCCTTGCCAAAGTAAACAATTCTAATGAAATTAAGGATCTTGAAAAAATCACTAAGAAACTGTATAAGAAAGAGTTGCAATTAGCGAAACTAAGATACAACAAAAATTTCATAAAAAATAGTAAAAACCAATGCAAAACAGCCTGGTCAGTAATTAATACTGTTAAAGGTGAAGTCAGAAACTTCGACAAGACAGTCCCAATACCAGCAGATACATTCAATAAATATTTTGTAAGCTGTGCTGATGATATCAAAAAGCTGATCAGTAAACCCAATGTAACATATATAGATTATCTGAAGAGAGCAAACCTAAATCATAATAGGGCCGGATCATCATTGAAACACTTCAGAGAGGTATGCCAACATGAAGTTCTTAAAATAGTCAAAGAAATGAAAAATTCATACAGTACAGATATTTTTAATATGTCAAACAATCTATTTAAAGAAATCATACATTACATTGCAGCACCATTAACGTATTCTATAAACCTGTGTCTCATAGAAGGGTTTTTTCCTGATCCTCTCAAACTATCCAAGGTAACTCCAGTCTTTAAGAAGGGTGTCAAATCAGATCCTGCAAACTACAGACCAATTTCACTAATTCCAGTAATAGGAAAAGTCTTTGAAGGCATAATATATAAGCAGATGTATGAGTACCTAGAACTAAATGGTATGTTAAGTGCATCACAGTTTGGTTACAGAAAAGGAAGGTCAGCTATACATGCCCTAGAGCTCTTAGTCAGAGACATTCTAGCAGCATTTGAGGACCATGCGCACGCACAGGTAACCTTATGTGATCTGAGCAAAGCTTTTGACTGTGTTGACCACTCACTTCTGCTCTCTAAACTTGAGTACTATGGAATATGTGATAAAAGTTTAAAACTCATCAAATCATACCTCAATAAAAGGAACCAGGTGGTGAGTTCAGGAAGTCATCTGTCAAACATACTCGAGGTTCAACATGGAGTGCCACAGGGATCTAAATTGGGACCACTTCTTTTCCTTGTACACATAAATGACTTACCAGGAAATATAGATGTAAAGACATATATGTATGCAGATGACACAACTTTTCTATCTGTAAACCATGTACTTGATAACCTTGTAAGTGATATGAAATTGGCAAAAGAAAATGCAACATCATGGTTTAATGCCAATGGTCTGCTATTAAATGAGGAAAAGACCCAGAATATGTGGTTCAGTCTATCAAAGTCTACAAAAATAGAAAAACAAAAGGCAAAGTTTTTAGGTATTGTACTTGACAACAGTCTAACATGGAACTCTCATGTTGATCACATAGTGGTTAGGTTGTCAAGAGTTATATATTTGTTGAAGAGACTGATGTGTTGTGTGACATTTGAGTACGTAAGGACAGCGTACTTTGCCTTTTTTCAATCTGTTTTAAGGTATGGGTTAGTACTCTGGGGAAACAGCAGAAAAATAAATGAAATTATGGTGATCCAGAAGAAAGCAATCAGAGTAATGGCTAAGGTAGATAATAGAACACATTGTAAACCATTGTTCACTAAATATAGAATTTTAACAGTAATTAATTTATATATTCTTGACAGTGTTAACTACATACTTGCTGAACTACCTAATTTAAGTGTAACAAATGAAAGACATGGCTACTATACAAGAACGTGTACTTCTCTGCTGTTGCCACAAAATAGATTAGCCAAAACTAACAATAGTCATAAGTATATGGCAATTAAAATATATAACAAATTGTCTAAAAATGGGTCAATCAAGCCTGACAAATTATTTAAAGACAATGTTCATAACTTCTTGTTAACCAATCCATTCTATTCATTAGAAGAATTTTTAGAAATGCCTAATATCAACTTAAATGTGTAAAAAATTTTTTTTTGTAAAATTAATAAGTTAAGTGAACTGACGAAGTCTATTGCATGTAACAATGCTGAATGACTAATAAAGAATCTGAATCTGAATCAGATTCAGAAGGATGTAGGTTGCAGTAGGTACTGGGAGATGAAGAAGCTTGCACAGGATAGAGTAGCATGGAGAGCTGCATCAAATCAGACTCAGGACTGAAGACCAGAACAACACACAGTAAAATCACACAAAAAAATTTCCTATTTCTGCAGGTATTGTGCCTTCTGTTTCTTTTTCATTACAAAAACATATTGATTCAAGTTTATAAAGTCACAACTATGTCACTGTGATTTGTGTAACACACATTCTGGGACATGTTCCAGGAATGTCATGAAACAGACAGCTTTAAATACTTACTCTAGCTCATCTTTCAACACTTGCATGCCAACAACAACACCATCTATCCAATCTGTTTTTATTTCTCTTTCATGTAAAGATTTCTCCACAAAAGATATCATGTGCCATGTAGGCAGTGCAAGAGGAAATTCCACACTCACATTTGGGCAATCAAGTGGATTCTGTGTCTTGTCAGAACCAAGTACAATCAACCTAATTTCATCTTTACCACTGGAAAATATCTGGAAACATATTAAATGGTAAAAATAAGTTTTGTTTATAACAAGTTGTATACCAATAAAAACATCACACACAGATACTCTTTATAAAATTATTTAATTGGATAGATAAAAAATCTACTCACCAAGCAGTGGCAGAACACACACATAAATGACTGTTGTGATAGGCAAGTGTTTGGAGCCAGTGACTCCTTCTTCAGGCTGAAGGGTTGCAGGGGAAGCAAGAAGAGTGAAGGAAAAGGACTTGGAGAGGTCTACGAAAAGGGGTAGATTTTGGGAAAGTTACCCAGAACCGTGGGTCATGGGTGACTTACCGTACAGGATGAGAAGGAAAGACTAATTGTTGGGGACTGCATCGGGCAAGATTCGGAAACCTGAGAGCTTAAAGGTGGAAGACAGGGTAATATGCAAGACAGAGATTACTTCTAAAACTATACATGAGTTAATAAGAGTGAGAAGCTAAGCATATTGTATACAACAGCTGTGGGAGGGGACAGTGAAAATAGACGGGAAAGACAATGAAAGATGTAGAAAGCTAAAACGGAATGAAGCAAAGAGAAATTACAGTGAAGAAAAGCTGAGACAGGAGAAATTAACGTAAATTAAGGTGAGGTGGGTGGTGAGAACCACGGACACGTTGTAGTGCTAGTTCCCACCTGCGGAGTTCTGAGAAACTGGTGTCTGGCGGAAGAATACAGGTGGCATGTGTCGTGAAACAAGTGTCGAGGTCACATATGCCATGTTGTAGTGCATGCTCTGCAACAGGATATTGTGAGTTTCCAGTATATACACTATGCCTATGCCCATTTATCCTAACTGATATTTTGGTGGTAGTCATGCAGATGTAGAAAGCTGAACAGTGTTTACATAATAGCTGCTATATGACATGTGTCGTTTCTATTTTTCGCCTGATCCACAGTTCCGGGTGACTTTCCCAAAACCTACACCTTTTCCTGGAACTCTCCAGGCCTTTTCCTTTACCCTTCTTCCTTCCCCTTCAATGCTTCTGTCTGGAGGAGGCACTGGCTCCGAAAGCTTGCCAATCACAACAGTCTTTTATGGGTATGTTCTGCTGCCGCTTGGTGAGTAGATTTTTTATCTATTCAATTAAATAATTTTATCAATAATTTATTGTTTTTGTTGTTATAGTTACTCTTTATAACCTACTTAAAATACATCACGTACCCTCCTCTCCACAATTCATCGAACACATAGTTTTGCCTTTTGTAAAAAATCACTGTGTTTCTGTATAACATACTTGGAGTCAAAGTGTCCAACATCTATTACAATCATAAGTAGAAGAAAGAAAGTCATTGTATTTATTGGCAGTATTATGCAATCAAATATTTTGAAAGAGTTCCAGTGGTATAAATTTACAAAATCTTACAAATAAATATATACGTTTATTCTTTAAATCAATTCTTAGCAATAACATAATAGTATAAATTGCAGAATCAATATAGCCAATTTTAATGTAATGACTGCAATACAAATACAAAATAACAGCGGTAAGTTATAACAAATGAGAGAGAGAGAGAAAGAGAGAGAGAGGCATTTAGACAATGTTTCATTACAGTGTGAAACTTATTAGAATTAAAATGAAGCCATAGTGAATTATTACATTCCAAAAATAATAATTATTGTGCTCTTTCACCCCAAAATAATACATTCATTAGGTAATATATACCTTTAATTTCAGAAATTTTAACAACAGCTCTGGACTTCAGTGCCTCGATGAATCTATTACATGTGTCAATGAATGAGGGTTGATAACACTGCTTTAGTCATTCAATTGTTCCTCATGTGATATTCGCAATGTTCTTAATAACTTCTTATGTAAAGTTCTATCATGAAAAAGATAATCTACGTAAGTTTTAAAAGTCGCGAATCTTTAAACAACAACTTGAAAATGGGTATATCAGTATTTTGTATACATTCTAGCATTGCTAGATTTACTTTTAAATTTTAAAGTATATGAGCAGATTGAGCGACTTTCCATCCAGAAAATTTGCTGTTGGCAAGACCTCACTACAAAGAAAAATGGTCTTTCCGGAGCCAAATGCTAAAAAATTCATAAATACCAGCATTGTAAGTGATACAAACAGGTATTAAGCAACGGGCATAAATATCGTTCTGCTTGACGAGAAAAAAAGTAGGTAGATGGAAGAGTAAATTGGGTGCAAGGATTGAACATAAACTCACCCAAATTGCAAAGGATTTTTTTTTAAAAAAAAAGAGGGTTTCTGCTCAAGAATAGAGAACTGCCCCCCCCCCCCCTTTTCTTTTATAGGCTTGCTTTCACTTTTCAGATGAGACCATGTCCCCCATATGTGAAGAAAATAGCCAATATGTAAAGAGAATTACAGATAAAGAGTTTTCTAGAATGAGATTTTCACTCTGCAGCATAGTGTGCACTGTTATGAAGCTCCCTGGCAGATTAAAACTGTGTGCTGGACCAAGACTCAAACTTGGTGATCGTAACCCCAGACCTGTGTTGCCATTTTCAGAGGTAGATCTCGTATCTGGAAAGAGGAAATGACAGTTAGGGTACTATGGGCGAGCAGCTGCCATCAATTTTTGATGGTGCAGAACCCACAATAGTGGAACTGCTGCCTAGTCCAAAGGCACCTGTTACCAGTCTTACCCCACAATAGTGTATCGAATCCAGACTTAATGTCGAAGCTAATAAAAAGTCATATGAGAGATTCCTGTAATCTAGGTGTGACTGCACCAATGCTGCATACAGCCATATCAAAGTAGAGTGGACCACACCGCGGTCGGTGTCGCTGAGGCATAGAAGAGCATTCAGGTGCGACCTACATGTCTGCTTCAGTTGAGAAAGACGGGAAAGCCATGTCAACTAGGCATCAAAGACCGGTCCTAAAAAACACAATGACAGAAATGCATAACGTAAGACATGGCAGCCAAAAAATGGATGCTATGAGTGAAACCGCAGGATTGTGCTTGGTGTATTGCTCCCTGCATTCTGCCTCCAGCAATAGCCGTCGTGGATGAACAGAAAAGATGGGGACACCATATGTCATGCAGCTGCCGCCAGATCATTGATAGCCACAAAAAGGAAAGCGACACTCAAAACAGAACCTTGTGCAAGCCCCTTCTCCTGCAGGGGGGATGCTACAGGAGGCACCAACCTGTACCCAAAAAGTGTGACATGGAAGAAAGTTCTGGATAAAAATCAGGAGTGGGCCATGGAGGCCCCACTCCTTTAAGGTGGCAAGGACGTTATGGCACCATGTGGTATCATAAGATATACACGCAGATCAATGAAAACTGCAACAAGGAACTGATGCTGAGCAAAAGCTGTTCAAATAGCACACTTCAAGTGGACTAAATTATCTTCAGTAGAGCGCCCTTGGCGAAAAGCACCCTGGATCAAAGCCAAAAGATCCGGGGATTCAAGGACACAATACAGCCTTCGACTAACCATATGTTCAAGTAACTTGCAGGACACTGAGTAAACAATCTGGACGACAGCTGTCCGTTTGAAGAGGCAATTTATCTGATTTCAAAATTGGAATAACGGCATTTTCTCGCTACTGGGAAGAGAATTCTGCATTGCACCAGGGATGATTAAAGAAAGGCCACGTACACTGACGGAAAAATTTGCAACACCAAAAAATAATTAATGTAGAGTAATGAAATACCAGGAATATATTTGTTGAGACAACATATGTAAAGTGATTAACATTGCAGGATCAGAGATCAATGTGAGTGTGAGATAAACCACTGCAAATGTAAATGTAAATGCTGGTACGCTGTTGTACACGTGTCATGTGTCAGTTTGTGGGATGGAGTTCCATGCCTGTTGCTCTTGGTTGGCCAATATAAGGACAGTTAATGATGTTTGTGGATGGGTTGAAGCTGTCATCAGATGATGTCCAATATGTGCTCAATTGGAGGTAGAGCTGGTTATCAAGCAAGCCAAGGCAACATGTTGACACACTATAGCATGTTGGCTTACAACAGCAGTATGTGAGCAAGTGTTATCCTGTAGGAAAACACCTCCTGGAATGCTGTTTGTGAATGGCAGCACAACAGGTGAAATAACCAGACGGACATTCAAATTTGCAGTCAGCGTTCGTGGGATTCATAAGGACAGTTTTGTCAGTGGAAAAGTGAAAGCCATTGTCGATGCTCCAGGAGTAAAGACAATCAAGACATTGCTGAAGATGCCACTAAGTGAGACAGGTTCATAGAGAACTGCAATAGAAGGCAAAATCGTCAAAAAAAAAGGGAGCCGGAGATGCCCAGTGGGAGACAGGCCATTATAGGGTTAATGGCGATAGCAAAGAGAATGACACTCAGAATGGAACCCTGAGACACAACATTTTCCTGGATAAAGGTGTCCGACAAGGCAGACCCTTCATGCACCTCGAAAACTCGGTCTTTTAAAAATGTCTGAAGGAAACAGTGTAGGTGGCCACGGAAGCCCCACATGTGAAGAGTATGGAGGGTACTAGCTCTCTAGCAGGTGTCATAGGCCTTCTCCAAATCGAAAAACACGGCGACAGTCTGGGATTTCTGCAGAAAACCATTCATGACATGGGTGGGCAAAATAATGAGATGGTCAACTGCAGAATGCCATGTTGAAAGCCACACCGTGCATTCATCAAAAATTGTGAGACTCGAGCCACCATATCATCCGGGCATGAATCATATTTCCCATCACCTTGCGAACACACTGGTAAGAGAGATGGAGTGGTAGCTAGAAGGAAGAGTGTGTGTGTGTGTGTGTGTGTGTGTGTGTGTGTGTGTGTGTTTGTGTTTGTATGTGTGTCAGAGAGAGAGAGAGAGAGAGAGAGAGAGAGAGAGACACAGAGAGAGAGAGAGAGAGAGAGAGAGAGAGAGCTAATTTCGGCAAGAGCTGGATTTCCATCAATAAACTGAGTTGAAGTCTGCTGTTGTGGTCTTCATCCAACTACTGCTTTGGTGCAGCTTACCAGCCTATTCCAGCCTTTGTAAGCCTCTTCACCTCTGCATAGTATTTTAACCTAAATCCACTTAGAATGGTGGACCACCATTCAGAGAATAACTTTTTAACAATACAGTTTGACTTCTGTAAAGGCTTCTATACTGAGAATCCAACAAAATATCTCACAAATTCAATTCCAGTAGAATTAAATAGTGGAAATTATCCCCTCTGTCATCTTTCCAAAGCCTTTGACTGTTTAGATTAAATAATTTTGTGAGGGGAAGCTAAAATAGTATGGCATTAAAAGTCTTCCCCTTGCATGGATTGAGTTGTACTTTATCTACAGAAAATGGAAGGTCACATTAACAAATGATAAGACAGGAATAAGATTAAACTCAAAAAGGGAGAACATAGAATATGGTGTGGCACACAGTGTTTGCTGCCAAGTCCACAAAAATGATTTACTTGGGGCACTGGAGGGCTTTGGAAAAACTCTAACGTTTTGCACTGTCACAAACTTATTGATGCAAGATCTAAACTCATCCATACCAGAAACATCCAGGAGAATAACAGAACAGGCTTGTACTGATCCACAGGTACCAGCTTAATGCCTAAAAACTTGTATTGTGCAGTTCTAAAGAAATAAAAGCGACTTACAGATATGAATATCAAAAGTAGGGATAAATGGGCAATTAGGCTCCCGTGTTCTAAGTTACTGGGTATGCAGATACCAATCACGTGTGAGACCAGCATGTGGGTCAGTTAACTGAGAAGCTCAGTTCCGCCCATTTTGTGCTTAGAAATCTCTTACTGTATAAAACTGGACAAAGGACTGCTAACACACTTTCACTCAGTTTACTCATATGGCATAATCTTCTGAGGTACTTCAGCTAAGCGGAAAAAAATATTTATTCTACATCTTGAAAAAGCTTCTTCAGGGACCCATGGATTCTCACACTTACATGCCTATAGAAGTTATATTCCCTAATGGTATTTGTGATTAATAACAAGAGTTAGTTTAAGATGAACTCAGCAATTCAAAACTGCAATACTAGAAGCAAAAATAATTTCCATATATGAAAACCTAAAATCAGGGTTGCCACAAGTTTCTCCAAGTGAAATTCCCTGATATTTCTCTGATTCCACAGACACATTTTAGAATTTTTCCCCGACATATTTTGAGGTCTCAAGGGGAAGTAAAGACATAAGTCGACAAAAGAATGTATGTGCTTTGTATTTCTCACCCATTTTGTTTTAGGGTGCAAAAACAACTAGGGTCATATGTGTCCATGCCAAAACTGTGAAACACAAAGATGAAGAGAGGAGTTAAAAACGATTACATGTCAACGTTTAATGACAGAAGAGAGGACAGCTATAAACAGGGACGTGGAGAAAGGTCTACGAAGTACGCAATAGGGAAATGGAGGCCCAGAACTAAAAATTTAATGGCCTTCACCATATTGCTACAACTGATAAAAAGTAAAACACGGTCGACAGCCCACGCATTGTTCACTAAAACGGCCAATAACTCAGATGGCAAACCCAAACGGGAACGTAAACGGTAAAAAAATAAGGGCAATCCGTCAGGAAACGGCAGACACTTAAAAGTTGGGTGCAATGTGCACAAAGTAGTGGGGGAGCACCACTTAACAAATGGTGATGGCTAAAAAGGCAGTGCCCAATATGCAACCTAGTTAAAATGACCTCCTCGCCGCAGGAGGACCGAGAGGAGGTTGTTCAAGCCACTGGGAGAGGCTTAATAACCCAGAGCTTATTCCTATGAATGGAGGACCAGTGGCGATGCCAAAGTGACACCACCTCCTGACAGAAAGCTACAAGAGATCATCAGGGGGAATGCAAGAATTATTGGGCTGAAGTACGAGGAATGCAGCTTTGGCAGCAGTGTCAGCAACCTCTTGCACCGATATGACCTGGAACCCACATAAACATCACAGTGGCTCCATAAGAAGTGAGCAAGTGGAAGCTTTCCTGGAACTGGTGCATTAAGGGATGGACAGTCTACAGTGCACAGAGGCTTTGAAGGGTGCCGAGAGAGTCTGAGCAGTGACACAGTTGAAAGGAGTATGTCACCAGATGTACTCCATGATCTGATACAGGGTGAAGAGCTCTGCTGTAAATACTGAGCAATGTGCCAGAAGTCAGTACCAAAAAATGTTGGTTGACATTGAAGGCACACCCGACACCATGGTCAGTCAAAGAGCCATCAGTGTACATAAAGATACTATTGCGAAATTCCATGCATAGGTCGTGAAACTGAATGCAATAGAGCGAGCCTCGTGCAGTGTCTTCAGAAAGTGAATGAAGGTCAAGGTGAAGATGGGCTGCCGCACGAAGCCAAGATGGTGAAGGGTTCACACCCATCGAAAATGCTGCAGGGAGCATGAAGTGGGAGGACCAAGATAGTTTTGTATCAAGCAGGAGCCTCAGGAATTTTGTAGTTTCAATGAATGGAAGAGCAACAGGCCCAAGATGTAAAAATGGTGGGAGAAACCAGCTGTGCTGCCAGAAATTCATACAAATGTTTTTGTCAGTAGAAAAACGAAAGCCACTGTCAATGCTCCGTGAGTAAAGACGATCGAGACATTGCTGAGGACACCACTCAATGAGACAGGTTCATGAAGAGCAGCAGTAGATAGCAAAATTGTCAACAAAAAGAGAGCCGGAGATGCCCAGCAGGGGACAGGCCATTGTAGGGTTAATGGCGACAGCAAAGATGACGACACTCAGGACAGAACCCTGAGGTACACCATTTTCTTTGATAAAGGTGTCCGAGGAGGCAGACCTCACACGTACTTCGAAAACTCGTCTTTTAAAAGTTCCTCAAGGAGATGGGGCAGTTGGCCCCATGTGTAGAGAGTACAAACGATACTAGTCCTCCAACAAATGTCGTAGGATTTCTCCAAATTGAAAAACACAGCCAGTCTGGGATTACCTCATAAAAACCATTCATGACATGGGTATAGAAAGTGGGTGATAGCCAGAAGGAAGTTGTTTGTCCTTACCGGGCTTAGGTGTGGGTATGACAGTGGCTTCACGACAGTGGCTGGAAAACATGCCCTCTGCCCAGGTCCGGTTGTATGTATTAAGGAAAAAGTGCTTGCCCACAAGAGAAAGGTGCTGCAACATTTGAAAGTTAACAGTGTCAGGTCCAGGGTGGAGGATTGAGATGAAGTGAGAGCGTGATCTAGCTTCCTCATAGTAAAGGCAGCACAGTAACACTCACGATTCTGAGAAGAGAAGGGTATTGCCCGAGTCTTCTCTGCTCATTTCCAATAGAGGTAGGCAGGACGATAGTGGGAGGAACTCAAAATTTATGCAAAATGGCGACCCAAGGTGTTGGAGATAACAAAAGGGTACACGATGATATTGTCTGCTACTGTCAGGCCGAAAATTGGGGAATGGATCTTGCTCCCAGAGAACCGTCGGAGGTTGGTGCACACGATGGAAGAGGGGGGTGAAACTGTTAAAAGAACTAGTGAATGAAGTTCAGCTACCTTTTTGATTATCCCGAAGAATGCGAATTGCATTGCAGCAGGCTTCAGTCCACCAAAGGACTGGGACACAGCATGGTAAAGAGGAAGTGTGAGGAATGGAATGTTCTGCGACGGTAAGGATAATGTTTGTAAGAAATTCCACCTGGTCATGACAACTGCAGAAATCGTGTTCTTTGAAGGTCGCCAGGGAGGAGTAAAGTCTCCAGTCAGCCTTAGTGAGCTGCCATTTCGATGTGCAGGGAGGTGGGGTAGGAGTCAGCAAATGGATAGCACATAGGAAATGGTCGCTCGAGTAGGTGTCAGAAAGAATGGACCGTTCAAGATGATGTGCAGGACGGGCAGTGAAGAAGGAAAGGTCCAAATGGGAATAGGTGTGTGACGAGTCTGAAAGCAACATGGGTGCTTCTGTGTTAAAGAAGAAAAGGTTAAGTTGATTAAGAATGGCAGCGAAGAGGGCACCTCTCGGATAGGTTCTGGAAGAGCCCCAAATGGGATGGTGTGCATTAAAGTCCCCAAGCAGCAGAAATCGGCAAGGAAGCTGTCCAATAAGCTGGAGGAAGTCGAACCTGGTGACATCGAATGACGGTGGGATGTAAATGGTAGAAAGGGAAAAGCTCAAGTGAGGAAGGAAAAGACAAACTGCAACAGCTTGATGACTGGTAGTCAGGGAGATGGATGGGTTGACTATGAATGTCATCCCATATGAGCAGCATGACTCCCCCATGAGACAGAATGCCAACCTCGAACAGAAGGTCAAAACAGACCAGGAAGGAATGCGAAAGCACAAAGCAGTCGTGAGGATGCAATTTTGTTTCCTGAAGGCAGAGTACAAGTAGAAGCTGCGATTCTAAAAGCAGTCATAAATCCTCTTTGTTGGATCAAAGGCTGCAAAAGTTCCATTGGAGGACAGTCACAATGAGGACAATACGAAGGGGTGTCACCTCAGCAGCTGCCGAGTGCCAGTCTGCAAAAACTCGCTGCTACAGGGCACAGAGGCAAGAGGATCCTGCTCCATGAGGTCCTACAGAAGTGTCGGCTTTGTTCTGCTGTCAACATGAGGAATCCAGGGCACAAGAAAGGTTAGTGGGGCACACTGGCGACATGGAGGCCGGCCAGGAGAAGGTATCACATGGCGACACCATCAAAGAGGATCTTTGGGTCAGCGAAAGAGAAGACCATTTGCCTTTGTTGGACTTTTTCGAGCCTTTCCAGTTGGCAGAGGGAGACTCATGTGTTGATTGGCTGGAGGGATGTAGCAAGTCTTCAAGGGAGTCTTCCTTCTGTCCTTTCCGGCCTGCCGGTTGTGTAGCTGGTGAGTTGCACAAATTCTCTGAGAATCAACACTAATGAGGATAGTAGCAACTCACGCTAAAGATGATTGCTGTGCCACATCCAGGCATGTAAAAAAGGCAATAACATTCTCACAACTAAACTTCCGCCATACCCTTTGTCAGAAAACAAGAGCACACAGATATTCAGACAGTCACCGAGACACAACTCATGTATACGTGATCACCACCTCTGGCTGCTGCGTCAACAATCTCTGAGAATCAGATTCAAATAACCACTCCTCCTGCCACTCTGTCTCTCGTCGATAGCTGCTAGGCTAGTGGCAAGAAGTGGTGGCGGTACTGACTGCAATTCGATGGGAGTGGTATAAAGGGGAGAAGCAGTAAGAATAAGGGAGTAGGGAAGTTACGCACGTACTCAGCTGCACCCAGCCAGTGATGAGACGACATCTCAGTAAACAAACCATTTCATCTACTGAGACAAAAACAAGATTTTTCCAGTGCTCTTTTCAAATTTCCCTAATACATTTGAAATTCCCTGATTTCCAGAACATGTGGCAACCCTGGAAATACACATGATTGATGTGCCACAATAATATTTATTTCATATTAATAACCATCTAAGCTGTATTATTACACATTTATTGTGTTATGACCAGATTTGTTCACTGAACATATTCAGGTGGCCTACATGTGTAAAGTCATGACACAAATGGGCAATTTGAAGATGTTCAATCAGTGAAACAAACTGCAACATGATAAATATGTAATAACACATATAATCATTAATATTGGTCTCAGCTGTGGTGCTCAGCATGATCAAAGTCATTTATTTTACAGTTCGTTATGAATCAGATTTTGGCTTTTTAGGACATCATCAGAAATTGTCTGAGGATGACACAGAATGCCAAAAGCTGGTTTATAACAGACTATAAAACAAATACTATTGTGGAAAATCAATGATGTGAATTTAAGCATTAATATATCTATTTTCCCTCAAGTACCAATGGCATATTTCCATGTAGACTGTGCACCTCTCCATACGGTTCAGGTTACAGCTTTATATTCTGCTACAAAAGTGTAACAGTATGACAAGAGATGGACAGGCAAACAAAAATCCCCAAATCCTTAAAAATGAAGTAAAAAAATACCCCATGTGACAAGGTGTCCATAATTTATAAGAATATCTGGGCTCCAGAAGGTAAATTCTGCCTACTAATACTATTATATAGATCCTGACTTTACCCATATATAGAGAGCTGACAGTAGTCTGTGTCCCATTACATGAATGTTTTGTTTGAAGTATTATATAAAAATAGCAGCTAAATAGTATAGGACGAGCAGTGGATATTTTCAAAATCGCTGTTTTACCGCTGACATAACAAATCTACAAGTAATTTCATAATTATCAATTCGAGCAGAGAAGCACTAGCCATAATTTGTTGTTAGCATATTTTACAGACATAGGCAGCAGGGGATTACCAAAAGTTCTTGTTCTCTTATTTGCTTTAACCCATGGCATCTTCAAGTTGGTGACACTCCTATTTCAAGCATTTTCAATATGGAGACCACGAAATCTATCACTACACCCATGAACAAACATAAACAGGCCCTAACAAGTGGAATATTTAACACCAGAAATAAAGTGAAACTAATGGGGGAACCACTCGAAGTAGGGGTTTTCGGCAGTGTCAATCACCACACACAACAATAAGGATCATGACACCATTCCAAAATAAATATCAAACCAAAAATTATGCACACAAAATCCTCAACAAACCCTCAACAATCATCCCACCCCAAAACTGCGAATAACAGCTATTGGTATCATACATTTTGCTTGAACTAAACAGCTCCAATGAAGACAGTGATACTAGAAACCCACACATACATTGAAACTTTCACTTGGTCGATACGGCTCAAACATAGCCAGAGATACCATGAAACCAGACACAAAAACCTGGTACTGCAAATTTCACTTGACCTATATAGCTCAACAAATGTGCACAATACTACCAACTGCCACAAATCAACAACACCAGACCACACTCCATAAAACCCACCGATATAAGCAAATAAATACCCCCAAAAAATAATACCAAATTAATCAAACATAAATTACCTCAATGAACCGTAAACAAATCCACTACATTCTTACAAAAAGGAAAAAGGTCTTACCAACCACAGTTTCCCCCCCTCCACTCTCTCTCTCTCTCTCTCTCTCTCTCTCTCTCTCACACACACACACACACACACACACACACACACACACCCCTAAGCACCACTTACCAAACAACTGATGCCCATCCCATACATACATACATACACACACACATCAAAAAACGTTTTGCATCTCCTCGGTTCCTGAACCTGTGCCGAAATTTGCAATAGAGATCAACATTGTTTCCGCCCTTTCTATTGATCATGAAAACCACACAGTGCATGTTGTACCACCATACAGCGAGACTCTCAGAAGTGTTGGTCCAGACTGCTGTACACACGGGTACCTCTGATACCCAGTAGCACATCCTCTTGGACTGATGCATGCCTGTGTTCGTCATGCCACACTATCCACAAGTTCATCAAGGCACTATCAGTCCAGATTGTCCCACTCCTCAATGGCGATTTGGCGTAGATCTCTCAGAGTGGTTGGCAAATCACATTGCCCATAAACAGCCCTTTTCAATCTATCCCAGGCATGTCCGATAGGGTTCATGTCTGGAGAACATGCTGGCCACTCTAGTCGAGTGATGTCATTATCTTGAAGGAAGTCATTCACAAGATGTGCTAATGGGGATGCGAAATGTCATCCACGAAGACGAATGCCTCGCCAATATGTTGCCAATACGACTGCACTATTGGTTGGAGGATGGCATTCGTAAAACTTTGAACATAGCTGCTAAGGTTCAGTGCCCGTGTCAAAATTATATTAGAACAAATAAGCCCTCGGTCACAAATATTAAGTCAAAATTGACCAGGTTTCGACGCTACTATGAGCGTCGTCTTCAGAATTAGACTAACTGTTCTAAAACATATTAGGTATATAATACATTAATATAATTAAAGTTTGTACTGCATCTTTCCAGTCAGTACAAACTTTAATTTGATTAATGTATTATATACCTAATATGTTTTAGAACAGTTAGTCTAATTCTGAAGACGACGCTCATAGTAGCATCGAAACCTGGTCAATTTTGACTTAATATTTGTGACCGAGGGCTTATTTGTTCTAATATAAGGATGGTATTCACTTATAGCACAGCTGTCATGGTGCCTACCATGACCAACAACAGTGTGCATCAGCCCCCCATAATCCCACCCAAAACAGCAGGGAACCTCCACCTTGCTTCACTCATTTGACAGTGTGTCTAAGAGTTCAACGTGACCGGGTTGCCTCCAAACACATCTCTGACAATCGTCGGAAGGCATATGTGACACTCATTGGTGCAGAGAACATGATGCCAATCCTGAGCAGTCCAATACAGCTTGTTACTGGGTTCATCTGTACCGTGCTGCACTTTGTTGCAGTTGCAAAGATGGACCTCGCCATGGATGTGTGGAGTGAAACTGCACATAATGCAGCCTATTGCACACAGTTTGAGTCGTAACGTGACATCCGGTAGCTGCACGAAAAGCATTATTCGACACAGTGGCATTGCTGTCAGGGTTCCTCAGAGCCATAATCCGTTGGTAGCAGTCACCCACTGCAGTAGTAGCCCTCGGGTGGCCTGAGCAAGGTATGTCACCGACAGTTCCTGTCTCTCTGTATCTCCACCATGTCCGAACAACATTGCCACGGTTCACTCCACGATGCCTGGACACTACCCTTGCTGAGAGCTCTTCTTGGCACAAAGTAATAATGCAGATGCAATCGAACTGCAGTATTGATCATCTAGACATTGTTGAACTACAGACAACATGCCCTGGATTCCTCATGTCGACAGCAGAAGAAAGCCGACACTTCTGTAGGACCTCATGGAGCAGGATCCTCTTGCCTCTGTGCCCTGTAGCAGCGAGTTTTTGCAGACTGGCACTCGGCAGCTGCCGAGGTGGCACCCCTTCGTATTGTCCTAATGGTGACTGTCCTCCAATGGAACTTTTGCAGCCTTTGATCCAACAAAGAGGATTTATGACTGCTTTTAGAATCGCAGCTTCTACTTGTACTCTGCCTTCAGGAAACAAAATTGCATCCTCACGGCTTCTTTGAGCTTTCGCATTTCTTCCTGGTCTGTTTTGACCTTCCGCTCGAGGTTGGCATTCTGTCTCATGGGGGAGTCATGTTGCTCATATGGGATGACATTCATAGTCAACCCATCCATCTCCCTGACTACCTGTCATCAAGCTGTTGCAGTTTGTCTTTTCCTTCCTCACTTGTGCTTTTCCCTTTCTACCATTTACATCCCTCCGTCATTCGATGTCACCAGGTTCGACTTCCTCCAGCTTATTGGACAGCTTCCTTGCCGATTTCTGCTGCTTGGGGACTTTAATGCACACCATCCCATTTGGGGCTCTTCCAGAACCTATCCGAGAGGTGCCCTCTTCGCTGCCATTCTTAATCAACTTAACCTTTTCTTCTTTAACACAGAAGCACCCATGTTGCTTTCAGACTCGTCACACACCTATTCCCATTTGGACCTTTCCTTCTTCACTGCCCGTCCTGCGCATCATCTTGAACGGTCCGTTCTTTCTGACACCTACACGAGCGACCGTTTCCTGTGTGCTATCCATTTGCTGACTCCTACCCCACCTCCCTGCACATCGAAATGGCAGCTCACTAAGGCTGACTGGAGACTTTACTCCTCCCTGGCGACCTTCAACGAACACGATTTCCGCAGTTGTCATGACCAGGTGGAATTTCTTACAAACATTATCCTTACCGTCGCAGAACATTCCATTCCTCACACTTCCTCTTTACCATGCTGTGTCCCAGTCCTTTGGTGGACTGAAGCCTGCTGCAATGCAATTCGCATTCTTCAGGATAACCAAAAAGGTAGCTGAACTTCATTCACTAGTTCTTTTAACAGTTTCACCCCCCTCTTCCATCGTGTGCACCAACCTCCGACGGTTCTCTGGGAGCAAGATCCATTCCCCAATTTTTGGCCTGACAGTAGCAGACAATATCATCGTGTACCCTATTGCTATCTCCAACACCTTGGGTCGCCATTTTGCAGAAATTTTGAGCTCCTCCCACTATCATCCTGCCTACCTCTATTGGAAATGAGCAGAGAAGACTTGGGCAATACCCTTCTCTTTTCAGAATCGTGAGTGTTACTGTGCTGCCTTTACTATTAGGAAGCTAGATCACGCTCCAACTTCATCTCAATCCTCCACCCTGGACCAGACACTGTTAACTTTCAAATGTTGCAGCACCTTTCTCTTGTGGGCAAGCACTTTTTCCTTAATACATACAACCGGACCTGGGCAGAGGGCATGTTTTCCAGCCACTGTCGTGAAGCCACTGTCATACCCACACCTAAGCCCGGTAAGGACAAACAACTTCCCTCTGGTCATCACCCACTTTGTTTACCCATGTCATGAATGGTTTTCTGTGGAAATCCAAGACTGGCTGTGTTTTTCAATTTGGAGAAAGCCTACGACATTTGTTGTAGGAATAGTATCGTTTGTACTCTCTACACATGGGGCCAACTGCCCCATCTCCTTGACGAACTTTTAAAAGATGAGTTTTTGAAGTACGTATGGGGTCTGCATCCTTGGACACCTTTATCCAGGAAAAGGGTGTACCTCAGGGTTCTGTCCTGAGTGTCGTCATCTTTGCTGTCGCCATTAACCCTACAATGGCCTGTCTCCTGCCGGGTATCTCTGGCTCTCTTTTTGTTGACAATTTTGCTATCTACTGCTGCTCTTCATGAACCTGTCTCATTGAGTGGTGTCTTCAGCAATGTCTCGATCGTCTTCACTCACGGAGCATCGACAGTGGCTTTCGTTTTTCTACTGACAAAAACATTTGTATGAACTTCTGGCAGCACAGCTGGTTTCTCCCACCATTTTTACATCTTGGGCCTGTAGCTCTTCCATTCATTGAAACTACAAAATTCCTGAGGTTCCTGCTTTATACAAAACTATCTTGGTCCTCCCACTTCATGCTCCCTGCAGCATTTTCGATGGGTGTGAACCCTTCACCATCTTGACTTCGTGTGGCAGCCCATCTTCACCTTGACCTTCATTCACTTTCTAAAGACACTGCACCAGGCTCGCTCTATTGCATTCAGTTTCACGACCTATGCATGGAATTTCGCAATAGTATCTTTGTGTACACTGATGGCTCTTGGACTGACCATGGTGTCGGGTGTGCCTTCAACGTCACCCATCATTTTTGGTACTGACTTCCGGCACATTGCTCAGTATTTACAGCAGAGCTCTTCACCCTGTATCAGATCATTTGAGAACATCTGGTGACATACTCTTTTCAACTGTGTCACTGCTCAGACTCTCTCGGCACCCTTCTAAGCCTCTGCGCTGTAGACTGTCCATCCCTTAGTGCACCGGTTCCAGGAAAGCTTCCACTTGCTCACTTTTTATGGAGCCACTGTGATGTTTATGTGGGTTCCAGGTCATATCGGTGCAAGAGGTTGCTGACACTGCTGCCAAAGCTGCATTCCTCGTACTTCAGCCCAATAATTCTTGCATTCCCTCTGAAGATCTCTTGTTGATTTCTGTCAGGAGGTGGTGTCACTTTGGCTTCGCCACTGGTCCTCCATTCATAGGAATAAGCTCTGGGTTATTAAGCCTCTCCGAGTGGCTTGGACAACCTCCTCTCAGTCCTCCTGCAGCGAGGAGGTCATTTTAACTAGGTTGCATATTGGGCACTGCCTTTTTAGCCATCACCACTTGTTAAGTGGTGCTCCCCCACTACTTTGTGCACATTGCACCCAACTTTTAACTGTCTGCCGTTTCCTGACGGGTTTCCCTTTTTTTATACCGTTTACGTTCCCGTTTGGGTTTGCCATCTGAGTTATTGGCCGTTTTAGTGAACAATGCGTGGGCTGTCGACCGTGTTTTACTTTTTATCAGTTGTAGCAATATGGTGAAGGCCATTTAATTTTTAGTTCTGGGCCCCCATTTCCCTATTGCGTACTTCATAGACCTTTCTCCATATCCCTGTTTGTAGCTGTCCTCTCTTCTGTCATTAAACGTTGACATGTAATCATTTTTAACTCCTCTCTTCATCTTTGTGTTTCACAGTTTTGGCATGGACACATATGACCCTAGTTGTTTTTCCACCCTAAAACAAAATGGGTGAGAAATACAAAGCACTTACATCTTTTGTCGACTTATGTCTTTACCTTCCCTTGAGACCTCAAAATTTGTCACGGAAAAATTCTAAAACGTGTCTGTGGAATCAGAGAAATATCAGGGAATTTCACTTGGAGAAACTTGTGGCAACCCTGATTTTAGGTTTTCATATATGGAAATTATTTTTGCTTCTAGTATTGCAGTTCTGAATTGCTGAGTTCATCTTAAACTAACTCTTGTTATTAATCACAAATACCGTTAGGGAACATAACTTCTACAGGCATGTAAGTGTGAGAATCCATGGGTCCCTGAAGAAGCTTTTTCAAGATGTAGAATAAATATTTTTTTCCGCTTAGCTGAAGTACCTCAGAAGATTATGCCATATGAGTAAACTGAGTGAAAGTGTGTTAGCAGTCCTTTGTCCAGTTTGATACAGTAAGAGATTTCTAAGCACAAAATGGGCGGAACTGAGCTTCTCGGTTAACTGACCCACATGCTGATCTCACACGTGATTGGTATCTGCATACCCAGGAACTTAGAACACGGGAGCCTAATTGCCCATTTATCCCTACTTTTGATATTTGTATCTGTAAGTCGCTTTTATTTCTTTAGAACTGCACAATACAAGTTTTTAGGCATTAAGCTGGTACCTGTGGATCAGTACAAGCCTGTTCTGTTATTCTCCTGGATGTTTCTGGTATGGATGAGTTTAGATCTTGCATCAATAAGTTTGTGACAGTGCAAAACATTAGAGTTTTTCCAAAGCCCTCCAGTGCCCCAAGTAAATCATTTTTGTGGACTTGGCAGCAAACACTGTGTGCCACACCATATTTTATGTTCTCCCTTTTTGAGTTTAATCTTATTCCTGTCTTATCATTTGTTAATGCGACCTTCCATTTTCTGTAGTAAAGTACAACTCAATCCATGCAAGGGGAAGACTTTTAATGCCATACTATTTTAGTGTCCCCTCTCAGAATTTTTTAATCTAAACAGTCAAGGCTTTGGCAAGATGACAGAGGGGATAATTTCCACTATTTAATTCTACTGGAATTGAATTTGTGAGACATTATGTTGGATTCTCAGTATAGAAGCCTTTACAGAAGTCAAACTGTGTTGTTAAAAAGTTATTCTCTGAATGGTGGTCCACCATTCTAAGTGGATTTAGGTTGAAATACTATGCAGAGGTGAAGAGGCTTACAAAGGCTGGAATAGGCTGGTAAGCTGCACCAAAGCAGTAGTTGGATGAAGACCACAACAGCAGACTTCAACTCAGTTTATTGATGGAAATCCAGCTCTTGCCGAAATTAGCTCTCTCTCTCTCTCTCTCTCTCTCTCTCTCTCTCTCTGTGTCTCTCTCTCTCTCTCTCTCTCTCTCTCTCTCTCTGACACACATACAAACACAAACACACACACACACACACACACACACACACACACACACTCTTCCTTCTAGCTACCACTCCATCTCTCTTACCAGTGTGTTCGCAAGGTGATGGGACATATGATTCATGCCCGGATGATATGGTGGCTCGAGTCTCACAATTTTTGATAAATGCACAGTGTGGCTTTCAACACGGCATTCTGCAGTTGACCGTTTCATTATTTTGCCCACCCATGTCATGAATGGTTTTCTGCAGAAAGCCCAGACTGTCGCCGTGTTTTTCGATTTGGAGAAGGCCTATGACACCTGCTAGAGAGCTAGTACCCTCCATACTCTTCACATGTGTGTCTTCCGTGGCTACCTACCCTGTTTCCTTCAGACATTTTTGCCTGTACATTAATGGGTGTGGATGCGTTCAGTGGAGGCAAGTGTGTCGTGTATGATTTTTCTCAGTAAATATGTCCTACTGACTTTGCAGTATATCTCCAATGTTCTGGATGCATCAAATGAAGTTTAAAAGACAGCTAACTGCTGCTGCTGGTATGCCTCTTCATGTAAATGTCAGAGTTACTATTATTATTCAATACAGAAAGGAAGATTACCAGCTTAGCAATTTGCTGAAAATGAGTTCAATAAAGGGAATATTACAATTAACATCCTATTAACGACAAATTAATTAGAGATGGGAAGCAGCCCCAGATTGGAGAAGGAAATTGGACGGATAGCTGACTCCATAAAAATTAATACATTTCATACTGTGCTCGAGCACAGGCAATAAAAAACAGTGAGCAAACATGATGCGTGTACTTGTTGCCTCAGGGTCTCCTGCGAAACTGAGGTCCTTGAGTAAGCTACATCACACTGCTTCGTTGTGTGCTTGTTGTCAAGCCAGTTTATGAATTACACATCCCTCTTCATTTTTATATAACTTTGTTTTGAATGCACTGTACAAGAATATTGAATACCTTGAAAATTATCGAGTTCAGCCATTCATTCACATGTAATATTCCAACAGCTCCATCACCGATGAGAGCCTTCAGGGGTGTAAAACGAGTAAGTGAGAAGTGCCACTGAACTACTAACAACCATTTTCATCTACTACTAATCTGCTCACATTAATCATTATTCAAGGGGATCAGTTCTACATCATTTTATTTTTATAAATATACAGAGAAGCAACTACTTGAAAAAAGCCAATGCTCTGCTACTTTAACTGCTCTGCCACTATTTTGATTTAATACTTCATGCTAAATGGGCATTTAATTTTACACAGGACACTGTCATCTAAACTTATTCTGATAAATTCATATACTTCCTTCCTGTGCAATGTCCTTTATGCTGTCAATGCCACGTTGGGACCAGTACAGTAGTTTCTGTTCCGTGGAGAACCAACCGTACCTGCACATAGGTTATTATTATGATGGAATCACCACTTCAAAAGGCATTCCAAAGCTGCTGCCAGCTTCCCTCTGTGGAGTAAACCATCTACCATTCCTGTCTGCTCCTAGAGAATATGTTGCATGGCTAAATATGGTTTTCTGTTAGAAAGTGTTTGTGCGTTGTGTATCTGAGGTGGGACAGGTAGGTAAATTCACATATCCAGGTAAATTATTGGTGGACTGGCTAATAAAACATTTTTTACTTTAAATTTGAATATTTGGGGATTTCCAGATTGCTCCTAATTTCGGCTGGGAGATGTTAAAAGGATGTTGCACCTGAATATAAAACAGTTTTCTTAACCCTAAGCTCTTTACGGGTGTCAGTCCTATTGAGGAGGGGTACTCCTGGGCTGTGCACCTGAGTTTCTCCTGGGCCACCTGCAGCATCTGTACTTGTAACATGCCAAGGTCATTATACGAGTGGTCAATATATGAAGATTGCTGTTCCACCCACAGTTGTGCCTTCAGGTGGTCAGTACAGTAGATGTAATATCTTGGGAAGAGTAGTTGTTTGTGTGACTGGAGTTAAGCTTTGTTCATGAGAGCATTCCAGATTCCCTTCTCCTCCATAAATGCAGCTAGCTCTGCCCTTTTGTTGCCAATCCCATCTGCATTCCAGAATAGCATCTGAGTCAAAGTACTGTTGTTTGTGTTTTGTGGTGTATTATCTATGGAAGAGTGTGGGCGGTGTGGTGATAGCAGTTTGTATAGCAGCCATGCAATGGCTGGGTGTAGCCGTCATGAGTTTGTGCATGCGTTATGATGAAGAGCCTCAAGAGGATCTTAAGCCACGTGAGTGGGGAATAGTGTCTCCACTATGCCTCTGATTGTGGTGAGAATGTTTGTTATGTCAGCCAAAGTGTTGGCGGTGGTGTTGGTGGCTGGTGGTCCTTATGTTGGTGTACTGGATGGGCTGGCTTGTGTGTTATTCATGGTTCGTATTTCATCTGGGGTCACCTGTGTTATTGCTGCGGTGAGGGGGGCAAGAGTGTGAGTTACGGTTACATTGTTCCTTTTAATGTGTTCCTATGTTTGTCTGGTCTGTTGTTGGTGTATTTGTTGTGGTGTGATAGTGTCCCCTCTTTTGTTTTTTGGGTACCTCTGTTTCATTTCGTGTGTTTGTGGTTGCCCTTGTTTGGGTGTGTCTTCTGTGATATCACGAGTGTCACAATCTGGCCTAGACAGAGTTGACTTGGTGTTGTCTGGGACCGGCAGTGTTGTCATCAGTACAGGGGCAGTTTCTAGCATTGCAGGTGTGGGTTGTGGTTCTGTTGTTGTGGGAGTGTGCCATGAGTTTGTGGAGCTCTGTGCATCCTCAGTTCATCCACTTCCACTGACAATGCCAGTAAAAGAGATTCCACACCTTACTGGTTGGGGGGTGGGGAGTGTCTTGGAGCAGTTCTGGTTACCACTTGTCTGTCTTTGGCACTTTTGCACCTTAGAGCTTCTTTGTATGCTGCACACCATCTGTAGTTTGCACATGGACCCCTCCACATTTGGTACATTTGATAGTTGTACCAAGTTTAAAGTGTCGTGCTACATGGTTACCAGTGCATTTGCAGCACTGTGTGCCAGTTCACATCGGGTGCCGCACGGCCAATCTGCTGGCAGTGGTGGCACTGTTGGGGGACACACGGAGTTGTGTATATTTCTACTACGACCATGTGAAGCAGGAGCATCTGTGTCAGAAAGTTGCATGAGTAAGCTGTGTCGTCCAAATCCACTAAATAGTTTGGCTGCAGTCTGTGTGTCACGAATCCCAGAATTCATCTCATGCTCTCACAGTCCCAGCTGAGAGCTGTGATTATACCATGAAGAATGTCATTGAGGGTTGTGGTGTCAACTCCTTTCACGATGTACATTCGAGTTTTCCCCCCTTGGGTGTTATATTTATGATACTCAATTCCCCCAGCTTTCATGATTTTCAGGAGATTTGTGCAATCTGTTTTGTTGCATACATACAGTGATGCATGGTCCCTTGTGAGTTTTGTGTTTGGTATATTGTGGGGAGTGACATTCTACAAATGTCTTGTTTAGCTTGCCGAGGCAAGTGTAATTGTGTATTATGACCAGTGAGAAGCCAGTCGGTGTAGTGTTCTGCGTAGCGGCTGGGGTAGTGTTGTGTAGTTGAGGTGCTGCAGAATTGTTTGTATGGTCCCTCATATTACCGATGCTCGGAACTGGTGTTGGTAAAAGCACGCTGCATTTGCCGTGTGAGTCAGTAGGCTCAGTTGTTCGTGTATGTTGCTGCTGATTGCATTTTGGACCCACCAGCTTCCAAGGTCCATCTTTGTTCCACGGAGCTCTCACTTCCAGCTCGAGGACTACTGCGGTGATATTGAGGGCCTCTCTAGTATATTCACTGGTGGTGTGACTGGTGTTGGTGTTGCTGTTGCCGTTGTGTTGCTTCCACCCGTCAGTTGGACAATGAGCTCATGCTGTCTCCGAGCCATTGCTTCTTGATTTGTGGCAGCAAAGTCCAGATTTAGCTGGTTCATCACTTACTGATAGGTGGCAAAGCAAGACAGAAACGTCGAAGGGAACAGATGGCACTCCTGCCTCTTGTGCTGCAGTCTTGCTACGGGTCGTCGGGTGGGATCTGCTCGGTAGATCTGCCGTCTCCCAGACATAAGGATACTTTTAAGGATAGAATGTGGATATGAGACAATTTTACTTTTTCGTCTGAAAAGACAATTTTGCTTTTTTAGTGTACATATAGAAGAGGGGAGTCCTTATGACTCACTTGTGCAAGATGCAATGCACAGTGCAAGAGAGCACGGGTGGAAGACAGCAGCCAGTACTGGACAGTGTTGTCCAATGTGAACGTGCCCCGGACACTGAAATACCCTATTAAAGAATGGGAGAGTCACCCTGGGGAAGTTCCAACCACAGTTGCAGGAACTTTGAGCCAGAACTCTTGGCCACCTAGCACTGTCAAGTGTGTAGCAGCGTGTGCTTGTTAGTGACACTGCAAAGAGTGTCCTGTGGCATCTACGCCAGTTTTAGCGTATGTGTAACACAAATTTCCTCTCGCTCGCAGCTACTGCAGGTACAGGGGGAAGGCAGCTGCTCAGCTGCGACTCACCCATAGTACTGCCGTGGTTTTCCTTGGTGGGAGGACTGGAACGAGGTGCACCAAGCCTTGTGATGCCCATTGAGAAACTGTTGGAGTGAGGCGTAGTGACTCTGAGGTCAAGAAAGCTGGCAGTGACCAAAACAGGGTGTGCTGACGCCCCCCCCCCCCCCCCCCTCACTGCTTTCAGTGATGCCATTGCAGAGGATTACACTGTGGTTGGTCATCTGGTTTTGATGTGGGCCAGAACATGAAGCTTTCCTTTGCTTTTTTTTTTGCTAAATTGACTCTTACTTCTGGACACAAACACCTATACAGAGCAAATGTATTGGTATCCAGGGTTTGGTTATTTGGGTGGGGGGGAGTGACGGTTTGTTATTGTTTCCACCCCCCCTCGCCCAGCTTTCCTCAAAAATGCAACTCGCTAGCAACCTCGCTGTTAGCATACGACAGACATCTACAATTTTAATAACAATAATAAACACACAAAAATATATTAAATTATTCAATATAATAGTAACAATACAAATAGGTGGATCAAAGAAGGAAGAAAACATAGAACAAACAAAAGAACTTCAGAAAGTGTACAAACTGACATGGACACACTATAATAAAAGAAACATTTCAGTACAAGGCAAACACATGCACTACAATACAGTTATAGTATCAGAAGCACTCTTCGCATCAGAAATGACCACAATCTGAGGACCAGACACCACAAAACAGAAAGAATACAATGCAAAATCCTCAGAAAATTTTTTGGAGCAGTGCACAGAGATGGTATATGGATGAAGAGATCAACCAGAGAATTATATGAACACAGAGGCAGACTCAGTCACAATCAGAAAACACCGACTAACATTCTGTGGACACATACACACAATGAATAGCGACAGATTCACAAAGGGATTTAGGATGTAGTAAATGCCTTAATCAAAAAAAACCAGTTGGTTTCATGAAATAGAAGAAGGCTAAAACGAGCAGGAATCAGAATGGAAATGATGAATGAAAGAGACAAATTCAGAAACAAAATTATGAACATAAAACTTGAAGTAAAGGGAAGGAAGAAAGCAGAGAAAATATGTACATATCAAAGGAAACAAGAACACAGTCAAAGAATTAAAAGATTTTGGGAAGAGAAAAGGGAGGAGGAAAGAAGGAAAAAGCTGAACAATTACGTAACAACAAAGTTGAACTCTGTCAAAGTGTGTGCTCACCATCATTATTTCAATAAACATTATGACTGAACAGAGGTCTGCAAACACATGTGAATGAGGGGAATACTGTTTCTATCAGTGATTTCCAACTGTGTTCGGGAAGTCATTCTTTCTGTTGTTGTTGTATCGGATCTGTTGTTGACAGCTGGTATGTTCAACCCAGTGCTGTGCAGCTTTACCCGGCTGGAATGTTGTCAATCAGACCAAAAGCATGTCCTTGTGGGCAGACCCTAGCACGAGCAACTGAAAAGTGTCCTTTATTAAACGTAGCTTGTCATTGCTGGAAGAACTTGGCATTTTGTACACACTTCTGTTTCCACGCTACCTCCTTCTCCAAAAGTTATATGTGCATTTGGAAATTGGTGAATTAAAAAATATAAAGACATCGTGTCATTCTGCCACATCTGTCTGTAGTGTGCATTTTGGAGTGCGTGTACGATACAAGGCATTTAGGTATGGTGAGGTTACTTAGCCATTAGTGTTCACAATGGCTGGCATAAAGGAAACATGACAAGTATTACATTAGAAAGCAACAGCGATAGCTTTCCGACCGCATAAATTCTACTAGGCAGAGTCAGAAGCAGACACAGTGGCCTGTGCCAGATACGAGGGTTGGAAGTGGCTGAAATGTGAGTCGTGGGACAGAGAGAAAGAGAGAGAGAGAGAGAGAGAGAGAGAGAGAACACACAGACAGCACCATAAAGCATTCCTTATCTCTTTCTGCACAGAATGCACCACACTGCTGCCTTCTTAAGTGCACCCCAGTATAATATGTTGTTTGGGAAGTGGGTGGTAGTTATCACCATTGCCACGACCTCCCCTTGTATCCACTCCTGCAAGATTGTGAAATCTACAGCCACTGAGGAGATTTATGCGAGATGTTCCTATCAACTTTGTGTAATATTCATGTTGCACACTTCTGCAGACAAAACAGATTTTCGACCTTAGCTTAGGAAAGAAAAGAATCATCACAGATCATTAAGGTTCAAAGAACTTGTCTTGAACACTGTAAGGGATCCGTGATCCCACAAACATAGATGCTAGTATCTGACGCCCAGGTCGATAGCGGACAGGAGTCGATTGTCAAGCGCTGCAGTAGGCAGTGAGACTAGTGCTGAGTGCACAGTAGTATGGTAGAGTGTCGAGTGAGAAGTAGTGCGGGAATGACGGGCAAGAATGGTGGTTGAGTGAGTTGTAAACGGCAAAACTCACTGGAGTATGACGAGTGAGCATGTCCCCCTGATCGTCGTGGGGTTGACTCTCACTAATGCCGATTCGCGAGTGATATGAAACAGAAAGTGACAAGTGCCGAATTACGTGTTTCGCGTCAACCGCGTCGGCCAGCAACAACCATGGATTGCAGTGAGGATTGTTGTGAATGTTAACCATCAGCATTGCGTGTGACAAAG